>NC_133756.1:74545944-75745944 GCF_036562045.2 Rhinolophus sinicus | reverse complement strand
CTGGGCCTTTCCTGCTAAGTTTGTGAGCACATATGTTTCCCACCATTTGGATTGCCTCTGATTCATTTGGGCAATAAAGCCATTGCCCACATTTGCCCGAAATAAAAATGCTTCTGTTAGAAAACCATAGCTACTTATTACACATTAAAGCAAATTCCAGTAAAGTAGATATAATTATCCTTATTTCTGAGATTCAGTTGCTAATGCTTGGAGACGTTAAGTGTCCCAAGTCTCATAGCTGCTGTAGGGTATGTGAGTTTGAAAACCGAGCACAGGTCCCAGGGCTGGTCGAGGTGTCCAGACTGGGAGAAGATGACAAGTCTCCTCTCTGACACTCCCGTAGTGTCCCAGGCTAAGCTCCGGACCTTCCACCTCAGCTCAGCCTGCCCATTTACCCCTCGCGACTTCTCCCAGAGCCTTAGTTTCCCCCACATACAGGCAAGGAAGAATAATAGCTGTGCTGGCTGCTTCGTGCATAATACATTGAATTATTATTGTTGTTGAAAAGTGATCTCTAGGATCTCATGGGCCTCCTCTCCCTCCCTCCACCCGCAGAAAGGAGAAGCGGGTTCTGCCTCGGGGCTGCTTGGAAACCGTCACGAAGAGCTCGGGGAGGAAGGGAGTTCAGGAAGAAAAACATTCCGATCTCAGGCTCCAGGTCTGCCTCCCAGCCACCGTTCCCCAACCGCCGTCCCTCACAGGGCTGCCAGGCCTCGATTCCCCGACGCTGTGCGGGCGACCCGGGGTCGCCCCCGGGGCGGGGCGCACAGCAGAGGGAGGTGGTATCGCGGGCGCAGATGGGCGGTGCAGGGAGCAGTCCTGGCGAACAGGAGGGGACTGCGGTGACCCCAGGCCACGGAGGGTCCGGGGTTGGTGCTGGGCGGCGGTGACTCCTGTTTGGAGCCCGGAACTCTCCGGGGGTGGCCGATCTGGCCTTCCCGACCTCGGTATTAGGCGTGGGTGGGGGAAGGGGAGCTTACCCTCTGCTCAGCAGCCTGGGCGGGGCACAGGATCTGGGAAGCTGCGCAGAGCTTGCGTACTGTGCTTATATAGCTGTGTAAGTGGAGTGCTTCACGGGATCAGGGGTGGGGCGGACAGGGCGTTGGCCCTTCCCCTAGATATGTTCTTAGGAGTCTGGGCTTGGTCATGTATAAGCGTTTAAGAGGAGGGAGGGGCCTCCAGGATAAGATAAAATAGAATCAGTTCTGTCAACTGATGGTCATTGCTGTCAATTCAACACCAGTAGAAATCCTCAATTCGGGATGCAGTGAAGAAGGAAACTTTATTCAGTGCAAACAGCTCAACTGTGATACAACACAGCTGTGGAACAGCTCAATAGTGTTGCAGCTCAATTATAAAGCAGCATGGCTGCAAGGCTGCCCTCTCTGACTAGACAGCTCTGTTCTGGTCTGCTCTGCAGTGATGGCTGCCATGTTTCACCTCCTCCGAGCAGGGGAAACACAATCTTCAATCTTCAGTAGAAAGAGAATGTGAGCTGGGATCAAACTTAGAGAGAAATCCCTGCTTTGGTCCCTAATTGGTCTGTCCTCATGCAAATGAGGGCTCCAGTTCCTCAGTTTGATTGGTCCTAAAGGAACTATCTTGGTCAGAATGGAGTTGCTCTGATTGGTTGGTGAAAATGCTAATGGGGATCTAGCTGTGCAGCTTCCTCTGGATGGGGAAAGCTTCAGTCCTACTGGTTGAAGTACATACAACTCCAGCAACCCCTTTATAAGGACTGGCTCAGATGGCAGGAACACAGTGCAGGCAGGTGGTTCAGTGCAGGCTTATCCCTGAAGTGCAGTTTGTGTGAGAGGCCCCTGTGTAGAAATGGCTTCTAAGCTCTGTTTTTAAAATTTGAGCCCAATTAGCCACCAGTCCTTCTTGATAGATACCTTCTTTCTCAGAGTCCACAATTCCAAACAATATCCTTGATGTCACTGTCTTTAGGTACCAAAATGAGTTCAGATAATTCTGCATTCATGAAACTTCCCCTATGTTTTTTTGCAAATCTCAACGTGAAACAGGGATAAAGGAAAAATTCTGTTTTATTTATTTATTTTTTAAAGATTTTATTGGGGAAGGGGAACAGGACTTTATTGGGGAACAGTGTGTACTTCCAGGACTTTTCTCCAGTCAAGCTGTTGTCCTTTCAATCTTAGTTGTGGAGGGTGCCGTTCAGCTTCAAGTTGTTGTCCTTTCAGTCTTAGTTGTGGAGGGTGCAGCTCAGCTCCAGGTCCAGTTGCCGTTACTAGTTGTAGGGGGCGCAGCCCACCATCCCTTGTGGGAGTCGAACCGGCAACCTTGTGATTGAGAGGACGTGCTCCAACCAACTGAGCCATCCGGGAGCTCAGCGCAGCTCAGCTCAAGGTGCCGTGTTCAATCTTAGTTGCAGGGAGCGGAGCCCACCATCCTTTGCGGGACTCAAGGAATTGAACTGGCAACCTTGTGGTCGAGAGCCCACTGGCCCATGTGGGAATCGAACTGGCAGCCTTTGGAGTTAGGAGCATGGAGCTCTAACTGCCCGAGCCCCTGGGCCAGCCCTATTGTTTTATAAGTATGGATAATATAGTGTGAATGGATTTGTAGATTTTTTTAAAAGGTTTTTTTTTTTTAACTTTTATTTATTTAACTGTGTTTTTCCAGGACCCATCAGCTCCAAGTCAAGTAGTTGTTTCAATCTAGTTGTGGAGGGCGCAGCTCATGTGGGGATAAAACCAGCAACCTTTGTTGTTAAAAGCACTGTGCTCTAACCAACTGAGCTCTCCGGCTGCTCCTAGATTTTTTTTTTTTTTTTTAACTCTGAGAACTTGTTTATAATGTAAAGGGGCAAACAAGATCCAGTAATGAGTAATAAAAATACTATCCATAGTTTAAAAAGAAAGCAGCAAGAGTTTAATAACTACAATTGTAGAGTGCTTTACAGTTTATTAAAATAAAGAAACCAACATTTATTAAAAGCTACTCATAGCTAAATTGTAGTGGTTTGATCACATCTGGTAATCTCTCTACCATTTCTCACAAACTAGAGAACCACTCAGTAGCTTCTACAAGTTCATTATGAGAAAGTCAAGAACGAGAGATGGTACTGAGAAGTTGTTAAATTAAAATCTGAGACACATAAACCAAAGAAAAAAGTATTCATCAATCATCAATCAATATATGTACTGCTTAAGGTTGAGACAAAGTAACTATTCTGTCAAATAACATTGGAATGTTCTACTGGTGGCTTTAAAATGTAAATGGCTACTGTCAAAGGTCAGAGATACTCATATACTCGTGATGGCTCAGCCGGTTTGGTACAGTGTTTGGTGTATCTACTAAACTCAAGCACATGCTTACCTTAGCTCCCATCCAGCAATTTCACCCTTGGGGCTTTTCCCAACAAAAATGTGTATGAGCGTGTACACCTGGAGATATGTACAAGAATGTTCATAACAACATGGATTGTATTAGATTCACACTGAAAACCATATAAATCCCATCAACAGAATGGATAAATAAATACAATACAATAGTATAATGGAAATGGACAAACTACAGCAATACACATCAACATGGCTGGATCTCACAAATACGCTATTGAACAAAAGAGCACAGACACAAAAGAGATGTATGGTTCTCATTATAGAAAGTTCAAAAACAGGCAGAACTAATCCATGGTGTTTGAATTCAGGAGAGTGGTTGTCTTTGAAGAGTGAGGGGGGTTGTATTGACTATATCTTCTTATTTTCTGTATTTTTGATGCTGTGGCATTTGAGGCCTTGATTCTGGAGAGACTGGCCCCATCAGGATTAGTTAATTTCTAGAGATAACAAATGACTCCCCTGATATCCCTAGGTTGTCGCAAATGGAAAAATTCCATTCGTGTTTATGGCCGAGTAATATTCCATTGTATATATGTACCACCTCTTCTTCATCCATTCATGTATTGATGGACAATTCCATTGCTTCTATATCTAATACTGCAGTGAATATAGGGGTGCATATGTCTTTTCAAATTAGTGTTTTGGGTCACTTCAAATAAATGTCTAGAAGTGGAATTTCTGGGTCATGTGGTAGTTCTATTTTTAATATTTTCAGGAACCTGTTTCCCATAGTGGCTGCATCAATTTGCAATCCTATGAACAGTGCATGGAGGCTCCCTTTTCTCCACATCCTCGCCAACACTTGTTGTTCGTTGATGTCTTGATGATAGCCATTCCGACAGGTATGAGGCCATATGTTATTGTGGTTTTAATTAGCATTTCCATGATGATTAGTGATCATCAATAGTGGAGCATCTTTTTATATATCTATTGGCCATCCGTATGTCCTCTTTGCAGAAATGTTTATTCAGGTCCTCTGCCCATTTTTTAATTGGATTGTTTGGGGGTTTTTTGTTCTTCTACTGTAGGATTTCCTTATATATTTTGGATATTAACCACTTGCTGGATATATCATTGGTAAATATCTTCCTTCATTCAGTAGGTTGTCTTTTCATTTTGTTCACCATTTGCTTTGCTGTGCAAAAACTCTTTGGTGAGATATAGTCTCATATGTTTGTTTTTTGTTTGGTTTTCCTTTCCTGACAAGACATATCCAGAAAAATATCACAAAGAGTAACGTCAAAGAGGTTGCTGCCTATGTTTTCTTCTAGGAGTTCTATGGTTTGGGGTTTTACATTTAAATCTTTAATCTATTTTGAGTTTATTCTTGTATATGATGTAAGAAATTGATCCAGATTCATTCTTTTGCATGTGTCTGTCCAGTTTTCCCAACACCAACTATTGAAGGGACTATCTTTACCCTACTGTATATTCAGGCCTCCTTTGTTATAGATGAATTGACCATATAAACATGGGTTTATTTCTGGGTTCTATATTCTGTTCCATTGAACTTTGTGTCTGTTTTTATGTCAGCATCATGCTCTTTAGATTACTAGAGTTTTTAGAGAATTCTTTAGGGTTTTCTACATATAATATAATGTCATCTGCAAATAGTGAGAGTTTTTCTTCTTCCTTTTCAATTTGGATGCCTTTTATTTCTTTTTCTTGACTGATTGCTGTGGCTAGGACTTCTAATATTATGTTGAATAAAAGTGGTGAAAGTGGACATCCTTATCACATTTCTGATCTTAAGGAAAACACTCTTAGCATTTCCCCGTTGAATATGTTAGCTGTGGGTTTGTCATGTATGGCCTTTATTATGCTGAGAAATATTTCCTCTAATTCCCACCTTGATGACAGGTTTTTTGATAAATCAATGCTGGATTTTGTCAAATGCTTTTTCTGCATCTATTGATATGATCATATGATTTTTATCCTTTATTTTGTTTTTATGGTATATCATGTTAACCACACTTGCAACCCATGAATAAATCCCACTTGATTATGGTATATGATCTTTTTAATGTATTGCTGAATTTGGTTTGAAAATATTTTGTTGAGGATTTTTGCATCTATGGTCATCAGGGATATTGGCTTATAGTTTTCTTTTTTCTTTCTTTCTTTCTTTTTTTTTTTTCTTAATGTGTTTGTCTGGTTTTGGAATCAAACTAACATTAGCCTTATAAAATGAGCTTGGGAGTCTTCCCTCCTCCTCAACTTTTCAGAATAGTTTGAAAAGGACAGGTGTTAATTCTTTTTTCAATGTTTGGTAAAATTCACCTTTGAAGCCATCTGGTCCAGGACTTTTGTTTGTTGGGAGTTTTTTGTTTTGTTGTTGTTGTTTTCATTACTGTTTCAGTTTCATTAGTAGTTATCGGTTGGTTCAGATTTTCTGTTTCTCTTTGATTTAGTCTTGGAAGATTGTATATTTCTAGGAATTTATCCATTTTTTCCAGGTTGTCCAATTTGGTGGCATATAATTTTTCATAGTATTTTCTTATAATCCTTTGTGTTTCTATGGTGTCAGTTGTCACTTCTCCTCTTTCAGTTCTGATTTTATTTGGGTCCTCTCTCTTTTTTTCTTGATGAGTCTGGTTAAAGGCTTACCAATTTTGTTTAACTTTTCAAAAACCAGCTCTTGGTTTCATTGATCTTTTGTATTGTTTTTTCTTTTAGACTCTGTTTTGTTTATTTCCACTCTGATCTTTATTGTTTCCTTCCTTCCATTCACTTGGGGCTTTGTTTGCTTCCATATCCTTGGGGCTTTCTTTTTCTAGTTCCATTAGGTATAAGGTTAGATTGTTTATTTGAAATTTTTCTTGTTTCTTGAGGTGGGCCTGTAGTGCTATAAATTTCCCTTTTAGAACTGCTTTCACTGTGTTCCACAGATTTTGGGTCATTGTGTTTTCATTTTCATTTTCATTTGTCTCAAGTTGTCGTTTGATTTCTTCCTTGGTTTGTTTGTTTGTTTATTTATTTATTTATTTATTTATTTTAGATTTTATTGGGGAAGGGGAACAGGACTTTATTGGGGAATAGTGTGTACTTCCAGGACTTTTTTCCAAGTCATCAAGTTGTTATCCTTTCAATCTTAGTTGTGGAGGGTTCTGTTCAGCTTCAAGTTGTTGTCCTTCCAGTCTTAGTTGTGGAGGGTGCAGCTCAGCTCCAGGTCCAGTTGCCGTTGCCGTTGCTAGTTGCAGGAGGCACAGCCCACCATCCCTTGCGGGAGTCGAGGAATTGAACTGGCAACCTTGTGGTTGAGAGCCCACTGGCTCATGTGGGCATCGAACCGGCAGCCTTCGGAGTTAGGAGCACAGAGCTCTAACCGCCTGAGTCACCGGGCCGGCCCTCTTCCTTGGTTTCATTGTTAACCCATTTATTGTTTAATAGCATGTTATTTAGCCTCAGTTTTCTTCTTGTAGTTGATTTCTAGTTTCATATCATTGTGATCGGAGAAGATTCTTGATATGATTTCAGTCTTCTAAAATATGTTGAGACTTGTTTTGTAGCCTAATATGTAGTCTATCCTGGAAAGTGTTCCATGTACACTTGAAAAGTATGTATTTGCTGCTGTTTTGGGGTAAAGTGTTCTAAAAATATCAATTAATTCCATCTAGTTTAATTTGTCACTCAAGGCCACTGTTTTCTTATTGATTTTCTGCCTGGATAATCTATCCATTGATGTCAATGAGGTGTTGAAATCCCACTATTACTGTATTACCGTCAATCACCTGTTTTTGTTTGTCAATATTTGCTGTATATCTTTTGGTACTCTTGTGTTATAAGCATAAATATTTAGAAGAGCTATATCCTCTTGTTGATCTTTTTATCTTTATGAAATGTCTTATTTGTCTCTTGTTATAGCCTTTGTTTTGTTTTTAATTAAGGTTTATTGGGGTGGCAATTGTTAGTAAAGTTACATAGACTTAAGGTGTACAATTCTGTAATACATCATCTATATATCACATTATGTGTTCACCACCCAGAGTCAGTTCTCTTTCCATCACCATATATTTGATCCCCTTTACCCTCATCTACCACCCCTCTCCCCCCTTACCCTCTGGTAACCACTAAACTATTGCTTGTGTCTATGAGTTTTTGTTTCTTCATTTGTTTGTCTTGTTCTTTTGTTGCTTTTGGTTTATATCCCACATATTAGTGAAATCATATGGTTCTCGACTTTTTCTGTCTGACTTATTTTGCTCAGCATAATAATCTCAAGATCCATCCATGTTGTTGCAAATGGTTTCATTTCATCTTTCCTTATGGCAGAATAGTATTCCAAATCTTTGGTGTTTTTTTTTTGTTTTGTTTTGTTTTCTCATTTAATTACATTTATTCCTCTGATCAACTTTAGGAAATAGTACTATTATATTTTTTTTTTATTGGGGTGACAATTGTTAGTAAAATTACATAGATTTCAGGTGTACAATTCTGTATTACATTATCTATAAATCCCATTGTGTGTTCATCACCCAGAGTCAGTTCTCCTTCCATCACCATATATTCGATCCCCCTTACCCTCATCTCCCACCGCCCACCCCCCACCCCCTTTACCCTCTGGCAACCACTAAACTATTGTCTGTGTCTATGAGTTTCTGTTTCTCATTTGTTTGTCTTGTTCTTTTGTTGTTTTTGGTTTATATACCACATATCAGTGAAATCACATGGTTCTCTGCTTTTTCTGTCTGACTTATTTCGCTCAGCATTACTCTCTCAAGATCCATCCATGTTGTCACAAATGTTCCTATATCATCTTTTCTTACCGCCGAATAGTATTCCATTGTGTATATATACCACAACTTCTTTATCCATTCATCTATCGAAGGACATTTTGGTTGTTTCCATGTCTTGGCCACTGTAAACAAAGCTGCAATGAACATTGGAGCACACGTGTCTTTATCTCTAAATGTTTTCAGATTTTTTGGGTAGATACCCAGGAGAGGGATTGCTGGGTCATATGGCAATTCTATTTGTAATTTTTTGAGGAACCTCCACACTGCCTTCCATAATGGCTGCACCAGTCTGCATTCCCACCAACAGTGTATGAGGGTTCCTTTTTATCCACAGCCTCTCCAACATTTGTTACTATTTGTCTTGTTGATGATAGCCATTCTGACTGGGGTGAGGTGATATCTCATTGTGGTTTTGATTTGCATTTCTCTGATGATTAGTGATGTTGAGCATTTTTTCATATGTCTATTTGCCATTTGTATGTCCTCTTTGGAGAAATGTCTCTTCAAGTCCTCTGCCCATTTTTCAATTGGGTTGTTTGTTTTTTTGTTGTTGAGTTGCATGAGTTCCTTGTATATTCTGGATACTAGCCCCTTATCGGAGGCACTGTTTGCAAAAATCTTCTCCCATTCAGTTGGTGGCCTCTTTATTTTGTCAATGGTTTCTTTTGCTGTGCAGAAGCTTTTAAGTTTCATATAGTCCCATTCATTTATTTTAGCTTTTACTTCCATTGCCTTTGGAGTCAAGTTCATAAAATGCTCTTTGAACCCAAGGTCCATAAGTTTAGTACCTATGTTTTCTTCTATGCAGTTTATTGTGTCAGGTCTTATGCTTAAGTCTTTGATCCATTTTGAATTAACTTTGGTACATGGTGACAAATAGCAGTCCAGTTTCATTCTTTTGCCGGAGGCTATCCAATTCTCCCAGCACCATTTATTGAAGAGGCTGTCTTTGCTCCATTGTATGTTTTTAGCTTCTTTGTCAAAAATTATCTGTCCATATTTATGTGGTTTTATTTCTGGGTTCTCAATTCTATTCCATTGGTCTATGTGTCTGTTTTTCTGCCAATACCATGCTGTTTTGATTATTGTAGCCCTGTAGTACAAGCCAAAGTCAGGAAGTGTGATACCTCCAGTAGTGTTCTTTTTTCTTAAGATTGCTTTGGCTATTCGGGGTCTTTTGTGGTTCCAAACAAATCTGATGATTTTTTGTTCTATTTCTTTAAAATATGCCATTGGGATTTTGATGGGGATTGCATTGAATCTGTATATTGCTTTGGGTAATATGGCCATTTTAACTATGTTGATTCTTCCAATCCATGAGCACGGAATGTCTTTCCATTTCTTTGTGTCTTCTTCAATTTCTTTCAAAAATGTCTTATAGTTTTCAGCATATAGGTCTTTCACATCCTTGGTTAAGTTTATTCCTAGGTATTTTATTCTTTTTGCTGCAATTGCAAAAGGAATTGTTTTTTGTATTTCTTTTTCTGAGATTTCATTGTTAGTATATAGGAAGGCAATGGACTTTTGTGCGTTGATTTTGTAGCCAGCAACTTTACTGTATTCGTTGATTGTTTCTAATAGCTTTTTGGTGGAGTCTTTAGGGTTTTCTATATATAGCATCATGTCATCTGCAAAGAGTGATAATTTAACTTCTTCATTCCCAATTTGAATGCCTTTTATTTCTTTCTCTTGCCTGATTGCTCTGGCAAGGACTTCCAACACTATGTTGAAAAGCAGAGGTGATAGGGGACATCCCTGTCGTGTTCCTGAACGTAGAGCAAAGGGCTTCAGTTTTTCTCCATTAATTATGAGATTAGCAGAGGGTTTGTCATATATGGCCTTTATTATGTTAAGGTATTTTCCTTCTATACCCATTTTATTAAGTGTTTTAATCATAAATGGATGTTGTATCTTGTCAAATGCTTTTTCTGCATCAATTGATATAATCATATGATTTTTGTCCTTTATTTTGTTTATGTGATGTATCACATTGATGGATTTGCATATGTTGAACCATCCTTGTGCCCCGGGGATGAACCCCACTTGGTCGTGATGAATAATCTTTTTAATGCATTGTTGTATTCGATTTGCTAGAATTTTATTTAGGATTTTTGCATCGGTATTCATCAGACATATTGGTCTGTAGTTTTCTTTTTTTGTGCTGTCCTTACCAGGTAAATCTTTGTTTTAAAGTCCATTTTGTCAGATATAAGTATGGCTACACCACTGTTTTGTCATTTCCATTTCCATTAAAGATCTTTTTCCATCCCTTTGCTTTTAGTCTGTGTGTGTCTTTCTATCTGAAAGGGATCTCTTGTAGGCAGCATATGTATGGGTCTTGTTTTCTTATCCATTCAGCTACCCTGTGTCTTTTGATTGGAGCATTTAATCTATTTACATGTAATGTAATTATTGATAGTATGTAGGTATGATAAATATGCCTTTTTATTATTTATACTTTTTATCTTTTTTCTTCTTAAAGAAGTTATTTAACATTTCTTGTAATACTTGTTTAGTGGTGATGAACTCATTTACTTTTTCTTGCTTGGGCAGCTTTTTATTTCTTTTTTGATTCTAAGTGATAGCCTTGCTGGGTCAGGTAATCTTGGTTGTGAGTCCTTGCTTTCCATCATTTTGAATATTTCATGCCAATTCCTTCTGGCTTGCAACGTTTCTGCTGAGAAATCAACTGACTCTTATGGGAGCTCCCCTGTAAGAAACTGCTTTTCTCTTGCTGTTTTTAACATTTTCTCTTTGTCTTTAATCTTTAGCAATTTAATTATGAAGTGCCTTGGTGTGGGCCTCTTTGGGTTCATCTTGTTTGGGACTCTGCACTTTTTGGACTTGTATGTTTATTTCCTTCACCAGGTTAGGGAAATTTTCAGTTATTACTTCTTCAAATAGGTTTTCAATCCCTTACTTTCTTCCCCTTATGGTACCTCTATATAGAGAATGTTAGTGAAATTGATGTTGTCTCAAGAGGTGCCTTAAACGCTCCTCATTTTTTAAAATTATTTTCTCTTTTTGCTGTTCTGATTGGGTGTTTTCTGCTATTTTATTTTCCAAATCACTGATTCGATCCTCTGCTTCATCTAATCTACTGTTGATTTCCTTTAATGTATTTTTCATTTCAGTTGTTTAATGTATTCTTCATTTCTGACTAGTCCTTTTTTAATTCTTTTCTATCTCCGTTTTTATGTTTCCAATCTCTTTGTTAAAGTTCTCACTGAGTTTATCTACTCTTCCTCTAAGTTCACTCATCATGCATATAACCAGTATTTTGAACTCTGCATCTGGTAGAGTGTTTGTTTCCATTTTGTTAATTTTTTTTTTTTTAATGGAATTTTGTCCTGTTCTTTCATTTGGGACATGTTTCTTTGTCTCCTCATTTGGGCTTAATCCCTGTGTTTGCTTCTATGTGTTAGGTAGATCTGTTGTGCCTCCTGGTCTTGTCAGAGTGGCTATGTAGTAGATGTTCTGTGGTGCAGTCTCCTGGGTCACTTGAGCCATGTGCTTCAGATGTGTACCTTGTGTGTATTATGTGTGCCCTTATGTTGTAGTTGAGACTTGATTGCTCTTGGCTTGTGAGTGGGAGGGATTAACCCTCAGGCAGACTGGCTATGAGAAAAGTCCATGACTACAGTGGATAAGCTGTTTTGTGAGGGCTGATCCTGTGGGGAAGTATGCATTTTATTGAAGCTCTCATGCCTGCCCAGTCTGTCCTTTTGGTGAGTTGTTTGTGGAGCTGGTTGGGTGGGGCTCTGGTGCAGTCTGAGGCAGGCTACTGGATGTGTTGGTTCTGGCACATCTTGGGAGGGGGTCTGGTGCAGGCCAAGGTCAGCTGCTGTCTATGCCTTGCCTAGAGCCACTTTGAAGGAGGTGCAAAGTGGTCTACCGGTGGTTGCCACTTGTGCTGGCCTTGGAGGTGCCTGGGAGAGGCTAAGCTGGGAACCAAGCCTGGCTGCCACTAGTGCTGGGCTTGGGGCCACTTAGCAAGAGGTACAGGGCTTGTCAAGGCCAGACACTACTTGTTTAGGGTTTGTGAACCTTTGAGAGATTTTCAGAAAGTCCAGAGCATGAACCAAGACATGAACAATTTGTGCGGAAAAGCTGCCGGACGAGGTCAGGGCAGGGCACTTAAGTTGAGTGGGGCAGGGTCTCAGGGAATCACCAGGGCAGGGTGAATGGTGTTAGCCAAGTTAATGAAGAGCTCAGGTTTGGTGTCCACCTACATATACCAGCTGGGTGATGGAAGGGATCAACAAAAGAACAATGGTGTTTGCCAGCACTTCTATCCTCAGAATCAGCTGCCCTGATCCCTTCTCTCCAGTCCTTTCCCAGAGCTAGTCAATTCAGCTTCCTTCCTCCACCCCACCCCAATGTCCCTGGTGCTTTTTGAGCTGCTATCCAAATGCTGGATCTCAAAGTGAGTAAGTCCATGAGCAAGTAAGTTCATTCCCAGGCCCTTTAAGAGAAACACCTGGGACTCCAGCAGCTCTCCCTCTCACTCAGCCACTCACTCAGCCAAAATCCCCACTGCCTTTCAGTTAGAAGTTATGGGGACCTCTGTTTCCAGCAATGGAGCCTTGGGCTGGGGAGCCCAGTGTGGGGCTGGGACCCCTCACTTCTCAAGAGGATGCTCTATAGCTGCCATATTCCTCTTGTTTCTTAACCTCAGCACTACGATTATGGAACCTGCCCATTACAAGTCTCTGCCCCTCCTGCCAGTCTCAATATGGCTTCTTTTTATTCTTAGTTGTAGAGGATCTGTTCATCTAGTCTTCAGGAAGTTCTCAATGATGATTGATCTGTAATTTAGTTATAATTTTGATGTGGTTGTGGGAGGAGGTGAGCATAGTGTTTATTTACTCTACTATCTTGACTGGAAGATCTTCTGTAACTGACTTTTTTTTATCAATCACAATCCCAAAAAATATTCCAAAGTAAAGATGTGTGTGTGTGTATGTGTGTGTGTGTGTGTGTGTGTGTGTGTGTGTGAAAGTAGGCAAGCTGATTATAAAATTTGTGTGGTGATAAAAATGGTCAAAACAGTCTTGAAGAAAAACAAGATAAGAGGATATGTTCTACAAAATATCAAAACTTATAAAGCTATAATAATTAAAACAGCATGGTATCGGTGCAGGGATAGACAATAGATCAATGAAATAGAATAAAAAGTTCAGAAACAGACCTTTGCATATACTGATGTTTGCTATATGATGGGGTGGCAAGGCATCCATGGGGAGATGATGGAATACTTAATAATTTGTAGGGACAATTCCATATCTATATGTAAAAATTTAAAGAAAGATAGAAAGAGAAAAAAGAAAATAATTCTTACCTCACACTATACAAAGAAACAATTTCATGGAAATTTAAGATCTATGAAAAGCAATGTGAAAAATAAAATTAAATAAACTTTTAGGAGAAAATGTAGAAAAATTTTCCATGAGTTCAGGTTAGGGAAGAAATTTTTTTAGAAAACAAGGAAAGCATTTACTATAAAGAAATTGATTAATAAACCTGACTGCTTTAAAAATAAGGATTTCTGTTTGTTACAAAGACACCATTAAGAATTGAGAAGATATGACACACAATTGAAAGAGAATTAAAAGGCATATAATGGATGAAGACTGTTATTGTGTGTGTGTGTTTGTGTGTGTGTAAGTTCTACAAATCACATTTAACAAACACACTAGAAAAATAGGCAAACAATTTGAATAAACACTTAGAAAGAGGAAATACGAATAGCTTATAAATGTATAAAAGTATGTTAAATACAAATTTAAAATATAATGAGATACATTACACGAACAATGGCAAAAATATAAAATTCTGACAATTTTATATGTTGGCCAGGATATAGAGCCACTGGAATTCTGTCACTCGTTGGGGAGATTATGAACTGGTAAAACTACTTTGGAAACTAGTTAAATATTATTTAAGAATGTTAACTTGGCAATTCTTTTCCTAGAGAAATGTGTTCACATTTACATCAAAAGACATTTACAAGAATGTTTAAAGTAGCTTTATTGGTGAGCCTGAAAGATCAACAACAATAGAATGAATACATATATTGTGATATATTTACCCAATGGAATACTATGCCCCAGTGAAAATGGACAAATTATTGCTGCTTTGACAACATGGATGAAATTCCACTACGTAAGTTGAGCAAAAGAAGCCAAATTCAAAAGACTACTTTTCGACATTATTTCAGGCTAAAGCAAATTGTACAGCTTAGGGATGCAACAGAAGGGGTAAAACAATAGAGAAATGCTGTGGAATTATAACAAAAGTCACAAGAGTTGTTACGTGTTGGGGAAGACAGGCTCTGATCAAAAGGGGTCATGTGGAGAGGAGAGGCAGCTTCGTCTGCACTGCAGGACTTGATTTCTTGACCTGGGATTCTTGGGTGCGTGCTTTATAAATAGCTGTTCAATTATCCGTATGATGTGTGCACTATATTTCACAATAAGCCAAATAAAGTAATGTCAAGTGATCTAACTGACATAGCTCAAAATGCTTGACAAGTTGCTATGTTTATAATTACAAAGTTCAGTTGAGAAATGAGTAAAATGTAAGAGTGAAAGATAAAGTTAAGTAATGGGCAGGGGGCGGCCGGATGGCTCCGTTGGTTAGAGCATGAGCTCTTAACAACAAGGTTGCTGGTTCAACTCCTGCATGGGATGGTGGGCTGCACCCCTGCAACTAGATTGAAGGACTTGGACTTGGGGCTGGTCTGCGCCCTCCACAGCTAGATTGGGGGACAGCGATTTGGCTTGGAGATGATGGGCCCTGGGGAGGCACACTCTTCCCCAATATTCCCCAATAAAAGTTAAAAAAAAAAAAAAAAAGAAGCAATGGGCGAAAGTGTGAGCAGATGAGCTATTCTTTATGTCAACCCTTCCTCCCTTGACAGCCCTCACATAAGATTTGTCCCTTGTTTTATGTTGTTCGTTCATAGCCTCAGGAGTTGTGAAATTCAAAACTGCCCCTTTTATATGGAAGACAAGGGGAAACCAAAGAAGCAGGCAGAGCACTTCAGATTGGTAGGTGGCAGGTTTAATAAGCAAGGGAGCTTACATATGAATCTTGTCTTGGGCAGTTGCAAGGTGAACAGAGAAGCCACCTGCGGAATCTTAAGAGCTTACACAGAGGCCTGAATGGGTTCAGTCACATACATAATCCAGATGATCTTCACAAGACATTGCTCTCTCAAGACAGCATCTTTGAAGTGGCTCCTAGTATGAGAAGAGTGGGCAGAACGTACACTTCAAGGACAGAGTAGGGGCTAGGGAGCCTCTCACTCCCTGGCTCCAGCTTGCAGGTCAACCAGCGGTCATGTTCTCTTGACAGCTTGTTTGGAGGTCCTAGCAGGGGAGCACAGCTACTTGTATACCCTTGACTGAAGAACAGTCCTCTCCTGTATGGGGGAAGGTCGACCTCTTCGACCCAGCGTGCAGCTTCTGGAGGGACGCACATGGAACCGAGAGGGAGGAAGCAGACACCTGCCTAGCCAGCCAGATCAGCCGAATCAACCCTGGCGATCAATGGGGTGACAATGTCACAGCCAGATCATCCTCACATCCAGGTCATGTTCTCTTGATGACCTCCAACATATGTGAGGCTGGAATTCTCCATGGTAGATGCAGCCCTGACAGTGGAAAACTGTGAGAAGGTTGTCACCAGCGTGATAGAAAAGGGACTGAAGTCAGTCCTGGAGGGACTTTGTCAGGCTGTGACAGGGCTGTCTAAAGACATGTTGCTAGACCCGTTCCTCTGAGCTGTCTGCTGGAGTTGGTAGTACTATGCAGTAATCGCTGAAATCTTTACAGTTCTCTTGATTTGTTCAGAAGATTTCAGTTGGATAAAAGCTGGGGCTGGGTGGTGGGGGCAGGAAGTGAAGAACAGTTTGCTATGAACGTGCTGCATTAATTGAGGATAAGTATAATACAAACTAATTAACAATTTTAGCATTTTTATAACAGAGTATAAAGAGCTAGACTCGTCTTTAAAGACTGCCAGCCTTAAGTAAGAGTCATCCAAAATACAAAGGCACTGTATGAAAGCTGAGTACTCCCAATTTTATGCGAGTGAAATAGACTTTCTAGAAAAAGAACTGGAAAAAGCGAAAATCAGAGGCTCAAAACAAGGTAAAAATTGATAGAAGGCATTATAAGGACACAATCATTGAAGGTGAATTCAAGTCCATCAAATCACAGGTGCTTTTTCCAAATAGAACACAGTGAATATTTTTCTTTTTTTTTAAAAGTAAAGTTTATTGGGGTGACAATTGTTAGTAAAGTTACATAGATTTCAGGTGTACAATTCTGTAATACATTATCTATATCTCACATTGTGTGTTCATCACCCAGAGTCAGTTCTCCTTCCATCACCGTATATTTGATACAGTGAGTATTTCCATCCCGTCCCTCATCAGGGGGCAAGTCTTTTGAAAAGAGAAGTTTCCCCCAGGGTAGACACAGGCTCTCTGCAAGGTGGCACGCACCCTCCTTCCTTCCAAGCTGAGGTCTTTTTGCTGGTGGGTCTAAAGGGCTCTTCCTGAGAAGAGGAACTGTTCTCCCTCTCATCTCAGGAGAATGTATGGACACTCTCAACGTTACTTCCCACCGCGTCTTCCCAACCCACTCGTCCTACCCTCGTGAGGAGGACTGCTTCTGCTTTCAGGGGTTTTCCTCATGACCCTCCACCTGAGCCTGAATTATTCCCCCTGCCCCCACATCCTCTAGTAGAAGTGACTAACTCTTACTCCACCTTCACTCAAGTAATTACTGATCATCCAGAACGCCCACAAAAATCTTGGTTTCTTTTTCTCTCTCTTCAAAGGGAAGTTTGAATTAGCTTGTGTTTTTGATTCAGTTTAAGAAACTGTAATTAAATGAATTCTTATACTTTTTAAGCTCGGTAGAGTTATAGGTCTCACAACTGTGTTTTGTATGTTAAATGTGATTGTTATGTGTACATTATTTCCATGTTATTGTACTCCTAGATAATAAGATATTTTATTTTAGTAATCGATCTCTCAAGACATAGGCAAAATTTATAATTTCCATGAGCATGGAAACATTTTAAACTTAAGAAGTAATTTTTGTATATCAAGAGCTATATTTCAATAGTTAAAAGAAAAATATGAAAATGACTTGATATTTACTCAAATAATTATTAAACTTGTTTTTAATGGCTTATTTTTAACTTCTAAAACAACAAGAAAAATGACTTAAAATCACTCTACAAATGTTTTTCTACAAATGGTCTGAGGGTTTTAGGTGAGACAGAGCAATTTCATGACAATGAATAGTTCTGGCCCCTGGGCTATGGTTGCAAGTGACTAGACAGACACTCCTAGGAAATTCTACATCAGTTATAGTCTCAGATCTTGGGTAGTTTAAATGATTGGGATCACAGAAATGGTTAAAATAATTTCTCAGAGTTCTTTCTAGTACTTTTATTTTCTGCCAAACAACGGAACAAAACTAGCATTAAAATTTCAGCTGTGTAACATAGCTTTCTCCTCTAGAGGTCCAAATTTCATCATTACAAAGTAACCACGGACTTTCTGCTGAGATAGCTGAATGCCAGAAACACTGATGTCATTTTTCTTCTTCAAACAAGCTCAGTTGTCCTGTCTAAGGTAGCTGAAATTTCCATAACACTAATTTTCTTTTATAAATATAAAAAGTCAGTCGAGGTTTTCCTTGATCTCACGTCCTCCTCCTTCCCCCTTCATTTCACAGGCCATCTGTCAGTATCTAAAATGAAAAGACCTACTTTTCCAGGATCTTTGTCCCTCCTATTGCCTCTTCCTGGAATGACTGACTCCTTCTAATTCTGGTCTCAGCTCAATGCTGTCTCTTCCTTGAGATGTTTCCTGGCCACTGGGCCTCTGCGCTCATCCCAAGTTACTTTCTGCTTACTTTCTAACATCCTTCACCATCAGAAATTATCTTGTTTATGAATGCATTGTCTGTCTCCTGTGATGTCTGCCACATCACAGGAACAGAGCTTTGACCCAGCTGTTTACTGCTGTACCCCCAGCATTCAGAACAACATCCAGAACATAGCAGATGTTTAGTAAATATTGTTGAATAAATGCATGACTGAATGAATGAAGGCTGTAGCCCAGAACAAAGTGAGCTGTGGAAGTAGATGATGTGATGTTGCTCAATAAAGTCTCTCAATGAATGATAAGTGGAAGAGAAGGCATTTCAAACTGAAAGGATAGACTACCTCTAATTTAAATGGAAGCGGGCCCTAATCAACAGGAGTTCAAATTCCAGAGCAGCCAACTATAACACAAGGGAGAAAATGATATATGTGGCTAAGATGGTACAAAGAAATCTGCCTTGGCAACTCAGAACTGAGGAAAGCATTTACCAAAACCTCTCATTATTATTCACAGGACAAGATAAACAAGAGTAAGACGATACCATGTTTCCCCAAAAATAAGACCTATCCCGAAAATAAGCCCCAGTTAAGATCGTCAGCCTGACAGATGCATTTAGTACGTTATGACAATGTTCCAGAAGATCACATGTATTTGAATAAATGTAGATTGCTGTTCATGAAAAAATAAGACATCCCCTGAAAATATGCTGTAATGTGTCTTTCGGAGCAAAAAGTAATATAAGACCCAGTCTTATTTTGGGGGAAACACAGTAGTATAGTAAAGGATTATTAGCTGGTCATATAAATGACCAGCTCATTTGTGGCTCATTTGAGAGAAATCTTTCAAGGTGTGCCACAACTTTGGTGTGATACTGTCTCACAACCTTAAATGAAATCATAGAAAGGCACAAGGAATAAATGTGCAAAAAGCACAACCCTATTGCAAGGGATGACAGAATTGAGATTCAAAATATCTCCATTAACTGAAATGTCATCCCAAATCAATATGAAAAATGTAATAAAAATATAGATATTTTAAGTTTAGATTTTAAGAAATCAATTTTGCAAATTCCTCAGGTCACATGAAAAAATTTAACGTATTCACTAATTAAATTTTTTAAAATATATTCACCAATACATTAGAAAGGTCTTAGTGTTATTAGAAGCATAAAGTGCACATGTAGGGAACAGGCCATTACACTGCCCCATTTTGGCCTCATCTAAATAGAGAATGGCTTTCAGATGTGGGTATCACAGATATTGGGAGGGACACAATTTATTGGCAATTCTGATAGGTGTGAGGTGATATTTTATTGTGGTTTTGATTTACATTTCTCTGATGATTAGTGACATTGAGTAACTTTTCATGTTCTGCAAGGAATTTTAAAAAGAATTGAATTTGTGTAATTCAAAGAGGAAATGGGCAAAGAGAAAACCATTGAATTGCTAAGTCCATTTATGTTGCTGCAAATGGCAAGATTTCATTTCTTTTATGGCAGAGCAATATTCCATCGTACATGTGTACCACTAGTTCTTTATCTGTTCGTTTTTTGATGGCCATTTTGGTTGTTAGCCTACCTTGGGTGCATGTATCTTTTCTAATTAGTGTTGTAGATTTCTTTAGATAAATACCCAGGAGTGGAAATACTGGGCCATTTTTAATTTTTTGAGACTCCATACTGTTTTCCATAGTGCCTGCACCAATTTGCAATCGCACCAACAGAGCACAAGAGTTGCCTTTTCTCCACATCCTTGCCAATACTTACTGTTTGTTGATTTATTACTGATGGCAATTCTGATAGGTGTGAGGTGATATTTTATTGTGGTTTTGATTTACATTTCTCTGATGATTAGTGACATTGAGTAACTTTTCATATGTATATTGGCCATCTGTATGTCCTTTTTATAAAAATGTCTATTCAGGTCCTCTAACCATTTGTTAATTGGATTGTTGATATTTTGGTGTTGAATTGTATGAATTTTTTATAAATATTGGATATTAACCTTTATCAGATGTATCATTGGCGAGTATCTTCTTCCATTCAGCAGCATGTCTTTTCATTTTATCGATGGTTTCCTTTGCTGTGCAAAATCTTTTTAGTGTGATGTAGTCCCATTTGTTTATTTTTTCCTTTGTTTTCCTTGTCCAAAGAGCTATATCAGTAATATATTACTAAGGATGATGTCTGAGAGTTAACTGTCTATGTTTTCTTCTAGGAATTTTATGGTTTGGTGTCTTATGTTAAAGTCTTTTATCCATTTTGTGTTTACTCTTGTATATGGAGTAAGAAGGTGGTCCAATGTCATTTTTTTTTTGTATGTGTCTGTCCAGTTTTCCCAGCGCCATTTATTGAATAGACTGTCTTTACCCCAATGTATATTCTTGCTACCTCTGTTATAGATTAAATGATCATATAGGCATGAATTTATTTCTGGGCTCTCATTCTGTTCCATTGATTTGTGTGTCTGTTTTTATGCCAATACCATGCTGTTTTGATTACTATGGCCTTATAATATAGTTTGATATCAGATAGTGTGATACCTCCAGCTTTGTTCTTCTTTCTCAAGATTGCCATGGCTATTTCGGGTATTTTATGGTCCCATATAAGTTTTAGAATTATTTGTTCTACTTCTGTGAAAAATGCCATTGTATTTTGATAGGAATTGCATTGAATCTATAGATTGCTTTGGGTAGTATGGACATTTTAACTATATTAATTATTCCTATCCATGAACATGGTATACGATTCTGTTTATTTGTATCTTCTTTAAATTCTCTTTTCAATGTCCTATAATTTTCTGAGCACAGGTCTTTTACTTCTTTGGTTAAATTTATTCCTAGGTATTTTTTTTTTTGATGCAATTCTAAATGGATTTGTTTTCTTAATTTCTCTTTCTGATAGTTTGTTATTGGTGTATAAAAATGAAACTGAATTCTGAATATTAATTTTGTATCCTACTACTTTACTAAATTTATTTGTCAGTTCTAATAATTTTTTGGTGGAATCTTTGGGGTTCTCTATATCATGTTATCTGCAAATTATGACAGTTTTACTTCTTCCTTTCCAATTTAGATGCCTTTTCTTTCTTTCCTTTCTTTCTTTTTCTTTTCTTTTTGGTCTGATTGCTATGATTAGGGCTTCCAGTGCTATAAATGTTGTGAAAATGGACTTCCTTATCTTGTTCCTGAACTTAAGGGAAATGCTTTTAGCTTTTACCTGTTCAGTTCGATGTTAACTATATGGCCTTTATTATGTTGAGTTATGTTCCTCCATTCCTACTTTGCTGAGAGTTTTTATCACAAATGTATGCTGGATTTTGTCAAACACTTTTTGTGCATTTATTGATATGATCATATTTTTTTATTTTTCATTTTGTTTATTTGGTGTATGATGTGAATTGATTTGTGGATATTGAACCAAACTTGCATCCCTGGAATAAATCCCACTCTATTGTGGTGTATGATCTTTTTAATGTATTGCTATATTCGAATTGTTAATATTTTGTTGAGGATTTTTTGCATTTGTGTTCATTAAGGATGTTGTACAGTTTTCTTTTTTTGTAATGTCTTTGTCCAGTTTTGGAATCAGGGTAATGGTGGCCTCATAGAATGATCTTGGTAGCACTTTTAATATCCTTCAAGAACTTTTCCTTCACATTCACAACTTGACTAACTGTTTGGTGCAAGAGACCCAGCTTTCAGCCTATCTCATCTTTCGACAAGCCTTCCTTACTAAGCTTAATCATTTCTACCTTTTGATTTAAAGTGAGAGATATGTGACTTTCACTTGAACACTTAGAGGAATTGTGGAATTATTAATTGGCCTAATTTGAATATTTTTGTGACTTAAGGTATAGAGAGGCCAAGGAGAGGGAGAGAGGTGGGAAATGGCCGGTGGAACAGTCTCACACATGACATTTATTGATTGACTTTGTGCTTTGTGGAGCTCCAAAACAATCACAATAACAACATCAAAGATAACTGATTACAAATCATCATAACAATATAATAATAATGAAAAAAAATTGAAATATTGTGAAATATTTTTAAATTACCAGAATGTGACACAGAGACACAAAGTGAGCAAATGCTATTGGAGAAATGGTGCCAATGGACTTGTTCAATTCAGGGATGCCACAAGCCTTTAATTTGTAAAAAAAAAAAAAAAAAAAAAACCAAAACAAACAAACAAAAAAACCCACAATATCTGTGAAGTGCAATGAAGTAAAGCACAATGAAATGATGTATGCCTGTATATCCATACCAAACTCCCTGCCTGCTTCTCCCAAGCCCTGGCAACCACCAATCTGTTCCCCAGATCTATAATTATAGATCTTCTTTGATTTTTGATCATCATTTTGCAATTTTCAACATAATTTTCTACACATGATTTATTAGATTTATGCCTAAATACATCATTTTTCTTTGGAATAATTGTAAAAAAATTTTACTTTTTGTTCTATTAAATTTATTGGGGTGATATTGATTAATAAAATTATATAGGTTTCAAATGTACAATTCTATAATACATCCTCTATATATTGTATTCTGTGTTCACCATCCAAAGTCAAATCCCACATGAGTGAAATCATGGTTCTCAACTTTCTCTGTCAGACTTATTTTGTTTAATCTCAAGATCCATCTATGTTGTTGCAAACGGCAGTATTTCATCTTTTCTTATAACTGAGTAATATTCCATTGTATATATGTACCACATCTTCTTTATTCAATCACCTATCAAAGGACACTTTGGATGGCTCAGTTGGTTAGAGCATGAGCTCTCAACAAGGTTGCCAGTTTAATTCCCATATGGGATGGTGAGCTTTACCCCCTGCAACTAAAGATTGAAAACGGCGACTGGGCTTGGAGCCAAGCTGTGCCCTCCACAACTAGATTGAAGGACAATGACAGAGCTGATGGGCCCTGGAAAAGGAGGAAAAAAAGGACACTAGGGTTGTTTCCATCTCTTGTCCACCTTGAATGATGCTGTAATGAACATATGGGTACATATAGTAATATCTTCATAGGTAAATGTTTTCAGGTTTTTTGAGGTAGATACCTAGGAGAGGGATTGCTGGGTCATATGTCAATTCTATTCTTAATTTTTTGAGGAACCTCCATACTGTTTTCCACAGTGGCTTCACCAATTTACATTCCAGCCAACAGTATATGGGAATTCATTTTTATCCACAACCTCTCTAACACTCGTTACTTGTCTTTTTGATGATAGCCATTCTAACAGGTGTGAGGTGGTGTCTCACTGCGGTTTTGATTTGCATTTCCCTGAGAGCTAATGAACTTGAGCATCTTTTCACATATCTGTTGGCCATTTGTATGTCTTTTGGGGAGAAGTGTCTGTTCAGGTCCTCTGCCCATTTTTTAATTTGATTTTTGGTTTTGATTGTTGAGTAGTAAGAGTTCTTTATATATTTTTAATATATCAGATTGTTGTTTGCCCCAGATTGTTGTTTGCAAATATCGTTTCACATTCAGTTGCTTGTCTCTTTGTTTTGTTGATGGCGTCTTATGCTGTGCAGAAGATTTTTAGTTGATATAGTCCCATTCACTTATTTTTGCTTTTACTTTCCTTGCTTTTGAGGTCAAATTCATGAAATCCTCTCTCTAAGACTAAGGTCCATAGTTTAGTACCTATGTTTTCTTCTATGTATTTGATTGTTTAAGGTCTTATATTTAGGCTTTTGATCCATTTTTAGTTAATTTTGGTGTATGGCGACAGATAGTAGTCTAGTTTCTTTCTTTTGCACATGGCTTTCCAATTTTCCCAACACCATTTATTGAAGAGGCTTTTTTTTTTCTGCATCCTAAGCTTTTGGCTCCTTTGTTGAAAATTATTTGCTCATATATATATGGGTTAATTTCTTGGTTCTCAATTCTGTTGTATTGGTCTATGTGTCTGTCTTTCTGCCATTACCATTCTGGCTTGATTGTGGTGCCATTGTAGTAAAATTTGAAGTCAGGGAGTGTGATGTCTCCAGCCTTGCTCTGTTTTTTCTCAGAATTGCTTTGGCTGCTCAGGGCCATTTGTGGTTCCATACAAATCTGATGATTTTTACATTCAATTTCTTTAAAAAATGCCATTGGGACTCTGATGGAGATTGCATTAAATCCGTATATTGTTTTGGTAATATGGCCATTTTAACTACGTTGATCTTTCATTCCATGAACCCAGAATATCTTTCCCTTTCTTTGTGTCATCTTCAATTTTTTTTAAGAATGTCTGGTAGTTTTCAGTGTATGAGCCGTTCACATCCTTGGTTTTATTTATTCTTAGGTATTTTATTCGTTTTGTTGCAATTGCAAAAGGAATTGGTCTTTTTCATGGATTTTTCTGAAATTTCATTGTTAGTATATAGGAACACAATGAATTTTTGTATATTGATTTTGTATCCTGAAACTTTACTGTATGTGTTTGTTGTTTCTAATAGGTTTTGGGTAGAGTCTTTAGGATTTTCTACACAAAGAATTCTGTTATCTTCAAAAAGTGACAGTTTGACTTCTTCTTTCCCATTGTGGATACCTTTTATTTTTTTCTCTTGCCTGATTTCTCTGGCTAGGACTTCCAACACTATGTTGAATAACAGTGGTGAAAAGGGTATCCCTGTCTGTTCCCGATCTTAGACGAAAAGCTTTCACTTTTTCACCATTAAGTATGATATTAGCTGAGTGTTTGTTGTATATGGCCTTTATTATGTAGGGATACTTTCCTTCAATACTCATGTTAGTGTTTTCATCGTAAATGGATGTTGTATCTTGTTAAAAGCTTTTTCTGCATCTATTGACATGACCATATGATTTTTATCCTTTTTTTTTGTTTATGTGGTGTATCACATTGATCGATTTGCATTTGTTGGACCATATTTACTCCCCTGGGATGAGCCTCAGTTGGTCATGATGTATAATCTTTTCAGTGCATTGTTGTATTGGATTTGCTAGCATTTTGTTAAGGATTTTTGCATCTGCATTGATCAGTGATACTGGTCTGTAGTTTTCTTTATTTGTGTTATCCATACCAAGTTTTGGTATCAGGGTAATGTTGGTCTCATAAAATAAGGTAGATAGTGTTAGCTCTTCTTCAATTTTTTTGGGACGAAAACAAGTATTAAATCATCTTTGAATGTTTGGTATTATAGAATTCACCAGTGAAGCAACATGATTCTGGACTTTTGCTTTTTGGGAAGTTTCTGATGATTGTGTCAATTTCCTTGCTGTTGATCAGTCAATTTAGATTTTCGAGTTCTTTGTGATTCAGTCTAGGAAGGTTATATATTTCTAAGAACTTATTTATTTCTTCTAGTTTATTGAATTTGGTGACATTTAGTCTTTTGTAGTATTCTTGTATAGTCCTTTATTTTTCTGTGGGGTCCATCATAAGTTCTCCTCTTTCATTTCTGACCTTGTTTCTTTGAATCTTTTCTATCTTTCTCTTAGCCTAGCCAGAGGTTTGTCAATTTTATTTATTTATTTATTTATTTATTTATTTATTTATTTATTTATTTCAAGTATACAAACAATGTAATATTTAGATATTTAAACCCTTCACAAAGTGATAACCCCCAATCTATTTCCCATCTGACATCGTATAGAGCTGTTATAATTCCATTAACTATATTCCCTGTGCTGTACTCCACATCTTGTATATACCCATGTCAACACATATGACATTCAATATTATTCTACTTCAGCTTCAGATGGACTTCGCAGTGATCAGGCATCTACACAGTCTATGAAGTGGCCTCCCTAATAAGTCCATTGCTCATCTGACTTTGTCAATTTTATTAATCTCTTTCAAAAGACCAACTTATTGTTGCATGAATTTTTTCTGTTTTTTTTTGTTCTCTATTTCATTTAGTTCTACTTTAATTTTTATTATTTCCTTCCTTCTGCTAACTTTGGGTTTCATTTGTTCTTCTTTTTCTAGTTCTTTAAGGCATAATGTTAAGTTATTTATTTGGCATTTTTTTGTTTCTTGAGGTAGGCCTGTAATGATATATATTTTCTTATTATTACTGCTTTCACTATATCTGAATAATTTTGATAGGATGTATTTTCATTCTCATCTGTTTCTATATAACTTTTGATATCTCCTTTTATCTCTTCTCTGACCCAGTCATTCTTTAATAGCATGTTGTTTAATCTCAACATATTTGTGATTTTTCCCACTTTCTTTTTACAGTTGATCTTCAATTTCAAAGCATCATGGCCAGAACATATGCTTGGTAAGATTTCAGTCTTCTCATATTTGCTGAGACTAGTTTTGTGTCCCAACATATGGTCTATTTTTGAGAATGTTCCATGTGCACTAGAGAAGAATGTTTAACCAGGGGTGGTGGGATAAAAAGCTCTGTAAATGTCCATTATGTCCATTTGGTCTAATGTGTTATTTAAGGCTGATATTTCCTTATTGATTTTCCATTTGGATGATCTAGCCATAACAGTCAGTGGGGTCCCCTGCTATAATTGTATTTTTGTTAGCTTCTCCCTTTAGTTCTGTTAGTAGTTACCTTACATATCTTGGTGCTCCCTGATTGGGAACATACATATTGATAAGTGTTATGTCTTCTTTATGTATTGTTCTCTTTGTCATTATGAAGTGTTCATTTTTGTCTCTCATTACGTTTTTTTTATCCTGAAGTCTCTTTAATCAGATATAAGTATGGCTACACCCACTTTTCTCTGCATGGTGTTTGCTTGGAGTATCATTTTCTACCCTTTCACTTTGAGTTTATATTTGTCCTTGCAGCTGAGATTTGTCTCTTGAAGACAGTGTATGGCTTAGTTGTGTTTTTTGATCCAATCTGCTATTTTGTGCCTTTTTATTGGTGAGTTCAGTCCTTTTACATTTAGGGTGATTGTTGATATACGAAGATTTCCTACATATATGAAGATATATCAAGAAGCCATTTTATCTTTTGTTTTCTGGTAGCTTAATGTCTCCATTGTTTCTTTGCCTTTGTGTTTCTGTTGGTACTTTTGGTTTGGAGGTATTCTATGGTCTTTTTCCTCTTTTTTCATGTTATATGTCTCAGTTCTGGATTTTTTTAATGGTTTCCATTAAGTTTATGTAAAACAAAATTTTATGTCTACAGTAGTCCTTTTTCTTCTGCATGCATCTTATCTCCATTCCCCTTTGAAAATTCAGAACTTTGTCTTTTGTCCTTCTATGTTTTTATTGTCACAAATTATTCCTATTTATTCTGTGAGTTTATTTCCTAGTTGCAGTAGCAGTTGTCTTCTTCCTTGTTTTTTTTTTTTAATGTTTTTACCTCCTTTAACCTTCATGTTATATGTCAGTGTATTCTGAATAAAGGTTGCTGTTTCCTGCTCCTGTCTGCCTGTTAGTCATCTTACTCATAGTTCTGTATCCTTTTGTCTTTTTGTTTCAAATAAAATAATCCCTTTCAGTATTTCCTGTAATGCAGGCCTTGTGCTGGAAAATTCCCTCAGCTTCTGTATGTCTGAAAAGCTCTTTATTCTTCTTCTATAACTAAAGGATAACTTTGCTGGATACATTATTCTTGGCTGGTAATTGCCCTCTTTCAATAGTTTGAATATTTTATTTCACTCCCTCCTAGCTTATAGAGTTGCTGCTGAAAATTTGATGATAATCTAATGGTATTTATTTCATTGATAACCCCTTCTTTTCTCTAGCTGCCTTGAGGATTCTTTCTTTGTCATTAATTTTGGATAGTTTTAATATAATGTGCCTTGGAGAAGGACTTTTTGGATTGAGATAATTAGGTGTTCTGTTTGCCTCTGGGATTCAAGGATCCATTTTTTCCCCATAGGTTTGGAAAGTTCTTGTTGACTGTTTGAATAGGCTCTCTATGCCCTTCTTCCCTTCTTCTTTTTCTCCGATTATTCTCTTGCTCTTTCAGATGGAGTAAGTTTTTGTAGAGTTTTTATATTTCCTTCAACACTTAAGTCTCTCTTCTTCCATCTGTGTCATTTCCAGATTTCTATATTCAATACCACTAATTCGTCCCGTCCTCTGGTCAGCTTTATTTCCTAATCTCGCTGTTTCATTCTTCATCTCTTTTATTGAATTCTTCAGATCCAGAATTTCTATTAGGTTCTCTTCAAAAATCTCAGTGTCTTTGGTAATTATTCCTCTTTTCCACTGATTATATTTCTGAGTTCATTAAACTGCCTATCTGTGTTTTCTTGCATCTCATTGAGTTTTTTTCAGAACTGCATCTTGAATTCTCTGTCATTTAAGTCATGTCTTCTAGTTTATTTTCCCATGTCTTCTAGTTTATTTGGGGGGGGGAAGGGATTTTTAAATTTTCTTTCTGAGCTGCCTTATTACTTTAGTCATTCATTGCATTTGATAAATTATTTTTCAGCCTAGGCACTTATGGGAATTAGCTCTGCAGCTGGTTAATCAGAAGAGGTCTTTTTATTTTTACTTTTTCCAGTAGGCGGTGCTGGAGCATTTTATTTTCTCTTGCACTGCTCTGGCTTCTCTTGAAAGACGTCTTGTATTCCCTGGGGACGCAGGCATTTGCTCTGTGACCAGGTGTCCTCAGTGTCAGGGCACCACCCCAGTGGGAGAATGTGAGGGGCAATCTGGTTTTGAGCTCCTGAAATCCCAGCGCTGCCCCTGCAGTTAGATGCAGTACTGCTTGCCTGAGCCATCCCAGGTGCCCCCGCTGGTGGTGGCAGTTTGGGCTTGGAGTGGCTGCTGGTATGCTTGTGGCTTTGTTCTTCTCCCAGTAATGGCAACTACCAGACCTCTATATCTCCACCCTTGTTACTGGGATTACCTACAGTGTATATCTGCCACTCAGGAACTGTCTCTCGAGTACTCCATGCTGTAGATATTCTGTTCTTTAACCGAACACTAAGTGCTACTGTTTTTTTCTGGAGCCCACTGCTAGCCTTGGGAAGGTGCAGGGAGGCAAGCTCTGGGAGCAGACGGGAAGGCAGCCAGACTCTGCACTTTGCTTTCTGCCTGGCAGTGTGCAACCACAGTTGTTGCACATTTGTATTCGATCTCTGGCCCAAGCTCTCTGCCCTGATCTCTGGATTCCGCTGTATTACATGCTGGTCATTCCGGCAAGAATGCTCAAGGCCACAGGGAGTGCACCTGCAGCCTGGATCTCCCCCTACCCCGGGATCAAAGTGAGCTCTGGGCTGCGTACATTTTTCTTCCCCCTCTCCTTCTTGCCCTGATTCACCCACCTTTAGATGTTTTGATGTGCAGATCTTTCGAATGTGTTTGGGTGTTGCACAGGGAATCCTTTGTTGAATTATAGTTCTTCAACTTCTTGTAACTTCAAGGGAAGAGATTAAGGGGAACCACTCATGCCACCATGTGTCTGATGTCACTCCCAATATTATATTCTTAATTTTGTTTTCCACATGTTTATTGTTACCATACGAAAATGTGGCTGACTTTTTGCATGTTGACTTTGTATCTTGTGACATTGCTGAATTCACTTATTAGTTCAAAGAGGCTTTTCTTTTGCACATTCCTCTGGAGTTTTCACATAAACAATCCTTTCATCTGTGAATAAGAACAGTTTTATTTCTTTGTTTCTAATCTATATGCCTTTTATTTGTTTTGTTTTTCTTGCCTTATTGCACTGCCTAGATCTAATATCACTCTGGTTTCAGTTGACATCTCATAAGGCTCTTTCTTTTTTAAAAAACTTTTTATTTTAGAATAGTTGTAGACTTACAGAAAAGTCGCAAAAATAGTACAGTTTCCCCTATTGTTAACATCTTACATCAATATGGTACATTTGTCACAACTAATGAATCAATATCGATACATCATTAACTAAAGTTAATACTTTATTAATATTTTTTTAGTTTTTACCTAATGTCCTTTTTTGTATTCCAGGATCTCAGCCAGGACACTGCATTACTTCAGTCCTCATGTCTCTTTAGTCTCATCGTGTGTAAGACAGTTTCACAGACTTTCGTTGCTTTTGATGACTTTAACAGAGTACTGGTCAGATATTTTGTAGAATGACTCCTCATTTGGGATGTCTGATATCTTTCTCTTGGTTAGACAGGGCTTGCAAGCATTTAGTGAGAAGACTGTAAAGGTAAAGTGCCATTCTTATCACATCATCACATCATATCAAAAGTCCATACTATTAATATGATTTATCACTATTGATGTTGACCTTGAGCACCTGGTTGCGGTAGTGTTTGTCAGATGTCTGCACAATAACTCCACCATTCTAACAGTGAGAAACCTGGCTCACACCAACCACCATCCGTTTACTTAATTGTCCAATTAGTAATATCACTTTCAATCAAGAGATGCATGTAGAGTCCCTCAGATTCCTTGAAATTAATGCAATGCAAGAAATGTTGTCTAGTCTCAATTCTTCAAGTGAAATTCCCTCAAATGCCCCCACAGTTTCATTTCATTATCTTCAATCTACCTCATTACTGAGGCTGATTAGTAATGAGAGTGAGCATACTTGCAGCTAATATTATACTTACAAAATTTGTGTGAGTTGCCAACATTCAAATTTTGGAGGATGTCCAAAAGCTCACAAAATTTCCTGTTCAGTTATAAAAGTGAATTTAAACCTTACTCTACAGAAATCAAACTGCTCCCTTTCCTGGGTAAACTGTCTTTGTAATTTCTTCTAATAACCTACAGTCTATTATGCTTATGTGGGTGTCCAAATAGTCTAAAATTCTCTTGTTTGTTATTATATGTAAGGCTGTGTTTGAAGATCCTGTGCCTCAAAGGGAACCAGAACACATAACCAATGCCAAGTACAAGTTTTGAGCAAGAACGTCTCTCTGTGAAATGTACCACGCCATGACCACCCTGTGGGCCAAAGTGGTAAAGAAGGACATACACATGGGAGAGATGATAACAGCTGCTCTCTACAAGAGAATCACAGTCCAGCCACGTGAACCAAAAGTCAGGAAGTTCTATTAGCTCTGACTGATCTTTGTTAGGTAAAGTCTGTCTCAAAAACAAGTATATTGTCCCTTTTATTTTCCCACGGCATCTTTCTATCTCCTTTCTTTCTGCTACCAACGTGCTTCAAATGCATTTTCAAGTGTTTAAAAGGGAAAAACAGAAGAGGCATCTTTATCCTGAAAGCAGAGGACAGAAAACTGTCAGTACAGAGATGAAAGGGTAGGTGGCTTGAAGCCCTGGAAGACTTCAGAAGGGTCAAGGTGTGACTGCTAATAGAGACATCCAAGGGATTGGAGATACACCTTTTGGAGAGAAAGTTTGAGAACAATCTGTAAATAGCCATTCACTCTCCAAATCTCGACTAGGCAAATTAACATTCCATTCCCGTTCTAATTTCCAGTGTACCTCATAGCATCATATAGTTGTTTGAAAGTTGGAAGTGCACACATATCATTAAGCTCAGAATTTCAAACGAACTCTCCTTTATTAGGGGGTCTCCCAAATGGGGTACTGAGATAAACTACAAGCATATTGTGGTAGAAAAGAACAGAATACAGCAAAAGCAGCTGGAAAGGAAAACATTCCATACAACAGAATGTATTTTGCTCTGTAGTGTTAGTGGAAAGGAATGGAGTGGTCTGTGTTAAAACTTTCCATGGGGTTTGCATTTTACCAGCTCTGTGCCTTACTGTTGACCTCCACAAAGTATCTGTGTGCAAATTTGGACAGGGACAGGCCCTCTCTTGGATGTCAAATAGAGAGAAATCAGCCTTGCCATTGTTGAAGGCATTAGTAATTCCAAAACTGCCAAGAACAGACCCCATACTGCAGTTTTCTTCATTGTCCATTGTACCTGGTTTTGTCCACTTGCTGAGTTTTTCATGCATAAGCTCATTTTGCACTGGGAAGAAGAGAGAGCCCTAGGGTACAGATGGGCCAACCACTCAGGCCTGCACTGCTTCCCCATGTAATTACCCAGGACCATGGCATTGGAAGCCGCTCTCCATGAGCTAAGGCTTTGACAAGATTCAGAGAACCCCAGCTAATATAACTTTTTGAGTCTCTCAGTATAATGAAAAAATGAAGAAATGCCAAACTTTATGGTATGTTTTAAAGTGTTATATTAAACAAATTAATGCTTTATGAAATGCAATACAATATAAATGTGCCATTCCTAACTAGATGATTTATAAAACATTATTCTACAGTTTTTTTAATGGAACATTTTTATAATTAAAATATTTTCTGTCCATCTTTTCAGTGTATCTATCTCTGTGACTCTACATATAAACTCATTAGGAAATAATTTCAACAGTTTAACTTTGAGGTCCATGGTAAGTGGGCTCTAGCCACAGGCTCTGTTGCCTGACATTGCACAGCCCAGAAACTATACTAGATCTCCAAGTACCCTGACATTAGTTCCCATTGGTCAGCTTGGCCCTGTAGACGTATGTTTAGTTGTAAGTGACAGGTCAAAATGGAGTTAAAGTTCAGGAATATTTGACTTTCTCATAACCTACAGCTGGTTTATGATGATGGTCAAGTTGATTTGAAATAATTGATTAGTTGCTAATTAACAATTGGCTGTATTTTTACATATTATTGGCTACTCTAAATCTATTCATGAATTGCTGTAGAGCTGACAGTAAAGAGTTTCTCATTTTATTGGTAAAGAATTTAGCCTGCATCTTTCAGCCTTTCAGCAGTTTTGCATCTGACCTCCGAGTAATTTTGAATTACTTGGTGCTAAGAGACTTTGTTCTTGTTATATTTTCTTCCATCTCAAAATGAAAATGAAACTCAGTGCAAAAAGCTGTGCTATGATAAAATGGCCAAACAATTTATACAAGGAAGGAGCTGTGTACTGTTGGACTTTCAGAAAAAGAACTCACTTTTTAAAATTAAACCCATGATGCATTTCCAGGGATGTAAGAGTCAGAAGCCCTATTTTCACTTTACCCACATAGCTATTCTTGAAAAGCAGGTCAGTTGTTTTGTATAAAACAAACAGTGGGATAATTTTGAACAGTGTCTACCAGCCTGTGCCACAGAACAAGAGATGCCCCTTGGAGCACAAAGGCACCTCTATGAACTCTGACAGACATTGAGGCCAGAGGAAGACAGGCTAGAAGAGGCAGAAGGCAGTTCTCAGATTATTATATGAAGAAAATGGCATGGGTTGTGCTGCCTTGGAGTTTGGTTCAGGGCGAGGGAGGCGGAGCTGCAGGCTGTGAGGCGGGTTTGGGGCAGCAGCAGACAGGGGCTGCTTCGCTGCAAGGACAGGGTGGAACTTGATGTGGAGAGTGGGTCTGCGGAGATGCAAACTGAGCCATGCTGGGAAGACCTCTCATCATTGAAAAAGTGAGCAAAGGAGCAGCACAAAATGTTCCCACGTGAGGATGCAGAGAAACTGGAAACCTGTGCACTGTTGGTGGGAATGCAAAATGGTGCCACTGCTCTGGGAAGCAGTGTGGCACTTCCTCAGAAACTTAAATATAGAATTACCATACGATCCAGCAATTTCACTTCTGGGTATCTACCCTGAAGAATTGAAAACAGGGTCTTGAAGACATATTTGTACATCCACACTCAGAGCAGCATTATTCATAGTAGCCGAAAGGTGAAAGCAACCCAGTGTCCTTCGAAGGATGAATGGACAAAATGTGGTATATAAATACAATGGAATAGTATTCAGTCTATAAAGGAAGGAAATCCTGACACATGCTATGATGTGAATGGACCTTGAGGAAATTATGGTAAGTGAACTAAGCCAGTAACAACAGTACAAATACTGCATGGTTTCATTTTTAAGATCTATCAGGAGGAGTCACATTCATAGAGACAGTAGAATGTAAATATGAAAGTAGAATGGTGACTGCCAGGCTCTGGAGGGAGGGCAGATGGGGAGGTATTGTTTCATGGGTACAGTGTTTCAGTTTTGCAAAATGAAATGTGGATGGATGGTGGTGATGGCTGCATAACAATATGAATATACTTAATGCCACTGAACTGTACACTTAAAATGGTTAAGATGGTAAGTTTTATGTTATGTGTATTTTACCACCATACAAAAATGGAAAACATAAAATAAAAAAATTAGTAAAGGAGAAAATTAAAGGGTTCCCAAGATGTGGTTAAAGCATCCTCTTCTCGCTTTCCCTAAAAAAATGCTATTTTATGTTTTGGGTGGGTGAGAAGGGTGGAGGACTTTTTGTCGTCGCTTCTCTTTTTCAATGTTATTAAGACAAAAATGTATATAGCCAAGAACTGATTGGCCAGGGGGTAAGGGAAGGTGGTGTGTGGAGAAGATTTTGCTATGTGGAAACAGGAGTCCAAGGGTTTGTTCATATAAACCCTTGACCATAAACCATGCTCACATCCACAAATTGGGAGGAAATTCCTTACTTAGAAATGGCCATCATTTGATTAGTCAGTTGCAGTTCTCTTTAATGCTGGACACCTGGTTTCCAAGGATCAAAGACTTGAGACGCTAGACCAGGAAATGGGAGGAGCAAGGCAAGGAAGAGAAGGCATCAGGGGTTGGAATTTCTGAAATGAGCATTAATGTCACAGAAGGCTTGACACAATGAGGCTGGCACATGGTTTTAGTGATTGTTTTTGGCTGCCTATTTGCAATAAGAAGTGAGACTGGAGAGGGGCTTGCAATTTTCAGGATCTGATGCTGCAGCAGCTCTTTAGCTCTCCATATCCATTGCCAGACAGTGGTTCAGAAAATCTCTGGAGACAGCTGACAGCTTCTCTGGGATCTGAAGCTCCGGGGTCCCATTGGTGGCCGTGAGGTACAAGGCTCTCAGAGGGTTTTCATTGAGGTATGGTGGCTCCCCTTCAATCATCTCAATGTCCAGGGACCAGATGTCAACCTCTGTTGCCATCCAGTACAGGTACCACTGTGGTGCTCCATTTGCTCTGCTCTGGAGTGATCTGAGCACAGAAACCAAACTCAGCCTGACAGAGCCATCCATTTGCAACATGATGTTGTCACTCTTGATGTCTCTGAGAATGACCTGTTTGGAATGCAGAAATTCCAAAGCCTGTGAGTGCTTATGGCACACAGCTGCAGTCTGGCCTTGGCCATGCAGGTTTCTTCCACCATGTCTGTCAAAGAGCCTCCAGCTAAGGATTCCAGCTCATCATCTCCCACAAGGTCACTGTCTAATAGTTCACAATATTTGGGTTCTTATTTTTCCCTCATGAACAGGATCTCATTAACAATCAGCTGTTTCTTCAGCTGCCACTGCAATTTCATCTTCTTAATGGCCATCTCCTGTCCTGTGGCCACATTCACTGCAGTGTACACAGTGCCTGAAGCACCTTATCTTCTCAAACCATGTACAGTTTATCTCGGGAGCGCCCACACTCCCTATTCTCCAGAATTTCTCCAAGATCTCTTCATCTGACATTGTAGACTTCTTCTGCTTCTCAGTACTAAGGTTAGAACAACTGGAAGAGTGATATTATTCTCAGTAGGTGAAATGGGAGATGTAGTCATGTCCCAAGTCGGAATAATGGAAGTGGTCACATCACAGACCATGTGCATACAGGTTTTGTGTGCTCTAGGTGTGGGGCAGTCCCTGGAGCTGGGCATCATCATCATCGTCATCTTCATCTTCATCATCATCATCATCACTTTCATCTTCTGGTGAAGTAGAAACTGGTAACACTTTCGGGGTCTCAGACGCTATCTTCCATTCATTCAAAGTGTTAGAAGAATTATAATCCTCAGCTAATTTGTATGTAAAGCTCATGTACTTCTGGCTGTTGAAGGTCTGTGTTGAGTTATAGAAAGTTATAGACTTCAAATATATGGTGATGGTAGGAGAACTGACTGGATGGTGAACACACAATGTGAGATATAGATGATGTAATACAGAATTGTACACCTGAAGCCTATGTAACTTTACTAACAATTGTCACTCCAATAAACTTTAGAAAAAAAAAAAGAAAAAGAAAGTTGTAGACTTCCAATACACCCATAAGAGCCTGTGGGTTTTCTGCTGCTCTAGCTTAGTGATATTCAATGTCTGAAACAAGCAGACCCACTGCTCTGTGACAGCATTGAAACCAATGTGAATCATGTGCTCAGAATCTGAAGGAAGCGAAGTCTGTGGCCTTTCCTTCTGCTTTTTATTTGTTTTATCTCCAGGTAAGATGGCTCAGTGAAATCAGTCCTTTTTCTTCTCTGGATTTGGAAGCAGAGGTTTGGAACCAGGGTTTAGGGTTCCAGCATAGTTGCTGCCAGCTCCAGTCATACTGCTAGTCCTTCTCATTGGAGGGGCTAGGGGTTTATCTTGAATGTTTAGGCCATTACTTGACACTGTCATCACCACTGGCAGCTACTTCTGTGCTTGCTGGCTCAACTCAGCTCCTGTGTCATTGCTTCCGACCTTCCCATCTGAGTCATCTGCAAAGGGCATCCTGGATGTGTCACAAGCCAAAGTGACTGTCATGTGGCCCAAATAACTGTCCCCATATCCCTATTACTAAGGGCTGGCACTTCCATCACATTTTGTGACAGGAAATTTGGTGGCTTGACTACTGAAAGGTACTTATGAATGGGAAAGTATCTTTCCTTATATAAATATAGGTAAAAAACGAAAAATATGAATGCCTGGCTGAGACATCATTTTAGGTAAGAGGTTATTAACCTAAAAATAAGAGGCAAAAGTGAGAGGCAACAGCATTTATCTGAGATCCAAACCAATAGCTCCTCAGGAAGTGCTGACTCAGGCAGAAATTCGAACAGTGTTTTGATTAGGAGGTGAAGTCAATGGATATTTATGAGAAATGTAAGGGGATTTTCTGTATGTGCAGATAAGCTAATGTAGCAGTGCTAGTTCTAAAAGATGTTTTCAATTTTCAGTCCAATAGTCATAATACCTGTCATAAACCAAAATTAATTTTAGACTGTAATAAAGAATAAAAAGCATTTATTTGAACCAAAAGAGTGCAACCCTGGAGACACAGATTCAGGTAGCAACCTAAATTGTGCCTCACTGAGACAAAGAAGAGGCCACCTTTGACAGAGAAACTTCCCACCCATGGTTCCCATTTTGGTCCATTTCATGAAAATAAGGTTTCCAAACTGTGCAGTTCTCATTGGTCACGGCAGGTCACAGTCTATTGGCTGGATGGTAGCATGGCCTCAGAAGGAGGAACTTTCCTGCAGAGGTCCACTCAGATGCTGTAAACAGGCAGGATGCTGCGGGCGGTTAGAAGTTCAGCCTGTGGTTCCTCCCGCAGTGCAAGTCTGTGGGAGGCGCCTAGCAGCAAAGGCTCTTAGGCTCTAGTTTAAATATAGATCCAACCACAGAGAGTCCATCTTGACAGGTGTATTTTTTCTGGGGGTTCACACTCCTTGTTATCTTTATAAACAGTTGCATGGGATACAATGCTACTTTAAGCCCAGTCCAAAGGTTATTTTGTCCTGTTTTAACATCCAAAGGTTTGAGCTATAAAACATGAGAGGCAGCTCCTCTGCAATGACAGCTCTGAGTCCATTTTAAAGTGGTTCTGTTTATACTATTTTTTTATAAGGCAAAGTGTTAATTAACGAATTATTGAAAACACTTCTGTGCCAAACTCTTCTTCAGTGTTGGACAAACTGGGTGCTTACCCTGCCCTCGTAGAGCAGACCGAATAATGGGTGGGAATTTAAATGAATCCCTCAGTGGCACAGAGCACTATGAGTACTGAGCAGGATGGCTGGGGGTTATAGGAACACATGGTCAGGGGCGCAATCCACACAGGAAGACTGTGGGCATTCCTGAAGAAAGGGTCTATAAGTTGAGACACAGAACAACCAATATAAACAAGTGACTATATACTATTTTCTTGTTTGTATGAGAGGGAGAGTGAAAATAGCCCAGAATTAAATTCTTGACAAGGGAGGAAAGATTACTGCTGAGAGGGGAGAAAGGAACATGAATAATTCCCCTGAATCAGGGCTCAGCTGCGTTTATGCCAAGGGAGCTAGATCATAGGCCTTCAGAACTCTGCCTGTCTTCTCTCCATCACACCTTCCCTCTCTCTGTCTCTTCTTTCTTTCCTCTGTCCTTCATTCTTTCATTCTTTTTACTTCCCTCCCTCCTCCCCCCCCCTTCCTTTCTTTTATCAGGCAACAAGGAAAAGAGACAGATCTGAGTCAAAGTTTCCAAAAAGTAATTTGGTTTTATTTTGTTTATTCCAATTAACTGCAGGCAGCTTCCTGGCCAAAACACTCTGTCTTCTTGAGCAAACAGAGCACTACCAAGTTCTCTGGAAGGAGCCCCCCACCCCTGCCTTGGCGCAGGCCCTTCTTACTGCTTCCCCCACACCCAAACCAGCCTCTGTCCAGTTGCCAGGTCATCCTCTGAGCCAGGGCTTCCATTGTTTTTACAATAAACATTCATGGTGCACTTTTGATTAAAGTGCCAGGAATCTGGTAGGTTCTGGAATGAAAAAGAATTAACAGTGTTCCAGCCTTCAAGATTATGTTACCCCACTGATCATAAACAATGGCCTGGAGTTAAGTACTACAAAGGAAATATGGCTCCAGTCCTTGCATCTCTGGTCCCCATCGCTTCTCTGTCTGTCCCTTCTGGGACCATTTTATCTCTCTCTTTTTTTAATTAAAGTTTATTGGGGTGACAATAGTTAGTAAAATTACATAGATTTCAGGTGTACAATACTGTAATACATCATCTATATATCACATTGTGTGCTCACCACCCAGAGTCCATTCTCCTTCCATCACCATATATTTCATCCCTTTTACCCTCATCTACCACTCCCTCCCTCTTTACCATCTGATAACTACTGAACTATTGTCTGTGTCTGAGTTTTTATTTCTTTATTTGTTTGTCTTGTTCCTTTGTTGTTTTCAGTTTTATATCCCACATATCAGTGAAATCATACAGTTCTAGACTTTTTCGGTCTGACTTATTTCGCTTAGCATAGTAATCTCAAGATCCATCCATTTTATCACAAATAGTACTATTTCATCTTTTCTTATGAAAGAATAGTATTCCAAGGACCATTTTCTCTTTTTACCAAACTAAAGGGTTTGATTTCCGTGCGTGCACGGCACAGGAGCAGGGCTTTGCAGCAAAGAAAGTAAAGGGTTTTTTTTAAGGAAATGGCATCAAGCTGGGAGACACAGGTGAGCTAGTGCTCAAACACCTGGCTCCCCAGGCTTATAGGTTACAGATCATATAGGTAAAGTCACAAGACATTGTGGGTTAGAGGTTCAAGGTCCTGTTGGGAGCTGATTGATCCGAGGTGAGGGAAGGGTAATGAATCATTTCTTCAGTTCTTGAGGAAGTTCTAAGGCTTTTTTGCCCCAAGTCTCTCTGTCTGATCTCATGGGAAAGAACCCAGGGGGTTGTTGAAACTTAGCGCTCCAGAGCTGAAAGATAACTGAGGGCAAAATGTTATCTTGAGCCTGCCAGAGGTCTGGACAGTGTGACCATTAGTCAGGTCCCTGCAATTGTCTTCAGCTGCCTCAGGGGTTACTTATGGGGGGCGGGGGGGGGGGGGAAGGCTAGGTCTCTAAGAGCAGAGAGAGAGAGAGAGATGAGTTTTAGAACTAGGATTTAAAACAAAATTTAATCGAAATCATAAGGACCCTCGGTTTCACTGTCCACACCATTGTCCATGCTGACCCTTTGTCTTAGAACGTCCTGTGTATCAGACGTTCAGCTCATCAGCCTTTTTCTTGAGTTTTTCAGTTTAACCTCCATCCTCCTCTATTGTTGATCTCTCTGTGCAATCAAACACTTGAATTTTAGTCCTGAGTCTTGCCACTTGCTATCTGAATGATCTTAGGGAAGTTACTAAATCTTTTTGTCCTCAATTCCTCATTTGTAAAATGAAGATAATTTTCTTGCGTTGCCTGTGGCCTAGAGTTGTTATAAAAATCAAATATACAAATGGATTAAAAATGCTTTCTAATTGCAAAAGTATTCTACACATACATTTTATTATGTTCTATCTCACATTAATTGTGGATTTGTTTTTCTTTCGTACATTGTAAACTCCTTGAAAAACAGGAGCACATTTGAACTATCTTCATGTTTCTCAGTGTTCCTAGCAGATTTCAACAATGCTGTGGGCCTCAGCCAGAGGATGAGCAGGGTACCCTCCTCCAGGGATGACAGGCCCATCACACACTCAATATGAATGGCAGCCCCGGGAGCTTTGCAGACAAAAGAGGCCCTCCCCTCCCCCAGGACAGGATCCTAACATCCCAGAAAATGAGTCAGCTTTGCTCTGCCACAGCTGTAGTTGTATTTAATTTTTAAACCATCTCTAACCCCCAAGAACAGGTACTCAGGAGGGTGTGTGTTAGATGTGGGTGTATATAGCACAACACCAAACCATGACTCATGACGTTTAGATCCACATCAATGCCAGTGAGTGGAATGGCCACACTTGGTTCCCCAGCCACATGGGGCAGCTCCTGGACCCGGGCCTACTCTTCCTCTGCATAGGACATGAAAGCCTGAGCCGCTACACATCACCTTCACCTGATTGTTCTGATTCTAAAAGAAAGCAGGTGTAATTCAACCTGATGACTGTGAACGAAAAAGGGGTTCTATGGAGAGAAGCCTCACAGGTTGACCTGATCATTAATTCCTAACTGGGCAGGTCATGGAAGATGGTCAAGCCCCAAACCTATAACATTCAGTGCAAGTTTTTAAAGCCAGCCTTGTCCATTGTTCTTGTGCATCTAGATTACCACACCTTTGAAATGCCACATGTAATACCATCAAAGGGGTCAACACCTTCAAGTGAGCTCACAATGTTAGCTATCCTGTACTATGATCCCTCCCTTCATTTCTCCCACCTTCACGTAATCCTCCTTACGTTCCCTACGTAATTCCAAATGCATAAAAGGAACTGCAAACTGTTATTCTCTGGGTCATTTCAGATCTTGCTTCCCAGCAATTGTCATTTGACTCAAATAAACTATTACAAAAATTCCCCAGAGGTTTGGATGTTACATAGGTTGACATGACAACAACCATGCAATGAAAAGGGGAAGACAAAGGTCTTAACAGATTACAAATGTAAGCTTGACTCAGAATACGCACATGATGCAGAAGAAGAGAAAATCACCTCTGGTGTTTGGGTACTCATTTGCATTCAAAAACCCTAAAGAGGGCCAGCCCGGTGGCTCAGGCGGTTAGAGCTCCATGCTCCTAACTCCGAAGGCTGCCGGTTCGATTCCCACATGGGCCAGTGGGCTCTCAACCACAAGGTTGCCAGTTCAATTCCTCGACTCCCGCAAGGGATGGTGGGCAGCGCCCCCTGCAACTAAGGTTGAACACGGCACCTTGAGCTGAGCTGCCGCTGAGCTCCCAGATGGCACAGGTGGTTGGAGCGCATTCTCTCAACCACAAGGTTGCCGGTTCAACTCCCGCAAGGGATGGTGGGCTGTGCCCCCTGCAACTAGCAACGGCAACTGGACCTGGAGCTGAGCTGCGCCCTCCACAACTAAGACTGAAAGAACAACAACTTGAAGCTGAACAGCACCCTCCACAACTGAGATTGAAAGCACAACAACTTGACTTGGAAAAAAGGCCTGGAAGTACACACTGTTCCCCAATAAAGTCCTGTTCCCCTTCCCCAATAAAAAGAATAATAATAATAAAAACAAACAAACAAATAAATAAATAAATAAACAAACAAAAACCCTAAAGAAATCATTGTGATTCTTGAAATATGAAATAGTTTCTTGTGGCTGCTATAACAAAGTACAACAGTCTGGGTGGCTTCAACGAGAGAAGTTTATTTACTCATAGTTCTGGAGACTGGAATTCCAAGATCAAGGAGCCAGCAAAGTTGGTTCGTTCCAAGGCCTCTCTCCTTGGCTTGCAGATGGCCATCTTCACCATGTGTCTCTTCACATCATCTTCCCTTTGTGTCTGCATCCAAATTTCCTCTTCTTATAAGAACATCAGTTGTGTTGGGCTAGGGCCCACCCATGTGACCTCATTTTACCCTAATTACCTCGTTAGAAACCCTATCTCCAAATGAAGTCACATTCAGAGGCACTGGGGGTTAGGACATCAATCTATAAATTTGAGGGGGCACAATTCATCTCATAACAGTGTCTCAATGTTTCCAGACAGTTTCCGCACAAGTACACGTAACCTAATCTTGCTAATTTTAAAAGGCTTCTCTTCTTTTATTTCATCAAACTCCTGGACTAGAATCCATTGAAATATAGGTCATTGATGTAGACCAGTTTAGTCAATAAAGCAATTAAATTGGCAGACAATACCTCTATAATTTTGTCTTTCAAAAAAATAATAAAATAGGTCTAAGTAATACTTAAACACACATGCTGTGATAACACACATAATGAATATATATGAACTGAGGATTACCTTCTCAAACTATGCTGTAGTTATCATGCCTTTAACTCAAACCAATATAAATTTGCTCTTACCATCAATCAGTAATTACTGAGTTTTCACAGGGTGTTTTTAACAATATGGAGTTCAGAGAGTTTGGGCCGCCTGTTGTCTGTGCAAGAAAGCAAATTATAATTCTTTTAAAAAGTAGTTAGGAATAAACAAAATATCTTAAATAGTTTATAAAATAGAGAATGTTTATAAAATGAATGAGGAGATAGTGAAATTGTAGCTGCATCTGGCTTTGTGAAGAAAGCTTTCCAAGACTGTAGGAATGAAAGAATGCAGAGAATCCTGCCACTCCAGGGGTGCAGAAATCCAGAGTGCCATTAGGAGGATGACATGAGGAAAACGCTCCTGTGTCTGAGTGGAATGGCAGTGTGAACAGTTTGGAAGGCAGGGTGTCTAGGATTAGAAACTGATGACCTCACGGGGACCTACCATGTCCCAGGCATTGTCCCCAAGGACTTGAGATAAATTAACGTCATTAATCCTCACAACACATCCCCTAGGAGGAAGGTCCCCACAGGATCCCCACAGGATGCTGGGAGTAATGAGGCTTCTCACAGTGGCCCGATGGAAGGCTGGCTTGGGCCACTGAATGCAGGAATCACTCCCACCTGCAATGTCAGTCAGAGATCTACAAGGGTAATTTTTTTCTTTCATTTTTGTATCTCCAGTGTCTGGGCCAAGGTCAGCATTCATATGTGTTTGTTAAACTCAGATGAACTGGAGGAAACCGCCTCAAATACCAGGAGATCCTTTGGCTGCTATGAGCATATTCCTGAGCTGTGAGGCATATTACTGATCCATTGATAAGTGCAGAGATAACGAAAGGAAAATTCATTTGCTGATGACCATTATTGCAAAGCTTTATTTAAATCTCTCAGAATTAAGAATAGAGCACTTTATAGTCAACAACTTTTCCTAAATAGTCGATAACTTTCCTGAGAAATAAAAATTCTGAAAATAGTGCTGACAACATAGTCAGCTTCCTATCAACAATTCCAGATTGTCTTGCATACAGGACTACATGGTAAAGAGGGTAGAGTGGTCACTGACCAGCCACACACAAATGGAGAAAATGGCAGCCTTTTGTGGTGAGTATCAATTGTAAAACTCTGTGTACCTCTCCCCATACCTTGCCCTATATAGTTATATCCTTTGTAATAAATCTGTAACTGTAAGTAAAGTGCCTTTATGAATTCTATGACACATTCTAGCAAATTATTGACTATAGGGGAAGGTCACAGGAACTCCAAAACTGTAGTAATCTGGGCAGAAATATAGGTGTCCTGGGCACCCCATTAGTGGCTGGCATCCCCACTTCAGGGGGCAGTGTTCTGGAACTAAGCCCTTTAATTTGTGAGTCTGCACTATCTCTGAGTAGTTAGTACAAAATTAAATTGAAGTTTTGGACACCCGGTTGGCATTGAAGAATTGGTTGGTGTGAGAGAAAACCTCTCGAGCATCTTTACTCCGACTTCCTGATAGCATTGCTAAGTTCACAACTGTTTTTCTTCTCAGTCATGATCTCATTAGACATGATTACCAAGAGGAAATCATGTGTTCTCCCCAAAGTGTCTGTTGGACTTTGGAAGCAAGTACTCACTCAGTTCCTGGATGGTTAATGTCAATGACAAGTGACTGGTACCCTTCATGAGTGTCTTTACCTCTATTGACAGAAAGTCCTTTTTGAGAAAAGAAAAATAGAGTACCTTAAGTGTTGCCCTTCAGTTTCCCAGAGAATAATGTGTGTTCATTCAGGAAATCTCTGTACTTAGCTCCACAGGGTCTTTTCCTGCCTTAAAAGAGAAATGGATTGCCCTTGTTGGGAGGTTCAGACATTTGGGGGAAGATCACGTGATAAAATTAGAACGAACCCAAGCAGGAGTGTTAATATTTGATAGACTAAAACTTACTCTGCTCATAAGTAATCAACAATGAAGAGAAATGACAAACAGCACATCTGATCTGAATGCGAACAGAAGTGCTCTGAGTGCTATTAAACCTGTTATGTACACATACTTGTGTTCATCATTTGTGGTTAATTAATCAAAGGGCATTTGGAACACTTTGTGCTCTCCCTGCTCTAGTCATGCAAGTTGACTTATTCCTCAAGACAGAGCTACATATGCAGGGTATTTGGGGGGAAATCTGCCATGTCTTTGTCCGATAAAACTGAATTAACTAATATAGTATCTTCACTATTTTTAATAAACACAAAAAACGTGTTACCTTAAAGACTTGGTTTCTCAAATGTTAGTCTGAAATAAATTCCAAAGTAGATTAATACAAAAAAATAGCATTATAAAAACTCTAAAGAAAAATATAGGTAATTATTTATATAACCTTATTGTCAAGAGGCCTTTCTATATATGACATGAAAGGAAGAAGGCATAAAAAAAAGTGATGTAGTTGACGTTAAAATGAAAAGATGGCATAGAAATGTAATTATGGACACTGAATAAAGTCCATGTGCTATTTTTTGAAGTGAAGTATTTATAGGTAGGACAACTCTAGCTATTTAGCAGCTAACATCATAAAGATCCAGAAATAGTTGATTTTGTGCATCTTCTCCTAACCCAGTTTTAGCTGAAATCAACTAAAATGGGTACCTACAGCAATCTTGCTTATGGGACATTGTACAAGAATGATCTCTTCTGTGTCAGTGTCTCAGAAAATGAAGAGAACAGGATGCTCAGATGCCGTCCTGATAACAGAGTTTTAAGAGACATAACAATGAAATACTATGCATAACTCTTGAATGGGTTTTCATTTGAAGAAACAAGCTGTAAACAGTATTTACAGGACGTCATCAAAATGGCAGCGTGAGGTGAGCCTCTGGAAATCTGCCCTGGAATTTACAACAAATCAAACAACTATAACTCTACAAAGGACTCCCTGCACAACAGACAGGCAAGACGAAGAGGCCCACTACTGAATTCAACAGTATTTACAGGACCACAGGGAGTGGTCCTGAATATGGACTGAGTTTGAGGAAATAATTGTTCCTCTATTCGGTCAGTGTGAAGATGGTATTATGGTTAGGTAGGAAAATGTTCTCTTTAAGAATAACAAATGCATACTGAAATATTTAGGGGTAAAAGTCATGATGTATATAATTCACTGATTTTTTTATGGCAATGTCCAATCTGTTAAGCCCATCTACCAAATTTTTCATTTCAAAATTTTCAGTTCTAGAATTCCTTTCTTAAATAGTTTCTGTTTCTCTATTGTGTTTCCCCATCTGTTCACTCACTATGCCACATATTTCTAAATCCTTTAACATATTGATAACAGCTGTATTGCAATCTTTGCTAATTCCACCAACTGTATCATTTTTGTGTCTGTTTCTATTAACTGCTTTTTTTTCCCTGGTTATTGGTCATATTTACTTACCCTTTTGTATATTTAATAATTTTGTAGTCTATGCTAGACATTATTGATTTTGTTGCTTTCCTTTCAACAGAGTTGAGTTTTGTTCTTACTTGATGGCTCAGCTTGATGCTTCAAGGGTTAGGTTTTGGGGAGGCTCTATAATAACCATGTTTAAGGGGCTATATTAACCCTAGTTCTAAGTCAGAGTCTTTCTGGACTCTCAGCTAAATGCTCGTGGTGTTCAGCAGAGGTTACTTAACTCTAGTGGGTCGGAAATTTAACACTGTCCACTGCCATGCATCTGGAATCTCGGTTCAGCCCACTTGACCCAGTCTGTACTCTGCCAAATGTCACAGAATCTCATCCTGTGCTTGCAGCTTAGTATTCAGTCAAAGACTAAAGGAACCTCCTATGCATATTTTGAGGGCTCCTTTTCTGTGTTTCTCCCTCTTCGCTGGTGCCATGTCCTGCAAATGTACGTTGCCCCAAGCAGATCTCTGTTTGTTCTGCCCAGTGAGACTGCTCCTTTCTGTTTGGGCTCCTCTTCCCCGTGCTGTCCCCAGACACAATGTGGACCACATCTCATGTGCTGCACTATCTCAAAGATCACAGCCTTGCACTGTCTGCCCAGTACCTGAAAGCAGTTGGTTCACATCTTGCCCAGCCTTATGGTCAATCATAATGGGAGTGTAAATCTAATGCTTGTGACTCCACAGTGGCTAGAACTAGAAGTGACATCAACTTGCTTATTAACCTCTGAGCCTCTGAGCCAGATCAGTGGTTCTCAAACTTGAGCATGCCTCAGAACCCGCTCCTGGAGGCTCTCTTTCTCAGAGTTGCTCAAGTTGGGAAGGGATGCTCAAGTATTTGCATTTCTAATGAATTCCCAGGTGATTCCAATGTTGTTCATACAAAGACCATATTTTGAAGAACTGCTGGGCTAGATCCCTGTTTTCAACCCTGGTTGGTGGTACATAGAAATCACCTGGAGAGGTTTTAAAAAATACCCACATATGCACCAACCAAAGTTAATTTAATTAAAATCCTAGTGGAAGCTAAATAGGAGATGTTTGTTTGTTGTAATAGTAGGCTACCTTTTAAAACTGTTCTGTCCCTCCTTACTCCTTTTGCAGGAGAACTAATCTATGTGCAAACTTCAATATACACATCATTATTTGCTTTGTATTGAAATATACTGATAGTTAAAACTACATGTGTAGTAAGCAAAAGTTAAAACATTGCAAGCAAGTACCATGAAAACAATGAAAAATCACCAAGAGATTTCCTATGTGGCCAAAAGGACAACTCCAAAGCCCGTGTTTCTAGTGTCCATTCCAGATGCAAGTTTCTAGAATTCCATGACATACAGAGGGGAACTTGCAGAGAGGGAGGGAGGGACAGGAAATTATTTACTCTGGGAAGACAAAGCAAGATGGTAGGACAAGGAAGTCTCACCCAGTAGAATCCTCACTGCAAAAGATGGGACACATGAGCACCCCAGGACAGATGGCATCCAACAGAGAACCCTCAAAACTGCATCAATTTGCATTAGGCAGAAGTTCCTCACACTCCTGCAGCTGTATGTCTGGTGTGGATTCTGCCCACATTCAGAACTAATTCTAGGCCAGGCAACACTTGCTCCATCTACAATATGAGTTTCAGTGTAAAAGTTGGATTTGTTTACTTCAGCAATTATACAGCCAATATTTTTATAGCTACTATATGTAGCCACACAACAGCTTAACCTTTTGTTTCCTTCTACCTGCCCCCATAGAAAGGAGAGTCTGTAAGAGGATCCTTTCAGGGACTTTGCTAAACCTTTGTGTTTGCATCCTATGCCTCCCTGTTTGGTCCCAGAAAGATGACTGGACAGTCAATGACGAGTAAGATTCCTCACAGAAAGAACAACTCAAGCCAGATGCAGTCATGTGGGGACCAACAGGAGAACCCACGGGGTTCACAGAGGTGGGCACAGCCTCCCACCTTCCTCAGGCTAAGGAAAGCCTCAGCCTCTGTGGCTGCTGTTCCTTCCCAAAACCTGCAAGGGAAGTGATTCAATGGGGTGCTCTCCATCTATTCATATGCATATAGTTTTTGTCCCTTGGGGAAGTTGAGACTTACTGTTCAGCTGTCTGCAGGCAAGGGTGATTGACTGCAATAGGTTTTCTATTAAGATGTATGAGATTCACAGACCGTGGAATAATTAATGCTAATACCTTATGTGAATATCAATAAAAGCCACTAGTCAGCTTGATTCTGGGCTCCAGTCTTTCATGACTGTGAGGCCCCGGCCTTCTGAGATTTAACTGCATTAAGTCTGTTTCTTTCTTTTTTAAAACTTAACCCGAAGCCGCCTCTTTTCATTCCCTCACTGCCCATGTTGCGCTGGACGTGACAAATATACACAATATTTTATAGTTTATAAAGCATTTTTACTTACACATTTCACTGGATTACAAATATCTCATTTGTAGTGGGCTAAACTGAGATTATCTTTTTTTTTTTTTTTAAAGACTCCATTGGGGAAGGGGAACAAGACTTTATTGGGGAACAGTGTGCACTTCCAGGACTCTTTTCCAAGTCAAGTTGTTGCCCTTTCAATCCTAGTTGTGGAGGGTGCCATTCAGTTTCAAGTTGTTGTCCTTTCAGTCTTAGTTATGGAGGGCACAGCTCAGCTCCAGGTCCAATTGCCATTGCTAGTTGCAGGGGGCACAGCCCACCATCCCTTGCGGGTGTCAAACCGGCAACCTTGTGGTTGACAGGACACGCTCCCACCAACTGAGCCATCCAGGAGCTTAGCGGCAGCTCAGCTCAAGGTGCCGGGCTCAATCCCAGTTGCAGGGAGTGCTGCCCACCATCCCCTGCGGGAGTCGAGGAATTGAACTGGCAACCCTGTGGTTGAGAGACCACTGGCCCACACGGGAATCGAACTGGCAGCCCTCGGAGTCAGGAGCACGGAGCTCCAACCGCCTGAGCCACCGGGCGGGCCCTGATAGTATTTTTTATAAGGCTCTGAGAAGTTATGAGATTAGGAAAGGTTCACAGTGAATCGGAGGCAAGACCTGGACTTTAACGCTGATCAACTCACTCCAAGCCTAGTGCCTTCCCACAAGACAACAAAATCTCTGAGTTTTTATAAAAAGTGAGCCCTGGAGGAAATTATCACAGACCTACAAGGTCCTACCACATTTTTTCAGTTCTTGTGCCTTTCCAGTAGCATTGGCTGAAGTCCCCATGAGCAGCTCTATGAAGGTGTGGATAGGTATGATTGTATCAGTCAGGATAAGGTTGGTTACACTGCGGTAACAAATAACCCCCAAATCTCTGTGGCTTAAAACAACAAAGAGTCATTCATTCTTCAGGCTATATGTCCGTCAGTCATAGACAGGGGTGCTGGGGGACCTAGGCCAATGAAGTAGCCATCGCCTCAAATGTTGCTGATGCCGTGCTAGAGGGACAAAAAGAATTCTAGAGGATCTCAAACAGTCAATTAAATAATTCTGTGTATGTTCTCTTACAGGCAACTCGATAGCCAGAACCGGTCATGTGGTCCCACAAGGGAGCCTAACAGAACAATTACGCCATGGGCTAGAAGGGAGCAAAACCAAAAACTTTTGGCAAACAGCTCCAATGACTACACCCAATTCTTCCTCCTTTTGCGGTGGAGGCCTCTGGGCATTTGGGCTGTGGTGTTTTCTTTTTGCCCAGAAAGAACCTGGCCAAAGCAGAGGAGACATTTGGGAGTAAAAACACATTGTGTGAAAGGTTTTCTTCACCTAGTTTCTCAAAACGATGGGTGGCAAGGGTGCCATTTGCCTCAGAGCGGCCTCCATGGTGAGCATAGTGAGAAATGGATCATTCCTTATGTGTCTGAAAGTGTGTTATGCTCAAGGGCAGGCCCCTCTATGAAGCAGCAGGATGTTCAAGGATGCCTGGCTGGGAACGGTGCTGCCCCAGGCTCTGGCCTGAGAGAGGCACAGGGCTCTTCCCTTGGATCCCAGCCTGGGGCTGCCGTCTGCAGCTCACCTCTGGGCCCCTCCACTGCCCCAGAGAAGAGGCCTCCCAGGAGGTGGGAGGGGGCATAGAGCTCATCTGCCAGAACGCCAGGCCAGGGACTAATTCCAGGTCCCAGGTAGTTAGTGTCTAAAATCAGTGCTCATATAAGTATATAACCTCTTGGTTCTCAGTGCCTTCCCTCCCAGCTTCTACTCTACTGTGTGGTTCTCAGAATAGGGATCAAGAGCCATGCCCTTGAGAAAACGGACATCGAGGTGTTGTCCCTACAAGTGCAATTGCAGTTAAACAACCCAGCCCTCTCTATCTTTGTTTCCTAATTCCAGACACACACCAGATCCCTAGATCCCGTTAGTCTTTCCTTGCCTTCCCTCAAAGCCAAAAGGAACTCTGCTCGGGCCCCAGGGTTCCCTTGGGAGACACTTGGCAACAGCTGGCTGAGACCCAAAACAGTAGACCAGGTTCCCGTCCCCCTCTCCTAAAGCTCCCAGGGGCCCTCTCTCCTCTTCTGGGCTGGGCCACAGGGCCTCAGGGGCAGGGTTGAGGTGGGGCCTGGGCAGCATGGCCCAGGATTCAAGGGGAACTCCATCCTACTGCTAAAATGCTCTTCTTGCTCCCCCATCCCATCACCCCGAGGTCTGGGAATTAATCTCTGGGCCGACTTACTTCATGCTAGGGATTTCCTACACTGAATAACACCTCATCTTGTCCAAACAGGCCTAGTTCCCAGGTGATGCTGCAGGCCCTGGTGTACCTAGAACCATTATCCTTGGAGATCCAGCTTCAGATCCCAGCTACTGTCTCCCTCCCCAGTCTGCCTCTCCTTAAAATTCCAGCAGTAGAGACATTCCTTAATGTTTAAGGAAAACAAGGACAAAACATTGGCAGCACATTGTTTCCATTATGGAACAGACTAGGCTTCAGGGAGGACTTCTGGGCTAGGCGCTGAGCATGCTGCATCCGGCCAGGGGTGGGGTCAGGGGCAGGGTATGGGATGACCTGGCCTCTGCTGGCCCCACCAGGAGGGGTGAGGGTGCATTGCCAGGCCAGGCTAGAAGATGACGAAGGAACAAGAACGGGTTTGTCGGAAAGCATTGACTGTAATCTAACAGCCTTATCTTCCTTCCCCCTGCCTGCCTCTTACTAGCGAAGGAAATGAACAAGTTGCTTTTAACCTCTCTGAGCCTCAGTTTCCTTATCTGTAAAATGGGGTACCAATATTTACCTCCCTGGAGGCTGAGAAGACTAAGTAAAATAGTGCTTGTGCAGTGCCTACCACAGTCTGGCAGGTAGCATGATTTAACAAATGCTACTTACTCCTTCCCCCCAAAAAGGATTACTAAACCCACTTTTCTCTTACAGTTTTCAATGGAGTCCACCTCTTTTTTGGAGTAGGTGGTTTAAGCTGCATTGATACTATCTTTACCTGATGGTCTAAAAGAAGTCCAGAAACATACATCACAAAGTGTACTTGTACAGACTCAGATGGTACAGCCCACTACACACCTAAACCTTATGGTGTAGCCTTAAGGTGGCTGCTCCCAGGCTGCAAGCCTCTATAGCATGTTACTGCAATGCACACTTCAGGCAGTTGTAACACAGTGTGTATTTGTGTATGTAAACGTATATAAACATAGAAAAGGTACCGTTACAATATGGCATAAAAGATAAATGATAGCACACCTGTATAGGGCCCTTACCGTGAATGGAGCCTACAGGACAGGAAGTTGCTCTGTGTGAGTCAGTGAGTGAGTGGGGAGTGAGTGTGAAGGCCAGGACATGACTGCACACTGCAGTAGACCTTATAAACGCTGTCCCACAAGCCCTCCCTTTCTCCCTTCCAAAAGGGCCAGAAATAGAACAACTACCTGCCAATACTGCTCCATGAACAGGGATGTGGGCTGGATTGACTGGAAATATAGAGGAGAAACTGGCTGCACAGGCATAGATCACTGTAATAGTGACTGTCAGGAGGGAGTGAAAAGTGGCCTGAGGATCAGTAGGAGTAAGAAATCAAGTTGGAGATATAGAGGAACCTAAGGGCTTGTCATGGTGATGTGATTTTGGCTATTGTATGCCGGAGCAGTGATCAGATTAAGGAACCCTGTGGTACTCGTGCAAAAAACAAAGGGGGGGGTTTAGCATGGAGAGGATATAGATCCGAGGACTCAGTATTACGACTTTAGAAATTTGTTTTGGGTTCCATTGACCATATCTGGAGTACAGGATTCTCTCTGGCATTGAATTGATGGAAGAAATAAAACTTACCTATGCTTTATGTCATTACAACCTGAAAATATTTCGAAGTACAGGCTGGCTCCACACCACCAGAAAGCTTTCACTAAAGCGTCAGTGACACTTAATACTTGTTAAGATGGCTCCTGTGGACCTGTGTCCTTGTACAGGGTCTTAAGTCCTCAGCAAAGAATGTATAGCACTGTGCTCTGAGACCATCAGGCTAGCTCTGGGAGGGCTTCTGTGCAGGCTTCTCTGTGCTGCAATGGTTCCGTGGCTGCCTGACTGGGGTGGAATCTGTGCACTCAAAATTAAGGTGCTGGGAGAGAAAAGGTGTCTATTGCCAAACTCCACAGATATCGGTCCCATCAGAGAGAAAAAAATCCCTCCTGAAGCACATGTCCTTCCATTCATGACAGAAAATTCAGCTTCATTATAATCTTATGGGACCACAATTACATACGCAGTGAGTCATTGACCAACACATCATAAAGCAGCACATGATCGTACAGTCACATACTGAGGTACTAAATTTGAATACGAATTTTGGATGGAACAAAACTCAGTTCATAACACACCGTGTTAGCTCTATGAAGGAATTTAATCTTTGTCCTAAAAGCAATGAGAGACTACCAAAGCTGATCTCAAGACTCAGGTCCTCTTCTATCTGGGCACAAAGCTAGACCTTATGTTCTAGGCTCCTTGCAATCAGGCATGGACGTGAGACTGAGTTCTTGCCAGCAGAATGCAGACAGAAGTGGAGTGTGCCATTTCCATGCACTGCCCACCATGCTCTTTCTTCTTCCGAAGTATCCTGAGAAGGTGGGTGTTGAATGTGCCAAGACCCTAGTTCTCTGAGTCACCGCTTGGAACACCCATTTCTGACTTTATGTGAGCTAGACATAGGTTCTTACTGAGATGTTTATGGCCTTGCTGCTAGCATTACCTAGTTGGTAAGGGAGTAGAGAGAGGCTGTGTAGAAAAGTGCTTTATGAATCTTTCCTGTTACTGGTTTACGTTTAGGAAAGACCTCCCTGCCAGTAATGTGGAGAATGGGTTGGAGGCATGAAGAAACGGCAGGAAGACACGTGAGGATGCTGTTGCAGCAATCAGCTGAGCAATCATGGTCGCCTACAAGTAGCATCTAAGTTTATATTCCAGAGTGACAGAGGGAAGAGTGTATCATGCTGTCTCGTGTGGATAACTGGGTGGATTGTCTTGCTTTCACTTCGCTCTGATTAGTGTCTAATCTGGACCAGACACTGGTCTATGTGGCAAGTGTGCAGAGATGATCAAATGAACCTGATTGCTGCTCTCGTGGATCTTAAAGGCCCAGAGCTGAAAACTAAAGAAGGGGAGTTAAAGTGTGGGGAGGTGGGCAATGATCTCAGCTTTGCATGAATTGAGATCAAGGTACTGGTTGGGTGTCCAAATGGAAGGAGGAAATGGGAAACTGGACATGGGGTCTGGAACTCAGGAGAGAGATTCGAGCCAAACATTCAGATCTGGAATGCATCGGCTCTGGGCTGGCAGTGAGACCATTGATGTGAACCACATCAGCTTGGAAGAGAGGCTGAAAAGGGGACCAGGCCAGCCCTGGAAGCAGTAGCAGCATTTAAAGAATGGACAGAGGAAAGCACTACACAAGGAGACTACGCAAGAGATGTCAGGAAGCTACAAGGAAGATCAGGACCCAAGGCAAAAAGTACTTTGAGGGGATGTCACCAACAATGTCAGCTATTTCTAGAAATCAGGTATCTATTGAATTTAAGAAAAAGGATGGTGCTGGTGACCATTTAGTGCAATGGTGGAATATAACCCAGTTTAGAGCCTGCTGAGCAGGGAGTAGTTGGTAAGGGGGTAGAGAGAGGCTGTGTAGAAAAGTGCTTTATGAATCTTTCCTGTTACTGGTTAGCCATCTGGGGGAAAGGTGGATACCTATTTCATAATTTATACCAAAATTCATTCCCAGATGGATCAAAGTTTTAACTTGAAAGATGAAATCATTGAAATACTGGAGGAAACAGGGAGACCGTTATAAGCAGTCAGAAAACTTGAAAACTAATATTGATACATTTGACTACATCTAAATCTAAAATTTTTTTAACATGCTAAAAACACCATAAACAAAAGACAAATGAGAAACAATAATTCATTTATATTTTACTTTATAGACAAAGAGATAATTTCTTTAATATATTAAATTTTCATACTCATACACGACCTTGGGGAAAATATGGGCAAAGTATATCTGTCAGTTCACCACAGAGTAAATAAAAATGGCTCTTAAACATAAGGAAAGATGGAAATAAACCTAAGTCATTGAAGAGAAAAAGGTCAATCTTCAAAGTCATTCTCATTAAAAACATTTACAATATACGATGTCAGAGGGACAATAGATTGGGGGAGGGGAGTTATCACTTTGTGAGGGGTGAAATATCTAACCATTGCATTGTTTTGTACAACTGAAACTAATAAAAAAAAACGAACACTTACAAAAATCAATAATTAAAACTCTTGATGTGGATTTCATCGTCATTTCATATCATGTCCCTCAGTATTACACACATGGCTGTGTCCAGGAGTCCTTCTTTCCTTAAATTATGTGCAGATTACAGGATTAGATTTTCCTACTTAAAATTGTAAATAATGGGGAAACAAAGAGAAAAATATGGTAGTTCTCCTCCTGTACCCCCTTACTCAAACCTATCCCAGGGGTGACCTTGTTAGCAGTGAAGGTACATCATTTTAAAGCTTTTCCCATGGATTCACATACATATCTTTACATATGCACATGTAGAGTTTTGTTGGATAGACATCATACTATCACAATGTATTGCAAATTACCTTTTTCACTTAATTTGTTTCCATGATCTTTTTCAGGAAGTTTATATATAGACCCACAATTTAAATTATTTTCTACACAGTATTCCATCATATAAACGAATTACATTCTTGTCCAAACTGAGGGGAAAATTAAAACTGGATTGCTTCCACTTCATTCATTACCTTTGTGTCCTCTCTTGTTCTCTCATCCTCCTTCCCCCTTCTTCTCTTTTTCTTTTATTCTTTCATTCTCTTTCCTTTTTTGCTATCAAAAAAATAATGCTAACTGCATACTTAGCAATTAAGATGATATACTTTATGTTATGTGTGCTGTTTACCACAATTATAAATAATAATTAAAACCCCTGGATATCTGAATTATTATTATTTTTTACATAATGCTGAAAAGAAAAACCTGGAACACATCTGAGCATGTATATAAATATTTCTGTTGAACAGGCACCTAAAGTGAATATGCAGTTCGAAAGACAATATTTATTTAAAATTAAAAGATTTTGTTAAATTCCCGCAAAAACCCTTAACTCGCACACACAATGTGTAGGAGTGCTCATTTTCTCATATTCTCACCAATACTGGGTATTAAACAAAGATCAGCACAGAGATTCTCTTGACAACTGGATAATGCAAAAAAGACAAAGACAAAAGAAAAAAATTAAAAACAGATACAGGGGATGTAACAGTTAAAAAGATGTGTTCCCTCTTAAGATGATATGCCTATTGTATAATCATATAGCAGAAAATCCAAGAGAATGTATTGAAAACTCTTAAATTACTAAGAGTTCACCAAATTGGCCATATACATGATAAATGTGGTGACATAAAGAGTGTATCTACATTTGGTCTCTGCCCCACTGCCTGACACAGAGCTCCTAAAAACCTGGTAATTTCCTGAGTGGTAGCAGTGGTAGGAGCACGTTTGTCCTAATGTTTGGTCTTTGACCCGGGTTCCCTAACACAGGGCTCCCAAATCCCTTTGAATTTCCTGAGTGATTTGCAAGAGCGTCTTTTGTCCTAATGAGGCCCTGTTGCTAGGCTTCTAGATAGCTTCAGGATGGGGGCTGGTCACCAGAAAGGCCCAACCATGATTAGGAGCTTGGACCTTTCAGTCCCAGCCCATCCTCCAGGAAGGGGAGAGGAGCTAGTGATTGAGGTAATAACCAATCGTGCCTACATGATGAAGCCTCCATAAAAACTCCTCCGTGATGGAGTTCGGACAGCTTCCAGAGTGGGGCCACAGCGAGGTGTTGGGAGCGTGGTTCACCTGGAGGGGGTGGAAGCTCTGTGCAACCTTCCCCTTTGCTCTGTGTGTCTTTCATCTGGCTGTTTCTGAGTTTATCCTTTATGGTAAACCAATAACAGAAAGTACTTTCCTGAGTTCTGTGAGTCATTCAAGCAAATTATTGACCCTTCAGAGGGGTGTGGGAATCCCATTTACAGCTGGTCAGTCAGAAGCACGTGTGACAACCTGGACCTTGCAATTGGCCTCTGAAGAGTGAGCAGTGTCATGGGACTGAATCCTTAACTTGTGGGGTCTGAGCTAACTCCAGGCAATTAAACGTTGTAAGTAGATTAAATGATTCAAATAATTTATATGCTTGATGTTCAATTAATTCCTCCTCCCCAAATCTCAAACTTAAAAAAATTATTTTACAGGGGCAACCGGTTAGCTCAGTTGGTTAGAACACGGTGCTCTGAACAACAAGGTTGCTGGTTCGATCCCCACATGGGCCACTGTGAGCTGCACCGGCCACAACTAGATTGAAACAACTACTTGACTTGGAGCTGATGGGTCCTGGAAAAGCACACTTAAATAAATAAAAAATTTTTATAAATTATTTTACATGTTGAAAAATTATTCTAAAGTTCACCTGCAAGAACAAAAATGAGAAAATTGGTCTGAACACTAGGGAAACACAGATTATTCTACAAACAATGAGGAGAAATTGGCTATTTGTAAATAAATCAAATTATAATTTCTCCTGAATGTCAACAAAACAAAACAAAAAAATTTCAGTTGAATTAAACAGTTGATTAAAAAATAAAATCTTAGAAGAAAAAAAATAGGTGACTAATGGATTTCTCAATGGAAAACTACTTTTAAAAATAAAAGCAGTGTTAGAAATCATTAAGAAAATAACTAAATTTGAGTCTGGGGGGAAAACCCTCATTAATAAAATATCACAAAAATTTATGGAAAAGTTCTCACTGATAATAAAGGAAATGCAATAGATATGTATCCTTGTATAATATATAATGTTGCAGTTGATTTTAATGTGCATAAAAGATATTGGACTATATTCCTCTTTCTATCTCTTTTGTTGTTGGTGGTGGTGTCTCATAATATTTTTTTCCAGTATGGTCATGGTATTCTGCATGGAATGGATTTTATATAAGCAGATTAATTTTTCATCTCATCACTTGTTTAGATATCATCTTTCCTTATTGTCTACTATCAACATATTTTTCAATTCAAAAACAGCACAGGTGCTGGGACAACTGGATATCTCATATACAAAAAAATTAATATGGACCCCCTACTTTATATTGCATGCATAGAAATGGATTAACATTCTAAATATAAGAGCTATAACCATAAAAGTCTAATTAAAAAACCAGCTGTAAATCTTCATAACTTTGGATTTGGCAATGGATTCTTAGATATGACACCAAAAATATGAACAACAACAAAAAAATTAGATAAACTGGGCTTCGTTGACATGAAAAATATTTTTAGATCAAAGGCATCACCAAGAAAGTGAAAAGGCAACTTAAAGAATGAGAGAGAATACCTGCAAATCATATCTCTGATGAGAGTTTAGTATCCAGAATATATAAAGACCTCTTACAACTTGACACCAAAAAAAAAAAAAAGAACCCAATGAAAAAATGGACAAATAATTTGAAAAGACTTTTCTCCAAAGAAGCTATACAAATGGCCAATACGCACATGAAAATAAATGATGTTCAACATTATTAGTCATTAGGGAAATGCAAACAAAAAATATAGTGAGATATCACTTCCCATCCACTAGGATGGCCATAAAGTAAAAAAACTAAACAACAAGTACTGGCAATGTTGTGGAGATATTGGAACCCTCATACATTGCCAGGGGGATGTAAAATGGGTCAGCCACTGTAGAAATAAGTTTGGTTCCTCAAAAAGTTAAATGTAGAATTACTGTATGACCCAGCAATTCTCTCCTAGGTATATACCAAAAAAATGGAAAACGGTATTTAAAAAAATACATGTATATATATATATGCCTGTTCACATCAGGATTACTCACAAGTAGACAAAATGTAAGAATGAACTGAATGTCCATCAATGGGTGAGTGGATAAACAAGTTGGGCTATATCTACACAGTGGAATATTTTTCAGTCATAAAAAGGAAGAAGTACAGACACACGCTATAACATGAATGAATCTTCAACACATTATGCTAAGCAAAAGAAGCCAGACACAAAAGGTCATATATGATTCAATTTATATGAAATATCCAGAATACTTAAATCCATAGAAATAGAAACTAGTTTGGCAAGGGGTGGAGGGAAGAAGGAATGGAAAGTAACTGCTTAGTGGGTACAGGGCTTCATCTGGGGTGATGAAAATTTTTCTGGAACTAAATAAAGGTGGTAGTTGCACAATATGAATATACTACTAAGGGCCAGTGAATTGTTCACTTTAAAATGGTTAGTTTTAGGCGTGGCCAGTTAGCTCAGTTGGTTAGAGCATTGTGCTAATAACACCAAGGTTGTCACTTTGATCCCCATATGGGCCACTGTGAGCTGCGCCCTCCTTAAAATTAAAAAGAATAAAAACATAAATAAAACGGTTAGTTTTATGCTATCTGAATTTCACCTCAATACGAAAATTTTTTAAAAATTAAAGTAACTGATATCTAATCATTTAAAAATTTGCAGAGCTCATCTATGATCAGATTACTTATCACTACACTATCAGTAGTACATAGATATGTAAAATATAGTTCCAAACCTGATGAACTCAAGGTCTAGTTAGAGAACAGATAATCAGTAAATAGAGCAACTACCACAAGAGAAATGCCCTCTGTCAGTGTCAATGAGAGTTCCAAAATGCCTATGTGGTGAGGCAGAAAAGGAAAAATTTATCAGCGATGATATTGTAAATGAGCCTTAAGGCTTGAATGGAATTTTTACTGTTAGAGATGGCAGTGGACAAATACAAAAATGTAAAGAAAGGTGTTCACATACAAAGGCATCACGTGATAAGTTACACAACATGGTTGAGGTAAAAGTGACATCATTCAAGCACGGGTATTAAAGACCAGGTGTCAAAAGATCCCCAGAGCCTGATACAGTGTTTAGCATATACTTGGTGATGCGTGAATGTTGCAAAAATGATAAAATAAAAATGTGCACTAAGAAACTTCCTAGGAACTCCAAGCACCAGAAAAACGATAAAACAATCCAATAGCTAGCAGCTTTATTACAATCGAAACAGTCAGGCTAAGGCAAGTATGTGACAAGACTTGAGGTACAGGGCAGAGCACAGTGTAACTAGAATGAATTGCATGAGGAATACGTGGGGAATATCTAGGGCCATATAGGAAAACTTCGCATGCCCGCCTACGAGATTTGGACTGTATCTTAGATACAACAGGGACTCATTGAGGTATGTGTCCCACGATCTTGGTTAAGTGGTGTAAATGAGTGGTCAGTATGGGGGCAGCTGAGTGAGGAGAACACGGCAAATCGTTCAGCAGATGAGGAATCTGCCCTCACCTTTGCACTTGGCTGTGATCAAGCTGTCGAGTGAGATTTGGGGACACAGAAAGAGGGAACGGCTCACAGGCACAGTAAGTGCACCCCCTTATGGGGAGCAAAATCTGCCACAGAACAGAATGCAGTCGGCTTTGTTGTGCCTGATGAAGAAAAGGAAGGGGTGGTCCGCACAGAACCTGGGCCCATCTTCCAAGCAACATTCCACAACCACACTGGCCGAAGCAGCCGCGGCCTCCGTGCCCTCCTCGTTCACCTCCACAAAAGCCTTGTGCACAAACTTGGACAGACACAGGTCTCTCTTGGCTGACATTGCGGAAAAGTCAGCCTTGCCCTCTTGAAAGGCATCAATTAGTCCCAAACGTTGGAGCACAGATTCCATGTCATAATCCTCTTCCAGTTTAAATCTTGGGAGGAGAACTTCAACTTCTGTACACTTCATACAGTCTGGCTTGGTCCACGCTATGAATTTCTCAAAAGTGAGATTTTTTTCCACCTGAAAGACCAGAGGTAGACTTCAGGATTCATCCTTCAGCCCATATAAATATGCACACAGACATACGCAAGTATGCTTTCCTCTCCTATAGATGATGGGTGTTGATGGTCACACAGGACCAGCGGCAACTGTGAGACCTTGCACTTGTGCTGTTACACACACGGCTTCCTAGCCAAGAGGGGAGACCTCAGACCGCCTAGAGGTACAAAGGCCTTGGCGGCTCCTCTCCTGACCCAGCAACTTCTGAGAGAAGTTCTCTTACCCTGACAATTGTCAATGCCCAGCTGTGCGTGCTTTTTTCCTTTTAACTATTTTTGGTTTGAAGACAACAAGACACTGCTGCTAAGAAAAAAGATTGGAAAAGATATGGTGCCCAGCATAGACCCCCATGAAGGGAAAGCTGCCCAGAGGGGCATCCAGCATGCTTTCTGGACAAGAGATGTCACAGGGAGATGGACCGAGGGAGAGCAAACGCTGTAGCTTCACTCACACAGGCCCCTTGGGACATGGGTGCACTGCCTGCACCCCAACGCTAGTGTGGGGCCTAGAACCTCCTAGGCAATGCTTGATCCCCTCACCCTAAGAACCCATGCGGAAAGAAAACAAGGTGGGTGGCAAGTGCCATTTTGGGCTGTTCCTGGCTCTGTGCCCTGAGTGCTGGCCGCCACCCTCATCCCCTTCCCCCTTGTTAAGTCAATGTGTAAGATTTTCTCATTCACTGTTTCAGGTTCTGGATCGAGACAACGCTTCTCAGTTTTTAAAATAGAATGCTAATAACAATGACTATGAAAAGAATAGTGGATCCCATTTACACAGGGCTTCTATGTACCAGACAATGTGCTAAGCTTGTTCCCTGAATCACTTCCATTTTGTCTTCCTTAAAACCCTACCAGGGAGATAGCATCATTATCCCCAGTTTAGAGATGAGAAAACAGAGGCCGAGGTATGGTAAAGAACTTGGTGAGGTCACATAGTTACTAATGGGAGAAGGGGGTCCTGAGTGACAGTTTGAGCCAGTGCCCACCTTCTGAGTACGGCGCTCCACAGCCCGGCCGCCCGCATCCCTAAACCCTAACTGGAAAGGCAAACACAACAGGTGAAAGCAGTGCTGCAGTCTATCCGCTAAGGAAGGACACAAAGGGGTCACCCGGCCCAGCTCACCGAGCTCAGGTCCACGTCGTCATCCGGGAGCACGATGAGCATGCTCAGCTCCTTGCCCTCGTAGGGCAGCTCCAGGACCTGGGCCTGCACCTCTTTGATGTAGGCGAGGTTGAACTCTGCTTCCTGCATCATCATCTGCACCGGCCTTTGCTCCTTCTGACAGGGATACACACATGAGCACCGACATCAAAACAGACCCTGGAAAGGGCAGTGAGCATTTCCAAAGAGCGCAGTTGACTCCTGGAGCGTTTTTAGCACCCGCGATGGAAACAATACTTGTACTCCAGCTGACACCCACTCCTCCATCATCATTACAAGGTATCGGTTGTGAGTGGACCTGGTGCTTGCCATGGCACCTTAAGAAGATGATTTATTCAGCTGAATGAATGTGCTACTCCGAATTTTCCAGAGGGGGAAGACGGACTTTCCTCATTTAAAACATGCCCCACAAATAAACTTAGCAAATAATATAATCAAATGATTTCTATTTAATTAGGAAAAGGTTTTATGGTAAAGTGGGATGAAACTTATAGTTTCACAGCACTGTGATTGGCGTGTGGATGGAGATGCCTTCTCAGAAAGCGGTGTGGCAGCAAGTATACAGAACCACACATACCTTCATGCATTTCAATTCCATTGTCCGAATTCTGATACTCTAACCCAAGGCAATAGTTTGCAAATTATTAAAAGGTATATGCATGCAGAAGTTACTTGAACTATTGTACTTATTACATTAACTTTTAAAAGTTGATACGCACTACCGACTGTAAAATTTAAAATAGTTTCTAAAATTAATGCTGGAACAGTTCTCCCCCTCCCCATTTTGCAACAAGAGAGCGGATTACATAAAGTACACCTTATACCAAGAAAAAGGGAGTCAGGTGCTACCTGTGTAAGTTTTCTAATTTTATTAAAATGGTATATTTTAGGGCCTGGGGGATTTGGCTATTTTAATGACTGCCTGAATTGAAGTTATACTTCAACGTCAAGACTAAGGTCTTAGTTTTCATGTTAGAAATTTATAAATAATTTGTGAATGATGATACATGAATTAACAGAAATTCAACCTATATTTATTTTAATATTTAGAATACCTGATTAAAAATTATGTTTTCACATTCTCTGTCTCTATCTCCCTAACACACACATATGTCACATTTCCTTTACACCTAATTTGTTTTGCTTTACATCTGAACAACTTGGGCTTAAAGTTGGCAGAACTAGGTGTCAGCAATTAATGTATGAGAAATTATCAGAGGCAACAAGGGCAGTGATAAAATGCAAACAATTACAGGCAACAAATATTTTTATTCCTTTAGTTCTTTTCTACTGAGTTTAAATTCTCATTCAGAAATGTGTTGTTTCAATTATTTTTAAACAATCATTTATGCTTCTACAAAGTCAAATTTTTCCATTCAATTCTTTCATCAAACTAGCTGGACTTTTGAAAGCTTCCCCCACCTGGTTTATTTTAAAAGGCATTTCCATTGTGCATGTTTTGTCAAACTCTTCAGTCCATCTTCCTTTGAAGTAGATGGCGTTGACAAGAACCAACTTGGTCTGTTCGTCAATAGAGTTACCTGGCAACAAGTCCCGAATTTTACCTTTTGGGAAAAGGAGAGAAGATATTCAGTCGATTGTTATAAAAGCATGATTAGTAAACCATGGTAAGGTTTATCGGCAGCTCCTTGATTGTTAGTCAAGAACCGAACATACGTTTTTCAAATTTGCTAAGTTTGGTTTGCGACATACAGAGGTCGAAAACAACACATACAAGTGGCATTCGTGATCACCAATACTTCAGGAGCATCTACAAAGTTAATGGTGTTGAAACACTTCTAAATCACGTAGGGAAAACACTACACCAGGTTGGAGAACAAAACAAGCAGGAAATGAGAGATGGGCTGGAGGGGCCTTGGCTATTTCATGTGGTTAAGTGGAGGGTTGTATCTAATGCTCCGAAGTTACATGCAATGATAACATTCCACAACCACGTGTGGACACGCCTCAGGAAGCCAGAATGAATGGCTCAAAGGGGAAATAGCTGGCAATGGGCAGCAGGTGTATTGAGAAGCTTCTGGAAGCCTCTAGAAGAGATTTCACTATTTGATCCTCCAAACACAACACAAGACATTCCTGGAAAAGCTAAGGTGGAAAAGAGAAGGATAATCCCTCTTCCCCTGGATATCAAGGTGTACCTTTTCAATGTAGTAAGAACATCTCTGCTAATTCACTGCCTCCAGATGGCATAAGCGGTAAATATTTCAAGTGGTAACAGGACAAGACATTACTGTCTTGTTTATTAACAGCAATAGGAACGTTCCCAGTGGTACTAAGTATGGTTGGTACAGAGGGGCCTGAATGGTTAAAACATCACACTACCATGGATCGAGGGGTCCAAGATCCGAACATGCCACTCTCTGAAATGAAAACACATAAGGCTCAACCCTACACAAAGGGTGATTTCAGTCTGAAGAACCGAACAGTCCTCATCCAGGGTTTGCAGTGGGCCTGTCACAACAAGGTCTATCAAGTCTAACTCAGGGAGTGCAAGTGCAAGACATGAAAGAAGCAGTAGAATAAGTAAGCTTAACGTGTAGAGTGAAGACGGTGGTGATGGAGGGACACAGAGAATCTGGAAAGAGGAGGCCCAAGTGTATGACTCAGGGAAGATTTGACCACGAGTCTCCTTCCTACAGAGATGACGGATTCACCCAGCATGTGAGCCTTACAGCCCAAGTAAAAGCATGTCCACTTGCAGTTATTAAACTGGAAATGTGGCCTGTGAGTTTCTTTCGACATCTGTATCAGTCACTCTGGTCCTGGGAGAATGGACAACATTAAGTCTCTGTTGTTGACCTGCTGAGCATCTGTGAGTAGATTAAGGTTCAACTCTTCCATGAGGGCCAGCCTATCACCTTACTCTGACCCTCTGAAACACTAGTGAAACCAGAGAAGCAGGAAGAGGAGGGGCAGGAGAAGGGAGAGGAGCAGGGAGCAGAGCAGGAGTGGGAAGATGAGAGAGAGAAGGAAGGGGAGGAGGGGGAGGGAGAGGAGAAGGGAGAGGGGGGTGACGAAGGGGGAATACCATGCGATTCTGACCTTCAGTCTTTTTTGAGACCCAAGTGTTGATATGTTTCCTGGACGGCTCTGCAGCTTTGGCAAAGGAAAGCTGCTCCAGCTCAGCATCGTAGAACCGAAGACAGGATTCCTTAAAGGTCTTTGGAGAGAAAAGTGTTCAATGAGGCTACAGTCCGAAATAAAGTATCAGCAAGTTGCCAAAAATCCTGCAAATTACATGTTTTTTATAAAAAGGAGCATACATCTCTTCAAAGTGACCATATCTTAGTCAACGAGATCTTAAACTATCTGAGTTTATAAATAAGCAAGTACTAAGCCATGAATACCAGAAAGGGATAAATGAATATTGGAAGTAGTCACATTTTAAATATTCAAGTTATAGTTATAGAAGTATGATTTTTTAAAACAATGTTTACCATAAGCTTCAGATCTCTAGTGTCTTTCGCTTTGACTCTATACTTTAAATACAACTTTTATTGTTCTGTTGATTCAACTTACTGAGAGGAATTCATACGTCTTTTCTCCAAAGAGCCTGTTGGCCACTCTGAGCAAGTATTTAGTGCCAGGTTTGTTCACTTCAGCAAGAAGTGACTGGAAACCCCCATGAATATCCTTCTCTGTGTTTAAAAAAAGCACCTGTTGAGAAAAATAATTTAAAATTGTCAACATTGTTCTTGGATCTCAAAAAAAAATTGTAAGCAAATTTTTTCTTAAATTCTCCTCCCAATTTTCCTTTAAAAGGACATTGTTTTTTATTTAAAGTGGGTATTTAGGATGTACTAGAGAAGCAACACCTTGAGGGGGTAGAGGGAAGATGCAGAGGGAAAATAACAGAGAAAGAGGGAAGGAGGGGGGAGGGAAGGAGGGAGGCAGGAAGAGAATGAAGGAAGGAGAATAAGGAATGAAGAGGAGCAAAAGAGTTGGCTTTCTGCCTAAATAGATCTTTTTCATATAAAGATGAGTAACAGGGAAAAATGACAAGACAAGAGGGCGTCAGAAAAGAAGTTATTTAAAAATCTTGCATCCCAATGAAAGCTTGAGTATGTACTAACTAGAGGAAAGTTACCCCAAAAAATGTAGTTAAATGCATTAAAAATTCAAACAAAATGGGCAGAAATACAGAAATAGTGGGAAATACATCGCTTTGAATCTGACAACTTAGAAACCAAGAGCTAGTCCTGGAGTGCCCGTTGTTGTCTAGTATAGGGTATAAGGAACTCTCAATGTCACACCTCCTAAAGTCACCACACAATTTGGGGGCTCTCAGAAATCACTCCTTTAAGGGTTCACAAGCTGGCTAGCCTAAAACAGAGGAAACTTCATCAAGTATGAAGAACACCCCCCCCCACCACACACACACACACACACACAGGACCAGTGAATATTTATAGTTACAAAGAACAGAATAACGAAAAAGGCAGTCCCCTCTTTCTCCCAGGGGACACAGAGGCAGGTTTACCTGGGCCATCTCAGCAGCGGTGTTTCCTCTTGCCCCCAGGAAGACCATGGCCAGGGCAGAGGAGATGCTCACAGGAGAATAAAACACATTGTGAGAAGGATCGTCTTGACATAGTACCTTTAGAAGGTGGAGGGCAAAGAAGCCATTTGCTTCAGAAAGAGCATCCATGATGCAGGAGCTGGAAGCAGAATAAAGAGAATAAAGAGAAAGGCTGCTCGATACATCTCTGGATGTTATTGACCTAATACATGATAAGTTTGAAACTGTACTGTTTTTTAATTTTAAAACTCATAAATATTTTCAGTGAGGAAAATCCATTTACTGTTGCTCTCCGTGTAGAAAATAATTCAAGTCCACATTTTCGGGTAATTAAGTAAGTGTGGTAGTGGCAGTAGATCAAACTCACAAGCTCAAAGCCCCCTTGATTTAAATGGCACATCCTCCACCACCTGGCACCCCCCCCCCCCATTCAGCTTCCACCTCTAGCCACCCAGAAACCTTTCCAATCCCCAGAGCCACCTCTGAGCCTTTGAAAACACGTCAGCTGACTCCCATCCCTTTCAGCAGCGTAATGGCCCCAACATCACATCCTCAGGAGGCTTCTGATTCGTCCTCTAGACACAGTTCCCTGCACTCCTTCCACCCGCTCTCCCCAGCATCAAGCCCCAGTCTCTATTGTAATTCCTTCTTCAGTTGGTCCTGGTCCCACTAGATGGATGCTCTGAAGGCAAGGGCTGTCTGGCGGGTCTGAGCGCGCAGGAAACAAGAAGGACTCAATAAATTTTACTGAATTAATGAAAGAATTAGGATGGATCAGAAGTGTTTGGGTTTGCAACTGGGGACTGGTGATTTTAGCAGGACAGAGAAGAGGGAGGGCAGAGGTCCTGTGCATCCGAAACAGAGAAGAGTGAGAAATTAGGGCAGGCCGGTGGGAACGGGGCTCCCGGGTGAGGACCTGCAGAGGGGAAGGGGGCGACGCTGCAGCTCCGGAAGAGGCATCAGAGGGCAGAGAGAAGACACTGAGGGTGGGCAGTGTCTGAGGCTTACTGGAAACCACCAGGCACAGGCCCTGGGACCACACTCAGCCAAACCCCAACTGTGCTACAGACGAGCTGCGATCCAAAGAGCCGGATTTCTGTAAACAAGAAGGCCCGCCCTCTGGGGTTCGCTTTCCACAGAGACAGCCCCTGCGTCCTCGCGCTGGGTCTCTAAATGGTAGCCTGGAGGTCTCCTCCCTCCGACCCCCGACCTGCCCCGAGATGCCCCCACCTTCAGCACCTCCGCACTCCTGCTGTCCGGCCCTCGAGCCTAGACCCTCACCACCGGAACCGCAGACCTGGCCCTCTGCCGTCCTGCGCCTCCGGTTTGCCCTGGTCTTCGCCTCCCACCGATCTTAAACCCAGGCCCGCTGGCCCTGGGGAGAATTGCGCACATGCCGAACCTCAGCGCGTGGGTGGGGTACCGGGGCGGAGCCTTTGGTGGTTAGCGGCAGGGTCACCAAAGCCCCTCCCTGCAGGCCTGGGTTGGAAAAAACGCCCTCAAATGTCAGGGTAGAGTTTAAAGTGAAAGTAAGTTTGTTCGCAGAGTGTAAGCAAGAAAATGCTACTCCACAGATGGAGTGGTGGTCTCTAATCCCTAGTGGAAGAGAGACTCCTCTGCCCATTTGTGTAGGGTTTATTGGTGTTTCTTGTTCCCATGGAAAAGTTCCTGGTGTGGGGGAAAGGAGGAAAGAAGCAAGAGACAAAAAGAATAGGGGCAGGCTTATCCTTAGTTTTTGTAAGGTACAGCCTGTGGCTAGTGTGTAGTAGGTGTAATTTCGGGAATGGCCATTAGAATGGAATGTCTTTGCTGCATAGGCTTCAGATGGTCTGTTCTGTGTGATTGATTACTGTGTGCCTGAGATCTGTGTCTGGTAGCAGGCAGGTAGCAGGCTTGGAATACAACCTCCTACTTCTTCTTCTGTCAAAATAATCCCTATGCCCCTTCTTCATCCCTATATTACTAGTACCTGAGTCGTTTCCACTCCTGGTTCCTGGACTGTGGTGCTGGTGTGCAAGTAGCTCCACCATGTGCCTCCAAAGTGCCTGCAAAGTGACAGAAACAGAAACTGAAGCAGACTGGTGGCGACATGGGGTCACAGGCAGGGTGGGCTTGGGGCTGGTTGTTTCAGGGCAAGGCAAGCAGGGTGACTAGGGCACAAAATTTTCAGAGGCATGCAGTCTTAGCTGCCATCCCAGCACTTATGTGACCCTGAAAGTGAGTGCCTTCTTAAATTTTGCACCCTCGATGCCTCCCTTTAAAAAAATATAACAGCTTTATTGAGATATTGAGCACATGATAATCTGCACCCCTTAAAGCACACATGTTGAAACAGGGCCCAGTTGGAACCCCCACAAAAGAGGCCTTGCAATAACCCCTGTCCCAGTTCCCTGCTTTAGATAATTACCCTGAAACTTATGCTTGCTTGCTGATCACAGCCTCTAGGCCTAGCATTCTTTCCAGGTTACTGTCATCACTGCTCCTGGGTTGATGACCACATTGGAGAGCCACAACGCCTGAGAGAAGGCTCCGTGCAGACCCCCAGAACTATCATGTGGCCTCTGGAGGAATGTCCAGATATCCCTTAAATATCCCAGGCTGGTCTGAGGATGTTAATGCAGTTTTTGGAGGTGTATCCCTCCTGCCTTCTCAGACCACTGGTGCTCTGATAATAAACGCTTATTCTATGACCCAACTCATATGTCAGTCTATTGGCTGAGCAGCACAGGCAGCATAAGCCCAGGACTCGTTTGGCCTCCAGTTTCAATATTGGTGGTTTTTAGTTTGTTCACAAAGTTGTACAACTATCACAACTATCTAACTTCAGAACATTTTCATCACCTCAAAAAGAAACACCACACCCCTTAGCAATTAGTCTCCATTCCCTCGTCCCCCAGGCCTGGCAACCACTAATCCATTTACTGTCTTTGTGGAACCCATAAAGATGCCTACTATAGGCATCTCATGTAAGTGTAATCCTACAGAATGTTCTACAGTGTTTTGTGACTGCCTCCTTTCACTTAGCATAATGTTTTCAAGGTTTGCTCTTCATGGTTCAAGGTAACATTTATCTGTACTTCCTTTTTTTCTACATATATTAATAACTCATTTATTGAAGACCTACTCGATGCCTGGGATTTTATTAGTTAGTATATATATATATATAATGTTTCATTTAATTTTTTATTAGTTTCAGGTGTACAAAACAACCTAGTGATTAGATATTTATGTACCTCACAAAGTGATAACCCCAATAAGTCTGTTACTATCTGACACTGCACATAGTATTACAATATTATTGACTACATTCCCCAGGCTGTACTTTATATCCCCATGATTACTTTTTTTTAATTATGGTTGACATACAATATTATTTTATATTAGTTTCAGGTGTACAGCAGAATGATTAAACATTTATATAATTTATGAAGTGATTCCCCCAATATGTCTAGTACCCACCTGACACTACACACAGTTATTACAATATTGTTGACTATATCCCCATTCTGTACTTTACATCCCTGTGACTCCTTTGTAACTACAATTTGTACTTCTTAATCCCTTCACTTTTCTCATCCAGCTTCCCAACCCGCCTCCCCTCTGGCAACCATCGTGTATCTAAGATTCTGTTTCTGTTTTGTTTTTTCATTTATTTTGTTCTTTAGATTCCACATAAAAGTGAGATCATATGGTATTTGTCTTTCTCAGTCTGACTTATTTCATTTAGCACAATACCCTCTAGGTCCATCCATGTTGTCACAAATGGCAAGATTTCATTCTCTTTATGGCTGAGTAATATTCCGTTGTACAAATGTACCACAATTTCTTTAGTCGTCTATTGATGGGCATTTCAGTTGTTTCCATATCTTGGCTATTGTAAATAGCGCTGCAGTGAACATAGGAGAGCATGTATCTTTTTTAATTAGTGTTTTGGATTGCTTTGAATAAATACCTGGAGGTGGAATTACTGGGTCATAAGGTAGTTCTAATTTTTGAGGAACCGACATACTGTTTTCCATAGTGACTGCACCAGTTTGCAATCCCACCAGTAATGCATAAGGATTCTCTTTTCTCCACATCCTCACCAACACTTGTTGTTTGTTGATTTGATGATGACCATTTTGACAGGTGTGAGGTGTTATCTCATTGTGGTTTTTATTTGCATTTCCCTGGTGATTAGTGACATTGAGCACCTTTTCATATGTCTATTAGCCATATTTATGTCCTCTTTGAAGAAATATCTATTCAGGTCCTCTGCCCATTTGTTAATTGGATTGTTCTTTTTTTTTGGGGGGGGGGAGTTGAGCTGTATGAGTATTATATAAATTTTGGATATTAACCTTTTATCAGATGTATCATTGGTGAATATCTTCTCCCATTCAGTAGAATGTCTTGAAATTTTGTTGATGGTTTTGTTTGCTGTGCAAATCACTTTAGTTTGATGCAATCCCATTTGTCTATTTTTCCCTTTGTTTTATCAGTAAAATATTACTATTTTTTCCTTTGTTATATCAGTAAAATATTACTAAGGGTAATGTCTAAGAGTTTATTGCCTATGTTTTCTTCTAGGGGTTTTATGGTTTCGGGTCTGACATTTAAATTTTTAATCCATTTTGAGTTTATTCTTGTATATGGAGTAAGAAGGTGGTCCAGTTTTATTTATTGAATATACCCCAACATATATTCTTTCTTCCTTTGCCATAAATTAAATGACCATATAGGCATGGAGTTATTTCTGGGCTTTCTATTCTGTTTCATTGATCTATGTCTGTTTTTATGCCAATACCATGCTGTTTTAATTATTATGGTAGTATAGTTTGATATCAGGTAGCATGACAACTCCAGCTTAGTTCTTTTTTCTCAGAATTGCTGTGGCTATTCAGGGTCTTTCATGGTGCCAGGTAAGTGTTGTGATAATTTGTTCTGGTTCTGCGAAAAATTGGTATTTCATTGGAGTTGTAGATTGCTTTGCATAATATGGACGTTTTAGCTATATTAATTCTGTAAGAAGGGGAGAGTGTCCTGGTGATGCCACGCTAGATGGGCAGAGCAGGCACCCAGGGAGTCACCAAAGTAGTAGGCACATGGATTTTGCCAGACCAATGTGATCTCAGATTTAGCCCTGTGGGGTTATATTCAACACAAGAAAGATGGCACCCTAATGTAGGCTGTGTGTGAGGTGGGGTCTACACAGGGATAATGGCAGCTGCCCCTCTACCCTTGTCCTGTAGGCACAAAACTCAGTCTTTCCCTGTATATATCTGATGCCTCTCTAGTTGCCATCTTTCTGTCTGGGTCCTGGGCACTGGCATCTCCTGAGGAGCCTGGCAGTGGGGGTGGGGTGGGGTGGCAGGACACAGAGCTTCGAGGATCCCAGGACAGAAGAGCAGAGGGAAGTCCTTGGATCCCTGAGATGCTCCAACCATGCCCACAAATAATGGGCCCAGTCTGGGAGGGTTGCCATCCCAGAGCATGTAGGGAGAGCAAAACCACTCAAGGGCACCCCAAACACTCCAAAACAAGCACAGCCTTCTCAGCCCCAGTCTTGAGCTATCTGAAGCTTCAGTTCGTCCCGGAGGCTGTGACATGCTCAGCACAAACATTCACAAAGCTCCCAGGTGCACACACTTCATTTTGTCATTCAAACCACTACATAGATCTGGTCACCCAAGATTTAAATTAAGACAGGTAGGCAGAAGGGGCAGGTGTGCATGGACAGCAACTGTTTTTTTCCAGAGAAGAGAAACTGCCGCAGAGCACACTGCTGCTGGTGTTGTACTGCCTGGTGAAGGCGAGGAAACGATGGCCTGCTAAACCTGGTTCTGTTTTGCCGCACTAGGCAGTCCAGAGCACCGCAGCCACTTCCCTGCCTGCGTCACTGGCCTTGGCCAAGTGTTTGCACTCAACCTTGAGCACATACTTCTCAGTCAACATCCCAGAAAAGTTGGCCTTGGCTTCCTCAAGCACACCAATCATCTCTGGACTTCAGAGAACAGACTGTAAGCCATAGCTCTCCTCCAGCTTTAATCTGGGAAGGAAAACTTGAACTTTACTGAGTTGGCTTTTCTGGATTTGTCCAGGCTCTGAACTTCTCATATGTAAATGCTTTTTCCACTTAGAAAAACAGAGTAAAATCCTAAAATCCAGATGCGACATCATGTGCCCACTTATTACCTCACTAGCTGCCTCCCATCCTTACACCCCTGAGAAACTAGGTGGTGAATTCTGGTCCAAAACAATCCACAAACTTTTTTCTTCTCATAAACACACCAAGATTCTTCCCAAACTGTCTCATTTTCCCTGTCCTATGGACAAAAGAATAAAACAGCTAGAAAACACCCATGACAAGCAGAACGTTTGAGAAAGAACTATTTGCCCTAAACTCATTTAAAAAGATTTTTGATTTAAAAAAATCTCATAGCCAATTGCTATATTTACATTTGTGCAATACACATTACTGTTCATCAGAGGATGGTCTGCCAAAGGAGACACAAAGACAGCGCCTCAGAACTCTGCCTGCCAGGAGAAGAGGAAATCGGGGATCTGCAGCAGGAAGGGTGGTGTGCTTTCCGAGAGGAGGGGTTAGAAATGAGAGTCACAGGGGTTTTGTTTGGGGCATTTGCCCTCCCACACCAAGCTAACTGCCTGCCCTAGAGTTAGCTCTCAGTCCTCTAGAAGCTGTGGCTCCTTCTCTGTGTCCACAAGGAAGAAAGAAAGGCAGGCAGGAGAGGGGGCTTCCACTTGCACCTGCTCCTTCACGTACCACCTGGAGCCATGTCCGTGCTTCCCACAGTGACAGCTGTTTGGACATTAGCTCTATTCCCAATCTCTCCTAATTTGTCTTCTTAAGTAGCCTCATGACATCGACTAATTTTCAGGCCTTTGGAGAGACAGCTCTTGTTAGAAAAGATATTATTGGCCAAAGGGAGTTATACTTTATCCTGAAAAGTTGCCCAGTTACTTCATTGATTTTATAGCTTTGGTTTTCTTGGGGACGGGACCTTGACAAGATGTGTAGGGTCAGTCATTTTTAAAGCTTGCATCAAATACATTTTATACTTTTACATCTTTGAGCAATATGCTTTTTATTAGGTGAATGGAAGCCAAATCCATGCTGTTGATCCCTTCCCTCATCACACCAAAGGCAGTGTAGGAAGTGTTTACAGCTAGCCTTCACATCTAGTAACACTTTTTTCTTGTGTTCATAATTGTAAAGCCGTGACTTTCAAAGCAACAGTTAGGCACAGCTCTCACTGCATTGCCAGAAGGTGTCTGAGTAAAAGAAGATCATGATAGCATAATACAAAGGTGCTGGCTGCCTCTGTGCTCCAGGGCTTAGCAGAAACTCCCCTGCAATCCAGACATCACCAGGGATAGAAGATGCACTTGACCAACAATGAAAAAACAGAACTCTCAATAGGAAAATGAAAATGGTTTTGGTTCTTTCCTCCACAACCCCTCAGTAAAAGATATATAGTAGTGAATCAAGAGATTTTGTAATGCTATTTATTTTGCCCATCAAAATCTTTCCCATCTTACTAATTTAAGAAATTAGCAATATATCTGAAAAATATTTCCCTATGTGGTTGATTTTTAAAGGCTTCCCAGATAAAAGACAAACAGGACCCCAAAGAGGAAGCATGGGAAGTATGGGATTTTCCAGCAAAGTCCAGAGGGAGGAAGTTTAGGTATTTTTCAAAACTTACTATTTTATGACCTGATGGGTCCAAGGGAAAAACAGAATTGTGCTGCTGGCATGAAAACCTGGCCAGCACACACACAAACAAGCATCTGGTAACAGGCCGGGCCATGCCTGAGGAGAAGCCCAGCCCAGCCCAGGCCAGTCCCTGTCCTTCCTGACTGCCTGTGAGTCACCTGCCAGCCTTTCCTGAGGCCCAGTCGTTATGTGTTTCTGAACTCTTCTGCAGCTTTAGCAAAGGACAACTCCTCCAGCTCTGCCTGAGAGAACTCTGACAGGATTCCCAAAGGCCTACAAAGAGCAAATACTGAATCTGGTCCTGTTCTACAAAGCTTTCCACAACTTCAAAAACATTTTTTCCCTCTTCACATATTTCTACATAAGTTCTTACACAGGTCACACTGCATTTTAAGACTCATGAACTCAGTTAACAGAACAGTGTTGACTACCAGCTGTGCCAGGCCCTGTGCTAGGTGCTTGGCACCAAGCTGAAGACACAATATGTGACCTGAGGTGGCTCCATCTGTTGAGAGAGACCAAATTTACACAGAGATACTTTCAAGGTGTTATGAGAACACAGACGGTGGCAGCCACACCCCAAACACCCCAAGAATATCCCTGTCAGACACTTAACCTCTCTATGGACCTTCTGTTGCATCTTATGTCTCCCCCACTAGACTGTAAGCCTTAGGACAGCCTAACTCTTCTTTACTAATTTTTGTATCAGTAGCATCAACCATAGTGTCTGAAACATACTTGTTGAATGATGGAAAGGTTTCGTGGTGGGATGTGATTATCAAGAAATATTATAGCTCTCCAACTGGACAAAAATGGGAAATGTATTTTAGATCTAGATCATGATGGCAACTTAAGAGAACAGGAAGCAGGGAAGGGCCTCTGGGAATGTATTGGGGTAGAGAGCGGGGTGTGGGGGGTCTGTGTGTGTGTGTGTGTGTGTGTGTGTGTGTGTGTGTGTGAAGGAGGGGAAGGGAAGGGATTAGGGAGAAAATGGAGGCGGGGAATGAGCCTTGAAATATAAGTTGGGGCCAAATCAGGAAGGGCCTGGACCCTATATACTAAAATCCAGTTATGTCTCCTATAATTACTTTGTTTCGGATATAGTGCTTGGCAATTGGCTCCCATCCTCTGCTCATCTCCCGTTCTTAAATATTTTTGCTTCTATAGAAGAAAGAGGAGATATAGGGTAAGAGCAGCCAAGAAACCAAGAAAGGTGGCAGGTGGGTCCCTGTGTCCCCAGTATTCTCCAATATTGGGAGGTCAGGCTGCTGCTCAGAAACGAGCATCAATTAATCAGGAGCTTCCTGGAATCGCCATTGCTTATCCTGGAAGATCCAGCGGGAAGATATGCCACAGGACCCATAATCATCCCCAGTGAGATCTGAGCCCACAGCCTGAGCACACAGCCTCTATGGGGTGGCATCAGCAGTGGCAACAAGGATATATTTGAATCTTACAGAAGAACACTTGGCACTGCCAACCAGTCAGATGGCCAGAACCACTCCATCAGTTCATTCATCTCACAATAACACCACCCTGAATACTAACTGGTAGAAATTTTTTGGACTTCACTTATTGCATTATGGAAAGGTTTTTCTGGACCAAGGAATTTTGTAGAAATTTAAAGCGTCAGCTTCACAAACAGATTTTTATTTAGAAAGACTATTCTGTCAGTAGTGCAGATTTGTGAGACAGAGGAAAGGACCAGACGACTTAGAGAGACCAGTTAAGAAACAATTCAAATATTAGTGGAGAAGATATGGTGAGACTCTGAACTCAGGCAATGGCAGTAGGACTCAGAAGAGGGGACAGACTTAAGAGACCTTGAGAGGGAGCCAGCCTGAAAACCAGAGGTGAGATTGGGGAGGATGCATGACGGCTGAGCTTCCCACCTTCTGCAGCACAGTGGGGAATAGGGAGTCAGTGGGGAGAAGCAGGTTAGGGTGCAGGAGGGAGAGATATGTCAGAAACAATAACAAAAAGACATAATTCAGAAGCAATATTACAATTCAAATTATAATTACAGAAGTGTATTCTAAGCACATTTTTAAGGCAGTAGAGTTATACTTCATTGTCTGCCCTTCTCTTTCATTTTCCTTTTCATCAATGTGTGAATGCTACTTACTGAAAGGAAATGATACTTTGTGTCTTCAAGGAGTCTGTCAGCACTTGTAGGAAAGCGCTGTGTGCGTGTATGTTAACATCACTGAGAAGTGACTGGAAACCCTGGCAAACATGTCCATGTTTGATCACACAAGTGCCTGTGAACAGAAAACACCACCACCAACTTTGAACATTGCCTGCTAATACCCTAAAGACTGACCTCCAAACAAATGCTTGTATTGAAAATTATGTGGGTTCCTATATAAAAAAGGAGTTTGATTTAATTTTAGCACAGGTTCTGTTGACCACAGCACCACTGACATTTGGGGCCGGATGATCCTTCATCAAGGGGCCTGTCCTGTGCGTCGTAGGGTGATTGGCAGAATCCCCGGCCTCTACCCACTAGATGCCAGGAGCACTTCCTCCATTATAACAACCAAAAATGTCTCCAGACATTGCCAACTGTCCTTGAGTGCGCACAACTGCCCCCAGCTGAGAACCAGTGTAGCAGATTTATTTATGCCATGAGGGCATGAAAACATGAGGCAGACAGACAGAAAAAAAATAAGTCTTTGAGACTGAATCTAACATAGCCCCAAGAAAGAGCAGAAATAACAATGAAAAGTTTTCACCAGTAATTTTATGGACGTTCTCCAGACCAGATAGTGATTTAAACGTCAAGTCAGAATGAGAACTGAGGTTGTTCCTGTATCTCCCTCTCACCCCCAGCCCCAAGCCTCTCTCCTCCTGTGAGCTGGAAGAAAAAATGTCAGGGGAACTCCAATTGGGGTCCATGGAAGCACTTCAGGGGAGCATTTATGCACCCCTGATGTTACCTGCAAAATTACTTGTGCACATGGCAATGTTCTGGAACACTTTTGCCAGATTGTGAAAGAAATCCGAGACACAAGGTCTATGGACTGCTTCTCTAAAGTATTACCCACTACTTACTTCATTTGTACAAAAGGCCACACAGAACCCATTTCAGAGCAAGTGGATTATATATTTCCGCTAAATAGTTCCAGAAGATGTAAGTTCTCAGTTGTGTCGTATTCCTCTTTCACTATGCATACTCACACACTAAAAATAGCCCATTTTACAAAAAGTTCATTTAGATAGCTGTATTTCAGTTTTAAACATACTTTTAGCAAAAGTTTAAAATAAAACAAAGTTGAAATCTTTGCCTTTTTGTGAAACAGAGTTATAGCTTTACCTTACTTATCAAAGGTCAATTTTCCTATACTACATTGATGCTTTTTTTCTAGAGAAAATAACCGAATCCCCCGATTTCTCCCATGAATACTATGGGAAATCTGCTGGCCTACACATTGACCTTTCTACCCATGTCTGCCCTTTCTCCACCACCACAGTGCCCCTCCTGTCACCCAGGGGCCACACTAGCTTTCATCTGCTGGTGTGAAAAGGTCAGCTGTATGGGATCACAGGGAAAAAACATGCCATTGTTCCTCCTATATGACAAGTTCGCATACATGGGCCAACTGGGCATCGGTATTTTCTTTTGTTCTCATGAACACCGTGGCCAGGCAGAGGAGATGTGCACCGGTGAGAAAAACATGTTTCCTGAGTCCATCTTCTTTACCCAACATTCTGAATAAGCCTATGACAAAAGTGCCATTTGCTACATAGGCAAGTCTGTGGTCTAAAGGATCATCCGGGGAAGTCTAGCTCTAAAGCATAACCCAGAAGCCTGTCAACCAAGCCCTGTTTTAGTCCCCTAGTCATTGGTGCCCGGCAGTAGACAGTGGGTCTGGTCAGCAGATGTCCATGCCCTAAGCTCTGAAAACTGTGACTGTGCCCTTACATGGCAAAAGAGACTTTGCAGATGGGATCACGTTAAGGATCTTGAGATGGGGAGATTATCCTGGATCATCGGGATGGGCTCAATATAATCATAACGTTTTTATAAGAGAAAAGCAGGCATGTCGGAGGACAGAAGAAAAAGTCAGAGTCATGTGGGGCCATAAACCAAGCAATTCAGGTAGCCTCTGAAAGCTGATAAAGGCAAGGAAATGTATCTCCCCCTGGAACCTCCAGAAGGAGCCAGCCCTGCCGACTTGTTCCTGAGCGTCTGACCTCCAGAATGGTTAGACAATAAACTTCGGTTATTTTCAGCCACCAAGTTCGTGGTCATTTGTTATAGCAGCAATAGTAAGCTAATACACTGATTTATTCACAAAGCAGCCAATCCTGGCTGCCTGGGCTCATGACTGGTGAACCTGAGCAACACTGCCACTGCCGGCTCACAGACACCCTCCAGGCCCGGCCTCCTGTGCGGTCCCTCGTATAACAGGGACCAGGCACTGCTCATAGCACTTCACACACATTATCTCATTGAACCTTCACAATAGCACGCTGGGGTCAGTGCAGTTGTCACTTCACTTTAGAGGTGAGAAAACTGAGCTTATTCCACATCCAACAGGCAGTCGTCTTTCATGAAGGTGGGACTGGAACCCGCAGTCTGGTTCCAGAGCCTGAATCATTACATAGGCCCCGCCCCATTGCTGCTAGTTCTCTCTCAATTTTGTTTCTGTAATATAATTTAATACCATGTTCTATGAATAAAGAATTGGGCAGATTTCACTAAACCTGGAGGGTGGATTTGAGACAGTCTGACCTAAAGTGCGGGCTCTGTGGAAAAGAAAACATTTACTTTGAACCAGGGGACTCCAGAGAGATGCACCATTTTTCACTACAGTGGCTGAGACTTGGCTGGGAGCTGCACAGAGGGTCCAGGGCAGAGACAGCAATTACGAAGCTGGAATCTGCAGTCATCAGGCAGGATGAGACGAGCGAGAAGTACCAGGAGCAAGCTTGTGCACTGGCAGGAACGAGCATAAAGCTTAATCGCTTGGCTCTGAATGCCCTGGCTAGCCCTGCAGCTGGAAGCTGACAAGCACCTTACATCCATCATAGATGGGAAGACAATTGTAATGGCAGCCCTCCTGCAAGCTAACAAGCATCCTGCATCCTGCTTAGAAAAATATAAAAGTTGAGCTAAACAGAAACCTGCCACAGCTCTCCCGGTCAGGCTCTACCCCAGCAAAACTCCCTTTGCCAATATTTCTCTTCCAAACAGAACTCTCTCTCTCTGTCTAATTTTCAATAAACCTTTTCTTGCTCTCCCACTTTGTAGAGTCTCGTGAATGCTTTCACGTTCTGCAAATGACCAGGGGTTACTTCTACACCAATACAGGGTAGGCCCTTTACACTAGGGGTATTGATCTGGGTCCAGCCTCTGTGTCTCTTGTGGCAGCTCTAAGACACATGCTCCCTGGAAAGGGGCAGCAGGATTCCTCTCTAAGTACCCTGGAAAGTAGGAAAAGAGAAGAAAAGATGACCCTGGAAGAAGCTTTATAACTAAATCAAAAGTTACTACAATTTACTATTGTTATTATAATTTTAGCAAATTATTATAAGTCAAGCGTTGTCTATTTCTATTAAACCTTACTTAATAAAAGTGGGGTTGTTTGTTTTGACTGGGCTACTACTCAGTTACTTATTGAAGTTCATCAACACACCTCTGTTTCCCAGAGTAGCTTTGCTGTTACAACTGAGAGCTTTTGAGGAAATGAAGGTACAAATCATCCATAATCACATTTTTTCTATTTAAATGTTTTTCTATTATTTTATCCTTTTCTATATGCATGTATGTTTTTAGCTCAAAAATTTTAAAGCTATATAAGAAATATATGTGCCAGTTTGGAAAACTAGAAAATATTAATAAGCAAAACAGTTACTGGAAACTCCATCCAAAGATAAGAATCATCATGCAGATCCTTTTTTTTTTTAATTGTGTAAAATATACATAACATAACTATTTAAGTGCACAGTTTGAGATACTGTGGCATTAAGTACCTTCACATTACTATGCTACCATCATCACCATGTGTCACGCGGGGTGTCATGCCGGGTCTCAGCTCCCACTCCCCGCATAAGAACGCAGGACATGGTGAGGCCAAAAAGGAACACCCACAGAGCCATAGATAGGGGAGTCATACCACTATAGTCTCGCTGGCGGCTGGGTTGGAGACACAGGAAGCAGGAGCCACAGAATCCGCAACCTGCCGTCTGCTTCTCTGCCAACCAACCTCACTGGCTAACTGCAATCCGCCTTTGCTAGCTCAGCCACCATTCGCTTGCTAGTCCCCATTTTCTGCTAGCGTAGCCACAGCAGTTATATTAGTGGCCAATGGCTCACTGGTTACAGCTGACAGCCAACTAGCCACAGCTGATGGCCATCCAATCACAGTTGATGGCCATTTACTACATGAGCCAGCACCTTTCCACATGAGGCCGAGAGCCTGGAAACTGCACTCCTGGCTCTGTCCCCACACCATCCACCGACAGAACTCTTTTCATCTGTTAAAACTGAAACTCTATACCAATCAAATACTAACTTCCCCACCCACCTTACCACAACCCCTGACAACCACCATTCTACTTTCTGTCTCTGAATTTTCCTACCCTTGAAAACTGGTATAGTAGAATCATACAGTATTTGTCCTTTGGTAGCTTGCTAGTGTGGGGGCAGAGCCCCAGAAAGTAGTTTCCAGGCTCTCGGCCTCACGTGGAGGAGTGCTGGCTCGGGTAGTAGATGGCCGTCAGCTGTAGCCAGTTAGCCAATTAGCCGCTAATATAACTGCTGCGGCTACGGAGGAGAGTGGAGGAGAGTGAAAGAGAGTCGTCGGTGGGTTGCAGACAAAACGGACAGCAGGTCGCACGTCCAGTGAACCCAGCCTCCAGTGAGACCGTAGTGGTATGACTCCCCTACCTATGGCTCCGTGGGTGTTCCTTTTTGGCCTCACCATGTCCTGCGTTCTTGTATGGGGAGCGGGAGCAGAGACCCCGCAGGCTTCCCCGCACGACAGAAGGCAATTCCCCATAGTCCATAGTCATTCGCCAGGGCTGTCCTGGGGGTGAAGAACGACCTTCACCTCACCCACATCTCCCACAGAGGACTCAGCAAGCATTTCCTCCTGGGACAAGTCCCGCATTGGGCTGCCTCAGCAAGAACTTCCCAGCCCACAGGGCCGCAACGACCTTCACTTTCTCCGGCCTATGCTGGTTGGGGAAACTTCCACGTCTTCCCACCTCTCCACGGGGGTCCAGCTCTCCAGCAGCTGCTCCTCCTGGTCTTCCTGAGACTGTTTATATGCACAAACTGCTCCACCGCCCTTCAGAGAGCTTTGGCCGGCACCACACCCTGCTCGCTGCACCATGTGTCATGCAGGGCGGCCTGCGGGGTCTCTGCTCCCGCTCACCCACATAGAACGCAGGATGTGGCTAGGCCAAAAAGGAACACCCACGGAACCATAGGTAGGGGAGTCATACCACTATGGTCTCACTGGAGGCTGGATTCACACGATGTGCGATCTGCTGCCTGCTTTTCTGCCAACCGACGGACGACTCTCCTTGACTCCCCTCAACTCCACTTGCTAACTGCAATCCACCATGCTAACTGCAATCCGCGCTTGCTAGCTCAGCCACCATCTTCTTGTTAGCCCCCATCTTCCGCTAGTGTAGCCACAGCAGCTATATTAGTGGCCAATGGCTCAGTGGTTACAGCTGACGGCCAACCAGCCACAGCTGATGGCCATCCAATCACAGTTGATGGCCATTTACTACCCGAGCCAGCACCTTTCCACGTGAGGCCAAGAGCCTGGAAACTGCACTCCTGGCTCTGTCCCCACAGATACATAAATGAAAAGATATTCCATGTTCATGAACTGGAAGAATTAATATTGTTAAAATTTCCATATTATGCAAAGCAATCTACAGATTCAGTGCAATCTCTATCAAAATTCCAATGGTAGGTCATAGGAATGGCGGCAGCGGGGCGCACTTTTTGAGTTCTCTGTCCGATCTTATCAGAAACGGGAAGCTTATAACCCATAAAAGGACTCTCTGCTCATCACGCAGAACAGCGAAAAGACTCGCGCAGGGATTTCTTGCAGGTGGGGAAAAATTGGGCGAGCAGGGGAAGAAGGAAGGGAGCAGAGCGGAGACAGGCCGCACCTGCGGCGGTGGTGGGGACGCGGGTTGGAATCGCGGTCCACACCTGTGGTGGTAGAAATTCGGCCCCCAACCTTGGGTTGTGCAAATCTGCTCCACACCTGTGCCTGTGAAATTCCAGCCCACACCCACGGCTACAGATACGCAGGATATCCCAGGATGGAGGAGAGCCCGGAAGCCAGGAGGTGGGCGTTTTGCCCTGCATCCCACAGTGGACCTCTTCCCGCTGCAGGGGCAGCATATCCAGCACTTGAGGCAATAACTCCAGCTATCTCCAATAAGTCTTAGGCTGGACAAAGGACACAAACTCCATACCTGGGCCCCTCCCCCCGCTCTTCCGACCCTACCCCCGCCTTTCTAGAGACTTGATCTAGCCCCTGCACTAAGGAGCAGCGGCAGATTACAGAGGCGCCTTGGAGCCCGGGCTCCGGGAAGACAGGCGGGCGGCTCTGGCCCAGGGAGGAGGCTAGGAGCTGGGAATCTTCCGCCCCAGCCACGTCTGGCCTGCAGGAAGAGTGTTAAGACAGCGGGGCTGGGAAAGAGAAGACCCCTCCTTCCATCCCCAGCCCCCACCCTTTCTAGCCAGCCTAGAGTGGGGCAACCACATCCCCAGCTGCAGAGACGCAGGGGTTCCCAGGACAAAAGAGAGAACACAAAAGCCAGGTGGCGGACTCTACTTTGCGTCCCACAGCAGACCTCTCCCCCCCGCAGAGGCGGGATATCTAGCATTTGAGGCAATTAACTCCATACCTGGGCCCCTCCCCCCGCTCTTCCAATCCTACCCCCACCCTCCCAGAGACTTGAACTGGCTCCTGATCTGAAGAGCAGTGTCAGATTACAGAGGAGCCTTAGGGTTCGGGCTATGGGAAGACTGGCCGCTGGCTCTGGCCCAGGGAAGTGGCTGAGAAGAGTGTGGTTTGCCCTGGCCTAGGAGACAGGAGACTCATCCACCCCCAGATACCACCGTTTCTGGCCTGTGGGTGGGGTGTGACACAGCTGGGCTGGGAAAGAGAAGACCCCTCTTTCCATCCCCAGCCCCCACCCTTTCTGGCCTGCCTAGGGCGGGGCAATTACATCGGCGGAGTCACTCCCAGGGGTCAGCAGTAAGTGGCAGATGCAGCTCTCAGCTTTCAGCAGCTGAGGAATCCCCTGCCCGCCACACACACACACAGGGAAGAGGTGCCCTAAGACTCAGGAGAACTGGACACAGGGCTGGTGGTGCTATTCTCGGTGTGCATATGTGCCAGCAAGGGCAGAAACTGCACTGGCTTTGTAAAACCTACTGTCCAGACCCCTCAGCCCCACGCATCTAAAGCTGCAGCCCCAGCGTCACTCTGGGCACCAGGTGACCGGCTCTACCTGCACAATACGCAGGGGACTCTGTGCTACAGCAGAGAACAACCTGGAGATTACTTGGTGGGCTTAAGCCACAACTGGTGCTGTTTTTTTTTGTGTTCTGTTTTAATTTGTCTTTATATTTTTGACATCTTTGCCTGTGTCGAGTGGGGACTCTGTGCTACAGCAGAGAACAACCTGGAGATTACTTGGTGGGCTTAAGCCACAACTGGCGCTGGTTTTTTTTGTGTTCTGTTTTAATTTGTCTTTATATTTTTGACATCTTTGCCTGTGTCGAGTGGGGACTCTGTGCTACAGCAGAGAACAACCTGGAGATTACTTGGTGGGCTTAAGCTACAACTGGCACTGTTTTTTTTTGTTCTGTTTTGATTTGTCTTTATATTTTTGACATCTTTGCCTGTGTCGAGTGGGGGTTCTCGATTGTTTTTTTTACATGTGAATGTATTTGACTTTTTCCTTGTTGTTGTTGTTGTGCTTGGTGATTTGCTTTGTTCTGTAATTGCCCTACCAGTGCCCAGCTTAAGAGGCACGAGATTCAACATACCCAGCAGCCAACTCCAGACCAAGCCAGAGTACTACCGGGTTTGACCTACAAGTGACACACCCAGAGGGGATTCTTTACAGGCACATAGAGGCCAAAGGGCAAACCACATCTAAGTGGTCAACCCTCACGCAGCAGAATACCCTGCGTGGGCAGAGCCAAGTCTCACAACTAGTCAGCCTGGGAGTTAACCCCACCTACTCACAAGCGAAAAGCAATTAAGGATCTTCTTTAACAGGACAATATACACAACACAAGAGTCACTTTTAGAGCACACGCAGGGGAGAAGAACGAAGTAGTGCAAGTCAAATATAAAGGACATTTATTATATACTAACCCAGCAAGAACCAAGAACTCCAGGGCATCTACCTAATACATCGAAGCAAACACAGAGAGTCAGCCAGAATGAGGAAACAAAGAAACATATCCCAAATAAAAGAACAGAAGAAACCTCCAGAAATGGAACTAAATGAAGCAGAGGTAACCAAACTGTCAGAGACAGAGTTCAGAATACTGATGATAAGAATGTTTAAGGAACTTAGAGAGGACATCAAGAAGGATGTAGAAATCATAACGAACAACCAGTTAGAACTAAAGAACACAGTTACCGAAATAAAGAACTCACTTGAAGGAATTAACAGCAGGTTAGATGAAGCAGAGGATCGAATCAGCGACTTAGAAGACAAGTTAGCAGAGATCACCCAAACAGAACAACAGAAAGAAAAAAGAATAAAAAACAATGAAGATGGTTTAAGAGACCTATGGGATAACATCAAGCACAACAACATGCGCATCATAGGAATACCAGAAGGTGAAGAGAAGAAACAAGGGATTGAGAACATATTTGAAGTAATAATGTCTGAAAATTTCCCTAACCTGATGAAGGAAACCAACATACAAGTCCAGGAAGTGCAGAGAGTTCCAACCAGGATAAACCCAAACAGGTCCACTCCAAGACACATTATAGTTAAAATGGCAAAGATTAAAGACAAAGAGAGAATCCTAAAAGCAGCAAGAGAAAGACAGAGGGTTACATACAAGGGAACTCCCATAAGACTATCAAATGACTTTTCTGCAGAAACATTGAAGGCCAGGAGGGAGTGGCAGGAGATACTCAAAGTGATGGAAAACAAAGGCCTACAACCTAGGTTGCTTTATCCAGCAAGGCTATCATTTAAAATTGATGGGGAGATAAAGAGCTTCCCAGAAAAGAATAAGCTAAAGGAATTCATTACCACCAGGCCAGCATTGCAAGAAATACTAAAAGGACTTCTGTAAATAGAAGAAAGATGAAAACAATCTAACCACAAATTTAAAAATGGCAATAACTATGTACTTATCAATAATCACTTTAAATGTAAATGGTTTAAATGCTCCAATCAAGAGACATAGGGTGGCTGAATGGATAAGAAAGCAAGACCCTTGTATATGCTGTATACAAGAGACTCACCTCAGATCAAAAGACACACACAGGCTAAAAGTGAAGGGTTGGAGTAAGATATTCCATGCAAATGGAAATGAGAAAAAAGCTGGAGTTGCAATACTTATCTCTGACAAAATAGACTTTAAAATGAAGAAAATATTAAAAGACAAAGATGGGCACTATATAATAATAAAGGGATCAATTCGACAAGAGGACATAACCCTAGTAAACACCTATGCACCCAACATAGGAGCACCTAAATATATAAAACAGATATTGACTGACATAAAGACGGAGATCAACAGTAACACTATCATAGTAGGGGACTTCAACACACCTCTGACAACAAGGGACAGGTCTTCCAGACAGAAAATCAATACGGAAACAACAGCCTTAAATGACACATTGGACCACTTGGATTTAACTGATATTTTCAGAGCATTCCACCCCAATGCTGCAGAATACACGTTCTTCTCAAGCGCACATGGAACATTCTCCAAGATAGACCATATGTTAGGCCACAAAGCAAGTCTGGATAAATTTAAGAAAATTGGAATCATACCAATTGTCTTCTCTGACCACAGTGCTATGAAATTAGAAATGAACTACAGGAAAAAGACTGGAAGACACACAAATTCATGGAGGCTGAATAATATGTTACTAAATAATGAATGGGTCAAACAGGAGATCAAGGAAGAAATCAAAAGATATCTCGAGACAAACGAAAATGAAAATACAATGACCCAAAATCTATGGGATGCAGAAAGCAGTCCTAAGAGGGAAGTTCATAGCACTGCAGGCCTACCTAAAGAAACATGTAGAAATCATAACGAACAACCAGTTAGAACTAAAGAACACAGTTACCGAAATAAAGAACTCACTTGAAGGAATTAACAGCAGGTTAGATGAAGCAGAGGATCGAATCAGCGACTTAGAAGACAAGTTAGCAGAGATCACCCAAACAGAACAACAGAAAGAAAAAAGAATAAAAAACAATGAAGATGGTTTAAGAGACCTATGGGATAACATCAAGCACAACAACATGCGCATCATAGGAATACCAGAAGGTGAAGAGAAGAAACAAGGGATTGAGAACATATTTGAAGTAATAATGTCTGAAAATTTCCCTAACCTGATGAAGGAAACCAACATACAAGTCCAGGAAGTGCAGAGAGTTCCAACCAGGATAAACCCAAACAGGTCCACTCCAAGACACATTATAGTTAAAATGGCAAAGATTAAAGACAAAGAGAGAATCCTAAAAGCAGCAAGAGAAAGACAGAGGGTTACATACAAGGGAACTCCCATAAGACTATCAAATGACTTTTCTGCAGAAACATTGAAGGCCAGGAGGGAGTGGCAGGAGATACTCAAAGTGATGGAAAACAAAGGCCTACAACCTAGGTTGCTTTATCCAGCAAGGCTATCATTTAAAATTGACGAGGAGATAAAGAGCTTCCCAGAAAAGAATAAGCTAAAGGAATTCATTACCACCAGGCCAGCATTGCAAGAAATACTAAAAGGACTTCTGTAAATAGAAGAAAGATGAAAACAATCTAACCACAAATTTAAAAATGGCAATAACTATGTACTTATCAATAATCACTTTAAATGTAAATGGTTTAAATGCTCCAATCAAGAGACATAGGGTGGCTGAATGGATAAGAAAGCAAGACCCTTGTATATGCTGTATACAAGAGACTCACCTCAGATCAAAAGACACACACAGGCTAAAAGTGAAGGGTTGGAGTAAGATATTCCATGCAAATGGAAATGAGAAAAAGGCTGGAGTTGCAATACTTATGTCTGAGAAAATAGACATTAAAATGAAGAAAATATTAAAAGACAAAGATGGAAACCAACATACAAGTCCAGGAAGTGCAGAGAGTTCCAACCAGGATAAACCCAAACAGGTCCACTCCAAGACACATTATAGTTAAAATGGCAAAGATTAAAGACAAAGAGAGAATCCTAAAAGCAGCAAGAGAAAGACAGAGGGTTACATACAAGGGAACTCCCATAAGACTATCAAATGACTTTTCTGCAGAAACATTGAAGGCCAGGAGGGAGTGGCAGGAGATACTCAAAGTGATGGAAAACAAAGGCCTACAACCTAGGTTGCTTTATCCAGCAAGGCTATCATTTAAAATTGACGGGAGATAAAGAGCTTCCCAGAAAAGAATAAGCTAAAGGAATTCATTACCACCAGGCCAGCATTGCAAGAAATACTAAAAGGACTTCTGTAAATAGAAGAAAGATGAAAACAATCTAACCACAAATTTAAAAATGGCAATAACTATGTACTTATCAATAATCACTTTAAATGTAAATGGTTTAAATGCTCCAATCAAGAGACATAGGGTGGCTGAATGGATAAGAAAGCAAGACCCTTGTATATGCTGTATACAAGAGACTCACCTCAGATCAAAAGACACACACAGGCTAAAAGTGAAGGGTTGGAGTAAGATATTCCATGCAAATGGAAATGAGAAAAAGCTGGAGTTGCAATACTTATCTCTGACAAAATAGACTTTAAAATGAAGAAAATATTAAAAGACAAAGATGGACACTATATAATAATAAAGGGATCAATTCGACAAGAGGATATAACCCTAGTAAACATCTATGCACCCAACATAGGAGCACCTAAATATATAAAACAGATATTGACTGACATAAAGATGGAGATCAACAGTAACACTATCATAGTAGGGGACTTCAACACACCTCTGACAACAAGGGACAGGTCTTCCAGACAGAAAATCAATACGGAAACAACAGCCTTAAATGACACATTGGACCACTTGGATTTAACCGATATTTTCAGAGCATTCCACCCCAATGCTGCAGAATACACGTTCTTCTCAAGCGCACATGGAACATTCTCCAAGATAGACCATATGTTAGGCCACAAAGCAAGTCTGGATAAATTTAAGAAAATTGAAATCATACCAATTGTCTTCTCTGACCACAGTGCTATGAAATTAGAAATGAACTACAGGAAAAAGACTGGAAGACACACAAATTCATGGAGGCTGAATAATATGTTACTAAATAATGAATGGGTCAAACAGGAGATCAAGGAAGAAATCAAAAGATATCTCGAGACAAACGAAAATGAAAATACAATGACCCAAAATCTATGGGATGCCACGAAAGCAGTCCTAAGAGGGAAGTTCATAGCACTGCAGGCCTACCTAAAGAAACAAGAAACATCACTAATCAACAGTTTATCTTCACACTTAAGGGATCTGGAAAAAGAACAACAAAATAAGCCCAAAGGGAGTACAAGGAAGGAGATAATAAAGATCAGAGCGGAAATAAATGAAATAGAAACCAGAAAAACAATACAAAAGATCAATGAATCCAAGAGTTGGTTCTTAGAGAAGATAAACAAAATTGACAAACCTTTAGCCAGACTCATTAAAAAAAGAGAGAGGACCCAAATTAATAAAATCAGTAATGAAAGAGGAGAAGTGACAACAGACACCGCAGAGATACAAAAAATCCTAAGAAATTACTATGAGCAACTGTATGCCAACAAATTTGACAACCTGGAAGAAATGGACAATTTCCTAGATGCATACAACCTTCCAAGGCTAACTCAAGAGGAGACAGAAAACCTGAATAGACTGATTACCACCAAGGAAATTGAATCAGTAATCAACAATCTCCCAACAAACAAAAGCCCTGGACCAGATGGCTTTACAGGTGAATTTTACAGAACGTTCAAAAAGAATTGTCACCTATTCTCCTCAAACTCTTCCAAAAATCCAGAGGAGGAAGACTCCCAAACACTTTTACGAAGCCACTATCACCCTGATCCCAAAATCAGACAAAGACACCACAAAAAAGAAAACTACAGGCCGATATCGCTAATGAACATAGATGCAAAAATCCTCAACAAAATACTAGCAAACAGAATTCAGCAATATATTAAAAAGATTATACACCATGATCAAGTGGGATTCATCCCTGGTATGCAAGGGTGGTTCAACATCCACAAATCAATTAATGTGATACACCACATTAACAAAATGAAAAATAAAAATCATATGATCATATCAATTGATGCAGAAAAAGCATTTGATAAAATTCAGCAGCCATTCATGATAAAAACCCTTAAGAAAGTGGGAATAGAGGGATCATATCTCAACATAATAAAGGCCATATATGATAGACCCACAGCTAACATCATACTCAATGGGGAAAAACTAAAACCATTCCCTTAAAATCAGGAACAAGGCAAGGTTGCCCACTTTCTCCACTTCTATTCAACATAGTGCTGGAAGTTCTAGCCACAGCAATCAGACAAGAAAAAGAAATAAAAGGCATCCAAATCGGTAAGGAGGAAGTAAAACTGTCATTATATGCAGATGATATGATACTATATTTAGAGAACCCTAAAGACTCCACCAAGAAACTATTAGAGCTGATAGATGAATTTAGTAAAGTAGCAGGATACAAAATTAATATTCAGAAATCAGTTGCATTTGTATATACCAATAATAAAACATCAGAAGGAGAAATTAAAAAGCAATTCCATTTACAATTGCTCCAAAGACTATAAAATACCTGGGAATAAATTTAACCAAAGAAGTAAAAGATCTGTACTCAGAAAATTATAAGACACTGAAGAAAGAAATGAAAGAAGATACAAATAGATGGAAACACATACCATGTTCATGGATAGGAAGAATTAATATAGTTAAAATGTCCATACTGCCTAAGGCAATATATATATTCAACGCAATTCCTATCAAACTACCAACGACATTTTTCACAGAAATAGAACATATAATCCTAAAATTTATATGGGATAACAAAAGACCCCGGATATCTTCAACAATCTTGAGAAATAAGAACAAAGTGGGAGGTATAACAATACCTGACTTCAAATTATACTACAAGGCTACAGTAATCAAAACAGCATGGTACTGGCATAAAAACAGACCCATAGATCAATGGAACAGAATAGAGAGTCCAGAAATAAATCCATGCCTATATGGCCATTTAATCTATGACAATGGAAGCAAGAATGTACGGTGGGGTAAAGACAGTCTATTCAATAAATGGTGCTGGGAAACTTGGACAGACACATGCAAAAAGATGAAGCTGGATCACCTCCTTACACCACATACAAAAATAAATTCAAAATGGCTTAAAGATTTAAATGTAAGATCTGAAACCATAAAATTCCTAGAAGAAAATATAGGAAGAAACTTCACAGACATTACCCGGAGTAAGATTTTTACTGATATATCCTCGAGAGGGAAGTAAGAGAAAAATAAACATGTGGGATTACATCAAACTAAAAAGCTTTTTCACAGCAAAGGAAACCATCAATAAAACAAAAAGGGATCCTACTGATTGGGAAAAGATATTTGCCAATGATATATCTGATAAGGGGTTAATATCACAAATTTATAAAAACTCACTCAACTCAACTCCAAAAAAACAAACAACCCAATTAAAAAATGGGCAGAGGACATGAAGAGACATTTTTCTAAAAAGGACACACAGATGGCAAACAGACATATGAAGAAATGTTCAACCTCACTAACCATTAGAGAAATGCAAATAAAAACCACAATGAGATACCACCTCACCCCAGTCAGGATGGCTATCATCAATAAATCAACAAACAACAAGTGCTGGCGTGGATGTGGAGAAAAGGGAACGCTGGTGCACTGTTGGTGGGAATGCAGATTGGTGCAGCCACTATGGAAAACAGTTTGGAGGTATCTCAAAAATCTGAAAATGGAACTACCTTATGATCCAGCAATCCCACTCCTAGGTATCTATCCGGAGAAATCCAAAACTCCAATTCAAAAATCTTTATGCACTCCTATGTTTATTGCAGCACTATACACAATAGCCAAGACCTGGAAACAACCGAAATGCCCATCAGTAGATGACTGGATTAAGAAACTGTGGTACATTTATACAATGGAGTATTACGCAGCCATAAAGAAGAAAGAAATCTTACCATTTGCAACAACATGGATGGACCTAGAGAACATTATGTTAAGTGAAATAAGTCAGAAAGAGAAAGACAAATACCATATGATCTCACTTATATGCGGAATCTAAAGAAAAGAATAAGTGAATGAACTAATCAGAGACAGTTTTGGAAACATGGAGGAAAAACAGAGGGTTGCTAGAGGGGCGGGGGGGTGGGGATAAGGGGAAGGTGAGAGGTTTTGAAAAATAGTCGGTAACCACAAGATGGTCATGGGGGTTTGAAAATTAATTTGGGGAACGTACAGAGGGATAGTGGATAGGGGGAGGGGGGTTCACACAGTGTGAGGGATATAAATGACAAACGTCTAAGTTTTGCTTTGTCTTGTGCACCTGAAACTAATTAAAAAACAAATAAATAAATTTGAAAAAAAAAAAAAGAAGAGAAAAAAAAAATTCCAATGGTATTTTTCACAGAAATAGAACAAACAATCCTAAAATTTGTATGGAACTACAAAAGACTCCAAATAGTCAAAGTAATCTTCAGAAAGAATAGAGCTGGAATCATCACATTAACTGATTTCAAACTATATTATAAAGCTATAACAATCAAATCAGTATGGTATTTGGCATAAAAGCGGATACAGAGATCAATGGAAAAGAATAGAGAACCCCCAAATAAACCCATGCATATGTGATCATCTAATTTACTACAAAGGAACCAAGACTATACAATGGGGAGAGGACAGTTTCTTCAATAGCGGTGTTGGGAAAACTGGACAGCCATATGCAAAGAATGAAACTGGACACCTATGTTACACCAAACACAAAATTAATGCAAAATGAATTAAAGACGTAAACATAAGATCTGAAGCCATAAAACTCCTAGAAGAAAACTTAGGTGGTAAGCTCCTTGACATCAGTTTCAGCAATGATTTTTGGGTTTGAAACCAAAAGCAAAGTCAACAAAAGCAACAATTAACAAGTGCTAATACCAGTGATGCTGTGGTCGGACTCCTTTACACAATTATATGTGTGAACAAATTACTTTCTGCTGTGGGGAATTCCAATTACCAAGCAGGGGTTGCTGTAAGTAGAACATGTTATGACAACAAAATTTAAAAATTGGGAAGGCAAGCAGTGTGGTAATATTCATTTAGTTAAAAATAAACTGACAACTTGTTTCCTGAAAAAAAAACAAAAAAAACCAAGTGCTAATACATCAAACTAAAAAGCTTCTGCACAGCAAAATGAAAAGGCAACGTATGGAAGAAAATATTCACAAATCATATGAGGTCGGACAAGTAAGTTCATGAACTCGTCCTAGAAAAAGTGCTACCATGTTTCCCCGAAAATAAGACCTAACCAGTAAATAAGCCCTAGCATGATTTTTCAGGATGCTCATAATATAAAATAAGCCCTACCGTATTTCCCTGAAAATAAGACCGGGCCTTATATTAATTTTTGCTCCAAAAGACACATTAGGGCTTATTTTATATTACAAGCATCCTGAAAAATCATGCTACGGCTAATTTTCTGGTTAAGTCTTACTTTCGGGGAAACACGGTACATACCTCATTGCTGAATATAACTATTGTCACCTTCAAGGTACTCCCCTTGGGAAGCTATGGACTGACACCAGTGCTTAGTCCACCCTTCAAAGCAATTTTGGAACTCTTTTTCTGGAATGGCCATCAGAGCTGTTGTCATACTATCTTTGGTGTCCTGAATGTCATCAAAATGTCTTCCTTTCAATATTTCCTTTATCTTTGAATAAAGAAAGAAGTCATTGGGGGCCAGATCAGGTGAGTAGGGAGGGTGTTCCAATACAGCTGTTTGTTTACTGGCTAAAAACTCCCTCACAGACAGTGCTGTGTGAGCTGGTGCATTGTGGTGATGCAAGAGCCATGAATTGCTGGCGAAAAGTTCAGGTTGTCTAACTTTTTCACACAGTCTTTTCAGCACTTCCAAATAGTAAACTTGGTTACCTGTTTGTCCAGTGATATTCTGCAATGAGGTATACAGCACTTTTTCTAGGATGAGTTCTTCACTGTCAGACCTCGCGCGTGCGTGTGTGTGTGTGTGTGTGTGTGTGTGTGTGTGGTGTGTTTCAGCCATAAAAAGAAGGAAATCCTACCATTTGCAAAAACGTGGATAGACCTTAAGGGCACTCTGCTAAGTAAAATAAGTCAAAGAAAGGCCAGTACTGTATGATCTCACTTATAAGTGGAAACTAAAACAAACAAAAAACCAAGATTCGTAGATAAAGAAAACAGATTGGTTGGGGGTCGGTGGGTGAATGAAATGGGTGACGGTGGTCAAAAGGTACAAACTTTCAGTACAGTATAAGATAAATAATGCCCGGGGGGTATAATGTACAACATGGTGTCTATATTAACAAAATTAAAAAAAAAAAGAACAGACTCCCACCACTGCCACACACACACACACACACACACACACACACACACAATTCTACCATGTTTAAATATAACAGAAAGCCTTTCTTTCCTGTCCAGTTTTTAAATAGTTTTCTGATTGTACAAGAATACATGTTCATTGCATTAAAAATTTAATTACTATATATATCCAAAAAATTAAGCAAAACCCACCCCCAATACTGGATCCTCCTTTAAACATAGCAGTGCTTAAATTTCTTGCAGCTCTTCTATTCACCCGGAGCCAAAGGGAATTTGGATCACTACTCAAGATGCTCCCAGGGGCCAGATCCTGGGTCCTGCACACTACGGAACAGTCCTTTAGAAATGCAGTGAAACCCGGGCGAGGAAGGGAGGCCACCTGGGCACCTACGCCGGAGGCGACTGGAGGTGTGTCCACACCCCAGCTCCTGGTCCAGCCCCCAACTGGCAGGGACATTCAGGGGCAAGTCCCGGGACCCTGGCTCCCTGCTGCTCTCTAGTTGAGGAATAAAAAGATCAGCGTCAACTTGTGCAGGATCCCCCTGCCCTCCATCCCCTTTCACCCAGGCTGTGCGGTCCGACCGCTGCCTGCTGGCGTTGGCGCGCAGTTGTGGGGTCTCCTGGCACCGCGGGCCTACACATCTGCGCGCCCTGGGCCTCCACGCATCCCACTCCAGGTCCCCTTCTGCGGCCGCAACACTATGGCCCCTCCTCTGAGAACCGCAGTGCAATCGGAGGGGATCAGGCTCACAGCAACTCCCTGTGTCACTCCTTCAGGGGCGGCCACCCTGGTGGGGTTCCTAAGAGCCGTTGCACGGGGGCTTTAGACTCACACCCAGGGCCCTCGTTCTGGGTCCCATCCCGAGCCCCACTTTTCAGATGGGAAAGCAGATGCAGAGACTCCTTCCTGTTAGATGCAGGGACTTTTCTTGCTCTCCTGCACTGCTGTAACCACAGCTATCCTGCCGGTGGGAGCTGCAGTTTGCACTCAGACCTTCACACACAGGCCTTGGGTGGTGGACAGTCCCACCAAGGCACAAGTGGAGATTTGGAGTTATCAGTACCTGAACTTAGACCCTGGTTCTACCCCTTTGCTAGCTGCAAGAACTTGTTCAGGTTACTTAACCCTCCCCGCGGTTAGATCCCTCCTGGGTTTATTCATTGCTGAGAATTAAATAAAATCATCTATGTAAAATACCTAATGCAAAGAAAGTGCTTGGGAAACATTTGCGAAGGGGGAAGACCGATTTTAATCTAGAATTAAATCTTGGAAGGATTTTTTATGTAGTAGAACCTTACAAGAAACGCACAACATAATGGACATGTATTTCGGTGCAATTTCATGAAAGATGTGGGAGCATTATTCAGGTGACTGTGCCTTTTACTAAAATCATGCATTGAGTGAGAACTCTTCGATGTAACAAACTGCTAAAGTGAAACAACTCAATGAGACCTAAAGGGCCTTTTAGAGCAGTATGCACGTTTATTCTATCTACATACGTTATTATTTTTTCATGGCAAAGTTCCTAACTGTTTTATAGGTCTATAACAGGACCACTGGCATTCATTTCAGAGCTTACTACTGATATGGCTTATACAATTAGCACTGTGGGGCGGGGGGAGGACAACAGTGACAAAACCAGCAACCTCCCATAACCGTTTCCTCTTCTCATCCCACTCATCATATCAACTTTTCCTCAGCCCGTCACTCCCCACGGCTAAGTCGCTGGCTTGGCTACAACAGGAAAAGCAAACCAGAGACAGAATGACAATGGGCATCACATCAGTTAAGTTAGAGGGGGCCCAGGCTTCTGATGATTGCAAGTAAGTCAGTGGGAAAGTCCTGACAGCTGTACTCTAGGACACAGCAGAGCTCTCCCGCTGGAACCCCACACACCATTTGGGTCCAGTGTCACTAAGCACAGCGATCACATTTCCAGCAAGTAACACAAGTGGCTGCAGAAACGTTTGCCACCTGTTTTTCTAATACTTGCAGTAAAATAGAAAGTCATCTGATGTATCCTCAAAGTTGTCTTAAGCTACATTACTGTGAAGGGACTGACCTAATCATCTCTGGCACCTGGTAGCAATTTAACTTTTTCAGGGAAAGGAGATCGTTGTGCATTTGAACAGGTGTGACCACAGAGCCCCATGAACGCAAGCTACAATAAAAGCAGAAACACACATGGGAAATGGGGCTGATTTCTCTCAGGCCGAAGTTAACTGCTCCTCCTGCTTCTGTGCTGGCTTTTGGAGTGCTCACAAGTTTTGGAACAGTGCTCCCTGCTGAAGGTCTCTGAGGCCTGCTTCCCACAGTCCCTCATGGCCTCTGTTTCACCCTGTTCTCTCACTAATGGTGCCATGTGGAGAAGAGAGAGAAGCACTATTGATCCCCCTGTGCCGGGAGAAGAGCAGCACAGCCAGCTGTTAGCGCAGCACTCTGCCCAAAGTGAGGAGCTGGGGGCCTCGTACAGGTGTGCAGGTGGAGGGTCACCTCTCAGAGCAGGGCTATTTGTATTTGCTAAGCAGCCAGTGCTGCCCTTGCCAGTGTGACCACAGACCCTCCTGAAGGGCAGTTTCAGATCCTAGCAAACATCTGATATGTGAACACACAAATACACAGGAGCTCTGAACATGGGATTTCAAAATTAGGCCCTTTATTTTTGGATTGCTACCAAAGGTCACTTTGGATTGCAGGCACATTGTGAAGTGTCAGAGGAAAAGTGGGGCAGTAGGAGACAGGAGAAGGGCTCTGTGCAGTGCTGACCATCTCTTTACGGCGAGGAGAATCGGCCACAGAACAGAATACCATTGGTTTTGCTGTGCTGGATAAAGAAAAGGAAGGGGTGGTCAGCACAGAACCTGGGCGTGATCCTTGCACATCGAAGCATCATGACGGCGGCAGTGGCGGCTGCGGCCTCCGTGCCCTCCTCGTTGACCTCCACAAAGGACTTGTGCACAGCCTTGGACAGATACAGGTTTCTCCGCGACGACATTCCGGAAAAGTCCGCCTTGCCCGCCTCAAAGGCATCGGTCATGCCCAGAGAGCAAAGGACATCCTTCATGTCATAATTCTCCTCCAGCTTAAATCTAGGGAGGAACACTTCCACCTCTTCTTCATCCAGCATGTCTAGCTTTGTCCATTCTATGAATTTCTCGTAAGTAAGTGCTTTTTCCACCTAGAAGAGGAGAGTTGAAGATTTTATGACTTAGAATAGTGCTGCCCGATAGGACCGTGCCCTATGGTGTGAATGCTCTATGCTGGCAGTAATGGGAAGTTATGCTAGCTTGAGACATAGCCACTGGGAAATGCGGAGAACAGCTCCGCAGGCACTCAAACGTGCTTCCCTGGCCCTCGCAGCGTGATTACTACTTGCACTCATGACCTTTTCCAAACCGTCGTCTTCATCGGGAAGGATGATGATCATGTTCAGCTCTTTGCCGACATAAGGAAGCACCAGGATTTTGGAGAACACCTCTCCTATGTAGGTGATGAGAAAGGTGGATTTCTTAAACATCATTTGCACAGGTTTCTTCACATCCTATAAAGGCATAGGAGAAACATTAAGCTGAAACAAGACCCAGCTGACACATTGGACAAATCACAGAGCTGGTCACTCTGGGCCCCGAGAAATAACTTTCTTGACTTCCGAACACCACATCTGCCCCCTCTTTTGCTGGCTTGTCTTCATTGTGACTTTAAGTAGAATTCCCAAATTTCTATTTCTAGCCCCAACTATTCCCCTATACTCCAGACTCGTGTATTATACTGCCTACTTGACACCTGCATTTGGGCATAAAAGAAACCTCCAATGTCACATGTCACACTGGGCTCTTCACATTCCCTTCCAAGTCTGCTCCATCTACAATTTTCCCATCTCAGTTGATGGCAATGCCATTCATCCCATTGTCAAAAACCCTGGAGTACCCTTGACTCGTCTTTCACACCACACATCTGACTCATTAGCAAATCATTTTGGCTCGACTTTCAAAATGTGACAAAAATTCAACTTGTTCATTCCACCTCCACTGCTATCAGTCTAGCTCTGGTCACTAGGATGACCTCTTAAGTGACTCCCTAATCCTGCCCTTCCCCCTAGTCTGGTGGCCAGAGGGATTCAGGAAATCAAATCGTAAGTCAGATCACATCACTCTTTGGCTGAACACCTTTCTATGGCTCCCCCTCCACTCCAAGGGAGTGAAAGCTGAAGTTCTTAAAGCAACCTGTAATGGTGACAAGAGCTTGTCCCCCATGCCCTCTGCTCCCGTCTCCTCCCTTTGCCCATCTGCTAGAGCGACAGGGACCCTTTGGTGGTTCTGTGGGCAAACCAGGTCCAGTAAGCTCGTCCCCAGAATCTGAGAGCACACCCCCGTGCCTCGTTCCAGTCTTTGCTCAGTAAAGGCCAAATACAATGGCCTGTGCCTTTCTCTCTGTCTGTCTCTCAAGCACTACCACTATCTTACACTCCTATTTTCTTATTTACGCATACGGTCTCTCCCCCAGAAGAATGGAAGCTTCATGACAGGAGGGGTGTTTCACCGGTTTTGCACACACTATAATAGTACCTAGCATGATGCCTGGCCCTCAACCAACATTTGCTGACAGATAAACAACTAAAGGACAGGAACACTGAAAGGACCAGGCAAAATGAACAACATCTTACTAGGAGAAAAATGCACTTCTCACCACTGCGTCCTCAGTGAGACAGTAAAGAAGACCCAGGGACAATGACCACATCCTACCCAATGTCCTCCTCGGCTCCTGCGTCCGGTGTAAGACTCGCAGCTACTGTGTCTTTACTGAAACCCAGGCGGCAGGCACTGTGGGAGGCACGCTACAGCCTCCAGTTCTCTGGTCTATCATAGCACATTACTCTCTAGTAAATGGAAGAAACCAAAGACATTTCTGTTTCCTTTTTTGTCTGAACCTTGTGTGAACCGGCCTCAGGCGTCTCCTTCACCTCCTTGATTAGCTATCAACACACTTTTTCCATAATGGACCAGATAATAAAGATTTTCAGCTCTGTGAGCCATACATTTTCTGTCACAGCTACTCAACTCTGCTGTTGTAGCAAGAAATACGTAACCAAACAAGCATGGCTGTGTTCCAATAAAACTCTATTTAAAAAATAGGTGGTTTTGGCCTGCAGGACCCTGTGTTAGACAATTTTCTCCCTCCAACCCTTAGTGCCCAAAGCATCCAATCTTATAAAATAAAATGATCCAATCTCAGTAACTAAATATACAATTATGTAGATAGGGTTCATCTTATTTAGACATAAAGGAATTAAGAGGAAAATTTGTATCAACTCAAAATCTGTTTACTTTCGGTCACACAGCCCCATAGGCTAGTGTACTCAATTCCCACTGCAATCCCTTTCCCTGCTGTGGAGATAAGAAAGCAACATAGAATATCTGACCTGTAAGATAGAAGTCCTCACCTCCTTGGAGCTAGCAGAAGCCACATGGACTAGTTGTGGCCTAAGAGATACCGAAGAAAGGTTTCTCTCTCTGAAGAAGGCAGAAGCAGCGAAGGAGAGGGCTTCTGCACTCACCCCGTCCTTCCCCCTTCATCCTGCCTGGACTGTGGTGCAATCACTGTGACCATGAGCAAGACCACAAGCTAAGGACGGCAGAGCAGGAAGACAGAGCCAGTTACTGAGACCATCACCCCACTCTCGGCCCACCTCTGGGCCTCCTGATAGGGGAGCTGAACGTCTATGAGTTAAATTACAGTGAATTGGGGGTTCTGTTACTTGCACTTGAATGAAGTCCTAATAGCCATCTCGTTAAAGATTAATTTTAAGGAGAGAACTAATTTTGCCAGAGGAAAATAAGGCAGTTTGTTTCAGAATAAAGCTTGGGAGAAAATATATTTCTTGAGAAACTAAAGGTTCAGGCTCAAGTCCACCTGGAAGATTTAACTTGTGGTCAATGATCAAAAATAAGCTATAATAAACCTACTCTGTCTACTTTGGTGTGTGTGCAAAAATCTCTACAATTAAAGACTAATAAAATAGAAAGTGTACTGGATTCAGTGAGAGAAAGACATAGGGCCGTTAGCAAATAACATCTCCAAAGCTAGAAGTAACTCAACTCAGTGTCTATCCTATATGCATGTGCTTTTGTTCTCTTGTTTTCAAACAAAAGTTTGTTTATATGACGTATGATCAAAAAAATACGGTGAATGTTTACATTAAAAAAATTTATTACAGTAAGACACATTGCCATTCATCCCCCTCAAAATACTCCCCCTCACTTCAAACACACTTATCCCATGGGACAAAATTTGATGGGGATGAATGGCAATGTGCCTTTTACCGCAATAAATTTTTAAAAATTTAAACATTCACCATGTTTTTTTATCACACCTCGTATTATCCGTATTATCAAAAGAAGACTGTAGATCATTCATTCGTTCAATATTTATTGAGCACCAACTATGTGGCAGGCTCTTGTAAGACAGCCCTCTGCCCTCAGATGGCATTCAGCGGAGATGTCATTCAATCACTGCAGTGCCACCATGAGGAAGTCAGGGGGCGCTGTGACAGCTTAGAGGAGAGGTACAGAAAGTGGACTAGGGAGGAGGACCATCGGGGAAGGTTTCCAGGAACTAACTACTGGAAAGGAAGGAGTATAGAGATACTGGTGGGAATGAAGGTACAGAAATGGGTAGGATCCAGGTCTACAAAGAGCCTCAGACACCAACCATATTTTGGAGTTAGAACTTTATCTCAACAACTGAGAGGTACACCACCAGATTGTGATACAGAAGGAACACCTGGAAAGAGTGTGGTAGATGACATGGGAAGGCAGACCAGAAGCCTAGGGTTATGTAGCCAACCTCTCATGACATAGCAAAAAAGAAGTGGGGAGAAAGACCCCCAGGCTTGCAGGCTGCCTAAGGCCATATAAAGCCCAAATTACTTGAGGTGAGGCTTCTCACAAGTTTTAAAAACCAGTGTGAACAATGAGACTTTCTAATGATTTCCTTTGTTATTCAAAAGACTCACCTTGCTGACTTTAAATGGTCTTTCCTGGGTCTGCTGTTTGTTAAACTGTTTATCCCAGTTTCCCTTGAAGTAGATGGCATTCACCAGAACAAGAGGAGTCTGTGGACTCACTGAATTTGGAGACAGCAACTCAGTAATTTTATCTGAAAAGAAGGATTAAAGAACCAGTTAGGAGTTTCCCGATGCATGCTTCCAGGATAATATTCACATTAGTCCATCTCCATGGGTAGTCAAGTATACAGATAAAGGAGTTCACTGCCCCCCAAATATAAACATGTAAAGGGATATTGGTCCTTAAAACAATAGCAGCAACACAGCAACAAAACATTTTGAAGTTCTGGTAAGAAAAATACCACCACTTGAATAAAACATGTAAAATAAACAAAGTAACCTGTGCAGGATGAATTCATAACAAGTGAGACAGAAAGAAATGCTTGGTGCCTAAAGAAAGGTGAGAATTTGTAGCAAGCGTAAAGAACACTTTAAGATTCACAGAGGGATGAGGGAATCATTAAGTGTCCTGCAGTGGTGCGTGGGACTCTGGGCCCAGAGCAATGCTGGACAGGGACACAGCTTGAGCTCTGTATCCGAATTTTTCTTTATACTGTTTGTGAAAAGAAAAGACTACACTAACAACAACAAAACTTAACGTGGATTGTTCTGTACAGAATATTTAGAGACATCACAGATACATTGATAAGAACAGGAAAACGCTAGAGAAAATATTCATACATTGACAATATTTCAGAAGTGAATTTTAAAAGTTTACAGTTATTTAGAGAAAAACATCATTCCTGTTTTACACTTGATGTTGTGAAGGAACTGACAATAAGATTGATTAAAATACTACTAGAATAGAATAACAATGTACTTTTCACCTTCTGTCTTGTTAGCCACCCAGGTGTTTATGTGTTTTCTGGCCTCCTCTGTAGCTTTGAAAAAGTCAAGCTCTTCCATCTCTGCTTGGTAGAATTTGCGGCAGAAATCTTTGAAAGACTAGGAGAAACAGAGAGATATCACTGCAAGGCTACAGAAACAAGCAACACCAACAGCTTACTTCTTCACTGTGCCAAATCAGAAGATATAATATATAATTTGTATATATATATAATATATAAATATAATATATTTATAAGAAGATATAATAATTTTATGACTCATATATGTAATGTACAAAGATGAGGAATTAAGTAAAATCCAATTTCTCAATTTTTAGCTACATTTGATCTTAGCTTATAAACTAAGAAAAACAGTGGTCCAAATATCAAATCAACATCATGAACCGCTAGATCTTCTAAGGGAGTAGCTGTGCATCAGTGAGGTAAGTACAAAGACACTTTGATGCAGCAACTACAGAGTGTGTCACTCCCAACAAGCCACTGCATTTGGGTGGGATGCTAAGTGACATCCTACCCACAGCAAGAGCCTCAGCTCCCTCTATGTTTCATAACGAGGGCCTGCTGTTTCATATAATATGGGGAAAATTATACACAACTCCCACCACAACTTGTGTGATGATGGAAATGTTCTAAATCTAAGTCACAGGGGACTACTGAGCTGTTGAAATATGGCTTGTGCTGCCAAGGAACTGAACATTTAACTTTATTTCACTTTAACTAGTCTGAAATTTAAATAGCAACAATGTGTCTAGTGGCTACCATTTATTCTAGAGTCTGGGAAACTCACAAAAAAATTTAAACTGTATTTTGTTAATATAGTCTATGACATGATAATATTAATGAACACCTACATTATGCCATATAAAAGTAAAAAATGTGATGGAAAACAAATGCACTAAAATAACTAATTTGATGACAGTGTACTGTGGAATGGTGTCCCAACCTTTCTTCTGAATAGCTTACAGCTAAATACTTAATTCCCCTTTCAGAATTGTTTCTATATTACAGGATTTCACATTTCTCCTTCAGTATAGCATAAGAGAAGCAATGTGGCACAGTGGCTAAGAACACAAGTCCTGTGACTTATTAGATGTGTGATCTTAAAAAAGTTGCTTAGTCTCTCTAAGCTTCATTGTTCTCCCCTGCAAATGAGGACACAGCAGGAGCTACACCTCAGAGGGTTCCTTTGAGTACCAGATGAATTACCATCAGTACTGTTTTATGAGACATTTGAATTCTCGGCATGTTGCAGACACTGCACTAGGTGATCTCATTATATCATTTCATTTACTATTTACATAGGTCATGCTTTGCCAATTTCACAACTGTTTATTTTGTGTTTTTAATTTTTCAATTACAGTTAACATTCAGTTAATATTATATTAGGTTCAAGTGTACAACACCCTGATTAGACAGTGATCCCGACTAGTCTAGTACCCACCTGGTTAATAATACAATATTATTAACTATACTTCCTATGCTGTACTTTACATTTTACATTCCCATGACTATTTTGCAACTGCCAATTTGTACTTCTTAATCCCTTCACCTTTTCCACTCTACCCCCCCCAGATCTGGCAACCATCATGTTGTTCTCTGTATCTATGAGTTTGTTCCTGTTTTGTTTGTTCATTTATTTTGTTTTTTAGATTTCATATATAAGTGAAATCATGGTTTGTCATACTGTTGGACTTATTTCATTTAGTACAATACCCTCTAGGTCCAAACATGTTGCCACAATGGAAAGATTTTGGTCTTTTTCATGGCCAAGTAATATTCCATTGAATATAGGCACCACCTCTTCTTTATCCATTCAGCTATCAGTGGAAACTTAGCTTGCTTCCATAATTTCGCTATTGTAAATAGTGCTGCAATGAACATAGGGGTGCATACATCTTTTCAAACTAGTGTTCTGAACTCCATCAGATAAATATGCAGAAGTGGAACTGCTGGGTCACAAGGTAGTTCTATTTTTAATTTTCTGAGGTCCCTCCATACTGCTTTTCATAGTGGCTGCACCAATTTACAAACCCACAAATAGCACAAAGCGTTCCCTTTTCTCTACATCCTCACCAACACTTGTTTGTTGATTTATTGATGGTGGCTTTTCTGACAGACGTGAGGTGACTGATAGCTCATTGTGCTTTTTATTTGCATTTCTCTGACGATTAGTGACATTGAACATCTATTCACATGTCTATTGGCCATCTGTATGTCCTCTTTGGAGAAATGTCTATTCAGGTTGCTCTCCTCCTTTTTTAATTGGATTTTTTTTTGTTAGCAAATTTTTTTTTTAACTTTAATTCAAGTTTATTGTGGTGACAACTGTTAGTAAAGTTACATATATTTCAGGATTTAAGTCTTTAACCCATTTTGAGTTTATTCTTGTATATGGTATAAGAAAATAATCTAGTTTCATTTTTTGCATATATCTGTGCAGTTTTTCCAACTCCATTTATTGAAGAGACTGTCTTTACCCTATTGTATATTGTTGTCTTCTTTGTCATAAATTGACCATATAGGCATGAGTTTCTTTGGGGGCTCTCTATTCTGTTCCATGGATTTGTGTGTCTGTTTTTATGCCAGTACCATGCTGTTTTGATTACTATTGTAGTACAGTTTGATATCAGTTAGTGAGCGTGACACCTCCAACTTTGTTCTTCTTTCTCAAGATTGCTTTGGGTATTAGTGGTCTTTTGTGGTTCCATATAAATTTTAGAATTGTTTGATCTAGTTCTGTGAAAAATGCCATTGGAATTTTGGTGTGGACTGCACTGAATCTGTAGATTGCTTTAGGTAGTATAGACATTTTAACAATATTAATTCTTCCAATCCATTAGAGTGTGATATCTTTCCATTTATCTGTGTCCTCTTCAATTTCTTTTATCGATGTCTTATAGTGATCAGGGTACAGGTCTTTCACCTCCTTGGTTAAATTTATTCCTAGGTATTTTATTCTTTTGGATGCAATTATAAAGGGAATTGTTTCTTAATTTCTCTTTCCAGTTGTTTGCTATTAGTGTACAGAAATGCAATGTATTTTTGCATATTTATTTTTTATCCTCCAGCTTTATTGAATTCATATATTAGTTCTAACAGTTTTTTGGTGGAGTCTTTAGGGTTTCTATATATAACATCACATCATCTGCAAATAGCGACAGTTTTGCTTCCTTTCCTGTTTGGGTTCCTCTTATTTCTTTTTCTTGCCTAATTGCTCTGACGAAGACTTCTAATACTATGTTGAATAAAAGTTTTGAAAGTACACCTCCTTGTCTTTTTCCCAATCTTAGAGGGTTTATCATATATGGCCTTTATTATGGTTAGGTGTGTTTCCTCTATCCCCACTTTGCTGAGAATTTTTATTATACATTTTCATTATAAAAGCATTTGTCAAATGCTTTTTCTGTATCTATTGATAGGATCATATGATTTTTATCCTTCATTTTGTTTTTGTGGTGTATCATGTTAATTGATTTGCAGATATTGAAACAACCTTTCATGCCAGGAATAAATTCCACCTGATCATGGTGTATGATCTTCTTAATGTATGGCTGAATTTAGGTTGCTAATATTTTGTTGAGGATTTTTGCATCTATATTCATCAGGGATATTGGCCTATCATTTTCTTTTTTTGTAGTGTCCTTTCTGATTTTGGTATCAGGGTAATGCTGGCTTCATAATATGAGTTTTGGAGCTTTCCCTCTTCTTCAGTTTATTTTTTAATACTTTCAGAAGGATAGGTATTTATTCCTCTCTGAATTTCTGGTAAAATATACCTGTGAAGCTACTTGGTCTAGAACTTTTGTTTTTTGGGGAGTTTTTTTTATTACTGATTTGATTTCATTAATAGTTATCAATCTGTTCAGATCATCTGTTTCTTACTGATTCAGTCTTGAAAGATTGTACAACTTTGTTTCTAGGAATTTATTGATTCCTTCCAGATTGTCCAATTTGTTAGCATATAATTGTTCCTATAATACCGAGATGCAAAGAATTTAAGTCACAGTATTATGACTTAATTAAATTAATTCCATAATTTGAAAAGAAACAAATTATGGAAGAATATACATGGTAAAATTAAGTTATGTAGGAAAAACACTCCAGAAAACAAATTTCTATATGTACAGGGGGATACATATCAAATCTATAAAAGCTCTTATACTGGGAAAAGGAGCAATGGGGTATGGAAAAGAGGTTGTAAGGACTCTTGGTTTGTCTGCTTTTTTTGTATTTTTATTTAAAAAGAATATACTCATATATTATTCGAGTAGCTTTTGAAAAAAAATCATAAAGAGAACCAATAGACTTAGACAAATAAATCTTTTTAAAAATTCTGCATTGGAAAAAACAATCAAATATTTACATGTGTAAAACGTTGAATATGTCTCACAATGCACAAAAAATTACCAATATGTAAAAAACGATTACAAATATTCATTTCAATCTTTTTTTTGTTTTGCCAATTCATCTCGTATTGTGCTATGCTCCAAAGTTTTTTGGGTTTTTTTTAAATGATTCACCTACACTTCACAAAAGTTTGGAAAGTATTTGTTATAAGGCTATTTTTATAGAGGACAAAACTGACAGTTAAAGGAAGTGCATGAGGGTAGTAGACCTGAGTTCATGCCTATCTGTGTGAGTTTGTACCCCACACCTTTCCGTTGTTACACATACCCTGTCTTCCTCACTGCCTTTACTTTCTTAGTGAAAAACAGCAATTATGACTTACTGAGTTGAAATCATAAGACTTTTCTCCAAAGAGCCTGTTGGCAGTTCTAAGCAAGTAGTTCGTGCCAGTCCTGTTTACTTCGGTGAGAAGCAACTGGAAACCCTGGTGGACATCTTCACCTCCACTGCCGATTTTACTTAAAGAAAGTGCCTGAAGTCAAAAACAGAATGAAAATACACAACTTCAGTATGCTCTGATTTCAGGAAATGGATACAACACTAAACTCAGCCTAAGAACTGTACAGATCCTCACAATAGCTTAAAAGAACATTCATCCAATTAAAGACATAAAGTATCTTGAAAACCACCCTTGTCCTGTAACACCCTTTCTGGCAGGGAGTCAGAGCCCTGCCAGCACTGGCAACAAAATACCCCTCGGCTAGCCCAGGTTCTGGGTACTCCCTACTTGTAGTATGCCTGAAAATGAGGCTGCCAACCAAGTCTCCCATCTCTGTAAACACAGGCCAGTCCTGACACCGAAAGGTACAGCCTCCATCCAAGTGTCCAGCCTGGCCCTGTGACCAACAAAATGAAGGAAATGTGACACTGTTCCAGGCATGGGCCTTCAAAGGACCAGCAGCTCCACATCGCTCTCTTATGCCCCAGAAGCCATGGTGTAAGGAAGTCCAAGCTATCCTGTGGAGACTGTGTAAAAGCCCTAGAGAGCAACACCACATGGGGACAGATAATTATAGAATGGGGGCCCCAGCCAGTTGCCAGCACCAAAGCCCCAGACATGTGGTAGAGGCCTCTCTTGGATCATGAGTGATAGCTGGCACCATGGGTTCAGACCACAAAATCTGAAAAATACTCAATCATTGTTATCTCCAGCCACCAAGTTTTCAGATGACTTGTTTTGCAGCCATAGAAGACCCATGCAGCTATCTAGACATGGAGTTCTGCCATAATAAAAATCTGTAACATGCAGCACTGGCTTTGGACCAGGCAGCTGGCAGAGGCTGGACAGAAAGGGACTGAGGAGACTGAGTAGAGGCTGCAAGGACAGTGAAAAAAATTACTGCTGGAGGCTAGAGGAAAGGAGCTCGTGGCATGTACTGGCATAAGAACTGGATAGACTGTCACCTGCAGTGATGGGAAAGGTTGGAATTTTGCCAATGAATCACAGATATGGTTAAGGAGACATCGAGAAAGACTGTGGTTTCTTTTAGCTGCCTAGAATAAAGTATGGGAACTGAAAGATAAGCTAAAGAAGGAATTGTTTCATTGTCAAGCAGAATTTAAAGGAAATATTTTCAGCCTAGGACTTGCTGGGTAATGTATAAAAATATTTCTTATTCCCAGCCTCTACTTGGCAAATGATTATACAAGTAAGAAATGGCCTCAGGGCAATGGTGAAACCCAAGGCAAGGGCCTCAAGGGCAGGGTCAAGATCCCCTTTGATAAAACCTTAGAAAAATTAAGAAAGTGCCTCACAGACCCTCTTGGCTAGGTAACGGCCTTCTGAGCATCTTGAGGACATTGTCCCCCAGCACAGAGTCCTGCCTCAAACAGGTATTGTCCATGTGCTTTTGTTCAATGAAACGAATTTAAGTCGATATACAGAAATCCTACAACTGTTTAGAAGAACACCTGTCAACACCTTGATCTCAGACCTCCAGCCTCCAGAACTGTGAGGAAATAAATTTCTGTTGTTTAGGCCATTCAATGTGTGGTACTTTGTTATAGCAGCTCTGACAGACTGAGACACTTCTCCCCACCGTTTCTGAAGGGCGTGTCCACTGCAGTTATCCCTCCCGGTGTCACCATTGAGTGCTGGGGGAGGGATGTGTGAGCAATACCGTGTCTCAAGTTCACAAAGCTCTGCATCCAGAAACCACACAGAGAGCCTCAGTAGCCCTGTCCCTTCTGGACTTCAAGCCCGAGTCTGGCCCCATGATGAAATGACATTCTGGGGTCTTGGGAGGGGTAGGTATACCTTTCCTATGGCAGAGCTGTGAACCATTGGAGCCAGAGGGCAGCGATGGGGTCCCTGATGAGCCATGCCTTCCATCTTCACACCCTTGTGCTACAAGCCTGGCTTCAGCTGGTAGGGCATTAGCAAGCATGACAAGCAGAGGCTGGATAAGCATTCAAGCGTGTCCTCTTGGAAGGTAGGCACTGCGCTGTAAAGCAGCCCAGATTACCCTGCCAAAGAGACACCATGTGGGAAACCTAAAGGATGAGGCAGCATGTGGAGGAGGCCACCTACATGGAAGAGGCCTGAGGCCCTACACCAGTGACCCAGCAGGGCCAAGTGGGGCAGAGGTACCACCTGATGCACCCAGAGTCAATCTTCAGCTTACACACTAAATTTTGGGGTGTTATATACTGAACAATAAATAACTGAAACGCTACTGAAAAGTTTTACAGTTAAATGAGAAAATTAGAATAAGAATTGCTAACAATTGAAAAGCAGTTGACAATACCTAAAGACTACCACCAAGTCAACCTGGACCTTGTGCCTTTGTATCTACTCATAAACTTGTGTCCAAGCCATTAACGGGGTGGTGAAATGACTCATTCTCCTGACTAACAGATCATAGGTACAAACCCTCAGGTGCTTGCACAGGGCCAATATGCCCATACCCATGCAACACTAGCAGAGTTATCTGTCAAGACCACGTCCTTTGGGGTTTTAAACATGGAGGACCAACTCAACTGACAAATTACTGGCATTTACTGGTGCCCAGAAATGGCTTTAGGCACATACCTGGGCCATCTGGGCCGCGGTGTTTCCCTTTGCCCCCATGAAGACCATGGCCAGGGCAGAGGAGATGCTCATGGGTGAGAAAAACACGTTTTTCGAGTTGTCTTCACCCAGCTTTTTCAACAGGTTGAAGGCAAAGGTGCCATTTGCTTCTGATAGAGGATCCATGATGGCGAGTCTGAAACAATGGATTTAAAATCTGTCACATAAATATAGGCTCACATGTTGTCAGCATTTCACTGGTATTAACAGTTACCATTGACACTTTGGTTCAATGAGCAAGCAATGTACACCTACAAACCTCTATTTCTTTGGGGGGGGGGCTCAAAATTATTTTGTGTTTTTCTAATATTAAGTGAAAAAAAAATGATGTTTATAAGATAATCCTGTTTTGTGTGTGGAGGGAGGAAGAGCAGGAGGACTTTTATCTGTGTACTTCTCAGTGAGCTCACAGAACATATAGAAGGATACACACTCACCTGCTTACCCTAGTTAGTTCCTGGGAGTGGGATTAGGAAAGAAGTTATCGGCTTTTGGTTCCATTTGTGTATTGCTTGGGGTGTTGTATGAACTTATATGTATTATTTTGTAACATAAAAATCACTCAAAATGATAAATCCAATAACCACAAAGTTACACAAGAAAAGATGATTGAATGTTTTTATAATGTAGAAGAGTCCATTTTAGGATAGCCTAAAGCCTTAAGATTAAAGATAAATTAAACCACACACAAAGACGTATGAAAGTCTTACAAACAAGCACTCTTGACCCTGGATTGTCCTTGTAGGAAACCTATGCATGTGTCAAACCCCAAATCTAAGGTCATGCGCCCCAGGACTCCCCTACCCTTGTTCTGGATGACAAGCACTTGGCTGCTGCATGGCAGTGGGCATGTGCCAAGTCCACCTCCAGACCCAGGCCTCAGAGGTCAGGGATTGGGCTGCACACGCGACTGGCCCAGGCCATGTAGGCCCCAGAGGGCCAGGCGGGGTCCGGAATGGGAACCCTTCAGGCAGTCAGGGATGGAGTTGGGTACAGACAGGAGTCTTCAAGCTGGTTAAAGCACAACAGGTCTTTAGAGAGACTTATTATCAACTCCTCATTTTACAACAGGGAACCTGAAGTTCACCCAAGTGAAATGATAAATCCAAGTGCTAAACAAAAAATCTGGACCTCTTATTCCCCTTCAGCTTTCTCCCCCCTTTTAAATTTTTCAATTAGTTGTCATTCGATATTATTTTGTATTAACTTCAGGTATACAGCATAATGGATAGACATTCGTATAATTTCAGAAGTATCCCCCTGACTACTCACCTGGCACTATACAGTTATTACCATATCATTGACTATATTCCCTATGCTTTACTTTACATCCCCATGACTATTTTGTAACTGCCAATTTGTACTTCTTAATCCCTTCACCTTTTTCACCCTGTCCCCCAACCCCCTTCCCATCTATCACCCCAATAAATCTAGTACATAGTTATTAAAATATTATTGATTAGATTCCTTTTGCTATACCCTACATCCACATGACTACTGTGTAACAACCAATTTGTGTTTCTTAATCCCTTCCTGTTTTTCACCCACCTCCTCAACACCACTCCCATCTGGCAACCATCAAAATGTTCTTTGTATCTATCAGTTTGTTTGTTTTATTTGTTTGTTTTGTTCTTTAGATTCCACATATGAGTATAAGTGAAATCACATTGCATCTGTCTTTCTCTGTCTGACATACTCCACTGAGCACAACACCCTCCAGGTCCACTAATGACGCCACAGACAGCAAGAACACATTCCCTTCCATGGCCAAGCAATATTCCATTGTATATAGATACCACCTCTTCTTTATCCATTCTTCCATTGGTGGACACTCAGGCTGCCTCCATGTTTTGGCCAATATGAATAATGCTGCAATAAACATATGGATGCACACATCCCCTCGAAGTAGCATTTTGGGTTTCTTCAGATAAATACCCAGAAGTGGGATTACTGGGGACTTTGTCTCACATTATAGCCTTTGTTTTAAACTCTATTTTGTCTGGTATAAATACTGCTATCCCAGCTTTTTTTGTTTATTTTTTTCCATTTTCATTTTCATGAAATATCCTTTTCAATCCCTTTACTGCCAGTCTGTGTGTGTCTTTTCAATCTGAAGTGAGTCTCTTGTAGGCAGCATATGTAAGGGTTTTGTTTTCTTATCTATTAGGCCACCCTATGTTTTTGATCAAAGCATTTAATCCATTTACATTGAAACTAATTATAGATAGATATGTAGTTATTGCATTTTATTATTCATATTTTTATCCTTTTTTTTTCATTTTAAAGAAGTACCTCTAACATTCCTTGTAATACTGGTTTGATGGTGATGAACTCCTTTACCTTTTTCTTGTCTGGGAAGCTCTTTATCTGTCCTTTGATTCTAAATGATAGCTTTGCTGGGTAGAGCAATCTTAGTTGTATGTCGTTGCTTTTCATCACTTTGAATATTTCCTGCCAATCCTTTCTGGCCTGCAAAGTTTCTGTTGAGAAATCAACTGACAATCTTATGCGAGCTCCCTTATAAGTTACTATTTGCCTTTCTCTTGCTGCTTTTAGGATTCTCTCTTTGTCTTTAGCCTTTGCCATTTTAATTATGTGTCTTGGTGTGGGGCTATTTGGGTTCATCTTGTTTGGGACTCTCTGTGCTTCCTTTTGCAGTTCCAATTGGGTGTGTTCTGCTACCCTGTCTTCCAAATCGCTGATTTGATCCTCTGCTTCATCTAATCTGCTGGTGATTCCTTCTAGTGCATTCTTCACTTCTAACTGGTACTTTCTTATGGTTTCTATGTATTTTTTTTTTTTTTTTAATGCCTGCTATCTCTTTATTGAAGTTCCCACTAAGTTCCTTAAGTATCCTTATAACCAGTGTTTTGAACTCTGTCTCTGGTAAGTTGCTTGCCTCCATGTCGTTTAGTTCTTTTTCTGGAGTTTTCTCCTGTTCATTTGGGATAGATCTTCTATGTCTCTTGCCAGGTGGCCTTATGTAGTAAGTGCCCTGCGGGGCCCAGTGGCAGTTTCCCTGGTCATCTGTGCTGGGTGCTCCCAGAGTGTCTTTTGTGTGGGCTGTGTGTGCCCTCATGTTATAGTTGAGCCTTGATTGCTACTGACATGTCACTGGGTGGGACGGACCCTCAGGCTGATTGACTGTGGGGTTTGGCTTATGAGCTGCTGTGCTGGGGTGGGTGGGGGGTGGCTTGCCCCACTGAATGGGATTCACTCCAGTGGGTTCTAGTGCCTATTGCGACTGCCCTTTCTGTGTGCTGCTTGTGGGGCTAATTGGGAGGTGCTCTGCTATGGTCTAAAACCAATCTCCATGTATGTTGATTCTGAGGCCTCTTGGGAGGGGCTTCAGTGCAGTCCCAGGTCAGCCACTGCCTGTGACCAGTCAGGGACTACCTGGTAGGAACTACAAAGTGATCCACAGTTGTTTGCTGCCTGTGCTGGATCTGGAGGCATGTGGAAGAGGTCATGCTGCCAAATGAGGATGGCTGCCACCAGTGCCAGGCCTGGAGTAGTTCTGCAAAAAGCCAGGACAGACCAAAACCTGCTTCCGCCTACTGCTGGTTGCTGACTGCCAGCTCCGGTAAGGTTCAGCTGCCAATAACACTTCATATGGTATGGAGTTGGGTGTGGCAGGGTCTTAGTGAGTCAGCAGGGTAGAGCTGCAGAGCTCACCAGGCCAGTCAGATTCAGATTTGGCCATGTGGGGACGGGCTCGACATAAGCAAGATGGTGCTCACCTGCTGACTGCACAGCAGAAGGATGCCACACAGGTAAAATGCTGACTGTCCCCTGGCCACATCCCGAGGCGACACACCTCAGTCTGCCCCCCATATGCTTTTGATACCCCAAGTGACTATTCCTCCGCCAGAGCCCAGGGTGAGTGCCTGAGAGCGAGTCTGTGCACAGGCCCTTTAAGAGGATGTCTTGGGTTTCCCAGAGCCTTTGGTCCCACAGATCGTTGGAATCCCCACTGTCTTTCACAGCCAGATGTTGTGGGGGCTCATCTTCCCAGCACCAGTACTCCTGGCTGGGGAGCCTGGAGTGAGGCTGGGGTTTCTTGCTCCACTGTGGCTAAGATATCCCTCCCAGTTTTCATCCACCACACAGAAGTTTGGGCTGGCCCATTTTGCATCTCTGCCCCTCGACCAGTCTCGACATGGCTTCTTCTTTACATGCTTAGTTATAAAACTTCTGTTCAGCTGGACTTCAGATGGTTCTCCAGGTTGACTTTTCTATAATTTAATTATAATTCTGATGTGTTCATGATATGAGGCAAGCACAGCATTTATCTACTCCACCAGCTTGGATCATTCAGCCCTGCTTATCAATTTTAAGAAGAAAAACTGGTAAAACAGGGTAACTTTTGAATTAAGAATTAGACAAAGAGGAGCTACCCCAATACAAGAAACACAGTCCTGAGTGTTCCTAACACAATCAAATGTGAAGACCCAGACAAGTGTCTGTGGACCCTTACACACACACACACACACACACACACACACACACACTGCACTGGTCTTCTCTTGCTGAGGACAGGGACACCTCTGGCTTTGGCCCCAACATGGTTCAGCCCACAGAGAGAGCCTGCAGTGTTACTCAGCCCCTCGGTCCCTAGGTGAATTGAAAAGGACAGCAGTTTAGGGCCCTGTGCATATTAGGTTTGTTGCAAGTTCAACTGGCCAAGGAGATGCCATGTGCCGCCTCCCTACCTCACCCAAGACTCTATTTTACCATCCATACACATTTTCCCCTCAAATGTTGACGGAGTTTTAATTCAAATAGAAATGACAATTAAAAGGACATTAATAAAGCACTGTGTTACTGGTAATATCCCTAAAGATTTTGTTTTGGACTCTGGCCTTTTTCTCTCACTGACAGCAGAAAGGCACACCTGCCCTCCCTCTGCCTAAGCACTCGCCTGGCCAGCCCTTGGCACTCTACTGGGGCGGAGGAGAGACTTCTGCTTCTTTGTGTCAAGGGAACTTAAAGTGGAAAGATCAATAGTTCCTCAACATAAAGCAGCTTCAGTCTTCTTTTATAAAATACTGAACTGGGAAAAACAAACCAGGACATTCGGAGGAAACGGCATGAGTCAGGAGGGAGGCAGGCTTTACAGTCCCAGCTCTGGAACCCTAAATAAATTACTTGATTTCTGTTCCTTTTATGAAGAAGTGAATAAACCAGATAATGTGTTCCCTTCCACCTTTAATATCCAATAATTCTTAACATTAATGCAGAAAGAAGAGCAAAAATTTAGCTCAATTTCAAAGCCCACAGTGAAGTCAGTAATAGCATTACATTTCTCAGTTGAAAATGACTGGTGATATCTGTTAGAGGTAAAATTATATTCCTGCCCTATGAAAATTGTTAAATAAAAAAGACACAGTAAATAAACAATGACCTGGAGGTTTATCCAAACCATGCAGGACAATTTTATAGCAGAAAATATGTTAATCATGAAATAACTTTGAAAGTCCAAAAGACCCTCTCATGATAAGGTCATCAAATCAAATAGGAAATGATAATTCCTGAACTTCCTTAGCGTGACAAGGATTATCTACTTTAGCAGCCATCACCATCACTGATAAAATATTACAAACAGTTCCCTTGTTCCTAGAACAGGATCATCAGACAGACATCTGTAATCCGATGCGTATGTGACTTTGTTTTGATACTTCTGGCCAAGGCAAATACAACTCATGAAATATAAAGAGAAGGAAATTTATCAGAAATAACACAAAATAAGCATAATTAGCAAACTATGTGATGGTCTACCTGAAAAGCAGCCAGAATCAAGGAAATACTCTTAAAACTGATGAGAGTAGAGTAAACTGGGATCCAAAGAGTTGATAAGAAAAATAGATCCCAGTAGAAACACGTAAGAGGATATTAGGAGATTTAAAGATAAAGAAAAACAATAGCTAATAATTATATTAAAAAGTTTCACTTCAGAAAAAATAATAAATATCCTTTTTTGAATATATACCATGCGCTAAGCCCTATGTTAGACTTTTTCTAAAAGATCCTTATAACCAACCCTGTGAGGCAGGTTGAGAATGTCAGCATTTAACAAGCAAAGAAATCAAGCCTCAGTTCTTTAAGTATCTTGCTCCTGCACTCACAGGGCCACAAGCTACAGAGGGAGGGTTGGAACCAGACCTGTGTGGCTATGGAGTTCACTCTCTTAATCACTATGGCACACAGTCTTCTAAAAAAAAGGACAGGTGGAGAGCAAATTAAATTTACGTTTTTAAAACGTGAACTTTGAAAGTCCAAAAACCATTAATTTCCAGTACTGACAAAGTTAAGACAGTCATCCCTTCTTATATTGTGCAAATGATGCTGTAAATTGGCACACCAATATTTCCCAATTACAATTTAGAATTATCTAAATAAAAATAAAAGCAAAGGAAGAAAAGGAAATGCCAGAAAACATTCATACCGTTTGAATCAAAACTTCACTGCTGGGAATTTCACTAAAGGTAAGACTCAGATACTGATAAAAAGGATTAAGCACAAAAACAATTATTAAGTAATTCATATTCTACAGAAAAAACAAATTGTATATGTCCAACAACAGAGAACCACTTAGATTCTATCATGGGATACTAATGGAGATACTAATTTTCTAATATCATATTAATATCATGGGACTATATAAAATTAAGTGAAAAAAGGAAATATAAAACTATAATTACAATTTTAAAATATTATCTGTATAAATTAGGAAGAAAAGTACATGTAAGCATAATTTATAGACAGAATAGAAGGAAATACTGTACACTAAATGTTTCTGGGCTATGGGTAATTTTCATGTTTTTAATCTTTTTCTGCATTTTCACATTTTCTACAACATACCTAATTATTTTGGGGGTGTGGTTAATTTTTCTTTTCATGAAATTAATATATATGCACTTAGTTTAAAAATCGTGCTAAAAGAGATACTACAAATGACAACACTTTCTCTTATGCACTGGTACTGCCCTTCCCAGATCCATAGTTTTCTTTACAGCTCAGAAAGCATTTCCTTTCTTTCACTTAACACCGATTTTCCTTATGTTAATATTGCCTCCCCCTCTCATTTCTCTACTTTTCTATGTCCCTGTGGCAACTTTTCCCCAAATGTTCTACATGTCAGTCAAACCCTTTAAGTAATTTTTTTCACATGTTCAGATACAAGGAATAATCTACCAGCTAGCTCCCTTTTCCTCCCTAGCCTCTCACCCTGCTAGTGAACACAGCGGTTTTCATTCCTAAAGAATTTTCATGGACAATAAACAACATTCCCTACTAAAATACTTCAGTTAATGGTCAATTAATTGTCAGTCGGGTGAAAAAAAACACACATTTTCTCAAACAAGCATACTGCTTACACAACAAATAATTTTTTCTTAAATATTTAAGCATTGGTTACATATTTTAATAGCTCAGATTGTTTAATGCTTTAAACACCTTTTAAAGCAAACTTACGAATTTCACAACCAAACCTTAGTAAACATTTAAACATCTATAAACCTAATAAATCAAGACTTAGAAATCTAGTAATCTAGAATCACCTAAGACTTTCAAACATGTTTAAAAATACACAAACGGTACAATGGTTACAGAACTTATTTCTACTTAAATCTAGTATGAAGGTATTAATACCTTGGGTCTGACTCATTTTATCTTTGCTATGTCTTTTTATACCTTCTCTAAGGTGATAGCAATGCTATTCTAGTGGTTCTCTAGGTTAAAATAATCTTAAGGGACGATCTTCCTCTCCACACAGGCTGCCAGGTTCCTGGTCACTGTGCTACCCCAGCTGCTTCTGGAGCCCAGAACCAATTCTTTGACAGCCAAGCACATTTAGAGTAAGTTAGGGGTGTTTTGAGCTTCAATTCCCCCTTCACAGGGATTTTACTAAGGCCTCAGCCAAACACCAAATTCCAGTTTCTTGTAACTTGGTGTCTTTCCTTAAAATGAAGTGTTTGAGTTTTCTTTTAGGTTTTATAACCCAGAGTTCTATCAAATAAGTCTTTTAGTTTAATTTTTAGGCTTTTAGGATAGTTTGTATAACTACTATGCATGTTAGCCCAGGAAACAGGAACAACCAAACTTTTACATAGCAATCATAGATGAATCATCAAGATCTGAACCCTTCATAAGCATATGGGTTTGGGTGTTGTTGTTGGGCCACTCCAGTGACAAAGCTGGACTGAGGTTTCCTTTCAAGCCCCTAATATACCATGCTGTTGAAGGGGACACAAGTTTTGCCACCCCAAAATATACCTTTGGGGATATTGATTTTAAGCGGGTTATTAAGAAACAAAAGACTCAGAAAGAACCACTGACCCTCCCCCTTTACCTGCCTACAAGAATTCAGACATAAAAACCTGCTTACAGGAAGGGAGCATCACCTCAGCATCATAATATGAACTAAAAGTGGCAGAAGGAAGAAATCTAGCAAAGCCTGTTTGTTGGACTCCCCTCTGTGCCCCACTGCTTCTGGGTGACCCAGACACTTGCTTTCCACAAATCTGCTCTTTTTCACCTACTTTTAAATGGCCTGCTTTCCCTTTGAAATTCCAGACCTCTGCCTCCCTCTCCTTTGTCCCGAATGGCATATAAACCTCAACTGCCCGATGATGAGTCTTGGGTCTCACACAAAGAACCATTAAAAATATATATATTTATTCACAAGCATAAAAACTGGGTATTAAGGTTTTATTAATGACCAATTATATATATATATATTATATATATAATTATATATTATATATATATATAATCTCAAGTCTAACAAATCTATCCTAGCACCATTTTCTCTGTATAGCACTTTTTTCCCTATAGCACCACCAGTAACTTTGAACAGTTAATGTTCATAATTGATTTTATTCGACTGATTAAGTCTTAATCATCTTTTTTAAGGTGTCACTATTTAATTGTGCCTCTGGCCTTCTTGGATTAAAGATGCCTTAATTTCCCACAAAATTTCGCTGTTTAAAGATTGGTTTAATGGAGAGTTGGGCTCCTAGTTTGTTTTCTGGGGCTGTGTGTGTGTGTATGTGTACTTCTCTGAACATTAGTTATCTAATATGTAAACAGAGGATGATTCCTCCCACTTCATAGATTTACTGTGAGCATTAAATAAACCAATGCCTAGCACACAGTAGGTATTCAATAAATGGTGCGTAGACTTATACATTATTTCCTTTCTTCTGATGTCTAGGCCTAATCTCATGTTCAGCAAACTTGGAAATACAAGATGTGTGGTGTTCTCGGGGTCCTACAGAATATGGTTGGTGTGATACAGAGTTTTTAGTACAAACATAAAAAGAACAGTGATTCATTCATTCTAATTTCTCTCTACTGTTACTGGTTGGAGTTAACTCTAAGAAATTGAATTGTAGTAAAATGCCTTGGATTGGAATTGGCCTCATATAATTTTAAATACTTAGTTTACATGGCCCCAAGTAGGACTAAAATTGCACTCTTTGTGTTGGCATAATTACTCAATAGTCGTGAAATACTGGAACACACCCCATCGTAATACTGATAACAGCAGTCATTCATGTTACTCACAGTGCACATTACTTAGCCCCAGGAATATAACCCTGCAGGACCTTAAGCCAAGGGTTACTTTTCACATCCTTATCTCACCACATCAATCCTGAACCACACCGTGAAGGAAGCAGGAAACCTTGTGTCCTTTCCAGTCATCAGTTACAACAAGGCCCAGGAAGCAAAAGTCCCAGCAGTGACCCAGCTTCCCCAGAGAAGCTGAGTGTTCCTGGTGGCATTTGAATTATTAATTTTTGATACTTCTCATTTCCAAAACTGAGCCTTGGGGGCGGGGGGAGAAGGAAAGTGAGTAACTTAAATGTCAATTTCTTCTACCACCACAACCCCAGGTATGATTAAAATTTTTTTTTCTCCACGTCCTCTTAGCCCTGAGGACACCAAGTCTTGTAATATTTTGCCTGCAATGAGTTTAATTTAAAAACAAAACAGAACAGCGAAGTAACAAGATGTGGAATGGTCCTCACTTTTATCTTCACAGGCCTGAGCGACCTCGAAAGTGCTGCAGAACTTGCCAAGCTCCTGAGCTCAAGCCACACTCTGTGGGCAGGAAAACCAGGCTCCAGCGAGCCTGGAACCGGCAGCCTTTGGCACTGACCCTTCGGCTTCTCTCAGGCCTCCAGTTCCCCTCCTCTCCCCCTCCGCCGCCACTACCCCGTTTAACGACCTGCTCGTAGCTGCGCGCGCCCGCAGCTTGGTGGCCGCGGGGCGGCCGGGGTCACCTGTGGTCGAGGGACCGGCGGGCGTCACCAGTGACCCAGGGGTAAGCAGGAGTCACCTGGGGCCCAGGGGTCCTGCGCAGCAGCCAGGGATGCTCGGCGCCGCCCCCATGCCCGCTCGCCGCCTCCCCTGCGGGCTCAGGGCTGTGCGTCTCGGGTCCAAACGATCCTCGGCGTCACGGGCCGGGCCAGCGGCTGCCAGGGACAGCTCACTAGCGGCGTCACCGTCCGCTGCTGCCGCTGGGCTCGTAAAGGTAACCCGAGCCGTAAGGCTCCCCCCGAATCCCCCATCCCAGGACGGCCCCGCGCGGCCCGGCCGCTCCTCCCCGCCTCCGGCGCTTGTCTGGCCTCGGAGGATCCCACACTTACCGCAGACTATCGGCGATGCTGCTGGAACGAGCAGAGCTGCGTCAGGAAACCGGAGCAGATCCCAGCCTCAAATACAGGCGGTGCCGGGAGGCGGGCCGAATCCCAGGAAGCGAGCCGGCGCTCCGCCCACTGCGGAGGCACAGGGAGGAGGGCGGGTTGGGGAGGTGGCCCGGTACACTTCAACCGCAGCCCAGGACCCAGGCCGATCCGTCGGATCCGGACCGGCTCCCGATGACGGAGGGGCGTGAGTCCTTTCTGGTCCTAGTTGAGGTCACTTCGTCCACTGGGCCACCGGGGAGGCGAATCAAACCAGGGCCTGGCCCGCCTGAGGTTTTCCATCAGGAGGCGAGAGTGCTCAGCCTCACCAGTGTGTTACTGTGGCTTTGTGCAAACTGTTAACTATGCCCTCAGTGGCCAGAAAATTGCGGGCTCCTGGCACATGGGCTTAAGTTGGACAGTGCAGAACAGAAATTTAAAATGAACAAAGCATACGCGATTCTCTTGTGTGTTCAAAGACTCCAGTGCTCTTCTGGACCGTGTGAATTAGACTCCAGGGTACTAACGAATTACACAAACACATAAGAAATCTTGACTTGCCTTTGAGTCTCTTATCTTTAGAGCTCCTGTAGTTCGAAATTAAATTTGGTTTTCTCCTGTTAAACCAAAGGACCTGCCCATAGGCCCTCAGGCAATTAAGGCTTATTGCCATCCCTAGCTAAGTGAATTATAGACGCCTGGGGGAGGGCAGAAAAGAGTAGATGTGTGTGATCCGATGTTGACCATGCCAAGCAAGTAAGTCTTTGGATGAAAAAGTTACTTCTGACAGTCAATATTTTATATTAGTTTCAGGAGTACAACACACCTGGTTACAGCACAGTGGTTAGGCATTTATATAATATATGAAGTGATTCCCCCCATAAGTTCAGTACCTATCTGACACCCTACATAGTCTTTACAACATTACTGATTATATTCCCCATACTGTATTTCACATCCCCGTGACTATTTTGTAACTGACTACCCATTTGTACTTCCCAATCCCTTCACCTTCTCACCCATCTCTCATCCCCCCTCCCATCTAGCAATATATAGTCACAGGATGTAAAGTACAGCATAGGGAATATAGTCAGTGGTATTTTAATAGCTATGTATAGTGTCAGAGGGGTAGTAGACTTGGGGGGTTATCACTTTGTGAGACGTATAAATGGCTAATCATTATGTTGTTTTCTACACCTGAAATTAATAATTAAATTAAATTAAATTAAAAAGTTACCTCTGGTAACTTGTAGGCCAGGCCTTTTATTTAAATTTTTTTAGGCCCTTAAGGGAGAGGTAAAGTTTTCCCGGAATTTTCTAGGTCTCCATTGCCTTCAGCTCAAAATAATCCACATGCCAAAGTTGCACATTTTGGGGTGGTGTATTCTGCTCCTCTTCAGATCACATTGAATTTATCTTTTAGTGAATTAACATTTGTATACTGATGTAGTTGTCCTATCCAAGAACATGCTGGATCTTTCTATTTGCTCAAATATTTTTTTTCTTTTTCAGAAATGTTTTATTAAAATTTTCTTCATATAAGATTTACACATTTCATGTTTAGTTTATTCCTAGTTATTTTATCTTTCTGTTAATATGATAGGTAAACCCTTTTCTTCCATTATATTTTCTAACTTTTGTTTGTGTGTGAGAAAATTGTTTTTATGTGTCACCTTTATAGCCTGGTGCCTTACTGAATTTTCTCACTGTTTGTTTTAGTTTTATTTTCCATTGATTCTTTTGAGTCCTACAGCTATATTATATCATGACGAATAGAAATGGTTGTACTTCTTCCTCCAATTTTCATGCCTCTCTTTTGTCTTTTTTTATTGCATTGGCTAACACCTCCAAGTGTTGTTAATACTTACAAAATAAAAAGGTGAGCATAAAAAGCCAGCATGGCTTCACAAAAGAGCAAGTCATTCTTAACCTCATTTACTTTTTCTAAAAGTATGTTTACTTGGCAGGGAGACCTAAGCAGGAATCTGTAGACCAGTATTCTCCACCATCCTGCCTGGATTTAAATTAAGTTGAACTGTTCCCAAATTATGTAAATTACTAATTCTAGGCCCAGCATCTTCCTAGAAAGAGTATAAAGGTGTTGAATGTATGTTTTCACATTTTCGTAACTTAGTATCCTAACAGGCTTATAATGGAAAAACAAAATCAAAACTAAAAGTAGTCAGATATTTTAAAATAAGTGATATGAGTACACATTGAAGAACTACTCTAATCACAGTTCTTGTGACAAAGGCCTGGGGTTTCAATTGTCTATAACCAAACGCAAAACTCCAGTTTGATGTGGCATCACTGGAAATGCTTCCAGGACTTTTCCCCCTTTCCTTTTAGCCACGGATTTATAGAATAGAAGAGGTTGCTAGTGTTACCAGAGTTAAGTTCTTGGGTTCCCCAAGATAAAAATCGAGAGGAAACCACAGAAAAATTTCCATAGGATCGAGCACAAGGGAGGCAGCACAGAGGAATGGAAGGTCCTCTGAGATGACTCAAGAGGTGACTTTGTTTGGCTGCTTTTATAAGCTGAGGACAAAGTGGGCTTGCACGTAAATGTGGGCTTTTTGAAAGTGGCGGGCTTTCTTTGCAGGTTACCTTATCTGGAAACCATGTTAGAGCCTTTCACTACTGCACTGTGGGGCAAGATGGCGGACTGCTCAGTATGGCCACTACATGTAGGAAGGTGGTGTAGCATCAAACCTTGATCAACTGCTCTTGCGGAATAGTGGTTTAGAAGAGAGATGATAATCAACTACTTTTGCATTTTTTGAATAGGGGTGATGGGGTGGTGGCACTCCTGTGGTGAGCTTATGCAGCCTCCTCCTGGCCATTGACATTCCTTTGGCCTCAGGGCCCAAGTCCCTATGCTGTCTCACTAGAATTCTTTAATAAGGACCCCTGGCAAACCAGCCTCTAGAGCTGAATGGATAAAGACCTAAAGGTTATTGTTTTATCATCACTGAGACCTCTTCTGTGTTTTTCATCTTCTCTTCCTCATTCTTATTGCTTAGTCATTAAATATATCTTTAGTGCTGATTCCTTGATGGAGAATGCCACTGTCTCTGGACACAAGGGCAAGAAAGAGGGTGGAAAGGCAAGCAGGGATGAATCAAAGGTATGCTGCATCTCATCTGCACTCAGTTTCCCTCAAGGCTTCTCAGTGTTTGGAAATTCATTCACAGAATCTCCCAACGAAGTTGTCTTGGAAAGCTGAGTTTGGGGGGCCTCTAAGCTATTTCAGTCACAGCTGATGGTTGGAAGAGGAGAGGGTAGTGGCCCCGCCAGAGACCAGTAAAAAGGGGAAGACAAGAGTACCCCCAGTCCATTTGAAGAAGGCCACACACACAGTTGTTTCTTAGTAGTGCTTGGTGATTCACTGGTGTCTAATGGTATAGAAAATTCACTTCAAAAATAACAATAATGTCAACAAAACGATCTGACTCCAGAGAATGTCTTTTTCTTTCTGATCTCAGTTTAATTGATCCCTGCTACTGACCCTAACTGAAAATATATGGCTCTTGCTCAGCAATAACATGGTATATTCTTTTCCCAAACTTCCCTGGATGGGGAGCTTGTTCATTTTTGGTTTCAAAAGACTGTGAAAAATAATATAACACAGAGCAACTTTAAAATACAGTCACAGCTGCCATTCCAGAAGAACTACCTTGCACATCTTAATCCTCAAATCTTTGAAATATTAAAATGGGACGAAATAACCTTTGGACTGGGCCTAAGGCAAGCACTGTATCCCAAACAACTGTTTGTTATGCTAACGAACTGAAAATTAAAAACATTTTTTTATAGCATCACTATGTTAGCTTATCTGCACTTATAGAAATGCCTTCCTTCTATTCATGTAATTGTTCCCCTTCCATTTCTCATAAATACCCCTTGCCTTCACCCCCTAATCAGAATGCCATTTCAGGTTCTGCCTGAATCAAGGCTTCCGGAGTAGCTATTCTTTTGGATCTCAAATAAACACTTGTTTCCTCTCACTTTGGCCTTTTATGTGTAAGTTAACAGGACTTCAGTACGCATGTAAAAATAAAAGTAAACAGAGTACTGACTCATAAAACTTGAAGAGCAATTCTACCTTGATGTCAGTGGTAGAAATGGACTTGCATTGATTTAGCCATACCTTTTAAAAATCAGATCAGAGTAAATGAGCCAAGGAAAGGCTAAGTGTCTAAATAGTCAACTAGGACCTTCCATGAGTAAAAAGAAAAAATTTACCCTAATGGGTTAAACTATCCTTGATTAAGTCAATTGCTTAGCTAACCCAGTCTAATTAAATGAACATTTATCACACATCTATAGTGCAAATCATTGAGATTGGTTCAGAGCTAGTACCTCTGCCCTTCAAAAAGGGATGTAAATAAGTTCCCAGTCAACTACCTACAGCTATTTGGTTTTCCTTATAGATAACGCAGGGGCAGAAAAAATAATTTTCCTCCTACCTTTCTAAATTCTTCTTGCTGGACTAATAATCAAATTAACAGGAGTCAGATTAACAGGAGAAAATTCTAGATTTATTATGTACATACGGGGATTCCATAAGAATATGACACCTAAAGACATATTTGGTAATTGAGGCTTATATGCCTCAACTTGAAAGAAGAGAGAGGCAGGGGTTTAAGATTTCAAAGGGAAAGCAGACAATCCACAGGGAGATGTGAAAGAGCAAACCTGTGGTAAACAAATTCTTACCAGGCCACCCAGAAACAATTGGACATGGAGGGCAGTCTAACAAACAGGCTTTGCTAGATTTCCCCTTGTCTGCCACACTTAGTTCATATTATGATGCTAGGGGCATGCTCCCTTACTTTAAGCAGGTTCTTGTCTCTGAATTCCTTTAGGTAGGTAAGGAGGGAGGGTCAATGGTTCTTTCTGAGTTGTTTGTTTCTTACAATAACTAGCTTAAAATAATCAATATCCTAAAAGGTATATTTTGGGGTGGCAAACTCCGGTCCCCCACAAGAGTAAATGTTGGAGTGTTTTCTGCAACCAACAGAAAAGTTATTCAAATGATATGTAACAATACTCAGTTAGCAACATTACAATACTTAATAGCTCTTGATATCTAATATCCTAACAATTCTTTGAAAGAAATGGTAGCAGCCACTCCCACTTGAGAAACCTGTTCTGGTCCTGGGTCACTTCTAAAAGACAAAGACCAGGCAGGCAGCAGAGAACATGCCATGAGGGCGTGAACCAAACAGTGTTGCTGGAGAATTGACCCCTGCTAAGGACCAAATGTAAGTATTACCTTCTGCCAGTGACGATCATCAAAGAAGTCAATTTAAAATAAGACATTGCCCAAAGTGGGCAAAATGTAAGAAGCATAGATCTCCTGAGACTTCAGGCATTGGATGAATAAATGACACACACTCCCTTCTTCTGGGAGGTGTGCTCAGCTTGGAGATAGACCCCGGCTTCTCCAAGTTTCCTCTTTAAGGACAGTTAGGGGAGGACCTTAGGCTCCGATCTTTACACCACCCCAATTTGTGCGGGCAGGACAGCCGTGCTCCCACCACATTCCCTGTGCCTGCATTTATTGCAAAAAACTTGGCGTTCTTCCAGTGCTTTGTGGGACTGGGACACAGAACCTGCCTTTTTTCCTCAAATATGTTAGTGGAGGTTCAGATGCAAACACTGGAATATGTTTGTCCAGGTGATCACCTCCCAACGTTCCTTCCAGACTCACAGGAACAACGTGCTACAGAAGATTCCTTATCCCATTGGCTTTCCTTCCCTGAAATGTGATCATAGACCTGCAACTCAGATAAATACAAGGCCCTCCGATCCAGAACTAACCTTGATTTTTCTCTCTCCTTATGAAATTCTAGAGAAAATCCAACATGGAGTTACATTTTCCACTACCACAATTAAAATAATTCATGGGTGGATGGGAATTTAAATGAATCCCTCAGTGGCACAGAGCACTATGAGTACTGAGCAGGATGGCTGGGGGTTATAGGAACACATGGTCAGGGGCGCAATCCACACAGGAAGACTGTGGGCATTCCTGAAGAAAGGGTGTATAAGTTGAGACACAGAACAACCAATATAAACAAGTGACTATATACTATTTTCTTGTTTGTATGAGAGGGAGAGTGAAAATAGCCCAGAATTAAATTCTTGACAAGGGAGGAAAGATTACTGCTGAGAGGGGAGAAAGGAACATGAATAATTCCCCTGAATCAGGGCTCAGCTGCGTTTATGCCAAGGGAGCTAGATCATAGGCCTTCAGAACTCTGCCTGTCTTCTCTCCATCACACCTTCCCTCTCTCTGTCTCTTCTTTCTTTCCTCTGTCCTTCATTCTTTCATTCTTTTACTTCCCTCCCTCCTCCCCCACCTTCCTTTCTTTTATCAGGCAACAAGGAAAAGAGACAGATCTGAGTCAAAGTCTCCAAAAAGTAATTCGGTTTTATTTTGTTTATTCCAATTAACCGCAGGCAGCTTCCTGGCCAAAACACTCTGTCTTCTTGAGCAAACAGAGCACTATCAAGTTCTCTGGAAGGAGCCCCCCACCCCTGCCTTGGCGCAGACCCTTCTTACTTCTTCCCCCACACCCAAACCAGCCTCTGTCCAGTTGCCATGTCGTCCTCTGACCCAGGGCTTCCATTGTTTTTACAATAAACATTCATGGTGCACTTTTGATTAAAGTGCCAGGAATCTGGTAGGTTCTGGAATGAAAAAGAATTAACAGTGTTCCAGCCTTCAAGATTATGTTACCCCACTGATCATAAACAATGGCCTGGAGTTAAGTACTACAAAGGAAATATGGCTCCAGTCCTTGCATCTCTGGTCCCCATCGCTTTTCTGTCTGTCCCTTCTGGGACCGTTTTCTCTTGTTACCGAAATAAAGGGGTTCATTTCCCTACGTGCATCAACACCAAACGACACAGGAGCGGGCTTTGCAGCAAAGAAAGGAAAGGGTTTTTTTTTTGAGGAAATGGCGTCAAACCTAGAGACACAGGTGAGCTACTGCTCAAACACCTGGCTCCACACGTGAATACTGTGCTTCCCCGAAAATAAGACCTAACCAGAAAATAAGCCCTAGCATGATTTTGCAGGATGACATCCCCTGAACATATGCCTTAATGCGTCTTTTGGAACAAAAATTAATATAAGACTTGGACTTATTTTCTGGGAAACACGGTAGGTTACAGATTATATAGGTAATGTCACAAGACATTGTGGGTTAGGGGTTCTGGGTCCTGTTGGGAGATGATTGATCCGAGGTGAGGGAAGGGTAATGAATCATTTCTTTAGGTCTTGAGGAAGTTCTAAGGTTCCCCCACCACCCCCAGTCTCTCTGCGTGATCTCATGGGAAAGAACCCAGGGGGTTGTTGAAACTTAGCGCTCCAGAGCTGAAAGATAACTGAGGCAAGATGTTATCTTTAGCCTGGCAGAGGTCTGGACAGTGTGACCATTAGTCACTGCAACTGTCTTCAGCTGCCTCAGGCGTTACTGATTATCGGGGGGTGGGGGGTGGGGTGGGGTGAAGGCTAGGTCTCTAAGAGCAGAGAGAAAGAGACAAGTTTTAGAACTAGGATTTAAAACAAAATTTAATCGAAATCATAAGGACCCTCGGTTTCACTGTCCACACCATTGTCCATACTGACCCTTTGTCTTAGAATGTCCTATGTATCAGACGTTCAGCTCATCAGCCCTTTTTCTTGAGTTTTTCAGCTTAACCTCCATCCTCCTCTGTTGTTCATCTCTCTGTGGGGACAGAGCCCCAGAGAGTAGTTTACAGGCTCTCGTCCTCACGTGGAAAGGTGCTGGCTCGGCTGTGGCTGATTGGCCGTCAGCTGTGACTGGTTAGCCGATTGGCCGCTGGTATAACTGCTGCGGCTATGGAGGACTGCCGAGGATTGCTGAGGAGCCGAGCAGAGCCCAGGAGAGCGGAAGAGAGGAGAGGAACAGGGTCGAGAGAGTGGAGAAGAGTCGTCAGTCGGTCGGTTGGCAGAAAGGCGGACGGCAGTTTGCGCGTCCGGTGAACCCAGCCTCCAGTGAGACCATAGTGGTATGACTCCCCTACCTATGGCTCCGTGGGTGTTCCTTTTTGGCCTTGCCATATCCTGCATTCTTGTGTGGGGTGTGGGAGCAGAGACCCCGCAGGCCGCCCCGCCTGAAAAATGGTGCAGCGAGCAGGCCTCCGCGCACGACACTCTCTGTGCAATCAAACAATTGAATTTTAGTCCTGAGTCCTGCCACTTGCTATCTGAATGATCTTAGGGAAGTTACTAAATCTTTTTGTCCTCAATTCCTCATTTGTAAAATGAAGATAATTTTCTTGTGTTGCCTGTGGCCTAGAGTTGTTATAAAAATCAAATATACAAATGGATTAAAAATGCTTTCTAATTGCAAAAGTATTCTACACATACATTTTATTATGTTCTATCTCACATTAAATGTGGATTTGTTTTTCTTTCATACGTTGTAAACTCCTTGAAAAACAGGAGCACATCTGAACTATCTTCATGTTTCTCAGTGTTCCTAGCAGATTTCAACAATGCTGTGGGCCTCAGCCAGAGGATGAGCAGGGTACCCTCCTCCAGGGATGACAGGCCCATCACACACTCAATATGAATGGCAGCCCTGGGAGCTGTGCAGGCAAAAGAGGCCCTCCCCTCCCCCAGGACAGGATCCTAACATCCCAGAAAATGAGTCAGCCTTGCTCTGCCACAGCTGTAGTTGTATTTAATTTTTAAACCATCTCTAATGCCCAAGAACATGTGTCTGAGTGGAATGGCAGTGTGAACAGTTTGGAAGGCAGGGTGTCTAGGGTTAGACACCGATGACCTCATGGGGACCTACCATGTCCCAGGCATTGTCCCCAAGGACTTGAGATAAATTAATGTCATTAATCCTCACAACACATTCCCTAGGAGGAAGGTCCCCACAGGATCCCCACAGGATGCTGGGAGTAATGAGGCTTCTCACAGTGGCCCAATGGAAGGCTGGCTTGAGCCACTGAATGCAGGAATCACTCCCACCTGCAATGTCAGTCAGAGATCTATAAGGGTAACTTTTTTTTCTTTTCATTTTTGTATCTCCAGTGTCTGGGCCAAGGTCAGCATTCATATGTGTTTGTTAAACTCAGATGAACTAGAGGAAACCGCCTCAAATACCAGGAGATCCTTTGGCTTCTCAGAACATATTCCTGAGCTGTGAGGCATATTACTGATCCATTGACAAGTACAGAGCTAATGAAAGGAAAATTCATTTGCTGATGACCATTATTGCAAAGTTTTATTTAAATCTCTCAAAATAATTAAGAATAGAGCATTTTTCCTTATGTAATAATCTTACCAATTTATATGTGGCAGAAATATTCATGGAAATCCTACTGACAACATAAAAATTAAAGCTCTCACATAAATGCCACCCAGGCATTCATGTGTTGCATGGACACATCTGCAGCCTCAGCAAAGGACAGCCCTTCTGGCTTGGCCTGATAAAATTTCTGGCAAGATTCTTTACAGTCCAGGGGGGAAAGACCAGTATTAAAACAATCCTTCTGATTCCTAAATAGTCAATAACTTTTCTGAGAAATAAACATTCTAAAAATAGTGCTGACGTGACAGTTAGCTTTCTACCAATAATCGCAGGTTGTCTTGCATACAGGACAACATGGTAAAGAGGGTGGCGATTGACAGCAGTCACTGACTATGCACATGCAAATGGAGAAAAAAGCAGCCCATTGTGTTTGGGAGGATCACACATTTGGGGAAAGATCACATGATAAAATTAAAAACAGACCAAGCAGTAGTGTTAATTTTTGATAGATTAAAACTTACCCTGTTCATAAGGAATCAACAGTAGAGCAAAACCATAATTAGCTCGTCTGATCTAAATGCGTACAGAAGTGCCACTAGCACAGTTAAAGCTGTTATGTTCACAAATTTGTGTTGATCATTTGTAGTTAGTTAATCAAAGGGCATTTGGAACATTTTGTGCTCTCCCTGCTCTAGTCATGCAAGTTGACTTGTTCCTCAAGACAGAGTTACATATGCAGAGTTTTGGTGGGAAACCTACCATGTCTGTCTAATAAAACTGAATTAACTAAATCGTCTCTATTTTTAATAAACACAAAAACTTATTACCTTAAAGACTTGGTTTTTCATGTCAGTCTGAAATAAATTCCAGAATAGATTAACACAAAAAAAGAATTCTAGAAACTCTAAAGAAAAATATATTTATATAACCTTAATGCCAAGAGGACTTTCTATATATGACTCAACAGCAAAATGACATAAAAAAGATGATAAAATTGACTATTAAAATAAAAAGATGACATAGCCACTATGGAAGGTAGTGTGGAGCTTCCTCAAAAGATTAAGAATAGAATTACCATATGACCCAGCAATCCCTCTCCTGGGTATCTACCCCATAAATCTGAAAACATTTATTCATAAAGACATATGTGCTCCAATGTTCATTGCAGTGTTATTTACGGTGGCCAAGACATGGAAACAACCAAAGTGTTCTCCAATAGATGAATGGATAAAGAAGTTTTGGTATATATACACAATGGAATACTATTCTGCCATAAGAAAAGATGAAATAGTACCATCTGCGACAACATGGATGGATCTTGAGATTATTAAGCTGAGCGAAATAAGTCAGACAGAAAAAGTCGAGAACCATATGATTTCACTGATACGTGGTATGTAAAACTGAAAACAACAAAAGAACAAGACAAACAAATGAAGAAACAAAAACTCATAGGCACAGACAATAGTTTAGTGGTTACCAGGAGGGGAGAGGGGAGGGAGGTGGTAGATGAGGGTAAATGGGATCCAATACATGGTGATGGAAAGAGAACTAACTCTGGGTGGTGAACACACAATGTGATATATAGATGATGTATTACAGAATTGTACACCTGAAATCTATGTAACTGTACTAAAAAATGTCACCCCAATAAACTTCAATTAAAAATAAATAAATAAAAAGGTGGCATAGAAATGTAATTATGGATATTGACAATGTCCATGTGATGTTTTGTGAAGTGAATAATTTGTAGGTAGGACATCTTTAGCTTATTTAGTAGCTAAAATAATAAAGATTCAGAAATAGTTGATTTTGTGCATCTTTTCTTCTCCCAGCCCAGTTTTAGCTGAAATCAACTAAAATGAGTACCTACAGCAATTTTGCTTAATGGACATTGTACAACAATGATCTCTGCTGTGTCAGTGTCTCAGAAAATGAAGAGAACTGCATGCTCAGAAACACTGTCCTGGTAAAAGAGTTTTAATAGACATGACAATGAAATACGATGCATAACCCTTGAATGGATTCTCATTTGAAGAAACAAGCTATTAACAGTATTTACAGGACTACTGGAATCTTTGAATATGGATTGAGTATGAGGAAATAAATGTTTTTTTACTTGGTAAGTGTGAAGATGGTATTTTTTTTATGTGGGAAAATGTTCTTTTTAAAAATAAGAAATGGAAAACAATGGTAGAAGAGAATCAAGATGGTGGAGTAGATAAACAATGTACTGTGTCCTTCCATGAACACATTAAAATTACAACTAAATTATAGAAAAGTCAACCTGGAGAACCATCTGAAGTCTAGCTGGACAGTTTTTTAACCAAGAATATAAAGAAGAAGCCACATTGAGACTTATAGGAGGGGCAGATGCGCAAAACCTCCGTGTGGTGGTTTAGAATCAGGAAGGATATCTCAGCCATAGAGGTTCTCCCAGGAGGAGTGTGGGACCCCAGCTCCACACCAGAGTCCCCAGCCCAGAGTACTGATGCTAGGAAGAGGAGCTCCTATAACATCTGGCTGTGAAAAAGAGTGGGGATTCTGACCATGTGGGTGGGATGGAAGTCTGTGTGAAACCCAGACATCCTATTAACGGGCCTGCTCACAGACTCCCTTACTTGCAGGCAATGCACCTGCGTTCTGGCTTAGGGACAGTGACTCAAGGGGCATCAGAGGCATACATGGGTCAGACTGAGATGTGTGGCTTGAGGCAAGGGCTGGAAGACAGTCACCATTTTTCCCTGTGTGGTGTCCTGCTCCTATGCAGCTGAGATGTGGACATCACCTTTCCTGTGTTGAGCCCTCCTTATGACCAAATCCTTTTTTTTTTTTTTATAAATTGGGGAATATTAGGGAACAGTGTGTTTTTCCAGGACCCATCAGTTGTTGTTTTAAATCTAGTTGTGGAGGGCACAGGTCAAGGCATTGTTTTCAATCTAGTTCCGGAGGGCACAGCTCACTGACCCATGTGGGAATCAAACTGGTGACTGTTGCGACCTGCACAACACAAGCCGTGGGAAGGCGAGGGAGGCAGCGAAGGTTAAACTATCATAAAGAGACAGAGACTCAAATACAGTTAAATCACAGAGGACCGAGGGACTCACAGCCTCCAGGGACTGGAGCCCCGAATCTGGTGTCATGGGTATTTATTGATTTCTTACAATAAGCATCACAAGATTAAAGGCAGGGTCCACGAAATTCTCACACCACACCATAAAAATTCTTCCAATTCCCAGATATCTGTCCCAAAGCAACCAATGCTCATTGTCCCCAGGCGACTAAGGTAGGTGTGTTCAACCCCCTGGGGGAGCAAGTCTCACAAGGTAAAACCATCCCATGAGCTAAGCAGGAAGAGCGATATCTTATCGCTCCAAGAAGTCCTTTGCATAGCAGAGTGCAGGACAACTGGGGCGTGCATTAGCAGCTTCCCATAATGGTGAGGAGGAGGGGTATGGCTACCTCCTGACTTTTATTGTGTTAACTCATGGGGGTCCCAATGGGGTCCCGTCTGGCTTAAGTCGTTCCTCCCACGAGGAATCATTACTCGTCTTTGACTGCAGACCCTGCTTACAGGGACCAAATAGAGAGACTTAGGATAAATGAACTCAACCCCAAAGAGGGACAGTCCCGCAGTCTTCTTTCCCTAAGGAAAGATTGGAGGGGACAAATGGCTAGGCTGCTGTGTGACCACAGGTGACCTTGGTGTTATGACCACTGAGCCAACTGGCTGCCCACCTGTAGCTCAGCTCCAAGTTCAAGCCATTGTTTCTCACTGGCCCATGTGTGAATTGAACGGGTGACCTTATTGTTATGAGCACTGCGCTCTAACCACTGAGATAACCAGCCACCCATCCCTATGACCAAATCCTAATCTGAATTGGTCTGTTGAGCTCCCCTAGGACACCACCCCACCAAACATGCCTAACGCTGGAGGTCCTTTTTCCGCAAGCAGCCAGCCCCATCCACATTGCACACTTTCTTGGAAAACTATCAGAGTCTGCGGGCCCAGGTAGGTGGTAACTGGCGTCAGTGTGCTCTGAGACTTTTGCTGAGTAGCTTTAGGCTCAGCACTGCATCAAACTAAAATCTACATTAACCTGGTGACCACAACTCTTCCCACTCTAGTGACTCCCTGAGATCCTTCCTCACCCAACCTGCACACTGCACAAGGTTTTATCAGTAGCTGAATCTTAAGGGAGCTGGCAGGTGACAGCAGGCCTCAGGGTGTCCTGGATTTTTGCAGAGCTACCCCAGGCCCAGTACTGGTGGAAGCAGTCCTCAGTTCGAAATGTGACTTCTCTCACATGCCTCCTGGTTTAGGACAGGCAGCAAACAACTGAAAATCACTTTGTAGCTCCTACCAGGCAGTCCCTGGCTGGTCACAGGCAGTGGGTGACCTGGACTTGCACTGAAGCCACTTCCAAGAGTACCCAGAACCAAACACTTGGAGACTGGCTTCACACCATAGCAGAGCACCATCCAATTCGCTTCACAATGTGCACACACAAAGGGCAGTCTCAACAGGCACCAGAACCCACTGGGATGAATCCTACTCAGTGGGGTAAGCCACCCACACAGCAGCCCATAAGCTGTGGATGTGTCCAGACCCCACAACAAATCACTGTAAAGGCCAATCCCACCCACTGATGTGCCAATAGCAACAGAGGCTCAACTATAACAAGATGGCACACACACCTCACACAAGGGACACTCCTGGAGCACCAGGAGCAGGTGGCCACAGAGACTGTGCCAGGGCCCCACATGGCATCTACTACATAAGACCACCTGGCCAAGACTGGGTGACATAGCACATCTGCCTAACACATGAAAACAAACACAGAGAGGAAGCTTAAATCAGGAAATGAAGAAATATATCCTAAATGAAAGAACAGGAGAAAACTCCAGAAAAAGAACTAAATGAAATGGAGACAAGCAACATATCATATACAGAGTTCAAAACAATGGTTATGAGAATGCTCAAGGAACTTAGTGGGAACTTCAATAAAAAAATAACAAGCATAAAAAGGGACATAGAAACTATAAAAAAAATCAGTCAGAAGTGAAGATTATAATAACTAAAATTAAGAATGCACTAGAAGGAATCACCAGCAGATCAGATGAAGCAAAGGACCGAATCAGCTATATGGAAGACAAAGTGACAGAAAACACCAAATCAGAACAGCAAAAAGAAAAAAGAATCCAAAAAAATGAGTCTTAAGTGACCTCTGGGACAACACCAAGCATACCAACATTCGCACCTTAGGGATATCAGAAAGGGAAGTGAGAAATCAAAGGACTGAGAACCTATTTGAAGAAATAATGATCAAAAACTTTCCTACTCTGGTAAAGGAAATAGACATACAAGTCCAGGAAGCACAGAGAGTCACAAACAAGATAAACCAACACAGGCCCACACCAAGACACATCATCATTAAAATGGCAAAGATTAAAGATAAAGAGATAATCCTAAAAGCAATAAGAGAAAGACTCAAGAAGTTACTTACAAGGGAGCTCCCATAAGACAATTAACTGATTTTTCAACAGAAACTTTGCAGGCCAGAGGGATTGGCACAAAATAGTCAATGTGATGATAAACATGGATCTACAACCAAGAGTACTCTACCCAGCAAGGCTATCACTTAGACTCATAGGACAGACAAAAACTTCCCCCAGACAAGAAAACGCTAAAGGAGTTCATCACCACTAAACAAGGAATCTTAGAGGGACTTCTTTACAATGGAAAAAAATCAGAATTATTAATAACAAAATGGCAATAGCTACATATCTATCAACAATTACTCTAAATGTAAATGGATTAAATGTTCCAATCAATAGATAGGTTGGCTCAATGGATAACAAAACAAAACCTTCACTTATGCTGTCTATAGGAGACTCAGTTCAGATCAAAAGACACACACAAACTGAAAGTAAAGGGATCGGAAAAAATATTTCATGAAAATAGAAAGAAACAATAAAAAATCTGGTGTAACAATACTTATACCAGACAAAATAGACTTTAAAACAAAGACTATGAGACAAAGACGGACTCACTAATCCAACTTCTGGGTATTTATCTGAAGAAACCCAAAATGCTATTTTGAGGGGACATGTGCATTCATGTGTTCATTGCAGCATTGTTTACAACAGCCAAGATGTGTAGGCAACCTGGGTGTCCACTGCTGGATGAATGGATAAAAAGGGGGTGGTACATATATCCAACGGAATATTGCTCAGCCATGGAAGGGAAGGCTTTCTTGCCATTTCCAACAGCATGGATGGACGTGGATTGTATTGTGCTGAGTGGAGTATGTCAGACCGAGAAAGACAGATGCAATGTGGTTTCGCTTATATGTGGAATTCAAAGACCAAAATAAACAGACAAAACAGAAACAAATTAATAGATACAGAGAACATTTTGATGGTTGCCAGATGGGAGGGGATTTGGGAGTGGGTGAAAAAGGAGAAGGGATTAAGAAGTACAAATTGGTTGTTACAAAGTAGTCATGGGGATGTAAGGTACAGCATAAGGAATATAGTCAATAATATTGTAATAACTATATATGGTGTCAGATTGGTACTAGATTTCTTGGGGTGACAGATGGGAGAGTGTTTGGGGGCATGGTGAAAAAGGGGAAGGATTAAGAAGTACAAATTGGTAGTTACAAAATAGTCATGGGGATGTAAAGTAAAGCATAGAGAATACAGTCAATAATATGGTAATAACTATGTATAGTGCCAAGTGGGTACTAGACTAGTCACGGGGATCACTTCTTAAATTATATAAATGTCTAACCACTATGCTGTACACCTGAAATTAATATAAAATAATATTGAATGTTAACTGTAATTGAAAATTTTTAAAGGGGCAGGAAGTGAACGGGAATTAAAGGTTCAAATTTCCAGGTATGAAACAAGTAAGTCATGGGGATGTAACGTACAGCATGGAGAACATAGTCAATAATATTGTGATAGCGTGGTACTGAATCAGATGGTTGCTGGACTTATCGTGGTGAACACTTCTTTTTTTTCTTTTTTCTTTTTAAACGTATCATTTTCCCCCCCTTTTTTCCGCCTCCCCCCCCACACTCCGGTTCAAGCTGTTGTTTCTCAGTCTAGTTGTGTAGGACACAGATCCCTGGCCCATGCTGATGTTATGAGCCTTGGGCTCCCCGCTCCCCCACCCCTGAGGCAGTTGGTCGCCAGTTGATGGTCAGCTGCTCACAGCAGCTCAAGGCAGCTCTTGCCAGCTGCTGGCCACTCACGCTGGCCACCAGCTGCTCATGGTGGCACATGGTAGCCCGCAGGAGCCCACGGCAGATCATGGCAGCCCATGGCAGCTGTAGTGGGCTCAGTTCACTAGCCCATGTGGAAACGGAACCGGCGCTCCAACCACCTGAGTCACGGGGCCAGCCCAAATAACTCTTTATGTATATAACTGTTGAATAAATATGATGTAAACCTGAAAATGACATAATGTTGTATGTTAGTTATATTTTAATAAAAATATTTTTAATTGGGTAATTTTTTTAATATATAAAACTTATACTCATCCACACAACCATAGGGAAAACATGGACAAAGCATATGAAGTCCGTTCACAGAAGAGGAAATAAAAATGGTTCTTAAACATAAGAAAAGATGGAAATAAACCAAAGTCATGAAGAGACAAAGGTAAATCTTCAAAGTCATTCTCATTAAAAACATTTACAATATACAATGTCAAAGGGACAATAGATCGGGGGAGGGGAGTTATCACTTTGTGAGGGGTGAAATGTCCAACTATCACATTGTTATGTTCACCTGAAATTAATTTTAAAAAAAGCTTACAAAAATCAATAATTAAAACTCTTGATGTGGATTTCATCGTCATTTCATATCATGTCCCTCAGTATTACACACATGGCTGTGTCCAGGAGTCCTTCTTTCCTTAAATTATGTGCAGATTACAGGATTAGATTTTCCTACTTAAAATTGTAAATAATGGGGAAACAAAGAGAAAAATATGGTAGTTCTCCTCCTGTACCCCCTTACTCAAACCTATCCCAGGGGTGACCTTGTTAGCAGTGAAGGTACATCATTTTAAAGCTTTTCCCATGGATTCACATACATATCTTTACATATGCACATGTAGAGTTTTGTTGGATAGACATCATACTATCACAATGTATTGCAAATTACCTTTTTCACTTAATTTGTTTCCATGATCTTTTTCAGGAAGTTTATATATAGACCCACAATTTAAATTATTTTCTACACAGTATTCCATCATATAAACGAATTACATTCTTGTCCAAACTGAGGGGAAAATGAAAACTGGATTGCTTCCACTTCATTCATTACCTTTGTGTCCTCTCTTGTTCTCTCATCCTCCTTCCCCCTTCTTCTCGTTTTCTTTTATTCTTTCTTTCTCTTTCCTTTTTTGCTATCAAAAAAATAATGCTAACTGCATACTTAGCAATTAAGATGATATACTTTATGTTATGTGTGCTGTTTACCACAATTATAAATAATAATTAAAACCCCTGGATATCTGAATTATTATTATTTTTTAAATAATGCTGAAAAGAAAAACCTGGAACACATCTGAGCATGTATATAAATATTTCTGTTGAACAGGCACCTAAAGTGAATATGCAGTTCGAAAGACAATATTTATTTAAAATTAAAAGAGTTTGTTAAATTCCCTGCAAAAACCCTTAACTCGCACACACAATGTGTAGGAGTGCTCATTTTCTCATATTCTCACCAATACTGGGTATTAAACAAAGATCAGCACAGAGATTCTCTTGACAATGGGATAATGCAAAAAAGACAAAGACAAAAGAAACAAATTAAAAAACACATACAGGGGATGTAACAGTTAAAAAGATGTGTTCCCTCTTAAGATGATATGCCTATTGTATAATCATATAGCAGAAAATCCAAGAGAATGTATTGAAAACTCTTAAATTACTAAGAGTTCACCAAATTGGCCATATACATGATAAATGTGGTGACATAAAGAGTGTATCTACATTTGGTCTCTGCCCCACTGCCTGACACAGAGCTCCTAAAAACCTGGTAATTTCCTGAGTGATTTGCAAGAGCGTCTTTTGTCCTAATGAGGCCCTGTTGCTAGGCTTCTAGATAGCTTCAGGATGGGGGCTGGTCACCAGAAAGGCCCAACCATGATTAGGAGCTTGGACCTTTCAGTCCCAGCCCATCCTCCAGGAAGGGGAGAGGAGCTAGTGATTGAGGTAATAACCAATCGTGCCTACATGATGAAGCCTCCATAAAAACTCCTCCGTGATGGAGTTCGGACAGCTTCCAGATTGGGGCCACAGCGAGGTGTTGGGAGCGTGGATCACCCGGAGGGGGTGGAAGCTCTGTGCAACCTTCCCCTTTGCTCTGTGTGTCTTTCATCTGGCTGTTTCTGAGTTTATCCTTTATGGTAAACCAATAACAGAAAGTACTTTCCTGAGTTCTGTGAGTCATTCAAGCAAATTATTGACCCTTCAGAGGGGTGTGGGAATCCCATTTACAGCTGGTCAGTCAGAAGCACGTGTGACAACCTGGACCTTGCAATTGGCCTCTGAAGAGTGAGCAGTGTCATGGGACTGAATCCTTAACTTGTGGGGTCTGAGCTAACTCCAGGCAATTAAACGTTGTAAGTAGATTAAATGATTCAAATAATTTATATGCTTGATGTTCAATTAATTCCTCCTCCCCAAATCTCAAACTTAAAAAAATTATTTTACAGGGGCAACCGGTTAGCTCAGTTGGTTAGAACACGGTGCTCTGAACAACAAGGTTGCTGGTTCGATCCCCACATGGGCCACTGTGAGCTGCACCGGCCACAACTAGATTGAAACAACTACTTGACTTGGAGCTGATGGGTCCTGGAAAAGCACACTTAAATAAATAAAAAATTTTTATAAATTATTTTACATGTTGAAAAATTATTCTAAAGTTCACCTGCAAGAACAAAAATGAGAAAATTGGTCTGAACACTAGGGAAACACAGATTATTCTACAAACAATGAGGAGAAATTGGCTATTTGTAAATAAATCAAATTATAATTTCTCCTGAATGTCAACAAAACAAAACAAAAAAATTTCAGTTGAATTAAACAGTTGATTAAAAAATAAAATCTTAGAAGAAAAAAAATAGGTGACTAATGGATTTCTCAATGGAAAACTACTTTTAAAAATAAAAGCAGTGTTAGAAATCATTAAGAAAATAACTAAATTTGAGTCTGGGGGGAAAACCCTCATTAATAAAATATCACAAAAATTTATGGAAAAGTTCTCACTGATAATAAAGGAAATGCAATAGATATGTATCCTTGTATAATATATAATGTTGCAGTTGATTTTAATGTGCATAAAAGATATTGGACTATATTCCTCTTTCTATCTCTTTTGTTGTTGGTGGTGGTGTCTCATAATATTTTTTTTCAGTATGGTCATGGTATTCTGCATGGAATGGATTTTATATAAGCAGATTAATTTTTCATCTCATCACTTGTTTAGATATCATCTTTCCTTATTGTCTACTATCAACATATTTTTCAATTCAAAAACAGCACAGGTGCTGGGACAACTGGATATCTCATATACAAAAAAATTAATATGGACCCCCTACTTTATATTGCATGCATAGAAATGGATTAACATTCTAAATATAAGAGCTATAACCATAAAAGTCTAATTAAAAAACCAGCTGTAAATCTTCATAACTTTGGATTTGGCAATGGATTCTTAGATATGACACCAAAAATATGAACAACAACAAAAAAATTAGATAAACTGGGCTTCGTTGACATGAAAAATATTTTTAGATCAAAGGCATCACCAAGAAAGTGAAAAGGCAACTTAAAGAATGAGAGAGAATACCTGCAAATCATATCTCTGATGAGAGTTTAGTATCCAGAATACATAAAGACCTCTTACAACTTGACACCAAAAAAAAAAAGAACCCAATGAAAAAATGGACAAATAATTTGAAAAGACTTTTCTCCAAAGAAGCTATACAAATGGCCAATACGCACATGAAAATAAATGATGTTCAACATTATTAGTCATTAGGGAAATGCAAACAAAAAAATATAGTGAGATATCACTTCCCATCCACTAGGATGGCCATAAAGTAAAAAAACTAAACAACAAGTACTGGCAATGTTGTGGAGATATTGGAACCCTCATACATTGCCAGGGGGATGTAAAATGGGTCAGCCACCGTAGAAATAAGTTTGGTTCCTCAAAAAGTTAAATGTAGAATTACTGTATGACCCAGCAATTCTCTCCTAGGTATATACCAAAAAAATGGAAAACAGGTATTTAAAAAAATATATGTATATATATATATGCCTGTTCACATCAGGATTACGCACAAGTAGACAAAATGTAAGAATGAACTGAATGTCCATCAATGGGTGAGTGGATAAACAAGTTGGGCTATATCTACACAGTGGAATATTTTTCAGTCATAAAAAGGAAGAAGTACAGACACACGCTATAACATGAATGAATCTTCAACACATTATGCTAAGCAAAAGAAGCCAGACACAAAAGGTCATATATGATTCAATTTATATGAAATATCCAGAATACTTAAATCCATAGAAATAGAAACTAGTTTGGCAAGGGGTGGAGGGAAGAAGGAATGGAAAGTAACTGCTTAGTGGGTACAGGGCTTCATCTGGGGTGATGAAAATTTTTCTGGAACTAAATAAAGGTGGTAGTTGCACAATATGAATATACTAGTAAGGGCCAGTGAATTGTTCACTTTAAAATGGTTAGTTTTAGGCGTGGCCAGTTAGCTCAGTTGGTTAGAGCATGGTGCTAATAACACCAAGGTTGTCACTTTGATCCCCATATGGGCCACTGTGAGCTGCGCCCTCCTTAAAATTAAAAAGAATAAAAACATAAATAAAATGGTTAGTTTTATGCTATCTGAATTTCACCTCAATACGAAATTTTTTTAAAAATTAAAGTAACTGATATCTAATCATTTAAAAATTTGCAGAGCTCATCTATGATCAGATTACTTATCACTACACTATCAGTAGTACATAGATATGTAAAATATAGTTCCAAACCTGATGAACTCAAGGTCTAGTTAGAGAACAGATAATCAGTAAATAGAGCAACTACCACAAGAGAAATGCCCTCTGTCAGTGTCAATGAGAGTTCCAAAATGCCTATGTGGTGAGGCAGAAAAGGAAAAATTTATCAGCGATGATATTGTAAATGAGCCTTAAGGCTTGAATGGAATTTTTACTGTTAGAGATGGCAGTGGACAAATACAAAAATGTAAAGAAAGGTGTACACATACAAAGGCATCACGTGATAAGTTACACAACATGGTTGAGGTAAAAGTGACATCATTCAAGCACGGGTATTAAAGACCAGGTGTCAAAAGATCCCCAGAGCCTGATACAGTGTTTAGCATATACTTGGTGATGCGTGAATGTTGCAAAAATGATAAAATAAAAATGTGCACTAAGAAACTTCCTAGGAACTCCAAGCACCAGAAAAACAATAAAACAGTCCAATAGCTAGCAGCTTTATTACAATTGAAACAGTCAGGCTAAGGCAAGTATGTGATAAGACTTGAGGTACAGGGCAGAGCACAGTGTAACTAGAATGAATTGCATGAGGAATACGTGGGGAATATCTAGGGCCATATAGGAAAACTTCGCATGCCCGCCTACGGGATTTGGACTGTATCTTAGATACAACAGGGACTCATTGAGGTATGTGTCCCACGATCTTGGTTAAGTGGTGTAAATGAGCGGTCAGTATGGGGGCAGCTGAGTGAGGAGAACACGGCAAATCGTTCAGCAGATGAGGAATCTGCCCTCACCTTTGCACTTGGCTGTGATCAAGCTGTCGAGTGAGATTTGGGGACACAGAAAGAGGGAACGGCTCACAGGCACAGTAAGTGCACCCCCTTATGGGGAGCAAAATCTGCCACAGAACAGAATGCAGTCGGCTTTGTTGTGCCTGATGAAGAAAAGGAAGGGGTGGTCCGCACAGAACCTGGGCCCATCTTCCAAGCAACATTCCACAACCACACTGGCCGAAGCAGCCGCGGCCTCCGTGCCCTCCTCGTTCACCTCCACAAAAGCCTTGTGCACAAACTTGGACAGACACAGGTCTCTCTTGGCTGCCATTGCGGAAAAGTCAGCCTTGCCCTCTTGAAAGGCATCAATTAATCCCAAACGTTGGAGCACAGATTCCATGTCATAATCCTCTTCCAGTTTAAATCTTGGGAGGAGAACTTCAACTTCTGTACACTTCATACAGTCTGGCTTGGTCCACGCTATGAATTTCTCAAAAGTGAGATTTTTTTCCACCTGAAAGACCAGAGGTAGACTTCAGGATTCATCCTTCAGCCCATATAAATATGCACACAGACATACGCAAGTATGCTTTCCTCTCCTACAGATGATGGGTGTTGATGGTCACACAGGACCAGCGGCAACTGTGAGACCTTGCACTTGTGCTGTTACACACACGGCTTCCTAGCCAAGAGGGGAGACCTCAGACCGCCTAGAGGTACAAAGGCCTTGGCGGCTCCTCTCCTGACCCAGCAACTTCTGAGAGAAGTTCTCTTACCCTGACAATTGTCAATGCCCAGCTGTGCGTGCTTTTTTCCTTTTAACTATTTTTGGTTTGAAGACAACAAGACACTGCTGCTAAGAAAAAAGATTGGAAAAGATATGGTGCCCAGCATAGACCCCCATGAAGGGAAAGCTGCCCAGAGGGGCATCCAGCATGCTTTCTGGACAAGAGATGTCACAGGGAGATGGACCGAGGGAGAGCAAACGCTGTAGCTTCACTCACACAGGCCCCTTGGGACATGGGTGCACTGCCTGCACCCCAACGCTAGTGTGGGGCCTAGAACCTCCTAGGCAATGCTTGATCCCCTCACCCTAAGAACCCATGTGGAAAGAAAACAAGGTGGGTGGCAAGTGCCATTTTGGGCTGTTCCTGGCTCTGTGCCCTGAGTGCTGGCCGCCACCCTCATCCCCTTCCCCCTTGTTAAGTCAATGTGTAAGATTTTCTCATTCACTGTTTCAGGTTCTGGATCGAGACAACGCTTCTCAGTTTTTAAAATAGAATGCTAATAACAATGACTATGAAAAGAATAGTGGATCCCATTTACACAGGGCTTCTATGTACCAGACAATGTGCTAAGCTTGTTCCCTGAATCACTTCCATTTTGTCTTCCTTAAAACCCTACCAGGGAGATAGCATCATTATCCCCAGTTTAGAGATGAGAAAACAGAGGCCGAGGTATGGTAAAGAACTTGGTGAGGTCACATAGTTACTAATGGGAGAAGGGGGTCCTGAGTGACAGTTTGAGCCAGTGCCCACCTTCTGAGTACGGCGCTCCACAGCCCGGCCGCCCGCATCCCTAAACCCTAACTGGAAAGGCAAACACAACAGGTGAAAGCAGTGCTGCAGTCTATCCGCTAAGGAAGGACACAAAGGGGTCACCCGGCCCAGCTCACCGAGCTCAGGTCCACGTCGTCATCCGGGAGCACGATGAGCATGCTCAGCTCCTTGCCCTCGTAGGGCAGCTCCAGGACCTGGGCCTGCACCTCTTTGATGTAGGCGAGGTTGAACTCTGCTTCCTGCATCATCATCTGCACCGGCCTTTGCTCCTTCTGACAGGGATACACACATGAGCACCGACATCAAAACAGACCCTGGAAAGGGCAGTGAGCATTTCCAAAGAGCGCAGTTGACTCCTGGAGCGTTTTTAGCACCCGCGATGGAAACAATACTTGTACTCCAGCTGACACCCACTCCTCCATCATCATTACAAGGTATCGGTTGTGAGTGGACCTGGTGCTTGCCATGGCACCTTAAGAAGATGATTTATTCAGCTGAATGAATGTGCTACTCCGAATTTTCCAGAGGGGGAAGACGGACTTTCCTCATTTAAAACATGCCCCACAAATAAACTTAGCAAATAATATAATCAAATGATTTCTATTTAATTAGGAAAAGGTTTTATGGTAAAGTGGGATGAAACTTATAGTTTCACAGCACTGTGATTGGCGTGTGGATGGAGATGCCTTCTCAGAAAGCGGTGTGGCAGCAAGTATACAGAACCACACATACCTTCATGCATTTCAATTCCATTGTCCGAATTCTGATACTCTAACCCAAGGCAATAGTTTGCAAATTATTAAAAGGTATATGCATGCAGAAGTTACTTGAACTATTGTACTTATTACATTAACTTTTAAAAGTTGATATGCACTACCGACTATAAAATTTAGAATAGTTTCTAAAATTAATGCTGGAACAGTTCTCCCCCTCCCCATTTTGCAACAAGAGAGCGGATTATATAAAGTACACCTTATACCAAGAAAAAGGGAGTCAGGTGCTACCTGTGTAAGTTTCCTAATTTTATTAAAATGGTATATTTTAGGGCCTGGGGGATTTGGCTATTTTAATGACTGCCTGAATTGAAGTTATACTTCAACGTCAAGACTAAGGTCTTAGTTTTCATGTTAGAAATTTATAAATAATTTGTGAATGATGATACATGAATTAACAGAAATTCAACCTATATTTATTTTAATATTTAGAATACCTGATTAAAAATTATGTTTTCACATTCTCTGTCTCTATCTCCCTAACACACACATATGTCACATTTCCTTAACACCTAATTTTTTTTGCTTTCCATCTGAACAACTTGGGCTTAAAGTTGGCAGAACTAGGTGTCAGCAATTAATGTATGAGAAATTATCAGAGGCAACAAGGGCAGTGATAAAATGCAAACAATTACAGGCAACAAATATTTTTATTCCTTTAGTTCTTTTCTACTGAGTTTAAATTCTCATTCAGAAATGTGTTGTTTCAATTATTTTTAAACAATCATTTATGCTTCTACAAAGTCAAATTTTTCCATTCAATTCTTTCATCAAACTAGCTGGACTTTTGAAAGCTTCCCCCACCTGGTTTATTTTAAAAGGCATTTCCATTGTGCATGTTTTGTCAAACTCTTCAGTCCATCTTCCTTTGAAGTAGATGGCGTTGACAAGAACCAACTTGGTCTGTTCGTCAATAGAGTTACCTGGCAACAAGTCCCGAATTTTACCTTTTGGGAAAAGGAGAGAAGATATTCAGTCGATTGTTATAAAAGCATGATTAGTAAACCATGGTAAGGTTTATCGGCAGCTCCTTGATTGTTAGTCAAGAACCGAACATACGTTTTTCAAATTTGCTAAGTTTGATTTGCGACATACAGAGGTCGAAAACAACACATACAAGTGGCATTCGTGATCACCAATACTTCAGGAGCATCTACAAAGTTAGTGGTGTTGAAACACTTCTAAATCACGTAGGGAAAACACTACACCAGGTTGGAGAACAAAACAAGCAGGAAATGAGAGATGGGCTGGAGGGGCCTTGTTATTTCATGTGGTTAAGTGGAGGGTTGTACCTAATGCTCCAAAGCTACATGCACTGATAACATTCCACAACCACGTGTGGACACGCCTCAGGAAGCCAGAATGAATGGCTCAAAGGGGAAATAGCTGGCAATGGGCAGCAGGTGTATTGAGAAGCTTCTGGAAGCCTCTAGAAGAGATTTCACTATTTGATCCTCCAAACACAACACAAGACATTCCTGGAAAAGCTAAGGTGGAAAAGAGAAGGATAATCCCTCTTCCCCTGGATATCAAGGTGTACCTTTTCAATGTAGTAAGAACATCTCTGCTAATTCACTGCCTCCAGATGGCATAAGCGGTAAATATTTCAAGTGGTAACAGGACAAGACATTACTGTCTTGTTTATTAACAGCAATAGGAACGTTCCCAGTGGTACTAAGTATGGTTGGTACAGAGGGGCCTGAATGGTTAAAACATCACACTACCATGGATCGAGGGGTCCAAGATCCGAACATGCCACTCTCTGAAATGAAAACACATAAGGCTCAACCCTACACAAAGGGTGATTTCAGTCTGAAGAACCGAACAGTCCTCATCCAGGGTTTGCAGTGGGCCTGTCACAACAAGGTCTATCAAGTCTAACTCAGGGAGTGCAAGTGCAAGACATGAAAGAAGCAGTAGAATAAGTAAGCTTAACGTGTAGAGTGAAGACGGTGGTGATGGAGGGACACAGAGAATCTGGAAAGAGGAGGCCCAAGTGTATGACTCAGGGAAGATTTGACCACGAGTCTCCTTCCTACAGAGATGACGGATTCACCCAGCATGTGAGCCTTACAGCCCAAGTAAAAGCATGTCCACTTGCAGTTATTAAACTGGAAATGTGGCCTGTGAGTTTCTTTCGACATCTGTATCAGTCACTCTGGTCCTGGGAGAATGGACAACATTAAGTCTCTGTTGTTGACCTGCTGAGCATCTGTGAGTAGATTAAGGTTCAACTCTTCCATGAGGGCCAGCCTATCACCTTACTCTGACCCTCTGAAACACTAGTGAAACCAGAGAAGCAGGAAGAGGAGGGGCAGGAGAAGGGAGAGGAGCAGGGAGCAGAGCAGGAGTGGGAAGATGAGAGAGAGAAGGAAAGGGAGGAGGGGGAGGGAGAGGAGAAGGGAGAGGGGGGTGACGAAGGGGGAATACCATGCGATTCTGACCTTCAGTCTTTTTTGAGACCCAAGTGTTGATATGTTTCCTGGACGGCTCTGCAGCTTTGGCAAAGGAAAGCTGCTCCAGCTCAGCATCGTAGAACCGAAGACAGGATTCCTTAAAGGTCTTTGGAGAGAAAAGTGTTCAATGAGGCTACAGTCCGAAATAAAGTATCAGCAAGTTGCCAAAAATCCTGCAAATTACATGGTTTTTATAAAAAGGAGCATACATCTCTTCAAAGTGACCATATTTTAGTCAACAAGATCTTAAACTATCCGAGTTTATAAATAAGCAAGTACTAAGCCATGAATACCAGAAAGGGATAAATGAATATTGGAAGTAGTCACATTTTAAATATTCAAGTTATAGTTATAGAAGTATGATTTTTTAAAACAATGTTTACCATAAGCTTCAGATCTCTAGTGTCTTTCGCTTTGACTCTATACTTTAAATACAACTTTTATTGTTCTGTTGATTCAACTTACTGAGAGGAATTCATACGTCTTTTCTCCAAAGAGCCTGTTGGCCACTCTGAGCAAGTATTTAGTGCCAGGTTTGTTCACTTCAGCAAGAAGTGACTGGAAACCCCCATGAATATCCTTCTCTGTGTTTAAAAAAAGCACCTGTTGAGAAAAATAATTTAAAATTGTCAACATTGTTCTTGGATCTCAAAAAAAAATTGTAAGCAAATTTTTTCTTAAATTCTCCTCCCAATTTTCCTTTAAAAGGACATTGTTTTTTATTTAAAGTGGGTATTTAGGATGTACTAGAGAAGCAACACCTTGAGGGGGTAGAGGGAAGATGCAGAGGGAAAATAACAGAGAAAGAGGGAAGGAGGGGGGAGGGAAGGAGGGAGGCAGGAAGAGAATGAAGGAAGGAGAATAAGGAATGAAGAGGAGCAAAAGAGTTGGCTTTCTGCCTAAATAGATCTTTTTCATATAAAGATGAGTAACAGGGAAAAATGACAAGACAAGAGGGCGTCAGAAAAGAAGTTATTTAAAAATCTTGCATCCCAATGAAAGCTTGAGTATGTACTAACTAGAGGAAAGTTACCCCAAAAAATGTAGTTAAATGCATTAAAAATTCAAACAAAATGGGCAGAAATACAGAAATAGTGGGAAACACATCGCTTTGAATCTCTGACAACTTAGAAACCAAGAGCTAGTCCTGGAGTGCCCGTTATTGTCTAGTCTAACAATAGGGTATAAGGAACTCTCAATGTCACACCTCCTAAAGTCACCACACAATTTGGGGGCTCTCAGAAATCACTCCTTTAAGGGTTCACAAGCTGGCTAGCCTAAAACAGAGGAAACTTCATCAAGTATGAAGAACCCCCCCCCACACACACACACACACACACACAGAGGACCAGTGAATATTTATAGTTACAAAGAACAGAATAACGAAAAAGGCAGTCCCCTCTTTCTCCCAGGGGACACAGAGGCAGGTTTACCTGGGCCATCTCAGCAGCGGTGTTTCCTCTTGCCCCCAGGAAGACCATGGCCAGGGCAGAGGAGATGCTCACAGGAGAATAAAACACATTGTGAGAAGGATCGTCTTGACATAGTACCTTTAGAAGGTGGAGGGCAAAGAAGCCATTTGCTTCAGAAAGAGCATCCATGATGCAGGAGCTGGAAGCAGAATAAAGAGAATAAAGAGAAAGGCTGCTCGATACATCTCTGGATGTTATTGACCTAATACATGATAAGTTTGAAACTGTACTGTTTTTTAATTTTAAAACTCATAAATATTTTCAGTGAGGAAAATCCATTTACTGTTGCTCTCCGTGTAGAAAATAATTCAAGTCCACATTTTCGGTAATTAAGTAAGTGTGGTAGTGGCAGTAGATCAAACTCACAAGCTCAAAGCCCCTTGATTTAAATGGCACATCCTCCACCACCTGGCACCCCCCCCCCCATTCAGCTTCCACCTCTAGCCACCCAGAAACCTTTCCAATCCCCAGAGCCACCTCTGAGCCTTTGAAAACACGTCAGCTGACTCCCATCCCTTTCAGCAGCGTAATGGCCCCAACATCACATCCTCAGGAGGCTTCTGATTCGTCCTCTAGACACAGTTCCCTGCACTCCTTCCACCCGCTCTCTCCCCAGCATCAAGCCCCAGTCTCTATTGTAATTCCTTCTTCAGTTGGTCCTGGTCCCACTACATGGACGCTCTGAAGGCAAGGGCTGTCTGGCGGGTCTGAGCGCGCAGGAAACAAGAAGGACTCAATAAATTTTACTGAATTAATGAAAGAATTAGGATGGATCAGAAGTGTTTGGGTTTGCAACTGGGGACTGGTGATTTTAGCAGGACAGAGAAGAGGGAGGGCAGAGGTCCTGTGCATCCGAAACAGAGAAGAGTGAGAAATTAGGGCAGGCCGGTGGGAACGGGGCTCCCGGGTGAGGACCTGCAGAGGGGAAGGGGGCGACGCTGCAGCTCCGGAAGAGGCATCAGAGGGCAGAGAGAAGACACTGAGGGTGGGCAGTATCTGAGGCTTACTGGAAACCACCAGGCACAGGCCCTGGGACCACACTCAGCCAAACCCCAACTGTGCTACAGACGAGCTGCGATCCAAAGAGCCGGATTTCTGTAAACAAGAAGAAGGCCCGCCCTCTGGGGTTCGCTTTCCACAGAGACAGCCCCTGCGTCCTCGCGCTGGGTCTCTAAATGGTAGCCTGGGAGTTCTTCTCGTCCCTCGGACCCCGACCTGCCCCGAGACGCCCCCACCTTCAGCACCTCCGCACTCCTGCTTGTCGTGGCCCTCGGAGCCTAGACCCTCACCACCGGAACCGCAGACCTGGCCCTCTGCCGTCCTGCGCCTCCGGTTTGCCCTGGTCTTCGCCTCCCACCGATCTTAAACCCAGGCCCGCTGGCCCTGGGGAGAATTGCGCACATGCCGAACCTCAGCGCGTGGGTGGGGTACCGGGGCGGAGCCCTTGGTGGTTAGCGGCAGGGTCACCAAAGCCCCTCCCTGCAGGCCTGGGTTGGAAAAAACGCCCTCAAATGTCAGGGTAGAGTTTAAAGTGAAAGTAAGTTTGTTTCGCAGAGTGTAAGCAAGAAAAGGCTACTGTCATGTGGGAGACCCTGCTCCCTGCCCCATTTTTCGGGCGGGGCGGCCTGCGGGGTCTCTGCTCCCGCTCCCCACACAAGAACTCAGGATATGGTGAGGCCAAAAAGGAACACCCACGGAGCCGTAGGTAGGGGAGTCATACCACTATAGTCTCACTGGAGGCTGGGCCCACTGGACGCGTGACCTGCTGTCCGTTTTTCTGCTGACCGACCGACTCTCTTCCACTCTCCTCGACTCCTCGGCAGTCCTCGGCTCTCCTCGGCAGTCCTCGGCTCTCCTCGGCAGTCCTCGGCTCTCCTCTGTAGCCGCAGCATTTATACCAGCAGCCAGTCAGCTAACCGGCCACAGCCGATGGCCAATCAGCCACAGCCCATGGCCATCCACCACCCGAGCCAGCATCCCTCCACGTGAGGCTGAGAGCCTGTAAACTACTTTCTGGGGCTCTGTCCCCACAGCTACTCCACAGATGGAGTGGTGGTCTCTAACCCCTAGTGGAAGAGAGACTCCTCTGCCCATTTGTGTAGGGTTTATAGGTGTTTCTTGTTCCCATGGAAAAGTTCCTGGTGTGGGGGAAAGGAGGAAAGAAGCAAGAGACAAAAAGAATAGGGGCAGGCTTATCCTTAGTTTTTGTAAGGTACAGCCTGTGGCTAGTGTGTAGTAGGTGTAATTTCGGGAATGGCCATTAGAATGGAATGTCTTTGCTCCATAGGCTACAGATGGTCTGTTCTGTGTGATTGATTACTGTGTGCCTGAGATCTGTGTCTGGTAGCAGGCAGGTAGCAGGCTTGGAATACAACCTCCTACTTCTTCTTCTGTCAAAATAGTCCCTCTGCCCCTTCCCTCTATTATTTCCCCCCTCAGCGATTTTATTCCCTTAATCTTAAACGGTTGTTGAAGGATGAAAAAATCTGTCTTTTGTTACTTCTGTTAGGCTGAGAAAGGGCGGTAGTCCTCTCTGTTGGGAATAAAAATCTTTGGAAGAGTCTTCTAGGGAAACCAGGGGCTCAGAACATGAATTCTGGTTTGTTACTGGAACCGATTAGAAGTCCTGTGTGACCATCATCTTCACATGAAATTGTAGCCTGGAAGATATGAATTTGATAAGAAGAATAAAAATACAAAGTCCAAAGATTAACAGTAAAACTAAGGATACTAGTGGTCCTAAAAAGGGCAATAGCCAGGTAAAACCAGGAAACCATCCCTTAAGTGTGTTTTGTAAATCTTTGTTTTCTTTGTTATAGCAATGCAAGCATTAAGCTTGATTATATATTTTTTTCATGTTGGTTTCTACAGTTCCAGAACTGTTTATGTAAGTGATACGGGCCACTGAGTAGCTCGTCCCCATTGAAAAACTTTTAAGTTTTCTTTCCTATAGAAATTTTAAGTTTCCCTCTCAAGTTTCCTTTTCTCAAGTTTTTTAGCTCCTACCCCTGCTTTAGATAATTACCCTAAAACTTGTGATTTATACTTGTTGATTGTAATCATTGAAGCCTAATGTTCTCTCCTAGCCATTCCGGGCCTAACTCCTGGACAATTAACAACACCTGAATGACTTGTTGAATGGCCACAGGCTCTACAGAGCTAACAGATTTATTAATTAAAATCTATTTCTCCTGATTCAGGAGCCTTGGGGATACAGAGGATACCCCAGCAAAATTGCCAGTAGCAACCAAAGAAGCCACCACGGTCTTCCAGGTGAATCTCAAGACCCCTTCCTCTCATCTAAGATCAGATAGGGAGAGAGTTCCATGAATTCCCTAATAGGTAGGGAGAGCTCTGCGCCCCTGTCATGCGGGGTCTCTGGTCCCGCTCCCCACACAAGAATGCAGGATATGGTGAGGCCAAAAAGTAACACCAATGGAGCCATGGATAGGGGGTTCACACCACTATATCCTCGCTGGCGGCTGGGTTGGAGACACAGGAAGCAGGGGTCACGTGATCCGCAGTCTGAGGTTTGCTTCTCTGCCAACCATCCAACCCCCTAGCATAGCCACGGCAGTTATATTAGTGGCTAATGAATTCCCTAATAGGTAGGGAGAGCTCTGCGCCCCTGTCATGCGGGGTCTCTGGTCCCGCTCCCCACACAAGAATGCAGGATATGGTGAGGCCAAAAAGTAACACCAATGGAGCCATGGATAGGGGGTTCACACCACTATATCCTCGCTGGCGGCTGGGTTGGAGACACAGGAAACAGGGGTCACGTGATCCGCAGTCTGAGGTTTGCTTCTCTGCCAACCATCCAACCCCCTAGCATAGCCACGGCAGTTATATTAGTGGCTAATGGCTAACTGGTTACAGCTGATGACCAACTAGTCACAGCTGATGGCCATCTACTACTCAAGTCAGCACCTTTCCACATGAAGCCAAAAGCCTGGAAACTGCTCTCCTGGCTCCGTCCCCATAGCCCCTGTCCACCAGGAAGCAGATACGGAAAAAAAGACCTTCTGTCCTTCAACTTCCCATAAAGATTTTATGGGGATCATGTCTCTCAAGGGGAAAACAAGGCAGGCAGTTAGAGCTAGGTATCGGGTCTCTGCATTCCTGCACAACCCATAGAATGTGACTACCCAAAAGACCACCCCTCTCCGCCCAAAACTTCCCCTTTTCATTGTAATTATCTACTCCTATGAGGAACAAATGGGTACAAAATACCCAACTAGATTAAACCAGCCACTCACACCTTCTCAGTAAAGACCATAACAACCTTCATTTCACCTGGGCCTCATTATACCATCATTAGAGTATCATACATATGCCTGGAAGTTCATTATAACAGACTGAATTCTGGGAAAGAACATAGGCATCTGAAAAGATGAGGTAATAGCCTCTTGTCAATCACAGGTGTCAATCAAGTGGTCCCATGTCTGGAAAGGAACAGCCCATTCTAGAGAGGAAAGGATGAAAACTCCAAGTCCTCACCAATCTGAGCTCTTTGAGTCTCTTGAGCCTTGCCTTTCCTCAGGACCCGCTCCAAACCCTTTGGAGTGTTCTTTTTCTTTTAATAATGAGCCCTTGAGCCGTTCTCTGCTGCTTGGGTCCACTCCTATTTTTTTGGAGTGTACTGTCTCTTCTAATTGTGGGGACAGAGTCTCAGAGGCAGTTTCCAGGCTCTCGGCCTCACGTGGAAAGGTGCTGTCTCGGTTATTAGATGGCCATCAGCTGTAATCAGATGGCCATCCACTGTGGCTGGGTGGTCATCAGCTGTTACCGGTTAGCCATTAGCCACTAATATAACTGCCGTGGCTGCGCTAGGGGGTTGATTGTTGGCAGAGAAGCGGATGGTGGATTGCAGATCATGTGAAGCATGCTTCCTGTGTCTCCAACCCAGCTGCCAGCAAGACTGTAGTGCTATGAAACCCCATCCATGGCTCCGTGGGTGTTCCTTTTTGGCCTCACCATATCCTACGTTCTTGTGTGGGGAGCAGGACCAGAGACCCCGCATGACACTAATAAAGTATTCTTTACCACTTTATTTCTGTGTCTCATTCAGTTCTTTGCTTGAGGCGCCAAGAACCTGGACACCGTGCCAAGAAGAGCCCACTCTTCGGTAACATAAGTGCAGCAGGTTTTATTGATAACAGCATCTACACCCCCCTTGTTTGGCTAGTCGGTTGTCATCAACAACATTTGCTCATCAACTTAGAGAGGTGTGGGGACAGAGCCCCAGAGAGTAGTTTACAGGCTCTCGGCCTCACGTAGAAGGGTGCTGGCTCGGGTGGTGGATGGCTGTTGGCTGTGGCTGATTGACCGTCAGCTGTGGCCGGTTAGCTGATTGGCCGCTGGTATAACTGCTACGGAGGAGAGCTGAGGACTGCCGAGGATTGCCGAGGAGCCAAGCAGAGCCGAGGAGAGTGGAAGAGGAGAGCCGAGGAGAGCGGAAGAGAGGAGAGGAACAGAGTCGAGAGAGTGGAGGAGAGTCGTCGGTCGGTTGCGGAAAGGCTGACGGCAGGTCGCGCGTCCAGTGGGCCCAGCCTCCAGTGAGACCATAGTGGTATGACTCCCCTACCTATGGCTCCGTGGGTGATCCTTTTTGGCCTCACCATATCCTGCGTTCTTATGTGGGGAGCAGGACCAGAGACCCCGCAGGCCACCCCGCATGACAAATGGCGCGGCGAGCAGGCCTCTGCACACGACAAATGGCGCAGCGAGCAGGGTCTCCCGCATGACAAGAGGTTTGTTGTAGGGATGGAGTCCCAGAGAGCAGTTTCCAGGCTCTTGACCTCATGAGAAAAGGTGCTGGCTCAGGTAGTAGATGGCCCTCAGCTGTGACTAGTTGGCCATCAGCTCTAACCAGTTAGCCACTAACCACTAATATAACTGCCGTGGCTACACTAGCAAGCGCAGATTGCAGCGAGCAAGTGCAGTTACCAAGCGGATTATGGATTGCAGATCATGTTGATACCATTTACTGTGTCTTGCCCTGCCACCAGTGAGATTGGGGTGCAGAAAGACCCCTTGTTGGGGTACTCGCAGATGTTTGCTTTTGTGTCTCAACCAGCTGCCATCGAGAATATAGTGGTATGACTCCCCTATCGATGGCTCCATTGTTGTTCCTTTTTGGCCTCACCTTATTCTGTGTCCACCTGCTGAGAGCGGGACCAGAGACTCTGCATCACATTTGTAATGCCCCTAATGTGTGGGCAGTGTCCGTAAAGCCCTCTTCATGTAATTATTTCTCTAAGGGTGATTTCATGATAGGTAAATCCTGCATGGGACCAAGGCTCAAGGCCCAAAAGGCTCCAATAGCCTCTGTAAGAATTAAGCTGTGTGTCTTTGTTATATTAAGAATGGTAATGCTGACCACATCAAAATTACAACTAATCTACAAAACAACAATTATGAGAATTGCCTAAAATCAAGCTGAACTGAAGCCTTTCAACTAAGGATGCACAGAAGAAGCCAAATGGTAGGGAGGGCAGAGACGTGGGTGGGGCTGGTTCCATACCCCTGTGTGACCACTAAAGATTGGGAGACATATTTCAGCTGTGGAGATCCCCCTCCCCCAGAGGAGTGAGAGGTCCCAGCCCCACTCCTGCCCAGTGCCAGGGAGAGAAGTCCCCATAATTTCTGGTTGTGAAAACCAGCAGAGATTGTGACTGAATGAGACTGAGTACAGCTGCACTCACAGGTGCTCCTCTTAAAGAGACTGCACACAGACTTACCCACCAACAGACTCACTTGCTCTGAGCTCCAGCACTGCGGCAGCAGCTAGAAAGGCAGCAGGAACATATGGTGGGGAACTGAGTTGTCCAGCTTGGGATGGGGGGCTGGAGAGGTGGCTTTCTCCTGGATAGGGGAGCTGGTGGAAGCCATTGTTTCTTTGCTGAGCTCTTCCCTTCTCCACTTGCAGATGCAGGCAGCCGCCATATCTGAGTCTCCCCCATTAGTTTGCCATATCATGGTGATTTGAGACCTGGCCCCACCCAACATATGGGCACAACCCAGGCCGCTTGCAGTGGTTTTTGTGTGTGCAGATCGCCAGGCTTGGCTCAAGCTGCAGACTTTCTTAGGGTTGCTCAAATGTTCCAGAACCCAGACAAGCAGCATCTGGCTTGAATGTGTCCTGTAACTCTGGCTGAGCTGCCCTAAACCATCACTAGTGGCAGCCGGCTTTGGTTTGGACTCTCAAGGTGCTTCCAAGCACAGCACAGACAGCAACCACCTACGGATTTCTTTCTGGGTCCCACTGGGTGGCCCTGTGTGGGGCACGGGCTGTGGCTGAACTTGACCTACAGTGGGTCCCCTCCAAGGTGGTCCGGCTGGTGCCCCCAGCGGCCAGCTTCAAAATGAGCTGGAGCATCACCCAGCTGTCTCCAAGTACAACACACCCAAGGGGCAGATTGGGCAGCACCAGAGCCCTGTTGAGGCAGATCCTGCTCTGTAGGATCAGCCCCTGCACAACAACTCTTCCACTATAGTCAAGGCCAGTCCTCACAACTAGTGAGCCCAAGGGTCAGTCCTTCACATTGATGTGCAATTATCAACCAAGGCTCAACTACAAGAGGAGGGTACACACAACCCACACAAGAGACACACCTGGAGCACGTGGCTCAGGTGACCAGAAAGACTGCGCCACTGAGCCCCACAGCACACCTACTACATAAGGCCACTCTACTAAGAATGGAAGACATAGCAGCTCTACCTAATACATAGAAACAAACACAGGGAGGCAGCCAAAATGGGGAGACAAAGAAACACATCCCAAATAAAAGAACAGAACAAAATTCCAAACAAAGAACTAAGTGAAATGGAAATAAACAATCTATCAGGTGCTAAGTTCCAAACACTGATTATAAGAATGTTCAGTGATCTCAGGGAGAACTTTAACAGAGAAATAGGAAGCATAAAAATGGAGATTAAAACCATGAAAAAGAAGCAGTGAGAAATAAACGATACAATAATGGAAATGAAGAATATATTACAGGGAATCAACAGTAGATTAGATGAAGTAGAGGATCCAACCAGCGATGTAGAAGATAAGGTAGCAGAAAACACCCAACCAGAACAGCAAAAAGAAAAAAGAGTACAAAAAATGGAGGAGAGTTTAAGAGGCCTCTGAGACAATATCTAACTTACTAACGTTTGTATTATAGGCATACCAGAAGAAGAGAGAGAGAGAACAAGGAATTGAAAACCTATTTGAAGAAATAATGACAGAAAACTTCCCTAACCTGGTGAAGGAAATAGACATACAAGCCCAGAAAGCACAGAGAGTCCCAAACAAGATAAACCCAAAGAGACCAACACCAACACACATCATAATTAAAACGTCAAAGGTTAAAGACAAAGAGAGAATCATAAAAGCAGCAAGAGAGGGGTAGCTTGGTGGCTCAGTTGTTTAGAACACGAGCTGTTAACAACAAGTTTGCAAGTTCAATTCCCACATGGGATGGTGGGCTGCACCCCCTGCAACTGAAGTCTGAAAATGGTGACTGGACTTGGAGCTGAGCTGCGCCCTCCACTACTAGATTGAAGGACAACAACTTGACTTGGAGCTGCTGGTCCCTGGAAAAACACACTGTTCCCCAACATTCCCCAATAAAACATTTTTTTTTTTTTAAAAAAAGCAAGAGAAAAGCAGTTAGTTTCCTACAAGGGAGCCCCCATAAGACTGGCAGCTGATTTTTCAACAGAAACTTTGCAGGCAAGAAGGGAGTGGCAGGAAATATTCCAACTGATAAAAAGCAACAATAAACAACCAAGTTTGCTCCACCCAGCAAGGCTGTCATTTAGAATTGAAGGGCAGATAAAGAGCTTCCCAGAGAAGAAAAAGCTGAAGGAGTTCATCACCACCAAACCACTATTACAAGGAATCTTAGAGGGACTTCTTTAAGATGGGAGGGGGATTAAGGATGGATGAAAGGGGAAGGGATTAAGAAGTATGAATTGGTTGTTACACTGTAGTCATGGGGATGTAGGGTATAGCATAAGGAATATAGTCAACAATACTGTAATAACTAGGTATGGTGCCAGATAGGTACTAGATCTATCAGGGTGATAGAAGGGAATGGGGTTGGGGGCAGGTGAAAAGGGTGAAGGTATTAAGAACTACAAATTGATAGTTAATACAGTATGGGTATATAACCACCAATGTTGTAAAGATCATGTGAGGTGCCAGATGGGCACTGGACTTACCAGGGAGATCACTTCAGAGACTGTGCAATGTGCTGTACACCTGAAGCTGAAGTAGAATAATATTGAATGTCAACTATAACTAAATATATAGATATATATATAGGCATGGGATGTGGAGTTCAATATAAGGAAGATAGTCAATGGTATTATACCAGTTATATAAGTTGTCAGAAGGGTAGTAGCTTTGGGGGTGGGTTATCACTTTTATGAGGGGTTTAAATGTCTAACTATTATGTTGCTTTGTACACCTAAAACTTAGAAAAAAAAGAATGGTAATGCCTCCTGGGGCTATGGTTCGTAGGGTGCAATCCGACCTATGTTCGGAATTGTCTAGTTGAGAGTGGCTCATGCCTCAAGGGGCTCTCTAGGTCCCTTAAGAAAATTGTTAGGGGTGCTGCAAAGCCAGTAAAGTCCCAAAGGAGCAGGGAAGGAAGTTTGATTTATTTGATTAAATTGGTATGGGAATGTCCTGGGCAGAGTTAGGAAATTGCATAAAGGCCCGAGAGAGGACTGGATATGAGGATCCTTTGTTGCCAGAAGCCTATTAATGGAAGGTAATATTCCTTGAAGAATGTAATCTAATTTCCGTGAGGCACAACCAACCCCGCTAGACCCAGGAGCATGATTTAAATCAGTACACGGATGGGGATTCAATCCAATTTAAAATTGTGCTGTGTTACAATGTTAGACCAGTTTAGAGGTTTAAATATAGGTCCCTCTAGAGGGAGGGTTACCCTCTGACTTACATTAGTTATAACTTTGTAGATGTCTATGTCACTAGTATGGGTATCATTGTAAGGGTATGTACCCTATATTAATTTTACAATGTAAAGAGATGGTAGTATAATTAAATTTGTGAGTAGAGAAGTTGATTATGTGAAAACAAAGAGAGGGGAGGAGAAGCCCATTATAAGATTGGTTTATTGTGCCATTATTTATGGGACATGCTCTTAAGTTAGTTTGGGCATTTCCCAGACTCTCAGGCCTCAAATGGCAGACCCAGCAGTTAGATATATTTTCTCCCTTAGTGATAATCGAAGAAGAATTGACAATAAAGTTATTTTACTATGGTAGGCTTAGGCAGTCCATTAATATAGAGTAAAAGGATATAATGCTAAGTAAAACTTTCATGATGAGCGGGGATGGACTCCTGGGGAAGGCCCCTCGACAAGTCTAACTTATCTGTTTTCCTTTTGGAACAGAAGCTTGTAGTCTTCTATGGATTTACAAGAATTGGTCGCACTTTTTGTCTGGCTTTCTAGAGAGACCTGCAGGGACTCATAAGATACAGGTTCAATTCGAGACAGATGTACCCAATTGTTGATTCTTTGTAATTTGAAAGCATTTGGGGGTACCTAACAGAACTTGGTAAGGCCCCTTCCATTTGGTTTGAAGTTGACTCTCTGGGGACCCTTCCTTCCAAGTTTTTAATGAGACATGGTCTCCTGGTTGTAGTAGAAGGTCTAACGGAGTCTTAGGGGACTAGACAGAATGCTATTGTCGTACTTTTGGAGTACCCTTTGTACTTGGCTTAATGATATGAGATAGTATCTGTTGAATTTCTTTATTAAAATACAAATCTGAAGTTAAGAAGGGCTTCCATAAGTCATTTCAAAAGGGTTTCCATAAGTCATTTCAAAAGGGATTCAATTCAAGGTGTCCTTGGGGGCTACCTGGACTAACAGTGTGATAGGTAAGAGAGTTACCCATGTTTCAGAAGTTTCTTGGCAGAATTTAGCTAGTGTTTTCTTAAGGACATGGTTAGCTTTCTCTACCTTCCCTGAAGAGTGGGGCCTCTAGGAAGGGTAAAGATGATACTTAATTCCTAAAGCAAAGGCTACTTGTTGGGTTACTTTAGCAGTGAAAGAGGGCCCGTTGTCACTCTGTAAGCTCCTTGGCAATCCAAATCTAGACATAATTTCCTTAAGTAAAAACTTAGAAACTTCTAAGGCTTTTTCAGTCCGGGTGGGGAAGGCTTCTATCCACTCAGTAAAAGTATCAATAAACTAATAAGTACTTAAATTCTTTGCATGATGGCATTTGGGTGGAATCCACTTGCCGGATCTCCCCCAGGAAATGATCCCTTGTGTTGTACTGGCTTTAACAAAGGATGTGGGATTGGGTGGCTCCCTTGGTCATTGGGAACACAAAGTTCACACGCTCTGGTTACTTCTTTAGTGGTTTGAGATAATCCCTTTCTTATGAAGATATGGGAGATCAACTTGTATAAGGAATCTTCACCTAACTGGGAAGTCATGTAAATATTTGATAACCTTCCACTGTTCAGACTTTGGGAGGAACAATCATTCCTTATCTGTGAACCATCCTGGGGGTGGGGGGGTGTGTCTGTGGGAGGGGCGGGTGGAGTGAGATCTGTTTTGCCCTTGTAATCTAAGGTGAAATTGAGTGTGTAATTGGGAAGCTGGACATTTGGTATGAGGGCTGCCTGGATAAGGGGTTGGCTTTTGTGCAATTTTGGCTGCTTTATCTGCTTGATTGTTTCCTTTGATTATATCTGAATCTCCCTGGCAATGAATGAGCTCTATCTCTATTTTGAATCAGTGTAAATATTTAGCCTGAGTCCTTTGCCCAATTGTAGTGCTCTAATGAGGGCAATAAGTTCTGCTTTTTGAGCAGAAGTATTAGCTGGTAAAGCATTAGCCTCAGTGGTATCTGATAAGCTCACAGTAGCATATCTAGCCTTCCTGAGACCCTTATCCATAAAATTGCTTGCAAAACCATTCAGCATCAGGATTAGGTAAGGGCTCATCCTTTAGGTCAACCCTACTTGAATAGACTTGTTCTATAGACTCAACACAATAGTGGAGGGGTGTTTCTAGATGAGGTATAAGCAAGACATTAAAGTGGCAGGATTTAATGTTTGACAGACCTTGAGAATAATTTTAGTAGCACCTGACAAGAGGGCCTAACACTTTCATAAACGTCCTCCCGTTAACCACTGATGTCCCTTTGTTTCTAACACACTTTGTACTTGGTGGGGGCATCAGTACCCCAAGATGCTGTCCTAAAGTGAGTTTGGAAACTTCTACCAAGAGGGTGGTGGCTGCTATGACTCATAAGCAGCTGAGCCAACTGAAAGTTACCTGATCTAATCATTTTGAGAAAGAGGCAATTGGCCCTGGAATGTTCCCCACCTTCTGAGTCAATTGTCCTAAAGCTCTCCCAGTCCCCCAAGTCCCCACCTGGAGGGGATGGCCCCAGCAGCCACTGGTCCATAGTTAGGGGGGTCCTGAGGCCCCCTCCCTTCTCCATCTCTCACCCCACTTGGTTACTTCCCCCCTATGCTGAGACTGCTGCTCCCTACATCCCAAAGCCCTCCTGTCTCCCCTCTTCCCAGCTCCCCCTGGGGTTCACCTGGCCCTGAAGGGAGACCCGGGGCACCAGCTGGAACCTCCCCATCCCCAGAGGAGACCCCAGCCTCCTGAGGGGGAGAAAATGGAGCCAGAGAGAGAAAATTTTATTTTTCAATTACAGTTGACATATAATATCATATTAGTTTCAGGTGTACAGCATGGCGCTTAGACATTTTCTATACCTCACAAAGTGATCACCACGGTAAGTCCAGTAACTACCTGGCACCACACATCATTATTACAATAGTGACTATAAGCCCTATGCTGTATTTTACGGCCCTGTGACTACTTTTATAACTGCCATCTTGTACTTTTTAATACAGGTGAACATCAAAATGACAGACAATCCCATTAAAAAATGGCCAGAGGACCTGAATAGCCATTTCTCCCAAGAGGACATACAGATGATCAACATGAAAGATGCTCAGCGTCACTAATCATCAAGGAAATGCAAATCAAAAAGACAATATCATCTCACACCTGTCAGACTGAATGACTTATCAAAAAGTCAACAAACAAGTGTTGGCAACAATATGGAGTAAAGGAACCCTCATGCACTGTTGGTGGGAGTACAAATTGGTGGAACCACTGTGAAAACCAACATGAAAGTTCCTCAAAAAAATTAAAAATAGAACTACCATATGACCCATTCTTCTGGGTATTTATCAGAAGAAATCAAAAACACTTCAAAAATATATAGGTAGCCATATGTTCATTGCAACATTATTTACAATAGCCAAGATATGGACCTTCATCTGTTCACCTGGATACCCCACCTGCCTGGAGGGTGCCCGCTCTTCTAAGCATGGTGGTCCCGCCAGTCGCCACAATGCAGTGAACCCAGGCCCGGCTTCAACCCAAGGGAGATGGGGAGCGGCACAGGGCGGAGCCAGCGGCGGGGCCAGCGGCGGGGCCAGCGGCGGGGCCAGCGGCGGGGCCAGCGGGCGCCTTTGAGGCGGGCAGAGCGCTGCCCTGCAGCCGGCAGCGGGTGAGGCCGCGCTCCTGGGAGGCGCTCCGCGCGCAGCGGCTCCCCCTCCCGGACCAGGCCCCTGGCATCGCGAATCCCGGGCGGCCCTGGGACGCACACAGAGTGCGACGGTCCTGCTGCTGCCTGGCGTCTGCGCGTGCGCGTCTCCCGCGGTCGGGACCTGCGCAGGCGTCCAAAGCTTCCGATCCCGAGGCGCCGGTCCGAGCCCTGCAGGTCCATACCTCGGGCGAGCGCTGGCCGGGGGTGAGTGCCTCCACTCGCCAGGTAGCCGGGGGTTTGGGAAGCACAGCTCCTGGAGTGCTGCTCTCTGTCTTTCTCTCGGCAGGGACTGCAGGGTGGGAGAAGTCTCTGCTGATTTTCATGTCCCAACCAGAATAGAGACACGTGGTCCCTGTTATTCTTCCTGTGGTGGACCACTGACCATTTCGAAACTACGGTTGTATTTATTAATACTTCTTCCTAAACCCTACTGCATGCTAGCCCCGGTTATTAGTGTTTAACAGAATCGTCCCATTTAATCTGCCCTCAACCGTATTACAAATGAGACAAATCAGGAAATTTACAAATAAGGAAACAGGGCAGCCCAAGATCAGTGTGTAAAGGGAGTGATAAAGGGAGCACACCACACGATTGGCCTTTGTCACGTACATTGTGGCAGTCTGTAACAGAACCTTAAAAAATCAGCTTCTTTAACCTTCAATCTCTCTGAAAATAGCAGCCGAAAATACATTAAAAGGAATGTGTATTAAATAATACATGCTTCTAACAGTCCTATTTATAGTTCTGGAAAAAAATGGAAATAACCTAGTTGCCCAGGAATAGAGAAATGGTCACAAATGGGCACACAGACAGTGGTGTAGCTACATCGTGAAATGTTATCTAGTTAGAATGACAGGCACAGAGCCTGTCATAAGTATGGAAAAGAGGCAAAGTGAAAACATAGCTTCTGGATGCTGATTAAAATGAAATAATGTACACCAAAAATATCAGAGCCCATTTGATATGTAGTTTAATAACCACCTGGTTCTTTTCTACTACTGACCAGGGTAAGTGCATAATTTCTAACAAAGGAGAAAAGATCACTGCTGTGGAGTGGGGTGCTAAGGAAGATGAATGGGGGAAAGTGAAGAGCACCGAATAGCAAGTCAAGAGCTTGTTTTGAATATTTCCTCTTATTTTGCACAAGTAGCGTACTTACTAAGCCTCAGTTTCCTATTCTGTACAACTAGGAGAATTGTATGAGATGGGGAGTCACAAACTCAAATGCCTCAAGTGCCAGGCCTGTGTTAACTGGGCCAAGCAGAACAATAGGGAATGGTAAGGCCTGGGGATACAGAAGGATTCATGCCCTATTATAGGCATTAAAATTAAAGTGTCTCCTCCAAACCAAAATTTCTTTGGGCCCTCACCCTAAGAATCTCAAGATAAGATGTTATGTGAGTCTACAGTGACACTGATAACCTTTTAAAACATTTCACATTCCTAAAATCTTGTCTCTCTCCTACAGACACCACCCACCTCTGACTGCATCACCCACCACCCAAGTCTTTTTTTTAACCATAGGCCAGTCAACAGGTTTTCTTGAACGATCCAAGCCAGTTCCCACATCACGCTAACACTTGCTATCCCCTTAGATATTTGCATGACTAGGTACATATCATCATTCATCCCTGTTCACAGGTACCTTCTTGGACCATTCTATCCTAAAACAGCAAACACACTCCTGCCATTTTATCTGTTAAAGCACTTATTTTCTTATCACTATCACTATTAGCATTGTTATTAGTAATTGTCACTAGAATTCTATGGTTGCTTTGTTTGCCTGCTTGTTTTATCTGCCTCACCTCCCAGTATAAAGTTCCATTCTCACCTGTCTTGTTCACCACTGTAGCCTCAACACCTAGTGCAGTACCTGGCCAGAGGGGGAGTCCTCCTACAAGCCACAGACCGAACTGAATGAGTAGATGGTTTAAGAATTGTGTCCCACTCACTGCTGATATTAGACAACGCCAACTCAACTTAAACAGATTAAACACAATTTAGAGTTTGATCGCTCATGTAAATAAGTTTGGAGGTTGGCAATCCAGAACCATCTCACAGTTCCAAGAAAGCATCAGGAATCCAGGTTCCTTTAATATTTCTGTCCTACCACCCTTAGTTTGTAGCCTCCAACCTCAGGATAACAAGATGACTCACTGAGCCCTAGCCATCATTCCTCAGTCCAGCTCGGAAAAAGGCAAGTGGCAAGGGTCAAAATGGTACCTCCCTTCCTCACCTGCTTCCCCCATCCCTCCAACACATGAGTCAACTCCTTTAAGGATATTTCTTAGGAGCCCCACCCAATATCTTCTGCTTACACCTCATTGGCCACCCCTAAGTATAAGGGAGGCTGTGAAATGTAGTCTTTAGTTGGGCACGTTGACACCTGAATAAATTCAGGGACTGTTAAAGAATAAGAGAGGGGATATTGGATAGCCAAAGAGGCAGGTTCCTAACTGTTCAATCAATAGTCAATTTAAGGGAATGGGAAAGGACTTTAAATCACCTTTGGGATATGAGGTCATTTGAAGTTTCTATCCTCTGACTGATCAGAACTGTTTGCTCTCTCTCCAACTTAAGTGTCCTGCCTTCCCCAAACTCAGCTGCAGCCATAATTATTTAAGCCTCTTTTCCTTTCTCTCTCCAGGACACCCAGCTTGGGATAGAGCCCATTCCCCTGCATCCCACCTTCACTTCTTGGCAGTATTCTTCATATCTTAGCCCTTTACCTCTTGGACAGCTGGAGTTATGGAGCACCCTGGATGTCGGGCTCTGCTCCAGATTCCAGTGGTGGCCATGGATAAGCCTGATTTCTGTCTCTCTGTTCTTTTTGTTGTCCTGTAAAGATGCACTCACATTAAAATTGTCATTTGGGCAGCATCTCCACACTGGCCCTGAGTCACAGGCTCTGAGCTGTTTTTTCTGACAGAGGGAACAGGTTTGTTGGAGGCATTTGTCTCTCCCAGAATGAAGCCAGTTAGTGAGGATTCAGGCCTCCCTCATGTCTGTGAGGCTGTCTAGAAAGAGCTAACATTTTTCCAGAGCCTTATTATGTGCCAGCCACTATGTGTATGTACTATCTCTCTTGCTCTTCTCAGTCATTCTGGTACTTTGTAGACGACGGTAGACATGGTAGCTATGAATTTCTTACCAGTATCCTGGCCCTCTGTCTGTTCCGCTACATTGATTATGTGGAGAGAAAACTTGGGAGGGGAAGGAAAGACAGGCACGACTCCTGCTTCTTATCCATTTCCCAGGATCTTTTCTCTATGGCTGCCCTCACAGAAGGTTCTGAGTCCTCTCAAAAAAAAAAAATATTGATTTTGACATCCTGTGTGATTTGTCCTCTAATGCCTAAATCTCCAGAGGACTTCTTGCCGCGCTTGAAAAGCGTTTTTTTTCTGATAAGTTTGCATGCCCTTTACGAAGTGGTGGTGAGGCCTAGAGGCCATACATCGACCTCACCACCTTGTCTCCTCATCTCCCTCAAGTGTTTGTTTTTCTCTTATAGTTGGGGTAACTGAGGAGAGTGACCACATCTGAAAGCCTGGGGCTCGCCACACCAAATACTTCTTTGCCCAGGATTAACAGCAGACCTTCCTCTTGACAGGATTCAGAAAAAAAAAAATCACCTTCCAAAAACATGGCAGGTAACTATTAACTATGGGGAAGTTAAATTTTTTTAAATTAAAATTTGTTATGAAAAAAATCCAAATAACACTGAAGTGTATAAAATTTGTTTTGTTTATAATGTGGATTACTACCTGGAATTACTTACCTTGGGTTTTTTTTTTTTTTTTACTTCTTTTATTGTCTATTTCAACTCTACCAAATTAAAATTTGTTATGAAAAAAATCCAAATAACACTGAAGTATATAAAATTTGTTTTGTTTATAATGTGGATTACTACCTGGAATTAGTTACCTTGTTTTTTTTTTTTGTTTTTTTTTTACTTCTTTTATTGTCTATTTCAACTCTACCAAAATATAAGTTCCTCGAAAGTAAGGGTCATGCTTATACAGTCTCTGGAATGACCCCCCAGGACATAGTAGGTGCTCAATAAATAGTTGTTGAGTGATTGAGACCCAGGAGAAACCATGGTTAAAAATTCAGTATGACTCCATCTTTACTTGTATCTCTGCTCATGACACACACCCAATTCTGCAACATCTTTTTCTCTCTCAGCAATATAACGTGAAAATCCTTTCATTTCAGAACATAAAAACCCACCTTATTTTACACATTGTATTGTATATTAGGGTTTCTCTGCCTTAGCACTACTGACATTTTGGGGGCTGTCCTGTGCTTTGTAGGATGTTTAGCAGCATCCTTAAGGCTCTATCCACCAGATGCCAGAAGGGCCCCCCATCCCCAGTTGTGACAACCAAAAATGTCTCCAGATATTGTGAAATATCTCCTGGTAGGCAAGACTGCCCCTAGTTGAGAACTATTGGTGTGGATATTTTATTTGTATCTATTTTCCTATTAAGCTCCCAAGTAGAGTTCATTTATAACAAATAAATCTGAGAAGTTAAAATTAAAAATGTTAATCATTAATGTAACTCATGGAATCCAACCTTTATACTCAGTTGAATGCCCCCAAATTGTTTGCTTCATATAAGCTTTGTATTTTCTCTGTACGGGCCTAAACTGAAAATTTTAAATCAAGAGTTTAAACATTTTGGTCTTAGACATTACCTGGGAAAATTTAACCAGATAACCATAGCTGCCTCCCAGAAGAAATCAGTACATAATCTCACAGAATCTTCTGAACAAGGAAAATACTGCTTCAGAACCTATTGGTAAAATGACACAGCCAGGACCCATAAGACCTGACTTTTCTTAGGCTTCTTGTCATCCTCACCACCAAAAGCAGGATTCCTTGTGGCCTTGCCTCCCCTGAGGGACTAGGGGTCTGATTTTTCACATCTTGTTTAAGTTTGAAATTTTGATGGGGCTGGAGGAGAGAAAGCAGAACGGTAGGTGAGTAGCTGACGCCTGCCAATGTAGGCTTAGCACAAAAAATTAGTTACAGTACTTTTTTATTTTGATTTTCAGGAACAGGGCTACAACTTCTCATAGAGGATAACCAAAATAGATTGGGCTTTTAAAGAACTTGGATGTGTTATTTTTGAGGAATCATAATTTGACCCATTGTATATTTGTGTATTAGTAAACTCAAGTAATAATGAACTGTGATATAACTGTATTCAAAACTGTTACCCACTAAAAAGTTTGGTATTTCTTAGCTTCAACTGCTATGATGCGCCTACACATTTCATTTTCATCTTAATCCTCATTGAGTTTTGACAGAGGAATTGATCTTTAAGAGAAATCATTTCTTCTCTGGATTTAGGTAAGAAAGTGCTAATCGTCTATGCGCACCAAGAACCCAGATCTTTCAATGGATCCTTAAAGAAAGTGGCTGTGGATGAACTGAGAGAGCAGGGCTGCACTGTCATCGTCTCTGATCTATACGCCATGGACTTTGAGCCGAGAGCCACAAGGAAAGATATCACTGGTGAGTCATGGGACGTGAGCTCTGGGTTTTTAAAAACTTCCTTCTTTGTGTGTGTGCATTTTTTAAATTGAGGTATAATTGACATATTAGTTTCAGGTTTACAATGTACTCATTCAATATTTGTATGTATTACAAAATGGTGACTACAGTAAGTCCAGTTAACATTTAACCACCTCACATAGTTACACATTTTTTTTCCCTAATAACTTTCAAGATCCACTCTTCTAGCTACTTTCAAATATGCAATACAGGATTATTTACTGTAGTCACCATACTGTACATTACATCCCCATGACTAAATCATTTTATAACTAGAAATTTGTACCTTTTGACCGTGTTCACCTGTATTGCCCCCCCGCCCCGCCTTAGACAACCACCAATCTGTTCTCTATATTCATGAATTCAGTTGTTTTTTATTTTGTTTTGGGGTTATGTTTGTTTGTTCTTGTTTTCGTTTTGTTTTTTAGATTATACATATAAATACAAGCATACAGTATTTATTCTTTTCTGTTTGACTTATTTTACTTAGCATAATGCCCTTAATATCTATCCATGTTGTTGCCTATAGCAAGGTTTCATTCTCTTTTTATGGTTGGATAATCCAGCGTGTGTGTGTGTGTGTGTGTGTGTGTGTGTGTGTGTGTTTGTCATATTTTCTTTATCCATTCATCCACTGATGGATATTTAGGTTGTTTCCATGTCTTTTTTTTTTCAAATTCATGTTTTCATATTCAGAGAAATAACCAGAAATAGAATTGCTAGATCATATGGTAGTTCTATTTTTAAGTTTTTGAGGAACCTCTATACTGTTTTCCATAGTGGTTCTACCAATTTACATTCCCAGCAACAGTGCACCAGGGTTCCCTTTTCTCCACATCCTTGCCAACACTTGTTATTTCTTGTCTTTTTTATAATAGCCATTCTAACAGGTGTGAGGTGGTATCTCATTATGGTTTTGATTTGCATTTCCCTGATAATTAGTGATGTTGAACATCTTTTCATGTACCTGTTGGCCATTTGTATGTCTTCTTTGGATAAATGTCTATTCAGGTTCTCTGCCCATTTTTAAATCAGATTGTTTGTTTTCTTGCTTTGTTTGTATTTTTTTAATTAAAAAAAGTTTTGAGAAAAAAAGCTAATCATTGCACATAATGTACAATTCTCAGTCGAGTCGAAATTGCCACAGTGCAAGTTTGTTTCCCATCCCCCAGACACCCTGTTCTCTGCCCCCGAAGTAACCAGTGTTACCTGTTTTCCTATCCTTCCAGAGATAGTCTGTGCTATATACATAAAGCATTTACAGGTGTATCTCCATTTTCCCTCCACTTTTTAAAAAAAGGTTGCATATTATACACATTGTTTTGCATATTGCTTTCTTTTTTACTGCTGCAAATGATTCCATTGTATAGAGATCATAGTTTAAGTAGCTTCCTAAGGGCATTTTAGGTCTTTTTCATCTTTTGCTATTATAAACAGTGCTGCAGTGAATAATCATGGTCATACGTGTTTTCCTACATATACTAGTGTATCTAGAAGTGGAATCACTGGTGTGCTGGAACGTGCAGTTTTAATTTTCATAGATAATATCAAAATGCTTTACATAAATGTTGTACCAATTTACATTCCTACCAGCAATGTTTGCAAGTGCTCATTTCCTCACTGTTACTGACAGTGTTACCAATTTTTTGATAATTACCAATCTGTCAGGTGAAAAAATGGTCTCCTGGTATAGTTCTAATTTGCATTTCTCTTATTATAAGTGAGCTTTATTATTGTGGGGGAGGAAGAAACTCCTCTAGGTTCTTCTACCTCTAGGTTCTTCCAGCTGGTCTAATAATCAAATAGACATGAGACAGATCAACAAGAGAAAGTAACCAAATTTAATTACATACATATATATATAGGAGCCCCACATACATGAGAAGTTAAGAGAAAGGGGAAATGAGGGGTATATGGCACCTGAGTAAGGATGAGGTGAGGTGCCTTGGGGCTTCAGAGGGCAGGAAGGTCGTTGGCAGGAAGGTAAGAAGAGCTGATGTTCAGTAATTAGAAGTTCGCCTGCCCTATAGATGGGTCATCAAAGGTTATTTCTGCTGGTAACACTTATTATGGGCAGGGCTCTTAATGTAAATTCTTTACAGGAGAGGTGAAAGTTTCCCGTGAGGCCGCAGGGTCTCAATTGCTTTCAGCTCAAAATAATTCACGTGCCAAAGTGGCACATCTTAGAGAGACCTGTCCTGAACCCCTTCAAGTTTGCTTTTGAAACTTCCCAAGAAGGTTCATATTCCAGACATTAGGTTGATAGATTGTTCCAGGTCTCAGTAAACCAGTCTCAAGAGTTGAGAAAAGTTCAGTTCAGTTAAACAGTTGTGTCTCATTTCTGTACTCAGTGATGCATATGGGATCCCAAAGTTAGGGCGATGATCCAGGCAATCAGAGATAACGTAACTTATTGACTAATAAAGCCAAGTAGAATAAAAGTATCATGTTTAATGCTAATAACTCTAAAGACATGTCTGTTTAACCAAACCAAACTCAAACCAGCTTTAATATTGATGTAAGTGATGTTGGATCTGCTGGCAGTTTCTGAGTGTGGGCCGGGATCTTGTCTTGTGAAGCCGAAGAATGGAAACACGGACCAGGGAGAGGCAAAAAGTTTTAAAAAGAGGATAGTTTATTAGAGGCAGGAGAAGAGGTTGCAGCTCCCAAGTGGGAGGGGTTCCCGAATGGGGGGGTGCCCCATGACTGAGGCAAAAGCTCTTACTTTTATACCTTCCCTTGCCTGCTTGGGGAAGGGGAGCTATTTGAAGAAGGGAACTTGTTTAAAGAAGGGAACTCGTGCCTTCTAATGAAATTCGTCTACCAGGTTTGTTCTGCTTGCCCATCCTGGAGGAATTAGCAAAGTAACCCTCTCTTATCTATCAGATCAGCTCCGTTTGTCAGGCCAAAAGGAATTTTATGATTAACCTCAAGGCCTTGTTTTTTATATTATGTGCTGGAGTGAAGGAATGATTTTAAAACCTGAAGTTTTAGGATGTGGCTGTCTTTTCTTTATTCCACCAGGGACCTACCTGTCTACCTAGCAATTATACTAACTAACCTGTATCATTCATTACCTCCTGAGCCCAGTGAGAGAGGGAAATAAAATTTCACATTGTGCTCTCCTTACCAAATCCGGATCAATCGGTTGTTGATACTTTTTCTCCCTACAAGTCCCCCTCCTCAATACATCAGTGCTATTAGCCTCAGGAGTATCCATCACCTGAGCCCACCACAGCTTAATAGAAGGTAACTGCAACCATATACTTCAAGCCCTATTTATTACCATTTTCCTCGGACTGTACTTCACCCTGCTACAAGCTTCAGAGTATCACGAAACCTTCTTTACAATCGCAGACGGAGTGTACGGCTCAACATTCTTCATAGCCACCAGATTTCACGGCCTACACGTCATTATTGGTTCAACTTTCCTTATCGTATGCTTTCTACGTCAACTAAAATTTCACTTCACATCTAAACACCATTTCAGATTTGTGTCCTAAGGGCAAGGACTCCCTGTGTCCTAAGGGCAAGGTTTGTGAGTTCAGTGTTTGTGAGTTCAGTTGATTCCCCGGGGCTTTTCCAATATACAGTTAAATCATTTGCACATAATGATAATTTCACTTGTACTTTTCCAATATTTAATACCTTTAATTTCCTTCTGTTCATAATTGTGTTAATGAGATCCCCAGATTTAATATTTAGTACTGATGGTAATAGCTGACATCCTTGTCTCTTCTTGTCTTTTTTCACTTTTAATAAATCAGTTATTTTCACTTAATGAACAACAGAGCAAGGACTGGAAAAATAGAGAATATTATGTTAAGGAGCCACTGTTTTTGAAGTGAATAAATTAACAGCTTATTGTAAAAAATATTTTAAAATACAGGTGAACCAGGTGAACATAAGATAAAAAGTACAAGCCCCTTTCACATACACGCCGTAGCCCTACACTGCACCCAGAGGCAAATAAGCTTGGTATTCTGATGTGGATCATTATAGATCTCACTCGAAAGATCAACAAAAGTTCATATCCATGTGTAGGTCAATGGGGCCGTTGTCATGGTATTTGCTTTATTCACTTAGAGCTTTCAGAAGTCTTTTTAAATATTATGTATGTAGCACTCCATGGTATATATTATAACTTACCAGTTCCCCCATTGATTTATATTTATGTTGTTTCCAACTTTTATTTCAAGCCATGTGTCAGTCTTTCTTTTATGGCACTGGATTTCCTATCTTGCTTAGAAAGGCCTCTCCACACACACACTTATAAAAATATACTTATTTTCCTGTGATACTTGGAAAACTTTGGTTCGATATTGTCAGGGAGGAAAATTTTTCCTTTACCCTTCTAGGTTCTTCTGGCTGGTCTAATAATCAAATTGACATGAGCCAAATTATCAGGAGAAACACCAATTAAACTTCAGTAACCTGTATACCTCCTATATACATGAGATATACTCAGGAAAACTGAGTAACTCTCCAAAATGGCAGAAGTCATCACCTCAAATACCACCTTCAGCTAAAGAGAAAAGGTGATGTTGGGGGTGGGGAGTCAGTTATGGGAGGTGACCAGGAAAAGCACAGGAAACAAGGGTAGGATTGTGCAGACTTCAGTTCAAGCCTTCTCCATTGATGACAGTTTTTAGAGATTTAGAGATCTTCCTCTTCTTGCTGCAATGAGGGAAACACCCTTCCAAAGGGAGATTTCCCTTACAAATGTAAGGTAGGGCAAACTTTGTCTATTAAACATCTTTTCTTATCATCCTGCAATGACCATTTGAAGCCCCCAAGGCACCTTACTTCATCCCTAGCTCAGAATGTCTTATATACTGTCAATGGAAGAATCTTTATGAGTTTATCTGAGCCCAAACTGATGACATTGCTGGAAAGCAAGATCTCAAATGCTCCAGAGAATGATGGTTTTGCAGTTTCTTTTATGCATTTGGAATTAAGGAGGGAATATAAGGAAGATTACATGAAGGTGAGAGAAAGTAAGGTAGAGGATACTTAACAAGATTATGTGCTCCCTGAAGTGTGGTTCCATCTTCCAGGGGTCTGGAAAAGAGGATTACCCCGGCATTTCAAAGCTGTGTGAACCTAGATGCCAAGAACAATAGGCAGGGCTTGCTTGAGGCAAAGATAACCTTTTACCAGTGAAGTTTATAGGCCTGAGGCGTGACTACCCAGCTAGGAATTTATGATCAGATTAGCCTGTGAGGTTATTTTCAGTTAGATTTATTACAGTGCCCCCCTTTTTTATCTGCATTACAAAGGGTACCGTATACTTGGTTTTCAGAGCTTCTGCCCTGTTTGCTGTTTCTTAAAATTAACCAGCCTAAAATAATCAATATCCCCAAAGATGCAAATTTTGGGGTGGCAAACTCTGCTCCCCTTGAATGTTTTTTAATTCATCTAGAATATATTTGGCTCATGCACATTTTATTATCTCTGTTTACCATTGTGGGGGTTCAGAATAAGTCACCCCAAGTTGTGTCTCTGTGGTATGAAGATTGTTTTGAGCTAAAGGCCATGGGCTCAAGAAAAACTTCTGCCCCTCCCTTAACTACCTAGAAGAACTTGAAGTAGGAGCTTGCCCATAATAAAAGATTAGAGATAACCTCTTTTGACCTATCTATAAGGTGGGGCAAACTTCCGTTTATTAAACATCTTTTCTTACCATCCTGCAATGACCCTTTGAAACCCCCAAGGCACCTTATTTCATCCCTAGCTCAGAATGTCTTACATACCCACCTTCCCTTTCTGACTCTGAACTCTCATGCATGTCAGGTCTCTCACTCTCTCATGTACGAATGGCTTGCATGTGTATTTTTGAATTAAACTTGATTATTTTCTCTTGCTAATCTGTCTCATGTCTATTTGATTATTAAACCACCCCCAGTGTCTGCTATAGGTCCCACATACTGTGGGTGGCCAAAATCTTACCTGGTGACCTCCCTGTGAAAACACAACCTCTTAGGGTTTCCTGTCAATACTGAACCTTACATATAGAAGGCACTCAATGTGTGCTTTTTGAATGAAAATGAAATATAGCTATGTTAAAAGAAGAAGCAAAGAACACCGAAATGTTTCCAAATTATGACAATCGGAGCGCTGCGTGTCCAGTTCTCCTTCTGCTCTTCTCCGTGCAGCCTGGGGTTTCCCTGCTCCTCCCCAAACCCTGAGACGAGTGGTTCGCACCTGGGCCTCGATCCTCCCGCCTTTGCTGCCACTTAGGACCCCGTGACATTGAACTAGTCACTCAGTCTCTTAAGTCTCAGTTTCCTCTTTGGTAGGTTGGTGTCATGTCCATGTCCGAGAAGGTGGTGTCCCGGGAGTAAGGTGTCTGCGACTCAGGGAGCTGGAAGAAGTTACGTGGAGCCAAAGGCAGAGCAGACGTGCTTTATTCATAGGCTTCCTGGGACACGGCCAGAGTTCCTCACTGCTTCACACTGCTGGACATTCTCAGGTTATAACCTGCAGCCAGCAGCAGCCCCATAACTCACAGCAGCCTGTTTCTCAGCAGCACATAGCAGCTGCCCTGGGGTAGGGCCCCCATAGGCCCATTTCTCAGCAGCTCTGTACAATACAGCCCACTGTCTCCACTGTCTCCGCCCTAGCCATGTCGCTGCCTCAGCCGTGTCTCTGCCTCAGCCATGTCTCTGCCTCAGCCAGTTCCTGAAATGGCCAGACCCCGTTATATCATACAGAGATAAAGGAGGCACATAGCCAAGGTGCTTACATAAGTGTATTCACAAACAACATCTTTAAGATGGACGGCGTGACATTTTATCTTATCGGACGGGCAGGCCAGTCAGGGTCAGCAGCTGGCCCGGGGAGGGAGCCTAACTCCTTTGTCCCTACAATTGGGAATTACATCCATCTCATTGATTGTTGTGAAGATAGAGAAGGTAATGTGAGTAGAGCGTAGTACCTGATAAGTAGGAAGTTCTCAGTGAATGGTAACCTGTTGTTAATACTGAGTAATGCCTTCTGATGAATCATTTTGGTTGACAAGAACCTGATTAAAGGCATAGATCAAGATAACTTATCTTTCATTTTAGTTGCTATGGGTAGTACTGTAAGTTCTAACCCTGAAACACCTCCTCCCACCCACGGCTATCACCTGGGCTCACCCTCCCCCCACCAGGTTTGCTCTTGAATCACTGCTGCAACAGTGAGCTTTTCCCAACCCAAATCAGAGAATTTATTTCTTTTTCCTTCTGAAATCATATGGCTCCCCAAGTGAGAAGTTCAAACTCCCTAGCAAGGCTTGCCAGACATGGTCAATCTCTGCAGCCACATCACCTGCGTCCCTCCAAACTTTTCACCCCAACTCCTCAGATGTGCTCCTGGTGGCCCTTTTCGGGACTGGCCATGTTGTCGGACACACTACCCTGTCTTTCCCAGAACGTCCTTCCTTTCCCCTCCAGTGTTCCTGGCTGCCTGGTGAACTCCTGCTCCGTCTTCAAAACCCAGGTCACAAAACTCATCCCCTGGGATGCATTTGCTTACCAACCCAAACAGAGCTGGTCATTGCCTGTTTGGGCCACGTCTGTACTTAATACACACCCCAGAGTTAGACCATATGCATCTTGATTGTGGGGCATGAGGCTGATCTGGCCTGAACATTAGACTGAGCCAGCTGACTAGTCTTGTTTTGTATATTAGTCATCTGTCATTTATCTTTTTCTACTGGACTTTGAGTCCCTTGAAGGTAAGGACAGTAAGCTTCCTCTCTTTTTATTTCCCTAGCCTGACCCCAGGGCCCATCACCTGGTCAGGTGAATGTCTGGTGACTTGCTTTGGGGAGTCCACATAATAATGACGCTGGTGGAATTGGCCGGATGAGCTGTGGGTGCTCCCCTAAGAGTGAGAACATTTGGCCTCCTCATTCCAGGTGCTCTCTCCAATCCTGAGTTCTTCAGTTACGGGGTGGAAGCGTATGAAGCCTGCAAGAAGGGAGCTCTGACCAGTGACATAATTGACGAGCAGAAAAAGGTTCAGGAAGCTGATCTAGTGATATTTCAGGTTTGTTTTTCCTCTAATTATTATAATCAATTAGATTCATTCTATATACAAACTCTTTCCAAATACTGAGCTTCATGCTCCTAGAAGTGGTATTGATGTTTTTAGCACATTTGCACAATTACTTATGTTTTGTTGGCTAAGGCGATCCAGGTAGCCAATATCACTCATTCAAAATCCCGACCCCAAGTAAGAATGATTTCCCCTTTAGCCCAGTGGTCCAAGAAACATCGGAATCATGCACAGTGTGTTGCTTTCATTCCCCTCCGATTCCCACCCCCAGTCCAGCAGGGGCTGCGGGAAAACCAGATGTGTCTACACTAGTGTTTATCTAGGTTATTTGGGTCAATTGCAGCTCCTGTTTAAATATCCTGATCATTAAGAGGAAAACCTTTTGTTTCCTGCCACTCACTGATTGCCTTACCTGGCCACCATCCCTGTATTCATTCACAAAGTGCCCGAGGCCAGTGATCACTGCAGAAAGAACACTGCTTCTAAGGGCTCTAACTCCCCGCCACTCCTAGAGAGGCTTGCAGTTGTGGATGTGACCAAAAGCCTGGCAGCAAAACATACACGTGTTTTTTGGGAGTTGCTAGGTTGATGGAAATCCAAGTCAAACTAGAAAAAAATGGGAATTTATTCTAAGGGCCCTGGCCACTTGGGTCTCCTGGCACCCAAGGACAGACTATGGCAAGGGACAGTGGGAACAGAGGCTTAGACACCTCTGCTCTTGCTTCCTCTGGGTCTCATCTGCTTTTCTCCACATTCTGGCTCTGTTCTCTGTCACTGCACACCAAGGACTGGAGTCTCTAGATCCAGCATCTCCAAGATGCATCTGATTGGTTCAGATTGCCTGTTTCCCAGCCCTGCCTGAGGGCCGGGAGTGGGCAGGAGAACAAGACCACCCCTTCCTGGCACCACGACTGTCGTGACTGGCCTCAGAACCACGCTCAGCTCTCTCACTCTTGTCTCCCTAGGATCAGCTGACCACTCATGTACCGGGGTGGCTAAGCCTGTTCTTTTTATAATGGCTTTTTTTCTTTTTTAAAGATTTTATTGGGGAAGGGGAACAGGACTTTATTGGGGGAACAGTGTGTACTTCCAGGACTTTTTTCCAAGTCAAGTTGTTGTCCTTTCGATCTTAGTTGTGGAGGGCGCAGCTCAGCTCCAGGTCCAGTTGCCGTTGCTAGTTGCAGGGGGCACAGCCCACCATCCCTTGCGGGAGTCGAGGAATTGAACCTGCAACCTTGTGTTTAAGAGCCCATTGGCCCATGTGGAAATCGAACCAGCAGCCTTCAGAGTTAGGAGCATGGAGCTCTAACCTCCTGAGCCACGGGCCAGCCCCTGGCTTTTCTTTTTTACTACCCCATTTCACATCTCTTGCCTTCACCCTTCTTCCTGATACTTTGCCCAGAGGGTCTGCACTGTTAGTTTATTTTTTTCATTGAGCATTACCCTGTTTCCCCGAAAATAAGACCTTGCTGGACCATCAGCTCTAATGCGTCTTTTGGAGCAAAAATTAATATGAAACCCAGTCTTACTTTACTATAATATAAGACCTGGTCTTACATTAATTTTCGCTCCAAAAGACGCTTTAGAGCTGATGGTCCAGCTAGGTGTGATTTTCGGGGAAACACGGTACTACTGTTATAGCTCACTATTCACTGAGCAATTACCACAGTAATGTGGGCACAGTAATGAATCCTCACCACAATTCTGTGATTTTGGAACTGGTAGTAACACCGTTTGCAAATCAGGAAAGGAGGCATATGGAGGTTAAGTAACCTGCCAGTATCACACAGCAGTAGGTTGTGGAGTTCGGAGCTTGGATTTCAATGCCAAGTCCTGAGTTAGATTTATAGTGAGAGCACATGCGACATGGGCTTCCTTCTACCCTTGGTAACAGACTGCTGTCTGTGTCTGTCTCTTTTCCTTAATGACTTTGTTGGATATAGTCTTAGGACTTCTATGTCACCGAGGGCACTTCGGGGACATCTTACTGCTGCTGTGAGGAATCTGAGGATAAGGCTTTCGTGTGTGTCAAAATCTGAAGCTTCTCAAAACCCAACTCAGTCTGACTGCCAGATGCCAGCAACTCACCCCCAGGCACGCAAAGGGGCAGACACTTTTCCATCCCTTCCTCTTGTCCCCTTGATCAGGTTGGTCACAGAGACTGCTGCCACAGAGCCGGTGTCCAGCAGAGCTTCCTAGTGCCTTCCTGCCTGCTTGGGAGCCAGCACAAGGGGACTGTGCGTGGGGGACACAGAGCCTCCTGTAACAGCTACGAGGACCGCTGTCAGCTCTGCCCCACCCCTCCCCACCGTCACTGCACTGCCCACTGCATGCTTCAGAGTAAAAGGGAAGAAATGTCTTTACTTGTGCTGCCCCATGGATTACACTCGCCTGCCCAGTCACCGGAGAAGAGGACAGCAGGGTTCCTTCTCAGTCCCCAGATAGACTAAAATAGAAATCTGAGACAATGCAGTATTTATTTGTCCTTGGTGTTGTCCCCAGTTCCCGCTCTACTGGTTCAGCATGCCAGCCATCCTGAAGGGCTGGATGGACAGGGTGCTGTGCCAGGGCTTTGCCTTCGACCTCCCAGGATTCTATGATTCCGGTTTTCTCAAGGTATGTGCTCTGGGGGAGTCTCACTGTGGACAGCAGGGAGTGGGGGGGAGGCACCTCACTACCTTATATTTTAGTTTGCCTTTTAAAAAGCAAATGTTGATTGAGCACCAACTGTGTGCAAAGAAAGGCTTGTGTGTTGTGCAGGAGTGTGAAAAGCATTGTTTCTGGAGTCACAGAGCTTTTTGTAGTGAGGGATACAGACACATCCACAACCTACCAGGGCCTGGCCAAGAGGACCTGGGGCTAGTGTCGGGGAGGGTGGCGTGAGCCACACGGTGGCCAGTCCTGGCTCCGAGAGGGCATCTGCTCTGCTCTGAGAGGCAGAGTGGAGCCCTAGCCTTACTCCAGTTCACTTCTCAGAGCTTCCCCTTCTACGTTCAGAAAATAAGATTATACCTACGTAGCACGGTGAGGATTGCATGGAAACTGGTACCCAATACATGATAGCTATGAATTTCTTACAAAAATACATGATTTTTTAAATTCTAAAAGCCTCATAAAATAGTGCAAATAAGGAAAACACTGGGTCACAAAGATCCACTTGAACCATAAGTAACACTAACATTTACTGGGCGGTGCCATGTGTCAGGCACCGCCCACCACCTCATCCAGCCTCACAGCCTCCTCTGGTCAGTGCCTCTGCCTTACCCACAGCTCAAGCCGCAGCCCTGAAGCCCGCACCTACCAGAAGTCAGTGTATTTCCTCTGATCGTTCCTTCCCTTCCTCCCGTTAGATGTAGTTGTCACCTGTAGCTGGGCTTGCTAGAGATCTGAATGTTATATTTTTTCCTCTCTGGAGGGAACTGACCTCACATTTCCCTCCTGGTCATTGTAAGGTTTTGTGTTTGGAATCACAATAGCATTTATTTGTCTCCTCCTCTGGAGTCCACACAAATGCATTTGCTTTCTCTGCAGGATAAATTGGCCCTCCTTTCGATAACCACAGGGGGCACGGCTGAAATGTACTCGAAAACTGGAATCAGTGGAGATTTTAGATACTTCCTGTGGCCCCTCCAGGTACCCATTGCCTCCCTCCCCCACAGCTCCCCAGGTGTAAAATGAGATGCAACAGAAGCCTCAACCCAGACCATTTTGACTCCACCTGGATACAGGAAATTATAAAACATTTTATTTTAACCTTTTTAATTTTTTACTTAGCACTGCAAAGGTTGTCCAACAGGGACAACACGTATTATAATGACAGGCTTTGATATTGTGTGGGCAGATGCTAAGCCAAACCTGGTTAGCTGAAGTCTGCTCTGTGGTCAGAGAATCGCCCCAGAGGCCCTGTGTGGGTACTGAGCACTGGCAGAAGTGTAGAGTCCTCCACAGGCCGTGTTTCTTGAAGGCAGCCTCACCCTAGAACCCTGGTGAGAGATGCCCCAGGACAGGCATTCCCTACAGCCTCCTGCCACCCATAGGTGAGGCCATGGAGCCCAGGCGGCACCTCCTCAGAGGGCCCTACTCCAGGTTCCCCAGGACTCAGAGCTCAGGGTCCACTCTCCTAGGCAGATGCCATGCTGCCTGTGTGCACACCCCTGGGCCCAAGGGGGAAAGCAGTGGGCAAAGCGTGTTCCAGCAGGCTGGGGGAGGGAGGAAAGGGGCTGGAGGTCAGGTCGCCACACCCTGGTACAGAACTCCTGGGAGATCCCGAAACCGTGATGGGAACTTTCTTCTAAGTTGTTATGAAGGGATGTTTGTCCAGGGAGGAGGAGATCACTTATTTAACAGTTTGTGAACTGGCTTTCAAAATGTAGACAGTGATGTGTGGGCCTCTTGCCCTCCAACCAACCCCTGATAGGACAGGTCTGGACAAGGGTGTGGGCTTTAAGGGAAGGAATGCAGAGGGTGGAGAGTGATACAAAACTAGTCTTTGAAAAGAGACTACTGAGACAATGATTCCATTTAGTGATGCTCTACTGAAGGAAATGATCATTTACAAGCCTGAACATTTTTTTCCAAAGGCCAACTGGTCTCTCATATGCCATTAACCAAGCTTAAATTCTTGTTGTTTTTTAAAAATCTTTATATTTTTTCAGTTTGCAGAAGTACATATTGTAGAAAAAAGTGAGACTGTAGAATATAAAAATAGTCCTCTTAATCCCACCTTAAAAATAATCACTTTTAGTAATTTGATGTATTTCCTTATGGCCCACATATATTCTTGCATATATATTGTTTATTATTAGGTTTATTATGTTTTTTTGCATAATAGTATAACCATAAATATTGCTTCAAATTTCTTGTTGTTATTTTCATTTAACATATATGTTGAACAACCTTCCATGGTGGCACATTGTAGCTATAATAATCTCATTCTAAACTAATCCATCATGTGAATGTACCATAATGTGCCAAATCAATAGAAACCATAAAGTTTAGCATGTGAATCAGTAGCAGAGATTCCAGATTAATGTGTTATCAGAATAGTTTGGAATTTACAGCTGCTCAGCGTTCTTCACTCACTTGGGAAAGCCAGCATTTTAAGGTTACCCCAGGGGCCTTCAGCTGTTTTCAGTTACCCAGTAGCAGTAAAGTTGTTCAGTTATTTTTTGACGGTTTGTTTCATACCATTTCCCCCTTTCATTCTTTAACTGAATGACATGTAAAGGGTGTGGCTTCTAACCAGTTCTTTTCTTTCTTTGTGGCTGTAGCATGGTGCATTGCACTTCTGTGGGTTTAAAGTCCTCGCCCCTCAGATCAGTTTTGCTCCTGAGTTGGCATCAGAAGAAGAAAGAAAAGGGATGGTGGCATCCTGGGCGCAGAGGCTGAAAACCATCTGGACAGAAGAGCCCATCCACTGCACACCTCCTTGGTACTTCGGACAGTAACACTTTTTTCCATGTGCACATCACATGAGCAATACACTAAGAGATGAAGCTGTAATAAAATGGAAACACAACAGAGTTAACTGGATTTATTTAATGATGTGCATGAATGTCTTCAGGGTTTTATACAGCCAGATCCAATATTTCAGTAACCAGCTGGTGTAGGAGCCTGACTCAGAGAAACTATGCTATCCGGCAGCACATGACCTAATTCCTGGAACCGTCAGTTTGCCCTTAGAAGGTCACGTCTCTGATAAGTAAAGCCCCTTCCTCATTCCGCTCTCTCCTTCCTCATTCACTCCCCGCCCAGTTTACCCTAACCCATATAATCTTGTAGCTGCAATAAAAAATTTGAGGCTTGATCAGAACTTTGTCTTGCCTCCATTTCTTCGCGCCTCCTATTTTCTCTTTTCAGGGTGTCTCCCTTCGGTCCCTGTTGAATGCCCCGCTGGTCGGGGCATTTCTGGCGCCCAACGTGGGGCCCAAAGATCCCAGACCCCTTGAAAAACTGTCTGCCTTAAGTCCGGCCGGACGCGTTGCTGAGTCTCCGCGCGATTTTACCGCGCGAGCCTGACTCGTTTCCTGATCTCCACGGATAAAAGCCGATCCGTGAGCCTGATCTGATAGAGGTAAGCAGACAGACGAAAATAGATGTTTTGGGATGATTTTAGATGTAATATTACCCCTCGGTCGAATGAATGTGTGAATGAGTGATAGTTCCACGACTTCTCGTCACGGAGCTTGCTTGGGCCCTAATCTGAGGTTCCGGTTCTGTCATACGGCATAACGGCGACTGGACTCCGGTCCACCAGTTCGGGGGTTTATACCGAAGCGCCTTAGCTAAGACAGATTTAGTCCCTTGAGGGTCACGGCCAGATGGGCATCTGATTGTTTCGCTTGTTGATTGAAGGGCGAGAAGGGGACCATGGGTCAGACATTAAGTTCTCATGAACTGTTCATTTCTGGGTTAAAGAGTTCCCTCAAGGTGCGTGGAATTAAGGCTAGAAAAAAGGATCTCCGTGAATTTTTCGAGTTTCTGACAGATATTTGTCCCTGGTTCCCCCAAGAAGGAACGATTGATATTAGGATTTGGAAGCGCGTCGGCGATGCGTTCCAAGATTTTTATAAAGCCTTTGGGCCTGAAAAGGTCCCCGTTTCTACTTTTACTTACTGGAATCTCATAAATGACGTCCTCAGGGTTCACTCCCATGACCCGGATGTTAGAGAAGTTATAAAAAAGGGGGAGAGCCTCTTAAAGGAATCGTCCCGTCCCCCGTCAGAAAATGACTCCGTGTCTATAGATATCCCTATTACTGACCCTAAGCCCAAGCCCTGTCTCGAGGAAGGCCCTACCCAAAATTCGGCTGAACCCCCTAGTCATCCCTCATTAAGACTTTATCCCTGCCTTAAAAACCTTCCCCAAGATTCAGACACAACCCTCCCTCCCGAGGACCAGGCTACCCTTGAGGATGCGGCCGCTCATTACCATCAGAAGGACCCCTCTGTATCGTCTCCTCCACCCTTCCGGCCACCTCCTTATATCATCCCTCAACACCCTCCATTCCTCGCTCCCATCGTCCACGGTCCCCTTACTACTATTCCTCACTCCAATCCCCCTACTCAAACAGCCGCTTCCCTAACACAACAGATTGCCTCTCTTCGAGAGGCCCTCCAGGAAAAACGCCAACACATTAGTCTTCTCAAAGAACTCCGTGCCCTTGAGGCTGAACTCGCTGCACTCTCTGGGCTGCCCTTTTCCCCCCGTCTACCCCTAAAACGAGCTCCCAAACAAAAACCTGTCCTCGCTTTTCCGGTCACTCGCAGACAGGCTGCAGAGGTAGGTCCCGATACTCAGACCCCTGAGGACCCCCAAGAGGAGGATACCGCAGAGGGGTCCGATAATGAGGCTGAGGAACAAGATAACCCCCCCTCAGAGGAAGAAACGGAACCCCCAAGAGACAGACAGCGCTACCGCCCTTTAAACATTAAATATTTAAAAGACTTAAAGGCTGCGGTCCACACATGGCCCTGTGGCTCCCTTCACGGTAGCCTTGCTGGAAAGCCTCACTGACCGTTGGCTAACGCCAAATGATTGGTTCACTTTAGCTCACGCCTCCCTGTCTGGCGGTGATTTTGTTTTATGGCGCACAGAGTATGCGGAAAACGCACTAAAAATGGCTGAACGAAATACTCAGAGCCAGTCCTCCCGCTCCTGGACTAGAGATCGCCTTCTCGGCCGACCGCCCTATAACACCAATGAGACTCAGGCCGCCTTCCCCCCAGGCTTATTAGCTTAAGTCCAAAATGCCGGCCTCAAGGCCTGGCGTAAACTCCCACCCAAAGGGCCCGCCAGCACCTCCTTGGCCAAAATCCATCAAGGGCCTGACGAATCCTATTGCGATTTCATCAGCCGCCTAACTGAGGCTGCCGAGCGCTTAATTGGAAAAAAAGAGTCAGATAGCGCCTTTATTAAACATCTTGCATTTGAAAATGCCAATGCCACATGCCAAAACGCCATCCGCCCCCATCGCAATGGCTCCCTCTCAGACTATATTAAACTTTGTTCTGGTGTCGGGGCGTCTCACGCCATCGGTCTAGCCATTGGAGCCGCACTAAAAAGCTTCACACAGGACAATCAAAAATCCTGTTACAATTGTAAACAGCCTGGTAAACTGCACCGCTATTGTTAATTCCACTGCTCCTGCCTGCCCCGCTCTTAATCATGTTTTCATCTGGGGCAACGGCCTGGCCTTCACGGCCCTCCCCACCAATTGGACTGGCCTCTGTGCGCTGGCTTTTCTCTTACCAGATATAGATATTCTACCCGGAGATCAGTCACTTCCTATACCAGCCCTTGATCTTTTCTCTGGGCGACAAAAACGGGCCCTCGCGTTCATTCCCCTTATGGCAGGACTAGGTATAACCGCCGCTATGGCCACAGGTGCTGCCGGGGTAGGAGTGTCCGTAGACACTTATCAACGGCTCTCTCTCCAACTTATTGATGATGTTACCACACTATCAGATACTATTAATGACCTTCAAGACCAGGTCGATTCCTTAGCAGAAGTAGTACTCCAAAACAGACGAGGGCTTGATCTTCTAACAGCGGAACAAGGGGGGATCTGTTTAGCTTTACAGGAACGATGCTGCTTCTATGCCAACAAATCCGGCATAGTGCGAGACAAGGTCAAGAGACTCCAAGAAGATCTTCTTCAACGCAAAAACAACTTCTTGACAACCCCTTTCTAACCAGTTTTCATGGTCTCTTGCCTGTCCTCCTCCCCATCCTTGGCCCCATTCTAGGATTACTCCTACTTGTCTCCCTCGGACCTTGGGCATTTAATAAACTGACAGGATTCATCAAACAACAAATAGATAACATTCTGGCCAAACCTATCCATATTCATTATCAACGGCTGGCGACAATGGATCACCCAGAGGGTGACTATACTCAGTTACAAACAGGCTCCAGCTATATAGACATATAACTGACATGGTGGCTGAGGACATGTCGGCCTATAACAAGAGGCCTGAGCACCAGACGGCTGCAGCGACTGGGTACTGCAAGGGAGGGTCCCGATTGACCCAATTTCAGCTCTCCCTGAACTCATGTCCAGACTACATAGGGGTTGGTGCCTAAGTCAAAATAACTGCCCCACCCCTGGTCCACAAAAGGCACCGGGGGCTATGCGCTATTGGGACCGTCTGGGCCTCTGAGTTCCCGTCTTGGTTAAGGCTCACTCTCTTAAAAAGATAAAGAGAGAGGAGATGTAGGAGCCTGACTCAGAGAAACTATGCTATCCGGCAGCACATGACCTAATTCCTGGAACCGTCAGTTTGCCCTTAGAAGGTCACGTCTCTGATAAGTAAAGCCCCTTCCTCATTCCGCTCTCTCCTTCCTCATTCACTCCCCGCCCAGTTTACCCTAACCCATATAATCTTGTAGCTGCAATAAAAAATTTGAGGCTTGATCAGAACTTTGTCTTGCCTCCATTTCTTCGCGCCTCCTATTTTCTCTTTTCAGGGTGTCTCCCTTCGGTCCCTGTTGAATGCCCCGCTGGTCGGGGCAAGCTGGTTGTACTGAATTCTGTTCTGACTAATATTATTCACTCAGGCTTTCTTTTCTAATATCTTTCCATCTCCTTATGTTGAGTCTTCATTGGTTGCTTTCAGATAGTTCTCTTCACATGAAGCTGCATTTGTTAGTTTTGTGTTTTGTTGTAATTCATAACTTGAGAGTTGGTGTTTCTTCATAGGAAAGTTTAATCTGTTCATAGCTAGTGTTTTACTGCTATATTTGGACTTATTTCTTCCAATTTTTTTAACTTGCATTATGACTATGAAGTTTTAATTGAACAGCCATTTACACTATATTTAAATTAAATATTACAATGAAAATTTCCAGACAGTCTGAAGGCGTCCTATCACTATGCATATGTTCATGTAGCACTACTAATAATTAATCCCCCCCAGCATAGGCACGTGTAGACAGAGGTATCTCCCTCACGCAAGTTTAAGAGATTAAATCTCCTCATCCTCACTGCTGAGGACAGAGCCACTGCCTGTGGGCAGGGGCCCTTCCTCCCTGTTCCCAGCACCCCCACAGACCCCGTCACGCCTGTGGCACACACTTCTCACTGGATCTTCCTCATCAAACACCGTCTTGTTGGAATCTTATCTTCAAACAGATTTTCACCTGCAACGTCTTCCTCCTTCCTCAGCATTGGCACACCCTTCTCCATGTGCATTTTCTTGCTCTTTTCCATCGGTTCTTCTCCATATGCATCTTCTTTCTCATCTGAATCTTCACACACTCAGAGCCTTCCTCATCACTCTCAGAGCCATCATCTTCAAATTCTAATTTTCAAGGTCATTGTCTCCTAACTCTTCTTCAACACCATTTTCTTCTAATTATTTTTTGGAGCCATCTTCAAACTTTCTCAGAGCAATCTTCAGATTCTCTTTCCAAGACATCTTCCTCAGACCCTTTTTGGGGCCATCGGCCTCTTCAGATTCCTTTTCAGGGCCACCTTCAGAACTTTTGCAAAGCCATTATCATCATAAATTTTTTTTAAAAAAAGAGTTTTGTTGTATATAGCTAACATACAATATTATATTAGTTTCAGGTGTACATCACAGTTATTCATTAGTACCCACCTGGCACTATATAGCGTTATTACCACATTGATTATATTCCCTATGTTAAAGAAGTGATCACCATGGTAAGTCAAGCAACCATTTGACATTGCACCACGCTATCACAATATTATTGACTATATTCCCCATGCTGTACATTACATCCCCATGAGTTATTGTTTTATATATGGAACGTTGAACCTCTTATTCTTTTTTATCTATTATATCCATTTTTAATTTTTCAATTAGAGTTGACATTCAATATTATATTAGTTGCAGGTGTACAGCATAGTGCTTAGACATTTCTATAATTTAGGAAGTGATCCCCCTGACTGGTACCCACCTGGCACTATACATAGTTATTACCATATTATTGATTATATTCCCTAAGCTTTACATCCCCATGACTATAAATTTGTACTTCTTAATCCCTTCCTCCTTTCATCCACCCCTCAACTCCCCTTCCATCTGACAACCATCAAAATGTTCCCTGTATCTATGAGTTTCTTCCTGTTTCATTTGTTTATTTTGTTCTTTAGATTTCACTTATAAGTGAAATCCTATGACATTTGTCTTTCATTATCTGACTTACAACACTCAGCACAGTACCCTCTAGGTCCATTCATGTTGTTGCAGATGGCAAGATTTTGTTCTTTTTAACGGCTGAGTAATATTCCATTGTATATATGTACCACATCTTATTTATCCATTCATCCATTTGGGGACACCCAGGTTGCCTTTGTACCTTGGCTTATGTAAATAATGCTGCAATGAACATATGAATGAGCATGTCCCCTTGAAGTAAGATTTTCGGTTTATTTGGATAAATACTGAGAAGTGAGATTACTAGGATCTTCTTTGTTTTTTGTTATAGTCTTTGTTTTAAAGTCTATTTTATCTGGTATAAGTATTGCCACTTCAGCTTTTGTTTGTGTTTTTGTTTCTCTTTTCATGAAATATCTTTCTTCACCCCTTTACTTTCAGTCTGTGTGTGTCTTTTGAAATGAAGTGAGTCTCTTGTAGGCAGCATATGTAAAGGTTTTGTTTTCTTATCCATTAAGCCCCCCCCATCTTTTGATTGGAGCATTTAATCCATTTATGTTGGTAAATATGTAGTTATTGCTATTTTATTCATATTTTTTATTTTTTATTTTATCTTTTTATCTTAAAGAAGTCCCTCTAAGATTCCTTTTAACACTGGTTTGATGGTGATGAACTCCTTCAGCTTTGTCTTGTCTGGGAAGCTCTTTATCTGTCCTTCAATTCTAAATGATGCCCTTGCTGGGTAGAATAGTCTTGGGTATAGGTCCTTGGTTTTCATCACTTGGAATATTTCCTGCGAATCCCTTCTGGCCTGCCAAGTTTCTGTTGAGAAATCAGCGGCGAATCTTATGGGAGCTCCCTTGTAGGTAACTAACTGATTTTCTCTTGCTGCTTTTAAGATTCTCTCTTGTCTTTAACTTTTGGCATTTTAATTATGACCTGTCTTGGTGTGGGCTTGTTTGGGTTCATCTTGCTTGGGATTCTCTGAGCTTCCTGGGCTTATATATCTATTCCCTTCTCCAGGGTAGGGAAGTTTTCTGTCATTAGTTCTTCAAATAGGTTTTCAATTCCTTGCTCTCTCTCTTTTCCTTCTGGTACCCTTATAATATGAATATTGGTACACTTGATGTTGTCCCAGAGGCCCCTTAAACTATCCTCAAGTTTTTGGGTTCTTTTTAGTGTTTGCTGTTCTGATTGGGTGTTTTCTGCTACCTTATCTTCTAAATTGCTGATTCAATTCTCTACTTCATCTAATCCACTGTTGATTTCCTCTAATATATCCGTCACTTCTGTTATTCTTTATTTCTGACTAATTCTTTTTTATGTTTTCTATCTCCATTTTTATGTTTCCTATCTCTGTGGAAGTTCTCCCTGAGATCACTGACCATCCTTATATCCAGTGTTTGGAACTCTGCATCTGATAGATTGCTTTTCTCCATTTTATTTACTTCTTTTTCTGGACCTTTGTTCTGTTCTTTTATTTGGGACATGTTTCTTTGTCTCCCCATTTTGGCTGTCTCTCTGTGTTTGTTTCTAAGTATTAGGTAGGGCTGCTATGTTTCCTGGTCTTAGTAGAGTGGCCTTATGTATAGGTGTGCTGTGAGGCTCAGTGGCGCTGTCTTCCTGGTCACTTGAGATGCACAATCCAGATATATCCCATGTGACGGTTGTGTGTGCCCTCCTCTTGTAGGTGAGCTTTGGTTGCTATCTGCACATCAGTGGGAGGGATTGACTCTTGGGCTTATTGGTTGTGAGGACTAGCTGTAAGGAGTTGGAGGAGTTGTGGTGCAAAGTCTGACCCTACAGAACAGGATCTGCCTCAGCAGGACTCTGGTGCCTGCCCAATCCGCCCCTTGGGTGTGTCATCCATGGAGGCGGCTAAGTGATGCTCAAACTTGTTTCAAAGCTGGCCACTAGGGCACCAGCACGAGGACCACCTTGACTCTCTGTAGGTCAAGTTCAGCTGCAGCCCATGCCCCACCCAGGGCCACCCATCAGGATCCACAAATCAATCTGCAGATGACCACTGCCCACGCTGTGCTAAGAAGTGCCTTGAGAGGCCAAGCTGCGAACCAAGGCTGGCTGCCCTAGCGCTGGGCTTAGGGCTGCTCAGCCAGAGGTACAGGACACACTCAAGCCAGGTGCTTCTTGCCTGGATTCCACAAACCTTTGAGAGACCCTAGGAAAGTCTGCAGCATGAGCCAAGGCAGGCGGTTTGTATGAAAAAGCCACTGGAAGCAGATTGGGTGTGCCCCAAAGTTGGGTGGGCAGGGTCTCAAATCACCAGGGCATGGCGAATGAACTGCGTTAGCCAACTTGATGGAAATTCAGATATGGCAGCCACTGGCGTCTGCACACCGGGAAGGGAGAGGGGTCAACAATGAAATAATGGCTTCTGCCAACTCCAACATCCAGGAGAAAGCTGCCGCTCCAGCCCCTGTCCAGAAGCCTGACAACTCAGTTCCTTACCGTGTATCCCTGCTTCCTCTCCAGCTGCTGCCCCAGTCCTGGAGCTCAGAGCCAATGATTCTTTCAGTGAGTAAGTCCATGAGTGGTCCCTTTAAAAGGAGCACCTGAGACTCCAACTGCCCTTGGTCTCACTCAGTCACAATGTCTGCTGGTTTTCACAACCAGAAATTATGGTGACTTCTCTCCCCAGCACTGGGACCCTGGGCTGGGGAAGAGCTGGAACCCATTGTTCCTTCAGGGGAGGACCTCCACTACTGAACTATCCCTCCAGATTTTTAACGGTCACACGCGGGTGTAGGACCAGCCTGTTATGCATCTCTGTCTTTCCTATAGGTCTCGAGGTGGCTTCTTTTGCATGTCCTTAGTTGTAGGGCTTTGGTTCAGCAAGATTTTTAGGTGATTCTCAATGATGGTTGTTTTGTAGTTTCATTGTGATTTTGAGGTGAGAGAAGAAAAGCACAGCATTTACCTACTGCCCCATCTTGACTGGAACTCCCATCATAATCTTTTTTGAGGTTCTTCTTTTAAGACCAGTTTTTTCAGACTTCTGGAGCCATGTCCTTTAGCATCTTTCTCAGAAGCATTTCTTCAAAATCTCCCCTACCTTCTGTTTTTTCAAATATCTTTTCTTCTTTCTTTCTTTTTAAGGATTTAATCCAGTCTTTATTCCACACTCATGATTGTTCTCTGTAATCAGAATACAAGTCATAAGAACAAGCTATCAAATAATTTGCCAATAATCTTAAATAATGCAGCATAGCATTACTTTTAATACACTCTATTCTAGATTAAGTTTTAAAACTCAAACAGCGATATTCACGATCAACGAAAGTGTTTTAAATGTTTAAAAAGACACTATATCAAGCTATTTCATAATGTAAGTATTTTCCATTTATAAAAGTACTTTGGAAGTTTGAGGCTTGAATATATTTCTCTACTCATCTGCCCCACCCTCTCCCAATTTCACGTTAGTATAGGGTTGCTGCAAGAATGCTAGTGAAGACATTAATTTTTTCCTTTAATTTCCTTTCCTTAAATTTCCTTTCTGAGAAATTCAAGAAAAAAGATTGCATGTCATGTATTTTTTTCAAGGAAAACTAAGTGAATAAATTTAGGCACTCTAATAGTGTCCCTTTGAGGTAGAATGCTAAAAAGACATTTGATCAAATCACAGCCTAGTTTAAACCTCTGCATCAGAAACTAACTTCTCATAAATTCTCTCTAAAGTTAACTGTGGAGAACATTAAGTGTAACATTAACAAGAGCCTTCCAAGATAATATACAGTGGACAAGAATGTTAATACTACAGCTGCTGCTTTCATGTACATTGAGAGCAAATAATTCTCTTAAAACAGACATCCAAGATCCATTCTCAAAGTCTTTAGCATTTTATCATGAAAAGCATAGCCATGCTAACTTCAGTACACAAACCATGATCTCACACCTACAAAATAAAAATAGAATTAGTAGTAGTTTATTGTCTTATACAAATTTAACGAACATGGCAACCATGTCAAAGGAATTAAAACATTTTCAGGACATGTGTACAGGCCATACATCTCAAAAACAATTAATAAAAATTCAGGGGCCCGGCCCAGTGGCTCAGGCGGTTAGAGCTCCATGTTCCTAACTCCGAAGGCTGCCGGTTCGATTCCCGCATGGGCCAGTGGGCTCTCAACCACAAGGTTGCCAGTTCAACTCCTCGAGTCCCGCAAGGGATAGTGGGCTCTGCCCCCTGCGACTAAGGTTGAACATGGCATCTGAAGCTGAGCTGCCTCCCGGATGGCTCAGTTGGTTGGAGCAGGGGCTCTCAACCACAAGGTTGCCAGTTCAATTCCTCGACTCCCGCAAGGGATGGTGGGCTGCGCCCCCTGCAACTAAAATTGAACACAGCACCATGAGCTGAGCTGCCGCTGAGCTCCCGGATGGCTCAGTTGGTTGGAGTGCATCCTCTCAACCACAAGGTTGCTGGTTCGACTCCCGCAAGGGATGGTGGGCTGTGCCCCCTGCAACTAGCAATGGCAACTGGACCTGGAGCTGAGCTGCGCCCTCCACAACTAAGACTGAAAGAACAACAACTTGAAGCTGAACAGCACCCTCCACAACTGAGATTGAAAGGACAACAACTTGACTTGGAAAAAAGGCCTGGAAGTACACAATGTTCACCAATAAAGTCCTGTAAAAAAAAAAAAAAAATTCAGGAGGAATTTATGCATTGCATATCTAACTCAACTATTGGGTGAAAAGAGTGCAATAAATAGGATTAAAAGGCACTTCCCTACACAAAAGAAGAAATAAAACTGCAGCCTAAGGGTGCTTGAAGAGTGTGTAATTACTGCAACAATCTCAACTTGGGAGGCAAAAAAAGATTTAATCAAACATTTATAGGATTCAGTGTGATCCACTTTCACAAAAAATTTTCACAATTTCATCTGTTTTCATGTTGTCTTTCTTGGCTATCTGGTTCTATACTTTGGCTTCTTCGACGATCATGTTTGTCAGACTGTTCCTTACTAACACTGATCTCATTTGTGGGAACGTTCTTTGCTTCTGCTTCAGGTATAGTTTCTTTAAATGCCATACTAGTTGCATCTTCTCAAACATTCATTCTGGATATGCAAGGGTGCTCTGGAAATGCCTTACTTGAGAAGACCCTGCTCTTTAAAGCAAACACAAAATTTGAACCCATATCACCTCTGTTGGCCTCGGGATATTGAAAAAAGCCTCCTGTTCTCCCAGCCTTTCCTCCCTTTCTCATGGGGTCTCCTCAGTCTAGTCATCTATAATCCCACCCCATGCTTACACAGAGATTTGATGGCCACCAAACCACTTTCATTGAGGATTTGAATATAATGATCAACTTCCTCTGCATTCCTCAAAGACACAGACGTTACACCATCTGGGTGTCTGTCAAAGAGAAGTGGCTTCCTCTTTTGCCTAAATGTTGAAAATTCTCCTTAAAGGTTGTCTCTGACCTTATTCAGCACTAATGGGCCATCCTCCAAATCTGTAGGATAAAGCATCTTGATGATGACAACTCGTTCATGGTGCACTCTGGACGATCCACTAGTCCAGCTGCTTGTTTTGCAGAGAAAGCTACCTCCTGTGATGCTTGCACTACTTTTCTGAAGCCTCAGATTCCCCTTCAGGGGAAACTTGGCTACTTCAACATTTAACTTCTAGCTTCTAATTTCATCTTCATCCAAAAGTATTAATGTGAAACCCAGATTCCCTCTTCAAATAACTGCAAAGCCCATCTCCTTTAAGATTTCCTTGGTTATCTTTTAAAGCTTCATCTTAAATTCTGTCTGAAGATCTCTCATAATCACTCCAAATTAGATAGAGTGTGTATAAATGCCTCCACTATGTCTGGAGGCAAACCAGTGACATAGGCATTTGTATTTCTGTCTTCAACATGAAGCCTTTCTTTTTTTCCCCCCTCTTCTTGAGACCTGAGGGTTTGGGCTTTTTCTTTTTTTCTTTGTAGAGGTTTCTCAACATTGCTAGTACCATCTTGTATGTTTGCAGTAGAGTCAGACGTGCCATCATTGAGAAGCCATAATAATTAGCCTGATATTTAGTGAAGAAATCCTCAGTGACCTTGGGAGCCAAGCCTTCTTGTCCAGGGTGTCAGCCGGCTGCTGCCCAAAGACTGGTTTCTCTGCTGGGCTTCTCCTGGATGTCGCCATCCTCGGTGCCTCCATACAGTTCTTGCATTCATGACTGCTCATCAAACTCTTCGTTCCATCTGCGTAGTTGCCATGTTTCCCACCTCACCCAGGAGCAGGGCCCAGGCAAGCAAGGAGGTGCTGGCTCACTCTGTCCGGCCTCAGTGTTACCAATATGGGTCCCAGGCCTGCCATCTCTTTTGTAGTGTCACTTTGCCTGCTTTCTTTTGTGGCAGTATTTCCTGGATGTGCCCTGGGTTGCTGTTTCTCAATCATATTCCGACTCTGGAATCCCTCAAAATTTATGATCCCAGGAGAATTTTATTCAACTGTCTTCCAGGCACCTCAAAATCAACAAGGGATCAATTGAGTGCACCCTTCTCTTTCCCACACCTCCATCAACATTCCTAATGTCAGTAAGTGGCAGGAACATTCATCCAATGCTCAGGCCCAAAACCTGGGACTCACCGTGACTCACATCTAACCAAGCTTCACATCTTGCTCAGTCTAATACCTCCTACCTATGTTTAACTCACCCACTATTTCCATCTACAATTCTACCATGCTAGTCCAAGAGACCACCTTTTCTTGCCTGGATTATTGCAGCAACGTCCTAAATAATTTTCCCTCATGCACTTTCACCCCTCACAACCCATTTTCTGCAAAATGCTTAGAGCAATCTTTAAGCACACACACACGCATGCACCCCCTCGTCCCCCCCCCCCCACACACACACAATCTCATTGCAGTCTTGAGGCTTATTGATTCTTTAAAGCCTTCTCGTGCTATCAGGACACGTCCAGAATCCTTGAGGAGGTCTGAGGTGCAGCATGTGACCCTGCCTCCTATCCAGGCTCTGGCTGCTGTGTGTCTCCATCCCAGCCATATCTGACTTCTTCCCATTCCTGCCAAGGACCCACATCTGTCCTGGTGCAATGCCTCCTCTAGGCTGCTCCCTCCAGCAGGAACACTCACCCCATTTCATCACCCTTTACATGTCACCTCCCTGACTCAAGATGAAAGCAGCCATCCACAGCTTCTCAGATGGAGTTAGATGCCTTGTCCTGTGCTCTGTATTTCTCCTGGCTTTAAAAACATCTCTGTGGCATTTTATTTATACAAGAAACACATGAAGATATTCTTGTATACATTTCAAGCACTATGACTATCTGATTAAAGTCTGTCTCCCTCATTAGACTGTTGGCTCTGTAAACGGAGGGAAAGACCGATCTTGTCCAAGTTGTGTCAGTGTGGGGTAGTGCCCATTTCAGGAAGGGCTCCCTTAGTATTTTTTGGAGAAGTGAGTTCTGTACCCTTCTTGCACGCAGCCCCGGCCCAGGCCTGGATCTCGGGCAGTAGTTGGGCTCTCAGCAAGACTTCAGCATCCCTGTGAGCACCAGGAAAAAGGAAGATGTGGACATCTGAAAGACTAGACCTTATTGCCGCTCCCTGGTTTGTCCTCTGCTCCTGTGCTTTCAGAAACCGGACCCTGGCTCTTGATGAGGGATTGTTGTTTGGGGAGGACAGCCAGGGACAGGAAATGCAGGAGAAATTCCCTGGACAGCCATCTTCTTCTTTTTCTGATAACCAGGGATGTCTTTAGGCAACATGAACTCACTGTCTTCCCTTGTGCTCAGCAGCCTGCAGCCCCAATGAGTGTGACAGGTGGAGAGGGAGCAGCCCCAGCATTTAGAGCCTCATGCTGTATCCTTGTGGGGTTGCTGGACCTTAGAACCCATTGAGGAAGGAAACATAGGCTACACTGCATTGTCTCTGAAGCCACCAACTCTAAATGTCAGAGAGGTGGATTCTCTAGCCAGCCAGGGGATGCCACCCCTTCCTGAGTGGAGCTGAGAGGACTGGCACATTCAAGGAAAGACTCGTTGCTGCCCTCCCAGGTTTCTGAAGTCCGATTTCCCTGAGAAAACTTAGCCTTGAATATGTCAAAGATGTTAATTGTGCCTTCTAAGCAAAATTGTTAGCACTTCGAATGCTGGGACCGTATTATATTGCATTAGCTCCCATAGCACTTAGCACCCTATTACATTGACTGCTGACTTTAAAAATCTCATTGCTGAAAAACTTAAAATGAAAATATATTCAGCATCAGCAGGGCAGTGGGGATTGCTATAAAAGGAAAAAACAGAAAAGAAAAGAAATGACAGCAGCCACATCTGTTTTAAGTCATTGGCACCAATTTTCTTAAAAGCACAGGTCCTTTTTGGTTCAGAAAATTCTCTCTGGTTATGCGGTTAGGTCCCCCAGGCTAGTTGGGGTGAAGGTTGGTAGGAAAAATAAAAGAGAGAAAAGAGACTTATGTTGCTCAATGTAAGAAAGATGTCAGGAATTTTGGAGTCATTTTTGGCAGCTCAAGAGTGTGAGAAAGTGAAATAGGCACAGTTCTCAAGAGGGGGGACATGAGCCCCAGAAAACAGTGGCAAGATGGGGGTGTAGGACAGAGACGGCACATGAGCAGTTCACTGGTGGGGATGAGGTAGGAACCGTGGGATAGCCTGGACAATCCCAGGCAGACCTCTGTCTGTCAGATGTGTGCTCAGTTATTTTGTTTTGCCCTTATAGGAAAGCATTACTGCAGACAAGACTAGAGGGCCCAAGATCGCTTGTATTGGACCAGCACAAGAGCTTTTTGCCTGTGACACTATTAACTGACTCAGACTGCTGAGAGCTTTCTAGCAACAGATAACAAGAGCTATAAAAACAGCTAGACCTCTCACCAGACAACACCGCTTACCAGGATGTATTCAAAGGAAATACATAAAAAGGAAAAGTACTTTTCTTAATTAAATCGGAGTTGCCCCCTACTCAACAAGGGCCTAACATTTTGAGGGTCAAGGACTCTTTTGTAAAGTGTCTGGTTGAGGTTGAAAACCCCACTGAAATTTTCATTCCCTGCTCTGTGGTAGATGATATTTCTGAAAAGCCCTCCTGCAGCAAAATTTCTAGAGGCAAGATACCGTATTTTGCCATGTGTAATCCTCATTTTTCTGCCGAAATTTGTGAGCGAAAAGTATGGATGCACATTATACATGGCTAGTACTAATTCCATATCTATGTAAAATTTTAAAATTCTTTTATTTATGCTTATGAGTTAAAAGTGTAACTCTAGAAATCAATAACAATATCCAAAATATGCAAAATAATACCCTGAAATACGATAATCAGTTTTGTTGAACTTACAATGAACTTTCAACGACAAAGAGTTCTTGGCCTTCTATGATGTGTAAATATTGTAAATTTGTTACTGGTACATAAAATTTCTTGGACTATAATATGTTAAAAAAGAAATGCTAAAATTCCTTAAAAATTTGAATTAAAAAATTAAAACAAAAGATTTTTTCCCTGAAAATTTGAGCCAAAAACATGGGTGTGCATTATACATGGGCAAAATACGGTAAATTGCAACAAACAGTTATAAATGCATTGCTGAGATTATAAGAAACTAAGGAAAATGTCCAAGTATATCCCAAACTTTCTCTCCCCAACCCACCCACCAATCTTGCCCCACAACAACAAAAAACTAACTAAGCAGAATACTAAGCAAATGTGGAAACGTAGGCTGCCTCAGGGTCAAATGCTGATACCAATTCTCTAGCAGAAAGAAGCAAGAGAGCAGATGTTGGGTCTGTGCAATGTAGGCAACCGAATTGAGACCTTGTATAAAGGGGCCATCTCTGTGAGAAGATGGATAGAAAACTACATCTGTCCTTAGAGACAGGAAGCTAACCTGTCTATCTGCATCTCAATTCTGGGTAAAAACCATATCTCTCCTGTATCATAGGATCTTAGAAGGGAATTTATTCTATCCACATCTACAGAGTAAGAGGAAATATAAAGAGATTAAATGGTCCCAAATGAACACAACCCTTAATATAGGAAAAAGCAAACATAAATTTGCTCTGGAGAAAAACCTCATCTCATGGCTGTGAGGATTCCCCTTGATTAATATCAGCCTAATATAAGCCCCCCAAATTACCAAACACATGAGGAAACACCATGATTGAGACTACGAGGTTTGACAATTAAGTTCGCAAACTCATCCTAGAAGACGTGTTATATACCTCATTGCTGAATATCACTACGGTCACCTTCGAAGTACTCCTACCTTGGGAAACTATGCACCAAAGCCAGTGCCTAGTCCACCCTTCAAAGCAATTTTGGAACTCTTTTTCTGGAATGGCCATCAAAGCTGTTATATTACCCTTGATGTCCTGAATGTCATCAAAATGCCTTCCTTTCAATATCTCTTTATTATTTGGGTAAAGAAAGAAGTCACTGGGGGCCAGATCAGGTGAGTAGGGAGGGTGGTCCAATGCAGTTATACGTTTACTGGCTAAAACTCCCTCACAGACAGTGCCGTGTGAGCTGGTGCATTGTCGTGATGCAAGAGCCATGAATTGCTGGTGAAAAGTTTAGGTCGTTTTCGTCTAACTTTTTCATGCAGCCTTTTCAGCACTTCCAAACAGTAAACTTGGTTAACTGTCCAGTTGGTACAAATTCATAATGAATAATCCCTCTAATGTCATAAAAAGGTTAGCAACATCATTGCAACACGTTTGCAAACTTAATTGTCAGATCTTCATAAGCAGAAATACCAAGCAATATATTTTACCCTCATGAGCTTCAAATATTGTCATTATGAGATACATAACACAATATAATGATGTATAAAATGTTTAAAGAAATGAAAATTGAATCAAACATTGAGCAACATACAAGAGACATTCAAAAGGAACCAGATGGATTTGAAAAATAACTCAGTGAATAGGTTAAACAGTATATTAGACACAGATAAAGAGAGGATTAGTGAACTCAAAGATAGATCTGAACAAATAAGGAATGAAATGGCAAGGATAGAAGATAGACTAAGAGGCATAAAGAATTAAGTAAAATGACCTAATACATTTTTAATTGGGTTTCTAGAATGAGAAAATGAAGCAGTGAGTGACATATCACAAAAAATACAATAGCTGGGAATTTCTCAGAATTTATGAAAGATATTAGTACTCAGATTTAATAAAAACGACATATCTCAAGCAGGATAAATGAAAGAAAACCTACACCCCCACATAGCACAGTGAAACTGCTTGACACAAAAGAGAAATGGAAAGAATAGAGACATCACCCATAAAGAAACAACAACTTCACTGACAACTGATTTCTCAATAGCAACAATGAAAATCAGAAAACAGTGGAATAGTACCATCAATGTGTTGCAAAAAGATAACCCTAAATCAAGACCTTTCTTTTAATTATTAAAGTTAAATAAAGACAGTTCATAAAATCAAAAAATACAGTTTGCTATGAACAGACATGATTAAAGGGATTTCTAGAAGTTGTATTTGTTTTAGAAGGGCAATGATTCCAGAAGGAAGAAAGATCTGAAATACATTAGGAAGTGGGGAGGAAGGAAAATGGTAAACATGGATGAAGCTGAACAAAGCATGACCATATAAAACAATAACAATACAATCTGATTCATAGGGTTAGAAAGCAGTTAAACTAAAATGCTGGACAAAAATAGCATATGAAATAGAGAGTATAATCTAAATTAAAACAGCCAATTTTTATTTCTTTTCAAAGAAGACGATGAAGTTAATAATCGACATTAGCTTTTTAAATGAAATATGTCTATTCATGTTTCTAAGGTAAGTATTAAACTAATGGAAATTAAAGGTCAAATTAGTAGAATGAAGTGAGAAAAATGCAACCATCCTAAACAAAATAAGATTGAATGGAAAACAATAAATAATAAAAGCAGAATAAATTGAGGGCACAAAATATGGCGGTGGAAAAAAAATCCTAATATAGCTGTAATCACAGAAAATGTAAATGGACAAGGCATTGGGTGACATTGAGTGCCCCTGCGCCACTGCCGCCCCTGAGGCAGCCACGAGAAGCCTCTGCGGCCTGCGCCTGGTGACAGGAAATTGGTTTAGGTTATGCAAAAGAGATGCTCCTCATCTCTAAGGCTTACCAGAAATTCTGATTTGAAGAGGATAAATTGATTTTGCACCAAACCACAGTAAAGTTCAAAAGCGCCATCTCAGACTACAGCCACAGAGTACCATTACACAAACCTACAGATTGGGAGAGGAAGATCCTGATATGGTCAGGTTGCTTCAAAAAGGAAGATGAAATCCGGGAGACTGTCCTTTGAGAGCTCGATGCTGCCGAGATGTGCATGAAGCTCAGCTATGTGGTGATCGCCCTGACAGTGGCAGGATGCATCCTGATGCTGACTGAGGGCAAGAAGGCTGCCAAGAGACGCGTCTTTAACAAGCCTGAACTTAGAAAAGAAAGCCTGTCTGAGAGAGGCAGCACCTATGAAGGCCAAAACAGAGTCGCAGTGGTATTCATGTTGGCTGGATTTTGCAAATCCAGGAATAATGTTGCCGCAACAAGCCTGTATTAAAAAGAATGTGGTATGAGGATCTATTTCATGAAAGTATGGTTTGTACAAACTTCCAGCATTTCCCTATTTCTGCTCTAGAGATACAAATAAATTTTCTTAGAGAAATGACTCGTCTATATTTTATGGCTTTGATCCAGGTTAAATTCAGCTTCTCAGCTTTTTTGATAAAATGAAAGAATGCAAAATGAGACAATTTATTTCAACTTTAATATTAAGTCTTCTTTAGAGTCAGTTACCGTATCTTACTTTAATTCCCATTACCAAAGTAACTTCTCCCCAGAAGCCAAAATGGCTTCTAGTTCTGCATTTCTCTCTCTATTCTTTGTGTTCATTTCTGGAGAGGTCAGGAAGACCATCTGAGTACACTGCCACGTGCATCTTGGAGAGCTAACCTCCCCAAAGGACACCGTTCTTCTCAGAGCCCTGGAGAGCAGCCAGGCCACAATTTGCCATCTTTGGGTGTACTAGCAGACAGGCTTTTAGGGGAGCAGTCTTTGAAAATGTTCTGACAAGGTGATGACAGTGGTCTAGCCTTGAGTTTCTGAGGACTTGGAAATCCCAGCATCATGGAGTTGCTTCGAGCCAGCACAGTCAACCCTTCTCCATGGCTTAGAATTCCCAAATGGTCCTTTTCCTGCTGCCTTTACACCAAACTTATCAATTATGAAAATCTATCTGTGGGGACAGAGTCAGGAGTGCAGTTTCCAGGCTCTCGGCCTCACGTGGAAAGGTGCTCAGTGCTGGCTCAGGTAGTAAATGGCTATCAACTGTGATTAGATGGCCATCAGCTGTGGCTAATTGGCCATCAGCTGTCACCAGTGAGCCATTGGCCACTAATATAACTGCTATGGCTACGCTAGCAGCAAATGGGGGCTAGCAAGAAGATGGTGGCTGAGCTAGCAAGAGCAGATTGCAGTTAGCATGGCGGGTTGCAGCTAGCAAGTGGGGTTGGTTGGCAGAGAAGCAGATGGCAGGTTGCGGATCATGTGGCTCCTGCTTCCTGTGTCTCCGACTGTGGGGACAGAGCCAGGATTGCAGTTTCCAGGCTCTCGGCCTCACATGAAAAGGTGCTGGCTCAGGTAGTAAATGGCCATCAACTGTGATTGGATGGCCATCAGCTGTGGCTAGTTGGCCGTCAGCTGTAACCAGTGAGCCATTGGCCACTAATATAACTGCTGTGGCTACGCTAGCAGAAAATGGGGGCTAGCAAGAAGATGGTGGCTGAGCCTGCAAGCGGTGCAGTGAGGGTTGCAAACAGTGTGGCTCCTACTTCCTGTGACTCCAACTCAGCCGCCAGCGAGAATATAGTGGTATGACTCCCCTACCTATGGCTCCATGGGTGTTCTGTTTTGGTCTCACCATATCCTATGTTCTTGTGTGGGGAGTGGGAGCTGAGACCCTGCAGGCCGCCCTGCACAACAAATGGCGCAGTGAGCAGGGTCCCCCGCACGACACCAACCCAGCCGCAGTGAGAATATAATGGTATGACTCCCCTATCTATGGCTCTGTGGGTGTTCCTTTTTGGCCTCACCATGTCCTGCATTCTTATGTGGAGAGCGGGACCAGAGACCCGGCATGACACCCTGCATGACACCATCCAATGCATTTTCTTATCAGTGTTCAAAGGTAAGCATTTGCACCTTGTATGTATCTCACTTTGAGCGGGATACCAAGTTGTTTCTTATTTAGGAATGCCTGCTGGTTTCTATTTTAAGTATTTCATTTATTCTCACATGCTTCATGAATAATAATGGATGACAAGTCCTCAGGCCATCCCAATCTGCTATTCTCCTCAGAGGGTTATAACAGATGAAAAAGTATTATATGCAGCTGTTTGGGAATTTGATTTAATAAAAAGCTCAGTAAAATGTAATATACCAATCTACCTATAGCTTCATAATCTATCTGATGATGTTAATAATGTCTGTCTATATACTTTAATTTGAATATAGCTTCTTTTTAGATACGAAATTCTTTGATTTTTATCACTTGCAAATTTATTATCAAAAAACAGTTTCTTATACATTTTAGCAGATTAGCTTTTTTGATTATTTTGGAACACTTACGTTACATCTTACCTAAACCAATGTTTAAAATATGAGTAAATATTAATGTACTTCTTTTAAAAATAAGTAATCTTGTTGCAAATGGCACTATTTCATATTTTCTTATGGAAGAATAGTATTCCATTGTGTATATATCTTTATCTTTTTTTTTTTTTTTTAAGATTTTTTATTGGGAAAGGGGAACAGGACTTTGTTGGGGAACAGTGTGTACTTCCAGGATTTTTTCCAAGTCAAGTTATTGTACTTTCAATCTTAGTTGTGGAGGGCGCAGTTCAGCTCCAGGTCCACTTGCCGTTGTAGTTGCAGGGAGCACAGCCCACCATCCCTTGTGGGAGTCGAGGAGTTGAACTGGCATCCTTGTGTTTGAAAACCCTCTGACCCATGTGGGAAATGAATCGGCAGCCTTCGGGGTGAGGACCACGGAGCTCCAACTGCATGAGCCACCAGGCCAGCCCTATCTTTATCTTCTTTATCCATTCATCTATCGAAGGACATTTTGGTTGTTTCCATGTCTTTGCCAATGTAAATAAAGCAGCAATGAACATCGGAGCACATATATCTTTATGGATAAATGTTTTCAGGGTTTTTTTGGCAGATACCTAGAAGAGGGATTGCTAGGTCATATGGTAATTACACGCTTAATTTTTTGAGGACCCTCCACACTGCCTTCTATAGTGGCTGCACCAGTCTGCATTCCCACCAACACTGTATGAGGGTTCCTTTTGCTCCACAGCCTCTCCGACACTTGTTATTATTAGTCTTGTTGATGATAGCCATTCTAACTGGTGTGAAGTGATATCTCAGTGTGTTTTTTATTTGCATTTCTCTGATGATTAGTGATGTTGAGCATCTTTTCATATGTCTGTTGGCCATCTGTATGTTTGTGACAGCATGGATGGATCTTGAGATTATTATGCTAAGCAAAATCAGTGAGACAGAAAAAGTAGAGAACCATATGACTTCACTGATATGTGAGATAGAAAACTGAAAGCAACAAAGGAATAAGGCAAACAAAGAAACAAAAACTCATAGACACAAACAATAGTTCAGTGTTTACCAGAGAGTAAGGGGGGAGGGGAAATACTAGAAGAGGGTAAAGTGGGTCAAATATATGGTAATGGAAGGAGAATTGACTCTGGGTGGTGAACACACAATGTTATATATAGATGATGTATTACAGAATTGTACACTTGAAACCAATGTAATTTTACTAACAATTGTCACCCCAATAAATTTTAATTTAAAAAAAGAAAAAGGAGTAATATTTCTTCATAGAATAATAACATTCTTAACTTCCAAAGAAACATTTCAAAGTGTTGTAACTTGGACATTTATTATAATAAAAATATTTTATTAAAAACAAAAAAATGTAAATGGAAAAAAATGTCAGTTAAAAGGCAGTCAAACTGGATAAAAAATTAAATTAACTATCTGCAGTGTATAAGACATATACCTAAATCAAAAATACAGAAAAGTTAAGGATAAAAGGATGGAAAAAAGATATATCATGCAAATACTAACCCAAAGATGTATAATACAGCTAACCCAATAGCTGTATTAATATCAAACAAAAATAGATAGTAGGATAAAAATCACTATTAGGGATAAAGAAAATTTCAGTGTAATGATAAAAGTTCCAATTCAATATGAAATTATTCTGATTCCAAACTTATATGTATTTAGTAAAACAGCACTGGACTCTTACAGAAAGCAAACATTGAATTATAAAAAGAAATTGACAAATCAACTTAGAGTAGGAGATTTCAGCACATATCTCCTAGCAAAGAGTAGGTCAAATAAGCCAAATTAAAAGATTTGAACAAAATTAATTTAATACTTATACAAAAATCACTGTACCCAACAATAGGAGAATCCATATTTTTTCAAACATTCATGAAAAATCATAAAAATTCTGATCTCAACAAATTCCAAAGAATGTGTAACATACAGAAGACATTCTCTGACCAAGCTATGATTAATTCAGAAATCATAAAATAAAGATAATTTTAAAAACCTATATCAAAAAATTGTGGTGTGAGGTGAGCCTCTTGAAATCTCCCCTGGAATTTACAACAAGTTGAACAACTGTAATTCCACAAAGAACTCCCTGCATAGCAGACAGGCAAGAATAAAAGGCACGCAACTGAAATCATCTAAAGGTGGGCAAATTGGGTGAGCAGGGGAGGAGGGAAGCGGGAATTGCGGAGACGCAGGACATGAGGGCTTAGGAGCAGACCGGAGCTCAGAACTCCGAGCTCCCTGCATTCTGGAACTACCACAGCAGTGGGAGAGGGAAGAATTCAGACTTCTAGTGCTCCGCTTATGGCCCACAGTCCCGCCTGAGGGATCAGCATATAACACAGCTGAACCCAATGCTCACAGCAGAGACCTTGGAGCAAAGACTGAGGGAAGAAGGGTGAAAACAGAGGGTTAAGCCCTCACTGCCAAGTACAGGACAGAAGGCTTAGGCACTGAGCATAGCCAACCCCTCCTACCCACCCAGAGCTCGCCACACCCCCACCAGCCTAGTGCTAGAAGTGGAATGGTAACAGTGCCAGATCAAAAGAACAGAATGTTTGCAGATCAGAGAACTGCAGCCCACACTATGGACTTGCAGCCCAACTAGTTCTGGCAAAGAGCAGGGAACCCTGAGTGCAGGACAGGCTGTGCTGGTGGTCATAGCCATTGCTCACAGCCACATCTCACAACCCACCCCACCCCTGTCCCCACCTATCTGGGTGGATCCCTGAAGGAGTAAACTGATAAAAGTGGATTAGCATCTTAAGATGCTTAACCATAGAGCTTGGAGGTATATGGGTGGAGTTGGGCCTCTTGTTGGCTCTCTGGTCCTGACTTCCTGTTGGACTTTTTGGTAATTACTGGGGAAGGGATGTGGACATATAGAATAGCAATCTTGGAACCAGGATTGTTCTTCACATGGACATCCAGTTGGAGCCCCAGGTTGGAGGTGTGTGTTGCCACACTACGGTGGTGGTTTTTGTTCCTTTTTTTTCTTTTCCCAAATGAACCACTCTTTCAGTGGATTTTCTGGAGAGTTATTTTTGCCAGTCCATAAAACAGAGCCATTGAAAAACACATGCTTTGAAACTGGTGCAGGAAGAGCTTTGGAACTTCAGAAGCTCTCCACATCCTCCCACGAAGACAGTGTCCTGTGACCCAGGTGACCTGTTGACAGAGGAGAAACCCGCCTTCCAGGGAATCCCCCCATTGTGTGAGAAGCTGGAACAGTGCAGAGAAAATATAACACTACAGCGTGAGAGACATTAAAAGGCTGCAGTCAAATAGAAAATAAAACATTCAGCCAACACTTCCTGGAAAACAAAAGAAAGACTTATTTCTATCAACCTATTGCTGAATCCACTCTTGTAGATGTCTAGGAAGAGAAACAATAATTCATTAATTGCCACTACTAACCAAGGTAACAAGACAGCTCAGAAAGAAAATGAAAAGTCTCCAGAAAATGAACTTAAAGGCATGGAAATATGTGACTTAAATGACAGAGATTTCAAGATTGCAGTTCTAAAAAAAATCAACAAGATGCAAGAAAACACAGACAGGCAGTTTAATAAACTCAGAAACACAATCAAAGAACAAAATGAACATTTTACCAAAGAGATTGAAATTTTTTAAAAAGAACCAAATAGAATTTCTGGAGATTAAGAACTCAATAAAAGAAATGAAGAATGAAATAACCAGCTTAGGTAATAGAGCTGATGAGATGGAGGAAATAATCAGTGACATCAAAGATAGAAATCTGGAAATGGCACAGACCGAAAAAGAGAGAGATGAGAGTTAAAAGAAATGAAAGAATTCTACAAGAATTTTCTGACTCCATCAGAAAGAGCAATATAAGAATAATGGGCATACCAGAAGGAGAAGAAAGAGAGAAGGGAAAAGAGAGTATATTCAAACAAAAGTCGACGAGAACCTCCCAAACTTGTGGTAAGAACGGGGTCCTCAAATCCAGGAGGCAAATAGAACACCTAATTACCTCAATCTGAACATGCCTTCTCCAAGGCACACTGTATTGAAGCTGTCAAAAATTAATGACAAAGAATCCTCAAGGCAACAAGGAAAAGAAGATGGTAACCTACAAAGGAAAGCCCATTAGGTTATCATCAAACTTTTCAGCAGAAACTCTACAAGCTTGGAGGGTGTGGAATCAAATATTCAAACTATTGAAAGAGAGAAATTATGAGCTAAGAATAATATATCCAGCAAAGATATCCTTTAGATATGAAGGAGGAATAAAGACTTTTCCAGACATACAGAAGCTGAGGGTATTGTCTAACACATGACCTGCACTACAAGAAATACTGAAGGAGGCTATTTGACTTGAAACAAAGAAGCAAAAGAATACAAAACTATTACAAACAGACGGAAGCAAGAAATGGCAACCCCTATATCAAATAGGGCACTATACACTTAAACGTAACATACAGAATAAAGAAGGGAAAAAAAAACTAAAAAAAGAGGAAAAAGATAACTTGTTACTGCAGTGCAGGAATCAATTCACAGCATAAATAGGAATAATTTGTGACAACAAAAACGTAAAAGGGGAGAGAGTAAAGGCCTGCACTGGCATAAGGAAATGTAGAAAGTAAGCATACTGAAGAAAACGGAATACTCTAAATACGAAACTTTCTTTTACATAAACTTAATGGTAACCATCCAAAAAAAATCCAGAACTGAAATATATAACGTTAAAAAAAGAAGAAATATAGGGATAAATCATAGGATACAAACACACTGAAATAATAGACAGCAACAAAAAGGCAAAGACAGGATGGAAACCAAAGATAGAATGATAAGAAATTCTCATGCATCAATAATCACCCTAAATGTAAATGGACTGTACTTACCAACAAAATGGCACAGAGTAGCAGATTGGATCAACAAACTAAACCCAACTATATACTGCCTCCAAGGGACACATCTCAGCTACAAGGACAAATATAGATTCAAAGTGAAAGGGTGGAAACTGACACTCCAAGCAAATGGTAGCCAGAGAAAAGCAAGTGTATCCATACTGATATCAGATGAAACAGACTTCAGGATAAAAAACGTAACAAGAGACAAAGAGGGACATTTCATAACGATAAAGGAGACTATACCACAAGAAGACATAACAATCATCAATACTGTGGCCCCAATCAGGGAGCACCTAAATATATCAAGCAACTACTAACAGAACTAAAGGGAGAAATTGACCAAAACACAATTATAGGAGAGGGCCTAAATACATCATTGACAGTTATGGATAGATTATCTAAACAGAAAGTAAATAATAAAATAGCAAGCCTAAATGACACATTAGATGAAATGGACATAATTCACATTTCTAGAGCACTTCATCCTAGAACATCAGACTATACATTATTTTCTAGTTTACATGAAACAGTCTCAAGGATAGACCATATATTGGGACATAAAACTAGTGTCAGCAAATTTAAGAAGATTGAAATCATCCCAAGCATATTGTCTGATCACAAGGCTTTGAAATTGAATATCAACTGCAAAAAGAAAGCATGAAAAAACCACAAATATGTGGTGATTAAACAACACACTTTTAAAGAATGACTGGGTCAAAGAAGAACTAAGAGGAGAGATCAAAAGATACATAGAAACAAATGAAAATGAAAATACATCCTACCAAAAATTTTCGGATGCAGCGAAAGCAGTTTTAAGAGGGAAATTTATATGATTACAGGCCTATCTCAAGAAACAAGAAAAATCCCAGATAAATCACTTCATGTTACATCTTAAAGAACTAGAAAAAGAGGAACAAATGAAACCCAAAGTTAGCAGAAGGAAGGAAATAATAAAAATCAGAGCAGAACTAAATGAAATACAGAACAAAAAGACAATAGAAAAAATTAATGCAACAAAGGGATGATTCTTTGAAAAGATTAATAAAATTGACAAACCCTTGGCTAGATTCACTAAGATAAAAAGAGAGACGACACTAATTAACAAAATCAGAAATGAAAAAGGAGAAGTTATCACGGACGCCACTGAAATACAAAGGATCATCCAACAATACTATGAAGGACTATATGCCACCAACTTCAATAACCTAGAAGAAATGGACAAGTTCTTAGAAACATATAGCCTTCATAAGCTGAATCATGAAGAATTGGACAGCCTAAGTAGACCGACCACCAGTAAGAAAATTGAATCAGTCATCTGAAACCTTCCCAAAAGCAAAAGTCCAGAACCAGATGGCTTTACTAGTGAATTCTACCAAACATTCAAAGGGGATCAAATACCTGTCCTACTCAAACTTTTCCAAAATAATTGAAGAAGAGACAATACTCTCTAACTAATTTTATGAGGCAAACATTACCCTGATACCAAAACCTGGTAAGGATAACACGAAAAAAAGAAAATTACAGACCAATATCTCTGATGAATACAGAGGCAAAAATCCTAAACAAAATTCTAGCAAACCGATGCAACAATGCATTAAAAAGATTATACATCATGACCAAGTGGGGTTCATCCTAGAAGCACAAAGATGGTTCAAGATACGCAACTCGATCAATGTGATACACCACATAAAACAAAATGAAGGACAAAAATTATATGATTATATCAATAAATGCAGAAAAAGCATTTCATAAGATACAGCATCCATTCATGATTAAAACACTTAATAAAATGGGTATAGAAGGAAAATACCTCAACATATTAAAGGCCATATATAACAAACCCTCAGCTAATATCATAATTAATGGTGAAAAACTGAAGCCCTTTGTTCTACGTTCAGGAACACGACAGGGCTGTCCCATATCACCTCTGCTTTTCACTATAGTGTTGGAAGTCCTAGCCAGAGCAATCAGGCAAGAGAAAGAAATAAAAGGCATCCAAATTGGGAATGAAGAAGTTAAATTGTCACTTTTTGCAGATCACATGATGCTATATATAGAAAACCCTAAAGGCTCCACCAAAAAGCTGTTAGAAACAATAAACGAATACAGTCAAGTTGCCGGCTACAAAATCAATGTACAAAAGTCCATTGCATTCCTATATACTAACAATGAAATCTCAGAAAAAGAAATAAAAAAACCAGTTCCTTGTGCAATTGCAACAAAAAGAATAAAATACCTAGAAATAAACTTAACCAAGGATGAGAGAGACCTATATACTGAAAACTATAAGACATTTTTTAAAGAAATTGAAGAAGACACAAAGAAATGGAAAGACATTCCATGTTCATGGATTGGAAGAATCAACATAGTTAAAATGGCCATATTACCCAAAGCAATATACAGATTTAATGCCATTCCCATCAAAATCCCAATGGCTTTTTAAAAAGAAATAGAACAAAAAATCATCAGATTTGTATGGAACCAAAAAAGATCCCGAACAGCCAAAGCAATCTTACGAAAAAAGAACAGTGCCGGAGGTATCACACTCCCTGACTTCACCTTGTACTACAGGGCTACAATAATCAATACAGCATGGTATTGGCAGAAAAAACAGACACACAGACCAATGGAATAGAATTGAGAACCCAGAAATAAACCCACACATATATGGACAGATAATTTTTGACAAAGAAGCCAAAAACATACAATGGAGAAAAGACAGTCTCTTCAATAAATGGTGCTGGGAGCATTGGAAAGCCACGTGCAAAAGAATGAAACTAGACTGTTATCTGTCACCATGTACCAAAATTAACTCAAAATGGATCAAAGACCTAAACAAAAGACCCGAAACAATAAACTGCATAGAAGAAAACATAGGTACTAAACTTATGGACCTTGGGTTCAAAGAGCATTTTATGAATTTGACTCCAAAGGCAAGGGAAGTGAAAGGTAAAATAAATCAATGGGACTATGTTAAACTAAAAAGCTTCTGCACAGTAAAAGAAACCATCAACAAAATAAAGAGACAACTAATGGGAGAAGATTTTTGCAAACAATGCCTCCGATAAGGGGCTAATATCCAAAATATATAAGGAATTCATACAACTCAACAACAACAACAAAAACTACAATTAAAAAATGGGCAGAGGACCTGAAGAGACATTTCTCCAAAGAAGACATACAAATGGCAAATAGACATATGAAAAAAAATATTCAACATCACTAATCATCAAAGAAATGTAAATAAAAACCACACTGAGATATCTCACCCCACTTAGAATAGCTATCATCAACAAGACAAATAATAACAAGTGTTGGAGAGGCTGTGGAGAAAAAGGAACCGTTGTACACTGTTGGTGGGAATGCAGACTGGTGCAGCCGTTATGGAAGGCAGTGTGGAGGTTCCTCAAAAAATTAAGAATAGAATTACTGTATGACCCAGCAATCCCTCTCCTGGGTATCTACCCAAAAAATCTGAAAACATTTATCCATAAATAAACGTGTGCTCCAATGTTCATTGCAGCTTTATTTACATCAGCCAAGAAATGGAGACAACCAAGGTGTCCTCGATAGATGACTGTATAAAGAAGTTGTGGTATATATACACGATGGAATACTCTTCTGCCATAAGAAAAGATGAAATAGTACCGTTTGCAACCTGGATGGATCTTGAGATTATTATGTTGAGTGAAATAAGTTAGACAGAAAAAGTCAAGAACTATATGATGTCACTGATATGTGGGATATAAAACTGAAAGTAACAAAAGAACAAGACAAACAAATGAAGAAACCCAAACTCATAGACACAGACAATAGTAGTGGTTACCAGAGGATAAGGGGGGTGGGAGGTGGGAGATGAGGGTAAAGGGGATCCAATATATGGTGATAGAAGGAGAACTGATTCTGGGTGGTGAACACACAATGTGATATGTAGATGATGTATTATAGAATTGTACACCTGAAATCTATGTAACTTTGCTAACAATTGTCACCCCAATAAACTTTCATTTAAAAAACAAAAAAAACCCATATCATTTGAAATTTGACAACACTCTGTTCAATAACTCATGGATCAATGTTGAAATTAGAATGAAAAGTTTAAAAAGTATTTGGAACTGAATAATAATTAAAATACTGTATTATCAAAATTTGTGGGCTACAGCTCAAATATTCATAGTATTTTGAAGGATATTTATATAATTGAATGCTCATTAGCAAAGAATAGACTGAAAATTAATAATTTATATACCAAATATAAGAGATAACGAACCTGTGCATGCACACAAATGCAGAGCATTTCACAGAAGAGGATACATAACTGGCCAATTAACATTTAAAAAAATGCCAGCTTAATTTTTAAAGAGAAATACATATTAAATGCACAATGTTATACATTTTACAAGCACCAGACACAGAATTCTAAAAGTTTAGATAGTAGCATATGCTAGTGAGAGTGGGGGTCGACAGGAAAACGTATACACTGCTGGTGGGTACATCAGTGCAACTTCAGGAAATTTACTGTGTAAAACTGAGCGTTTACGCATTTTACTACCCAACAAAAAATTAACTACAGGCACACATCAAAGTATATACGTTTCATAATCGTAAAGTTAAGTGGAAAAAGAAAACAGGTTACAGAATATCACTTAGACTAAGTATAAAAGCATGCCAAAAAAAAATAATTTGGTGATACATACTGAACATGTAGAATCATAATAAAATATTCAGACTAGTAATATGATGGGAGGGGCGTACAGGTTTCTAAAGGTATACTATTGTTCTGTTTCCTAAATTAAATGGTGGGTATTTGAGTGTTCATTTTATTGTCCTTTAAGTCATATTTATGCCACATTTACTTTTATATATGTGAAATTGTTTTTGTTATTTAAGTAGAGTAGATATACAATTGATACTAGTTTCAGACGTACAACATAGTGGTTAGGCATTTATATACCTCATGATGTGATCACCACACTAAGTCTAGTAATTATCTGTCACCATGCAAAGTAATCACAATATCATTGAGTATGTTCACCTTCACCTTTTTCACCCATCCTCCTGCCCTCTGGCAACCATCAGTTTAATCTCTGTTTCAATGAGTCTGCTTTTGTTTTGTGTTGTTTGTTTGTTTTTTAGATTCCACACGTAAGTGAAATCAAAAGGTATTTGTCTTTCTCTGTCTGACTTATTTCACTTTGCATAATTCCCTCCAGGTCCAGCCATGTTGTTGCAAATGGCAAGATTCATTCTTTTTTTATTGGTGAATAATTTCCGTATCTTCTTTAACAATTCATCTTGGCTATTGTAAACAATACTGTGGTAAACATAGAGGTGCATACATCTTTTCAGATTAGTATTTTGGGTTTCTTTTGATAAATATCCAGAAGTGTTATTACTGGGACATATGGTAGTTCTACGAGTAAGTGAGGGTTAATTTCTGGGCTTTCTTTTGTATTCCATTGATCTATGTGTCTGTTGTTTTTTTTTTCCAGTACCATGCTGTTTTGATTATTATAGCTTTGTAATATAGTTTGAAATACAGGAGAATTATTTCTCCAACATTGTTCTTTCTTCTCAAGATTGCTTTGGCTGTTTATGGTCTTTTGTGGTTCCATATAAATTTTAGCATTATTTTTTCTAGTTTTGAGAAGAATGTCATTGGCATTTTGATAGGTACTGCAATGAATGTGTAGATTTCTTTGAGTAATATGGACATTTTAACCATATTAATCCTTCCAATCCATGAACATGATATATCCTTTGATTTATTTGTGTCCTCTTCAATTTCTTTCTTCAGTGTCTTACAGTTTTTAGAGTATAGGTCTTTCGCCTCCTTGGTTAAATTCATTCCTAGGTATTTAATTCTTTTTGATGCCATTGTAAATGGGATTGTTTTCTTTATTTTTATTTTGGATTGTTCATTATTAGTGTATAGAAACATGATGGAATTTTGTATATTTACTCTTTATCCTGCTGTTTACTGAATTCATTTGTTAATTCTAATAATTTTCTGGTGGAGTCTTCTGGGTCTTCTATATATAGTATCATGTCATCCTTCAATTTTACTTCTTTTCCAATTTGGATGCCTTTTATGTTTTTTGCTCATCTGGCTCCTGTGGCTAGGGCTTCCAATACTATATTGAATAATAATGGTAAGAATGGGAGTCTTGTCTTGTTCCTGATCTTAGAGGAAAGGCTTTCAGCTTTTTACTGTTGATATGATGTTATCTGTGGGTTTGTCATATATATAGCCTTTATTATGTTGACATAAATTCCCCCAATACCCATTTTGTTGAGAGATTTTATCATAAATGGATGTTGAATTTTCTCAAGTGCTTTTTCTGTACTATTGCAATGATATTTTATCTTTGGTTTTGTTGCTATGGTTTATCATGTTCATTGATTTGAGGATATTAAACCATCCTTTCATCTCAGATTAATCCCATTTGATCATGGTCTATAATCTTTTTAATGTATTGTTGAATTCAGTTTGTTAGTATTTTTTGAAAAGTTTTGCATCTATGTTCATCATGGATATTGGCCAGTAATCTCTCTCTCTCTCTCTCTGTAGTATTTTTGTCTGGTTTTGGTATCAGGTAGAATGCATTTGTAAGAGTTTCTTCCTCTTCAAGTTTTTGGAATAGTTTGAGAAAGATAAGTATTAACTCTTTAAATGTATGATGGAATGCACCTGTGAAGCCATCTGGTCCTGGACTTTTGTTTGCTGAGAGTTTTATTTTTTTGATTACTGCTTCAATTTCATTGCTAGTAATTGGTCTGTTCAGATTCTCTGTTTCTTCCTGGTTCACTCTTGGAAGGTTGTATATTTCTAGAAATGTATCCATTTCTCCTAGGTTGTTCAATTTGTTGGCATATAGTTGTTCATAGTATTCTTTATGATCCTTTGTATTTCTGTGGTGTCAGAAACCCCTCTTCTTTCATTTCTGACTTTATTTATTTAGGCTCCTTCTTTGTTTTCCTTGATGAATCTCCTTAAAATTTTGTTGATTTTGTTTGTCTTTTCAAAAACCAGCTCTTAGTGTCATTGGTATTTCCTGTGTTTTTGTTGTTGTTTTTGTCTCTATTTCATTTATTTCTTCTTTGATCTTTATTATTTCTTTCCTTCTACTTACTCTTGGTTTTGTTTTTTTCTTTTTCTCATTTCTTTGAGTGTAAAGTTAATTTTTTTAATTTGGAATTTCTCTTGTTTCTTGAGGTAGGCCTGTATAGCTATGAACTTTCCTCTTAGAACTATTTTTGCTGCATGCCATAAATTTTAGGGAGTTGTGTTTTCATTTTCATTTGTCTCAAGGTATTTTTTGTTTTCTGTTTCATTTTCTCTTTAATCCATTGGTTGTTTAGTAGCATATTGTTTAGTCTCCATATTTTTTTTTCCAGTTTTTTTTCTTGTAGTTGATATCTAGTTTCATGTTGTTGTGTTCAGAAAAATGCTTCATATGATTTCAATCTTCTTGAATTTATTGAGACTTGTTTGGCAGCCTAATAAGTGATCAACTTGGAGAATGTTCCATGTACACTTGAAAAAAATATGTATTCTGCGTTTTTGGATGAAATGTTCTATAAATGCCTATTAAGTTGATCTGGTCTAATGTGATATATAAGGACATTGATTCCTTATTAATTTTCAGTCTGGATGATCTGTCCATTGATGTTAGAGGGGTATTAAAGTCCTGTAGTATGACTGTATTGGTGTTAATTTCTCCTTTTCTGTGCATTAATATTTGCTTTCTATATTTAGGTGTTCCTATGTTAGGTGCATAGATATTTATGATTTTTGATATTATGATACTTATTGTCTTCTTGGATTGACCCCTTTTATCATTATGTTATGACCTTCTTTGTCTCTTTTTACAGTCTTTAAAGTCTGTTTTGTCTGATATAAATATTGCTACCCCAGCTTTCTTTTCATTTCCATTTGCATGGAATATCTTTTTCCTTCCCTTTACTTTCAGTCTCTGTGTGTTTTTCAATCTGATGTGAGTCTCTTGTAGGCAGCATATAAATGGGTCTCATTTTATTTCTTTTTCTTTTTTCCCATTCAACCACTATATGTTTTTTATTGGAGCATTTAGTTCATTTACATTTATGTAATTATCAATAGTTATGTACTTATTGCCATTTTGTTAATTGTTGGGGGGTTTTTGTTGTTTTTGTAGTTCTTCTTTGTTCCTTTCTTCTTCTTTTGATCTCCTTTCTTTGCATTTGCTGGTTTTCTTTAGTGTCTTTTCTGTTTGTTTGTTTGTTTTGTAATTGTTTTGGTTTATGGTTACCATGAAGTTCATATATATCTATGCATATGTATAACAGTGTATTTTAAGGTGGTAGGCATTTAAGTTCAGATACATTGTAAAAGCACTACATTTTCACTTCTCCTCCACACTTTGTGTTTTTGACATCATATTTTATATCTTTTTGTTTTGTGTATCTCCTGATTATTTATTATAGTCATAGTTAATTTTCCTACCTTTGTCTTTTAACTTTCATATTAGCTTTTAAGTGGTTGATTCACTGTGTTAATTTTCCTTTGCCTGTAAATTGTTTTCTTTCCTGTATTTTCTTCTTTCTTTCTTTCTTTCTTTCTTTTTTTCTGCATAAGAAAGACCTTTTCACATTTCTTGTAAATCAGATTTAGTGGTGATGAACTCCTTTAGTTTTTGCTTGTCTGAGAAACTCTTTATCTCTCCTTAAATTCTGAATCATAACTAACTGGGTATAGTATTCTAGGTTGTAGGTTTCTTTCTTTCAGCATTTTAAACATTTCTTGTCACTCCCTTCTAGCTTTAAAGTTTCTGCTGAGAAATCAGCTTTATGGAATTTTCCTTGTATGTGACTGGTTGTTTTCCTTTTGCTGACTTCAGTATTCTCTCTTTATCCTGAACTTTTGCCATTTTAATTACAATATATCTTGGTGTGGGCCTCTTTGAGTTTGTCCTGTTTGAAACTTTCTGTGCTTCCTGGATGTCTGTTTTCTTCCCCAGATTAGGAAACTTTTCAGCCATTATTTCTTCAAATATACTTTCTGCCCCTTTTCTCTCTCTCTTCTCCTTCTGGGATCCATATACTGCAAATGTTAGTGTGCCTGATGTTGTCTCATAGGTCCCTTATACTATCCTCATGGGTTTTTTGTTTTTATTTATTTATTTATTTATTTATTTTTGCTCTTCTGATTGAGTGATTTCCACTATTCTGTCTTCCAGGTCATTATTTACCAATCTGCTCAGTTTCGTCTAGTGTGTTTTTTATTGGAGTTAAGGTATTTTTCATCTCTGATTGATTCTTTATTATATTTTCTAACTCTTTGTTGAAGTTCTGTCTAAGTTCTTCTATTCTACTCTCAAGTGTGTTAAACATCCTTATGACTATTTCTTTGAATTTTTATCAGGCAAATTACTTATCACCATTTCATTAGAGTTTTGGGTTTTGTTTTGTTTTTTCCCTTTGTGTGTGTGTGTGTGTGTGTGTGTGTGTGTGTGTGTGTGTGTGTGTGTGTGTGTGTGTGTGTGTGTGTATATGTGTGTGTGTGTGTGTGTTCTTTCAGTTGGGGCATTTTCTTCTGTCTCTCCATTTTGTTTGACTTTCTGTGTTTGTTCATATGAGCTATATAAAATAGCTATATCTCCCAATCTTGAGAAAGTGATCTTGAGTAGAAGTGGCCTCTGTGTAGTCTGTGTGCCAGGTGGTTTTGGCAGGACAATTGGAGTCTGGGTGGGTGCATGCAGTGCCTAGGGTGCAGTGTGGCCAGGAGTGTGGTCAGGGTAGACTAGTCTGGTGTGCAAATGCATGTGGTAGATTCCTGTTGTTCCAACTATCCATGCCAGACCAAAGTTAGGGCAGAGCAGCCTGCTGTGTGTACTTCTATGCCCTGCTTCTGCATGGGGCAGACCTGTAGGGGCATGTACAAAGCTCTGCTGATTCCTCTCCTGATCCAGGCAGGGCTGCCTGGTGTTTGTGCATGAGGCACATCCTGTTGTTTTGATTGATTGCTGCTAGTTTGGGCTGGGGAGCCCTGTGAGCACATGCTCTGCAGCACTCTGCTAGTTCCTTCTTACTCTGGATGGGGCTTCCTGCTGCTACACCCCATTGCTTTGATTTGCTGCTTTGGGAGCCCTTCCAAGCTGGATATCCCATGGGCATGATCACCTCTGTGCCCTGCCAATTCACTCTCACTCTGGGCCAGCAGGGCTACCCAGCAGTGTGCACACTTTGGCTCCCTGCTGGTTCTACTTTTTGTTTGGGAGGGTCAGTCCAGTGGGTGCATACAGCTGTGGTCTAATGTGGGTGACCCTCAGCACCCTGTTGGGCCCACTGGCTCTAGCTTCAGGTGAGGGGGGAGGGTCCTGTGTGTGTCTACTATGGTGCTCTCTTGTCCCTGCTGGAGCTAGCACTGTGGGGGATGACTGGGGACACACTACTGCAACCTTGCAGGTCAACCAGGACACCTGGATAGAGCAACCACCTGTGCTATCCAAGTGCAGGGGGAATGCAAACAATGGCATTCACTGGCTCCTCCTGGTGGGTTTCCTCAGATTCCATACAATCCTCATGGTTCCCCAATCTTTTCTAAGCAGTCTCTCTCTCTCTCTCTCTCTCTCTCTCTCTCTCTCTCTCTCTCTCTCTCTCCCCCCCCCCTTTATAGTGCAGAAATTGTTCAGTTGGCCCTCAGGGTGAATTGCTGTGAATACAGGTATGCATTTGGTGTGTTCATGGGAGACAGCAAGCTCCAAATCCTCTTATGCTGCCATCTTTGATTCACCTCTGAAATTGTTTCAAGAATGTAATAATAATAAGGTAAATCTAGATACTTACTGTTTTAAAGACCTTTTATGCCAACTGTGCAGGCTGGATGCTCTGCTTTGGGGAAAATGGCTGAGTGAATGTGAGCTGAAAAGTTTGCCCTTTTGGAGCCCACTCTGGGGTTACCTGAGGGCTGTGAGGGCTCTGAAAAATCTAGGGCATGACTACCCCAGTGGACAAATGTTCATAAAGCTGTGCAAGATATAAACTCAACAGTGACCCCAAACTGTCAGGTCAAGAGCACCAGTGCTGATGGACAGATTAGATGTTCCAAATCTCACCTCCTGAGATTTGGAAGCACAAACCCTAAGAAAACCCCCAGGGTTTTTGCACAGTTTAAGATAGAAAGGCAGAGCCCAGTTAATAAGTGCATTTAGGGACCCATGGGATTAACTGGAAGAAAATTAAGGCTTTGTGTCTGCAAACTGCTGAGGCAGATGGCTCTAGGTGTACTTCTGGTAGGGCTGGCTAGCTAACATTGCCTTCCCCCCCTCCCAGCCCACTCAAGCTCAAGCAGCAGGTGGTGCACAGCCCTGCCATAACCTCAAGACCTTTCTCACAACTCCTCCTCCATGGAGAATGGCCCTCTTCCCAGCTGAAGCCACCTCAGGATAAAGTTGAGGTTGGCAGATAATCCAGACCTATCAGGAGATTCTATGTTTTGCAAAATCCAGATTTAGCCATAAATAAAATTTTCTTCAGGAAAAAAAAAAAGAATTTTCAAGGCATGGCTGGTAAGAAACATGATTTTGAGAGATAAGGATTAAAACCTCAAAAATAACATTGCTTGATTCTCAAATTCCTATCTTGGTATAATTGCCTGAAACAGATTCTTTGGCCTTTATGTACATATTTTTCCTTGGGGCCTGAAAAGATCATTCAAAATCAAGAATTCGTCAATTTAATTGTAGTTGGTCTGGCTCACACTTGAGTACTTGACATTTATTACAACCCTCTGGCACAGAGGGTGTTTGCCATTTTGCTGTCCAGAAGAAAGATGAAAAATCTTACAGGGACTTCTGAAATGATAGAGCTCCATATCAGGGATGGTTGAGGTGCAGGATGTAAGTGAAGCCTGTGAGCCATCACCGGTCCTGGATTCCTGTCTGTTACCTACGTCACCACCCAAAATGGAATGGATCTCAGGTTTGTGGGATCTTAGGCCAGTTCTTTCCACTGTGGGTTGAATATTAGGTTGGAGGAGAAGGAAAGATAGCTCCATTCTTGTAATCAGATTGATATTTGTCAGGGTGTAGCCATGATTAAAGGCAAAAGTAAGTGCCCCTGTCATTCAGCTTACAGTGTGAACTATTTTTACTTTCACAAGAACAAGGTTAAAACCTCTCACCTAGAATAACTAAATTATATGAGACTTTTAATAAAGTTTGCTTGTTTCATCCTGAGAGGACATAATTCATTCTATTGTATTTTCCAATTGTAAAATAGAATAAAAGTGCACCCTTTAAAACAGTTAAAATGGTTACTACTTTAAAAGAATATGCACTAAAAATCTTATTTCTCAGCTTTTAATGTGGTGATGCACTTAAATATTTGCTAATGGTTTTCTTCTTTCTTGAATTATGACCAAGAGGAATTTTTATTTTCCCAGAAAGATTTTTTTCTTTTCCTGATTTAGGTAAGAAAGTGCTAGTTTTCTATGCACATCAAGAACCCAGGTCTTTCAATGGATCTTTGAAGAAAGTGGTTGTGGATGAACTGAGCAAGCAGGGCTGCACCGACACCATTTCTGATCTAACACCATGGGCATTGAGCCAAGAGCCACAGGAAAGATGTGAATTTCTGGATCTCTTTAATCCCTTCTTTAAAGTTTTCCTTTATTTCTTCATAAGCAATTGTTCCCCTATGATCACATATTGAATGGGAAAACAAGGACCAGGAATAGGGGTTTAAACTTCTTTAAAATAATTTTTAATTTTTCAGTTACAGGTGGCATACAATATTATATATTAGTTTCATGTGTACAACATAGTGATTAGACATTTATATAACTTATGAAGTGATCACCCTGATAAGACTAGTACCTTCTGACACTATACATAGTTATTACAATATTATTCACTATATTCCTTAAGTTGTACTTTACAGCTCCATAACTATTTTTGTAACCAGCAATTTCCACATCTTAATCCCTTTCTCTTATCACCCACATCCCAACCCATGTCCCTTCTGGAAACCATCAAAATGTTCTCTGTATCTATGAGTTTGTTTCTGTTTTGTTTGTTCATTTATTTTGTGTTTTTTTTTTTTAGATTCCACATATAAGTGAAATCATATGGTATTTATCTTTCTCTGTCAAATTTATTTCACTTAACATAATACTCTCTAGGCCCATCCATGTTGTCACAAATGGCAAGATTTTATTCTTTCATATGGCTGAGCAATATATATATATATATATATATATATATATATATATATATATGTGTGTGTGTGTGTGTGTGTGTGTGTGTGTGTGTGTGTGTATTACCTTTTCTTTATCCATTCATCTGTTGATGGACACAGGTTGTTTTTCATTTCTTGGCTATTGTAAATAGTGCTGCAGTGAATACAGGGATGCATGTGTCTGTTTGAATTAGTGTTTTGGGTGTCTTTGGATAAATTTTCAGATGTGGAATTGTTGGATCCTTCTATATCTCTTGTTAGAGCCTTTGTTTTAAAGTCTATTTTATCTGGTATAAGTATTGCTACTCCAGATTTCTTTGCATTTACATTTGCATGGAACATCTTTTTCTATCTCTTTACTTTCATGTGTGTCTTTCAATCTGAAGAGGGTCTCTTGTAGGCAGCATATATATGAGTTTTGTTTTTTTATCCATTCAGCCACCTTATGTCTTTTGATTTGAGAATTTAATCCATTTACATGTAAAGTAATTGTTGATAGACATGTAATTATTGCCATTTTGTTATTTATATTTTTTATCTTTTTAAAAAATTCTTCTTAAAGAAGTCCCTTTACTATTTCTTGCAATACTGATTTGGTGGTGATAAACTTTAGTTTTTTCTTGTTTGTGAAGCTCTTTATATATCCTTCAATTTTCAATGATAGCTTTGCTGGTTAGAGTAGTCTTGGTTATAGTTCCTTGCTTTTCATCACTTTGAATATTTCATGCCAATCCCTTTTGACCTGCAAGGATTCTACTGAGAAATGAGTTCACTGTCTTATGGGAACTCCCTTGTAGGTAACTAACTGCTTCTCTCTTGCTGCTTCTAACCTTTGTCTTTAACCTTTAACGTTTTAATTATGACTCCTTCCTCCTCAGAGGGGACCCTCACAGCTGAGATATCCCTCTTGATTTTTAACTGCCATACATAGGTGGGAGATCAGACCATTCCACATCTCCACCCCTCCTACCAGTCTCGACATGACTTCCGCTGTATATCCTTACTTGTAGGACTTCTGCTCAGCTAGTCTTTAGGCAGTTCTGTGGTGGTTGTTCTGTAGTTTAGTTGTAATTTTGATGTGCTCATGGGAGGAGGTAAGCACAGTATTTCCCTATTCTGCTATCTTGACCAGGAGTCCCCCTTTCCCCTTAACATTTCAAAGTTATAAATGTACACCCATCATAGAAGTGTATACAATTAGCCATTTGAGCCACTGCCCAAAAGTTTATTAGCCAAGTTTAAGGGCCTGAGATGGATTTTCAATATAACTAGACTATACCAATCCCGCTTGACCCAACAATTTGTATGGGTCCTGTTTGCCTTTCTCAAAGTTTCTCTCAGTGTTTAGTGTACATATCTCAATAAAGTGCCCCCAAAATTTGTTGCTTGACTAGTACAGCATGATGTAATATCATTAGCTAATAAATCACAAACGTCTACTTAAAGCAATCACATTGATAGATTTTCTCATAAATACAATATCTTGTACACCATTGTTCTCTCTTTTCTACCCACACAATAGTAGGTTTAAAAAAAAAGAAGAAGACAGCACAGCAAAATTAAAAAAAGAAAAAAATGACACCAGGACGGATTCTAATTCTCTACGAAGACAAACCAGTATTTGTAAACTCTTATACAAATAAACACTACCTTAATTATTTTGATCTCTGAAGCTGTGCAGATTTTGGTTTGAGTCCAAGTTCTGCTACTTACTGATTCTGTGACATTAAGCAAATCACCTATCTTCTCAGTGCCTTAGTTTCTTCATTTGTAAGATGGCAATGACAGTAACTCAATCAGTGTTATGTATATTACTTTATAAATGTTTTTATGCCAAATTAGTGTAGTATACTGCCTGCCATGCAGTATATGCTCAATAAACATTAACTCTTGCATTTAGCTTTCAAGAACACATGTGTGTTCAAGGAATAAATCACAGTAGTCTTCCTTTTAGTCTGGGTAAAACTCGAGCTTTCTAGTCTAGAGGGAGGCAGTTCCATTAATGTTTCCCTCATCTGTCCTAGCCATCCTTGCATTCTGCCCCATCACCAGTGCTGGAGTTTAGGTCTTCATCATTTCTCACCTGAAGTATCCCAACTGAGATAGAGGCAAAAGTCATTAATATCTAAATGTCCTCAGCCTCTCTTCCACAAAGGGATTTCTTCTTTATCCTCAGAGCTTTCCACCAGCCTCCAAGCAGAGCACAGACTTTTCCAGGTGAGTTCCCAGGTTTCTGTGGTGCAAAGATGGGGAAAAGGAGGTAGACTGAAGGTGGGGAGAACTGGGTTAGCAATGTGAGAGGCTCCACAGTGGAGTCAAAAAATACATAGCACCTATTAAGCTCCAAATGCTTTTATAAGAGCTATGGATACAAGAAAAAACAAGACAGGCAGAATTTCTCCATTGCTCGCATTTAGGGAGTGTGGATTGCTGAAGAGGAAAAACTGCTATGTGTTTTGAATTGTAGTCCCTTTATCATTTCTTTTCCTTTTTTTTGGGGGGGGGGGAGGCATGAGGAAATGAGGAAAGACTGGAATTGCTTTTTAATAACTTAAAAAAAAAACTTTTAGCTGTTGCATTTTTTTCCCACAGTGTGAAACCCTGATGATGCTAGGCCACATGGGGCTCTGAAAATCTTTATTATTATATAGTCATCTCCTACCTGGTTGCCTAATCTCCAACCTTGCCCTTTTCTACCAAAGGGTCTCTCTAAAGCATAAATCTGATCATGCTGTAAGTTAAACTTCTAGCTTAAACACCTTCCATTGTTGCCCACTGCTTTCAGAATAAAGTTCAAGATCTTCCATGATATGGCCCTAGTCTGCTTTCTTGTTAAGGCTCCCTAACCCTCCCTTAGCTATGTCACAAACTCTGGCACAGTCCAGCCTTGGTACACACAGATCTCATGCTTTGGTAGAGAACCCTCAATGCAGTCAACCCTCAATGACCTTGTTCCTGCCACTCCTCAGACTTTTCTCTCTGGAAAATCCTACACATCCTTCAAAATTCCTATAAGAATGTCCTGAGAAGTGTTCCTGACCTCCCCTAAATGGAGCTCATCTCCCCACCCTCCTCCACTTGCTGTACTCATTGAATGCACACATTATTGCCTTGGATTTTGATTATGAATGAATGTCACTGAAATCTCCCTTTTCCAGGGTTGATTGGACATATATAGCTGGCTGAGCAGGTAGCTCCTTCTTCCTACATTGCTACATATATTTTATTCCTTTTTACCCATCTGTTCCCCCCTAATATACTGTGCACATGATGAAAATAGGAACAAGCATTGGAAACCTAATGGTGCCCAGCACATACTAGAACTCCAATGAACACATGTGGAATTGAAGAGACAGGATTATCCTAGCATTGTCTAATGGGGATGATCTCTGACTTGCTTGAGCTGTCCACTGGGCTAGGGGGCAAGAGTATCTATGTATGACATCTCTCTACCCACAAACTCTCTGATGCCCCAGATTCTTCAGTTATGAGTTGGAAGCATATGGAGGCTGTAAGAGGATATAGTGACCAGAGATATGCTTGAGGAGCAAAAGAAGATGCGAGAAGCTAATCTGATATTTCAGGTTTGTTTTTCCTCCTATTAAATATATTTAATGTTTCTTAACATAAGATAAGCCAGTTATCTTCAGATTGCAGAGTAGTGTAAGTACCAGATATATACTTAGTAAAGTACATCAAAAAATGGTACTCACAAATCTAATTGCTTAGTCAGTCAGAACCACCAGGACTGCAAATTTCTAAATTCTATCTATAGCTCGAGGGCCCTTTGTCACTTGTGCTAACTCAAGGATGCCCTCCACATGTCAACCCTGCTCCTTTGGTGGCCAAGCTGCAGGCCAGCTTGGACTTGTCATTGCCAAGATGAGGTTATCAAGGTCATTTTGGCTTACAGCAAGCCACCTACCTGACAAGTCTGGAGAATTTAAGAAAAATCCTCCTTGTCTTTCTTTACCCTAATAATTGTCACATGTCAGTTGTTTTTGTTTTTTACCTGGTTCACAAATTGATAAGTGGCCTGAGTCAACACCTTCCCAGGGTATCCATCTGAACACCTGACTTAGTGTGTTGTGAGGTGAAGCTGCTTACTATGCACTGCTCATCCTTGGGTACTGTGTGCGTGTGCCTGGAAGAGAGGACGGGCCTCCTCGGCCTCTGGAGCTCCTCTAAAAAAAGCGAAAGAGGCCTGACAGTTTGACTCACTCCCGGGGACTCACTCCCAGGCTGTGCATTTGCTTCCCCCTGGTGGCGGGTCCTGGAGTGAGCCTCGGGCTCAGGCCAGTGCATTGAAGTACTCCGGGTCCTCCTCTCACTCTGAGGGAATAGTTGCCTCCCAGGTCCGCTCCCAGACTGTTCCTAGACACCTAGTCCAGAACGTAAGCTAATTTTTCATTGAACATGGATCATAACAATGGCTGAAGTTTAGCGAATGCTCAGTCTGTGCTGTGTACTGAGCTACTTACTTTACATGAAGTGTGTCATTTCATCCTCATGAGAAAGCTATGAGGTAGGTATCCTTAATGGTATTCCTATAGACAGATGAAGAATGGAGACCTGCTCTTAGAGCCATGTGTCATTGCATCCGACCTTCTCTCCACATCCTGCCCCACCTCTGAGTGAAGCAGCAGCCACCGGGTCCTTGATGATCAATTATTAGTTATTGAGTTGATTCTAGATAGAAATATAGAAATAAAAGTAGGATTAGGGAATGTTAACCTATTTTGCCCTAGTCATTCTCTCTCTAGTACTGTATGAAAAAGCTCGATGGCAGGCTGACAGTGCCTTCTAACAAGGCCCTCTGAGCGCTGACTAATTGAATCCTTTTGGATGAAGTTGAATGCTAACCTTTTGCGCTGTGTTTTCTGCTGTGTGGAAAGTTGTGTACACCTATGCTGAGGTTGCCACAGGAGAATCCAGTGTCTCAGGGCATCTGAAACAAAGTGCAATTATGCTAGGATTGCTACAAGAGGTTGGTCTTAAAGGAACACAAGGTAGAAGACAGGCATTCTTTCTAGGAGAAAAATGTGTCTACTTAGAAAGGAGACCGGTTAGTGGTTCTAAGAACTAAAATTGTGAAGCAATGAGGGGCTTTAGGTTATCACCACAGGAAACTGCCTTCTGTCTTTACTAACACTGACACCCTGCTACAAGCAAAAATCCGAAAAGTTGTAGGTATCTTAATTACAGGAAAACGTGTGTATCTTGTGCATTTTGACCTTACATGGACTGGGGATTGCTTTTAGTTAACTGGCATTTAATCCTTCTAGAAAGGGCTTTGAGAGTTCATATCTCTGAGTGGACGTGTAAGGGGCAGTTTCTAACTAGTTCTTTTCTGACTGTGTGACGCTAGCACTGTGTGCTGTGCTTCTGTGGACCTGTAGTGCTTGCCCCTCAGATGAGTTTTGTTCCCGAGGATGCATCAGACAAAGGCAGGATAGAGATGGTGGCACTGTGGGCCCAGAGACTGACAACCTTCTAGAAGGGAAAGCCCACCTGCTGCATGCCTCCTTGGTACTTTGGGCAATGACATTCAACACACTCAGCCCACCAAAGAGTGGTCAGATGGGACTATAGTTAATTAAAACTGCCAGAAAAGTTGGTTGAGTACACTTAATGTGTCAGTTACAATTTATTGCCTCTTGGCCCTGAATGCCACTTTTAATATTTGCTATGTGGTGAACAGAATTCCTTCAAGCATTTCTCCTTTAAAACAAGCATGAAATTGAGCTTCATCAGTAGGGGGCTCTCGAGGGCCAGAGGAAAAGTCTCTCTGGCATTTTCCAGGGGAGGCCCGGCTTCCAGGGTGTGGTGTCAAAACCCCTGGTGAAGCCTGCTCAACCATGAATCAAACACACAACCAAGTCCCAGCCTCGGCCTGGCAGAACCTGAGCGTAGTCCTGTCTGCAGGGCAACCAGAACCCCGCACCCCAGCCTGCATGCAACACCTGTGGCCCACAGGGAGGGTCTGCACAGCCTCCATGGTCCTTGCCCGCCGGATACTCTTTTCACAGATGCTGCTCCTCTGCCTGCACTCCCCGGGATGCTCTGTTGCCCATCCAGCAACTCCAGACCAGCGCCAGCTCGAGCAAACCAGCAAATTTCTCTGCCATCTGTGGACTGAGCTGCACCTGCTCCAACAGGTCTGAACCCTCCACCGTTTGTCCTTTCATAGGTACTGTCCCTCAACCCAAGGGAACCTTATAGAAATGCCTTATATCTTATAGTCACTTTTTTATCATAGTTAATAATTCTTCCTATTAAACCTCTCCAATTCATGTAATGATGTGTATAAAGGCTTTATGATAAACAATTAACATAAATAGTAAATAACTTTCATGAATTAGGTTGCTTAATATTTTACACAGTAAAATCAAATCTTTCAAAGTCTGTAAAGGCTGTTCTGAAGATACCTGGATTCATATACCCATGACACAATCTGGGGAATGTATTCTCCATTTATGATTATTTTTAATCTTAAATATGATCATAGAGCTAGATTTCCTTCTACTATTACTATATTTTTCTTTCAGGAAGTAATGAAAGTTTATGAAGAAAATATCACATTGAATACTTTTAATACATTCTTGCGAATTTATCATAAAAATTATTTTAAAATCAAGTTATGTATTGTTTTTAAATGAAGAAAAGAATCCTAAATATGGGTTGATTAAGCAAATTATGTTGTTTCACTTTGATGTAACAGTATAAATCTAATAGAAAAAATAAGTATAGTATTACACACAACATATAAGACCTGGTCATGAAAAGTGTTGTAAGAAATAGCGTTACATAATTGTCAAGAACTGTGCAGGTTCTAGAATTTTACCCTATTTACAAGCTAAAAACTTAGCCTGTTATATCCTATTTCATGGATGCTAGCAGAAGACTTCTGGTCAGAGACCAAAGACTTTATTACTCACAGCAAATGCAGTAACTAGAGCTTATCATATATTTCATGTTGGCTCCCCATTCCTCCCAAGTCCCATGAAGGCAACACAAAAGGCCCATCATTTTAAGCCTTCACACCCGGAGGGTTACATTACCAGAGAGGAACACTGAGCTTGGGAGATTCACTGCTTTTATAGACAGCAAAAGCAAGTCTGCCCTCTACTGGGAATACATGTTAATTCTTCTATTGAGGTTTCCCACTTCAAACAACCCTGAGAAATAGCCCCAGGTAATGAGCAAACATCGTTGGCATACTCAGCAAGAACTTGCAGGCATCTCAGTGCTCGGTGCCTTTCCCATCAACAAAGTAAAAACTAGGCATAAAGCATGAAAAAAGAAATATAATTTTGTTAGTGTGGCAATATTTTCTTTAGCATTGTTCTTTGTTCTTGTCATGTATGTATGTACATACATTCATATATAGACAATGGGCAGAAAATACTGTCCAATATTGATTTTCAGAAAACTAAGGAAGGGAATTCTTCCCTCTTTCTGGTGCTTCTTACCTTTGTCACAGAAGCCTCCCTGATTTTCCTTGTCCTTCCTACATATCACAGGGAGTGTGTAGTCTGTTCTGAATGCTCCAGGTGGCAGCTATAGCTCTGCACCTCTCCAGGGGACCCCCTGTGAGCACTGAGCTCTCAGGGGTCTCATGTCCACTAGGCATCTTTCATCTGTGAATAATGATAGTTTTGTTTTTTATTTTCCAACTCTTGTAATTTTTTGTCTTTTTATATTTTTATGGAAATGTCCTGTATAATGGATGGGCACACTTATTGTGCTATTAATCTTAAAGTGAAAGCTTTTAAAGATTCATCATTAGTATGACGAATACCTGTTGAATTTATCAAATATTTGTATGCATATATTGAGATAATCATGTTTTTAACTTTAATCTCTTGATATATTTTAGTGATTGCTTTCCTGATTTTAAACTAACCTTGCATTACTGGGAAAACAGCTTTGGCCATTATGTATGATCTTTTTCATATCCTGATGAATTCTGTTTGCTAATAGCTAGTTTTAAAGTTTTACATCTATGTTGATGAGTTAGATGAGCCTGTAATTTTCTTTCTCCTTCTGTCCTTGTCAGATTTTAATATGACACTTAATCTAAAAAATGACTGGGGAGTGCAACCTCTTTCTCTATATTCTAGATTAACTTGATTAAGAATTAAATCATTTGTTCCTTCAATTTTTGGTACAACTCTCCAGTAAAACCATTTGGACATTAAATTTTGTTTGGTTTTATGATGAATGTGGTAAATGTTTACATTTTAAAAAGCTTATTACAGTAAGACACATTGCCATTAATCCCCTTTGCTTCAAACACACTTCAAACACCATCGTTCTTGCCACTTTCTGAAGGAGTTCGGAAAGTCCTCTTTCGTGAGTGTCTTTAGTTGCACTGTCATGGCTACCTCAATGTCCTGAATTGATTGAAAATGTTTTTCTTTTTCTTTCTTTCTTTCTTTCTTTCTTTCTTTCTTTCTTTCTTTCTTTCTTTTTTAACATTTTATTGAGGAAGGAGAACAGGACTTTATTGGGGAACAGTGTGTACTTCCAGGACCTTTTCTTTCCAAGTCAAGTTGTTGCCCTTTCAATCTTAGTTCAGCTTCAAGTTGTTGTCCTTTCAGTCTTAGTTGTGGAGGGCACAGCCCAGCTCCAGGTCCAGTTGCCATTGCTAGTTGCAGGGGGCACTGCCCACCATCCCTTGCGGGATTCAAGGAATCGAACTGGCAACCTTGTGGTTGAGAGCCCACTGGCCCATGTGGGAATCAAACCGGCAGCCTTCGAAGTTAGGAGCACGAAGCTCTAACCACCTGAGCCACCGGGCTGGTCCGAAAATGTTTTTCTTTCATGGCCATTTTGACCTTGAGGGAGAGTCAGAAGTTGCACGGTGCCAGATCCAATGAATAAGGTGGATGAGGACACACAGTAATGTTTTTATTTGGCAGAAATTGCCATATCAGAAGCTATGCGTGACATGGAGCATTGTCATGATGGAGGATGAAGTAAGGACACTCACGAAAGAGGACTTCCAGAACTGCTTCAGAAAGTGTCAAGAGCCATGGGATAAGTGTGTTTGAAGTAAGGGTAAGTGTTTTGAGGGAGATTAATGGCAATGTGTCTTTTACTGTAATAATTTTTTTTTAAATTTAAACATTCACTATATTTTTCAATCGTACTTCATAAGCACAACTCACCATGTGTCTCCCACTGAATGCAGCTATAAAGCCCAGAAAAGTGCTTACAGCAGCTTTTATAGGAGCCTGAAAAAGTATATAGTAGCAGGTGGATTGGGGAAGAAAACCAGAATTCAAAATACCACCCACCTGGCAATGAGTTTACCATCTTTTCCCTCCCAGCACTCCCAGCCTGAACTCAACACAACCTCAAATCCTGAAGTAGGTATAGGTTGAATTCAGAGACATCTCTAAGAGGAGCCCTATAGTACTGGTTTGAATGGCAAGAATGGGAATTCCTAATGTTCAAGGTGAGTGCAAAATCCCCCATTCTTTCTTTTCTCTGGCAAACCAGCATTCAAGCAATCCTACAGTGGCAACAAATGGGACCTGCAACAGTTAAAACCATGACGAAATAAAACCTTCCTCTCCAGTCAGTGACACTGTGGTCCCAAGAGGTTGGGACCAAATCCTATTGCTTTCTTTCCCTGTCTGTCCTCCCATCTCTTGGCTCCAGACAGAAGTGCACTTGTAGAAGCATGTGAGAGAGTAGGGCAATTAAAGTCCCAGCTTTCTGTCTGCAGACTGGAATAGAAGTCCCATCGAACCAGAAAGTACTGGGGCGATAATGGGGAGGAAGAAAGAAGAGTGCAGAAAAACCACAGCAGAGAATTGAGTGCACTGCTGAAAAATATTTGGAGAAATAATGACTAAAAACTTCCCAAATTTGGTTAAAGAGATAAACCTACAAATTCAAACCCAAACAGCATAAACTGCAATTCACACCTGGATATATCACAATGAATCTATCTTAGTGAAATTATTGAAAACTAAAGACAAATAAAACTTGTTGAAAGCAGCCAAAGGAAAAAATGTGTTTCCTATAGGGGAACAACATTTTAAATGACTACAGATTTCTCATCAGAAACCATTTATCTCAGAAATGGATAAAACTAGAGACAGAAACTCAGCAGAGATGAAATAACCAAACAAATCATCAGCCATCTGCATGTAATTGACACCTATATAGAACTCCGTCTACGCTATTTTCAATTATTTTCAATTATACATGGAGTATTCACTGAAGTAGACCATATCCTGAGTTCTAACAATTTTAAAATAATTGAAATGTGTTCTCTGACCATGATGAAATTAAACTAGAAATCAATAAAAGAAACATAATAGAAAAATCACTACACACTTGGAAATTAAACAATATACATATATGATCCATGGGTCAAAGAGGAAATTTTGAGAAAAATTAGAACCTATTTTGAATGGAATAAAAATGAAAATATGACATATGAAAATTTGTGAGCTGTAGCCAAAGAAGTGCTTATAGAAATTTTATAGCACTCAATGCTTCATATTAGAGAAGGAATAAAAAGAAGAAAGGTGATGAATCAATAATCTAAGCTTCTACATTAAGAAGTAAGAAAAAGAAGAGCAAAATATACCCAACAGAAGCAGAAGGAAGGAAATCATAAAGATAGAAGTAGAAATCAATGAAATGAAAACAGAAAACAATAGAGAAAATCAAACTCAAAACTGGTTCTTTGAAAATATCAGTAAAATTGATAAACGTCTAGAAAGACTGACAAAGCTAAAAAGAAGACACAAATTATTGATATAATTATAATACTAAAGAGGGGACATCATTACAGATCCACTGACATTTGAAAACTCATAAAACATTAAAATAATACTATAAACATCTCTTCACAAACTTTAGATTAAATCCATCAATTCCTTGAAAACTACAAACTGCTAAAATGTGCTCAAGCTGAACTAGACAACTTGAATAACCCTATGACTATTAAGGAAATTGAATTTATAGTTAAAAGCCTTCCAAACAAGAAATCTCTAGGCCCATATGGTTATACTGGTGAGTTCTACCATCTATTTAAATGACAATAAACATCAATTCTATACAATCTCTTCCAGAAAATAGAAGAAGGTACCTTTCCAGCTCATTTTATGAGGCTAGCACTATCATGATAGCAAAAACAAAGACAGAAAGAAAAGAAAATTTTAGACCACTATATTTTTTAACATAGGAGTAGGTCCTCAGTGAAATCCTCAAAGAAATCCTCAATGAAAAATGATCAAATCGGATCCAGTAATGTATAAATAGCATGGCAAGTGGGGTTTTTCCCAGGCATGCAAGTGAGGTTCAGTATTTGACTATCAATCAATATAACCCATAATACATTCAGGAAGAAAAAGCACATGATTATATTAATTAATGCAGAAAAAAGCATTTGACAAAATTCAGTGTCCGTTAATGAAAAACAAAAACCTCTCAGCAAGCTTGGAATCAAAAGATTTCTACCTGATAAAGAGCACCTAAAACCTAAAGTTAATTTTATATGTTCCCCATAAAATTAGGAATAAAGCAAGGATGGCTACTCTCACCACTCCTCTTCAACATCATATTGGAAGATCTAGTAAGTGCAATAAGGCAGAAAAAAAAAAAAAGAAAAGCTATACACACTGGACAGGAAGAAATAAAAATGTCCCTATTTGCAAATTATGATTATTTAAATAGGACTTTTAAAAGAATCTGCAAAGCAAACTAAAAAAACCAACCAAACAAAAAATATCTCCTAGAACTAATAAGAGAGTTTAGCAAGGTCACAAGAAACAAGGTCAACAAGGTAAGACAAACGTATTTTTTTTTTTTTACAAATTGTATTTTTATATACTAGCAATGTACAATGGGAAACCAAAATTAAAATAAAATTTATGGTAGACACAATAATGAGATAATCTCACAAAATGTGTACAAGTGTACAATCTCTATGCTGAAAACAACAAACAGCTTATAAAAGAAAGTAGATCTAAATAAATGGAGGAAATATACCATATTCATGGTTTAGAAGAATCTGTATTGTAAAGGTGTTGATTCTCCCCAAATTTACACATACATTTAATACAAGTCTAGTTAAAATCCCAGAGAATTTTTGGTCAATATAGACAAGTTGATTTAATTATAGAGAAAAGCAAAGAAGCCAGAATAGTTAAAACAAATTTGAAAACACATACAGTTGGATGCACACTGCCCAATTTTAAGACTTATTCTAAGGCTATAGTAATGAACACAGCATTGTATTAGCAAATGAATAGATACAAAATCAATGAGAGAAAAGAAAGAGGAATAGACCCACACAGTAGAGCTGAGGTTTTTTTTAGCCTTTTCATAATTAATAGACTTATTTTTTAAAACAGTTTAGATTTATAGAAAAATTGGATAGATACTACAGAGTTTCTATATACTCCCTGCACACAGTTTCCCTTATTACTATCTCATATTAATATGGTACATTTGTTATAATTAATGAATTAATATTGATACATTATTGTTAACTAAAGTCTGTAGTTTATTTAGATTACCTTGGGTTTTTTACCTATCTTTTTTTCTGTTCCAGGATCTCATCCAGGATACCATGTTACGTTTAGCTTTCATGTCTTTTTAGGCCCTTCCTATCTGTGACAATTTCTAAGATTCTTGTTTTTGATGCCCTTGACGGTTTTGAACAATATTGGTCAGGTATATCATAAGATGTCCCTTTAATGGGATGTGCCTGATTTTTTCTAATTATTAGACTGCAGCTATGGGTTTGGGGAAGAAGATCACAAAGAGAAAGTGCCATTTACAGCATATCATATTAAGTATATATACTATAAATATGATTTATGACTGTGATGTTGAACTTGGTCAGCTGGCTGAAGCAGTTATAAAGTTATTCTATTTTCCACCTTTTTATGTTGTATTATTTGGAAAGAAGTCACTTTGTGGAGCCTACACTTAAAAAAGTAGGAGTTATGCTCCCCCTACTGTAGAGTAGAATATCTATATAATTTATTTGGAATTCTGCATAGATTTGTCTCTTCTCCACTTGTTTACTTATTTATTCAATATTTATTTACTTATTTATTTAATCATGTATTTGTATCAATATGCACGCATGGATGTTATTTTATACTTTAAGTTGTAATATAGTGCTACTTTATTAATTTTCTTGCTCAAAGCATTCCAGCTTTGGTCACTGGGAACCCTTTTAGAAACCAAGACCTGGGCAGTAAGTGTGCTCATTGCTACTGTATAGTGTGATTTCTTCTAGGCTCTCTAAACTGGGAAAGCAAAAACAGATATGTGTATACCAACCCATGTATGTACACATATCTGTTAATAATTCTAAACGTAGCCATCTGTATCTACATTAAGTTCTTACTATCTTCAACTCCACCTCTTCCATGTGGAGTGGCTTATCTGTAAATTTCCACTTTAATGACAAGAACTATAGCTCCTACCATTCACCATCCATTTACTTAATTGTTCAATTCCAGTATACATGTATAGCAATATCAGAATTGTTAACTCATAGTCTGTCAGAATCAACTTTATCAGTTAAAGGACAGTACTCATATGCAGTTCCTTTTTTCATTAGTCTTAGACTTCATTCATTTCCAAAGTAATTTAGCTCAGCACCTTTTCCCCATCCCCTCAGTTTGGTTCTCTCATACATTTGTAGTTCAGTTAGATTCTCTTCTGACAGTCTATAATTTTTCCTGGTATTCCAGACCTCCAAAATTATTATTTTAAAATTTGCATAAATTAAGGTTACTCTTTGTGTGGTAAAGTTCTATAGGTTTTGACAAATATTTGATGTCATGTATCCACCATTACAGTATCATATAGAATAGTTTTACTATACTGAAATGCCCTTTTAACCTATTCATTTCTCCCCCTGGCAACCACTGATTTTTGTTTTTTAACTGCTGATCTTGTTACTCTTTCTCTAGTTTTGCCTTTTCCAAAATGTCATATAATTGGAATCAAACAATAGGCAGCCTTTCTGGACTGGCTTCTTTCACTTAGCAACATGCATTTCAGGCTCCTCTACGTCTTTCCATGGGTTGATAGTTTATTTCTTCTTATTGCTGAATAATATTCAATCGCATGGATGCACTATAGTTTAGCTTTCACTTATTGAGAGACATCTTAGTTGTTTTCAGTTTGGGGCAATTATGAATAAATCTGCTACAGACATTCATGTATAATTTTTTGTGTAGAAATATATTTTTAGTTCATTTGGGTAAATAAGTAGGAATACAATTGATAGATCATAGGTAAGACTGTGTTTAGCTTTTTAAGAAACTGCCAAACTTTCATCCACAGTGGTTGTACCATTTTACATTCCCACCAGCAATGAATGAGTTACTTATTTTCCACATCCTCCCCAGCAATTGGCATTGTCAGGGTTTTTGTTTTAGCCATTCTAATAGGTGTGTTGATGGCTAAAGTGTTTAAACAGCCCATTATTGTTTTAATTTGCAATTCCCTAGTAACAAATGATGTCAATCACCTTTTCATATGTTTATTTGCCATCTGTGTTTCTTCTTCAGTGAGCTATCCAGATGTTTTGCCCATTTTAAATTGAGTTGTTTGTTCTTGCATCGTTGAGTTTTAAGAGTTTTTAAAAATATTTTTAGTACAAATCCTTTATCAGATACGTGCTTGCAAGTATTTTCTCCATGTATGTCAAATATCTTTGCATTCTCTTAATGGTTTCTTGCCAGAGCAGAAGCTTTCATTTTAATAAAGTCTAACATCAATTTTTCTATCATGGATCATACCTTTGGTGTGATACAGAATACATTGCCAAATACAGCATCATTTAGTTTTTCTCCTATGTTTTCTCTTATACTTTTGTATCTTTCATTTATGTCTAAGGTTAACTTTTAGCTAGTTTTTGGTAAAAAGTATAAGGTCTGTGTCTAGATTATTTTATTTTATTTTTTTGCATATGAATATTCAATTGTTCCAGTACCATTAGCTGAAAAGACTATTATTTTTCTACTGAATTGCCTTTGCTCCTTTGTCAAAGATCAGAAGACTATATAAGTGTGGGTCTACTTCTGGGTGCTTTATTCTATTCCATTGATCTATGTGTCTTTTCTTTTGTCAATATTGTCAATCTTTGTAGTTCTGTAGAGTTTTGAAGTCAGCTAATTCTAGCCTTCCACATTTGTTCATCTTCTCCAGTATTGTTTTGATTATTCTGAGCTTTCTACCTTTATATAAATTTTAGAAACATTTTGTCAAAATCTGCAAAATAGATTGCTGGGATTTTCATTTGGCATTACCTTAAATCTATAAAGTTAAGAAAAACTGACAGCTTAACAATATTTATTTTTCCAATCCATGATTTTGGAATATCTTTTCATTTGTTTAGATCTTCTTTGATTTCATTCATTATAAGTTTGTAGGTTTCTACCTAGAGACCCTGTGCATATTTTGTTAGATATATACCTATTTCATTTTTTGATGCAAATAGAAACAGTATTGTGTTTTAAATTTCAATAGTTCATAGCAGGAATAAAAGAAAGTGATTGACTTTTGTATATTAACTTTGTGTCCTGGAACTGTGCTATAAAATCAATAATAATTTTGAGGTTTTTGTTTTTGTTATTTTTTGCTAATTCGTTAGTATAGTCTACATAGAGAATCATGTCATCCGCGAACAAAGACAGTTTTCTTTGTCCCTTCCCAAACTGTACACTTTTTATTTCCTTTTCTTGTCTTATTGCACTAGCTAAACTTCCAGTATAATGTTAAATAGAAGTGGTGAGAGGAGACTTGCCTTGTTCCTGGTCTTAGGGAAAAACATCCAGTTTTTCACCATTTAGCTTGATGTTACCCACAGGATTTTATAGCTGTCCTTAATCAAATTGAGTAAGTTTCCCACTATTCTTAGTTTGCTGAGAGTTTATCATGGATAGGTGTTGGATTTTCTCAAATGCTATTTCTGTGTAATTGATATATGATTTTTCTTCTTTAGCTTATTGATGTGGTAGATTATATTAATTGATTTTCTAATGTAAAATAGCTTTGCATACCTGGAATAAATCCCAATTGATCATGACATAATTATTTGCATACATTGTTGGCTTGGGGTTTGTTATATTTTGTTGAGTACTTTTGCATCTATGTTTATAAGAAATATTGTTGTTTTCTTTTATTGTGAAATCTTTGTTTGAGTTTGGGATTATGGTAATGCTGGCCTCTTAAATGAGTTAGGAAATAATCTCTCTGCTTCTGTTTTCCAAGAGTGTGGAGAATTGATATCTTTTTTTTTTTTTAATGGAATTCACCAGTGAAACCATCTGGACCTGGTGGTTTCTCTTCTTAAAGATTATTACTTTTTCAAATACTTTAGTAGTTATAGGCCTACTCAGATTATTTATTTCTCCTTCTGTGAGTTTCAGTAGTTTGTGTCTTTGAAGAAATTGGTCCACTTCATCTGAATTACTACATTTTTGGGCGTAGGGGTGTTCATAATATTCCTTTATTACCCTTTTAATGTCCACAAAATTGGTAGTGATGACCTCCCTTTGATTTCTAAAATTAATTTGTGCCTTCTCTCTTGTTCTCTTCCTTAGCTTGGCTAGAGTTTTACCAATTTGATGGTCATTTGAAAGAACAAGCTTTTGGTTTCATTGATTTTCTTTATTGATTTCCTGATTTCAATGTTATTGATTTCTGCTCTAATTTTTGTTATTTCTCTTTTTCTTCTAGCTTTAGGCTTACATTGCTCTTCTATCTCTAGCTCTGTAATGTGGAAGCTTACATTATTGATCTTAGAAACTTCTTCTTTTCTAATATATGCATTTAATGCTAAAAATTTCCCTCTATGCACCCCTTTTGCTGCATCTCACAAATTTTGCTGTTTTATTTTATTTTATTCAGTCAAAATATTCTTAAATTTCTCCTGAGACTTCTTTTGACTCATGTATTATTCAGAAGTGTGTTGTTTAATCTTCAAATATCCTGGGAATTTCCCACTATCTTTCTGTTATTTGTTTCTATTTTAATTCTATTATGGTCCAATAACATACTTTGTATTATTTCTATTCTGTTAAATTTGTTAAAATATTTATTATTGCCCAGAATGAGGTCTATTTTGGTGAATGTTTTATGTGAGCTTGAAAAGGATGAGTGTTGTACTGTCTGAGAGTGAAGTATTCTAACAATAGAATTCTGTTGATCATTGAGATTCTGTTGGTCAGTGAGATTCTGTTGATCATCGTGCTGCTCAGTTCAAATATAGTCTTACTGATTTTCTGTTTGATGAATCTATCAATTACTGAAAGAGGAATATTGAAACATCAAACTACAATATTTCTACTTGAAGTTTTATCAGTTTTTGTGTCACATATTTTGATGCTCTGTTGTCATTTGCAAATACATAAAAGATTGTTTTGTTTTCTTGCAGAATTGACTTCTTTATTATTACGTAATGCCCCTGTTTATTCCTGATAATTTTCCTGGCTCTAAAGTCAGCTTTGTCTGAAATTAATACAGCTGTTCCAACTTTCTTTTGGTTAGTGTTAGCATGACATAAATTTCTCCATCCTTTTACTTTTAATCTATCTGTGTCTTTATATTTAAAGTGAGATTCTTGTAGACAACATATAGTTGGGTCTTGTTTTATTATACATCTGACAGTTTTTGTTTTTTAACTAGTATATTTAGACTATTCACATGTAAAGTGATTATTGATAGCATTAGATTAATATCTATCATGTTTGTAACTGTTTTGTATTTGTTGCACTTGTTTTCTGTTCCTCATTTTAAAACTTCCCCTTTTTCTCCTTTATGTGGTTTTAATTGAGCATTTTATGATTTCATTTTCTTTCCTCTCTTGACATATTAATTATACTTACTTAAAAAATTATTTTAGTGGTTGTTCTAGAGTTTGCATTACATTTATGACTAATCTAAATCTACTTTAAATAACACTATGCTGCTTCAGATACCTTATACTAGAGTATTCCTAATCGTTCCTTCCAATCCCTTATAATATTTCTATCATTCTTTTCACTTATCCGTATGCTATAATCACTGAATATGTTGTTATTATTGTTACCTGACACAGTTACCTGTTATATCATTTAAGAATAATAAAAGGTTTTATTTTACCTTCACTTATTGATTTTCTAACACTCTTCTTTCATTTATGTAGATCTGAGTTTCTGATCCACTTCATTTTCCTTCTCTCTGAAGAACTTATTTTAACATTTTTTGCAGGGTGCATCTACTAGTGACAAATTCTCTCATTTTCTCAGGACATTTTTATTTCTTCTTCATTTTTGAAGGATAATACCAATGGATATAGAATCATGAATTGGTGGGGTTTTTTTCAACACTATTTTATTTCACTCCATTCTCTTCTTGATTGTATAGTTTCTTATAATGTATCAGATGTAATTCATGGGGGTTAAAAAGTAGTTTTATTGAGGTATAATTAATATACAGTAAGTAGTGTATATTTTATGGGTACAATTTGATAAGAATTGACCATTTGTATATACTCATAAAACCATCACCAAAATCAGGGTAATGAACATATTCACCCTTTGAAAAAAAATTTTGTGCCCCTTTATAGGCCTTCACTCCAACTTTTTCTTATCACCAAGAAACCAGTAATCTGCTTTCTGTCATTATGGATTAGTTTGCATTTTCCAGAGTTTTATATAAATGGAATCATTCAGTTTGTACTCCCTGCCCCCTCTTTCACTTGGCATAATTATTTTGAGATTCATCCATGTTGCTTCATAGTTCATTGTTTTTGTTATTGAGTAGAACTGGCTATACCACAATTTGTTTGTTCATTCACATGTTAATAGGCATTTGGTTTGATTCCAGCTTTGGGCTATTACAAATAAAGTTCCTATGAACAGTTTTGTGCATACCTTTTAATGGACATATGCTCTTTTTTTTTCCGATAAATTCATAGAGTGGAATGATTAGATCAAAGAGTATGTGCATGTTTAACTGTTTACGAAACTGCCAAAGTGGTTGATGATTTTACATTTTCACCAGCAGGCTTCAGTGTTTTTATTTTCATTATGGCAAAATATTTCATTATGGTAATTCATCACCATAATTTCATTATGGTAAAAATATATAAATTAAATATAAACATGACATTTTAATCATTTTAAAGTATACAATCCAGTAGCATTAATCACATTTACTATGCTGTGCAATCCTTACTAATATCTACTTCCAAATTTTTCATTACCCTCCAGCAGAAACTCTGCAACAATTAAGGAGTAACTCTGCATTTCTCCTTCTCTCCAGCCCCTCATAACCTCTAATTTACTCTCTGTCTCTGAAATTGCCTAATCCAGAATAACCCATTATGTTTACAACTTTCATCCATGTTGTATCATGAATCGGAACTTCATTCATTTTCATGTCTGAATAAAATTCCATTTTCCGTGTAAACCACATTTTATTTGTGCATTAATATGTTGATAGACATGAGTTGTTTTAGCTATTGTGAATAAAGTTGCATTGAATATTTGCATACAAATATCTATTTGAGTGGGTGTTTTCAATTCTTTTAGGTATAAATCTAGGAGTGAAATTGCTGAGCCATATGGTAATTCTATGTTTAGCTTTTTGAGGAAATGCCAAACTGTTTTTCACAGCAGCTGCACCATTTCACATTTCCACCAGCAATGCACAAGGATTCCAATTTCTCCATATCCTCACCAACACTTGCTATTTTCATTTATTTAATTATAGCCATCCTAGTAGTGTAAAGTGGTATCTCGTGATTTTGATTTGCATTTCCCTAGTGACTAAGAATGTTGAACATCTTTTTATATGCTTTTTTTGCCATTTATATATCATCTTTAAATTAGGTTTACCATTTGTTATTGCATGGTAAGAGAACTTAATAAATTCTGGATATTAAACCTTTATCAGATACATGATTTACAAATATTTTCTCCCACTCTGTAGTCTGTCTTTTCACTTCCTTAATAATGTCCTTTGATGCACAAGTTTTTTATTTTGATTAAATCTAAGCAACCTATTTAGTTGTTGTTGCTCATGTTTTTGGTGTCATATCTAAGAATCCATTGCCAAACTCAAGGTCATGAAAATTTATTTTTATATTTTCTTATAAGATTATGGTGTTAGCTTTTATGTTTAGATTGCTGATCCTTTCTGAATTAATTTGTATACATTGTGAGGTAGGAGTCAACTTTATTCTTTTGCATGTGGGAATCCAATTGTCCCAGTACCATCTGTCGAAGATACTATTCTTCCTCCATTGAATGGACTTGGAACTGTTGTGGAAAACCAATTGGCCATAGATATATGGGTTTGTTTCTGATTTCTCTATTCTATTCTCTTGACCTATATGTCTACCCTTACTGGTAGTACCGTAGTGTTTTGATGGAGTGTTTTTTTAATCAAGAATTGTGAGTCTGACTCTGTTCTTTTTCAAGGTTCTTTTGGCTGTGAAGAACTCCTTGCAATTGCATATGAATTTAAGAATTTGTTTTCCACTTCTACAAAAAAGTCTGTTGGAATTTGGTAGGGATTTTATCGAACCTATATATCACTTTGGGTAGTATCGACATCTTAACACTATTAAGTCTTTCTAGACCCATAAACGTGGGATTTTTTTCATTTGTTTAAGTCTTCTTTAATTCCTTTCAGCTATGCTTTATAGTTTTAAGTGTATAAGTATTCTACCTCTTTGGTAAAATCCATTCTTAGGTATTTTACCGTTTAGAAGCTACTGTAAATAGAATTATTCTTTAAATTTTTTTTGATTGTTCATTGCATGTATATAGAAACACAGTTGATTTTGTGTGTTAATTTGCTATCCTGCAACTTTGCTGAATTTGTTTATTAGCTTTGGTAGCTTTCTTGTGGATTCTTGGAGATTTTCTGTATATAGAATGATATCATCTGTGAATTAGAGATGTGTCTACTCATTTTTGTCAAATTTGGATGACTTTTATTTCTTCTTTATGCCAATTGCTGTGGATAGAACCTCCAGTACAACATTAAATAGCACGGTGACAGTGCGCATCCTCATCTGAGTCCTGTTCTTAGCAAGAACATTTTCAGTCTTTGACCATTAAGTACAATGAATGTGCATTTTTTATAAATGCAGTTTATCATTTTGAGGAAGTTTCTTTCTTTAATTTTTTTTTCAAGTTACAGTTGACAATCAATATTATTTCATATTAGTTTTAAGTGTTGGGGAACCTTTTTGATATTCTTAGTTTCTGAATGTTTTCATCGTGAATTGGTACTGGATTTTGTCAAATACCTTTTCTGTATCTATTGAAATGGTTTTTTTTTCTCCCTTCATTCTATTAATGTGCTGTGTTCCTTTTTTTTTTTTTTTTTTCATTGAAATATCCTTTATTTCTGGGTGAAATACCACTTGCTCATGATGTATGATTCTTTTACTATCCTGTCTGATTAGGTTTGCAAATATTTTGTTAAGGACTTTTGCATCAATATGCACAATTGTATGGGTATGCAGTTTTCTTTTCTTGTGATGTCTTCATCTGGCTTTGGTATCAGGGTAATAATAGCCTCATAGAATAAGTTAGAAAATATTGCTTCCTCTCCTATTTTCTGGAGAGTTTGAGAAGAATTGGTGTTAATTCTTTAAGTGTTTGGTAGAATCCACCCTTGAAGGACAATCGGTCCTAGACTTTTCTTTTTTGGGGAGTTTTCTAATTACTGATTCAATCTCTTTACTTGTTATGGGTCTATTTTAAACTGACTTTATCAAGTCAGTTTAGGTTATTTGTGTGATTCCAGAAATTTGTCCATTTCATCTAGGTTATCCAATTTGTTGTCATAAAATTATTAATGATATCATTTTATAATCCTTTTTATTTCTGTGTGGTTGGCAGTAATATCCCTACTTTTATTTTCTTTTCTTTTAATTATTTGTCTTCTCTTTTTTTCTGTCTTAGTCTAGCTAATGGTTTCCAATTTTGTTGATCTTTTCAAAAAAACCAACTTTTGATTTCATTGATTCTATTGTTTTCTATTCTCCATTTTATTTATCTTGGCTCTAACCTTTATTATTTCCTTACTTTTCTGGGCTAGTTTTGGGCTTAGTTTACTCTTTTTTTTTTTTAAGTTCCTAAAAGTACAGTTATATTATTAATTTGAGATCTTACTTCTTATTTAATGTAGGCATTTACAGCTCTAAATTTCCCTTTGAGCATTGCCTTCACTGAATCCCATAAGTTTTGGTAAGTTTTATTTTAATTTTTATCCATTTCCAAGTATTTTCTAATTTATCTTATTTCTTCTTTGGCCCACTTATTGTTTAATACTGTATTGTTTTTTAAATGAAGAAGTTGAATGTTTTATTATTAAACTTTGTTCTCCTGCAAAGCTGTTGCTTCACTGTATAAAAATAGCACCAGTAAACACAGTATACTGCAAAATTAAGGCAGTATTGCTCATTATCTGACACTGCAACAACTAACAAAAAGTTTTCTCCACTTTCAGTTATTTCCAATGGAAATATCATTAAGTATTTTGACCCAAATCCAGAGATGGATGTAAGCAAGTTGCAATATTATATAGGGCTTAAGGCAATAATGTTATCATTGAATTACATAATTTTTATAACTACGTTTTACTACAAATAATTTTGGAATTGTGAATATTATAACTATAGTGTAGCATAAAATAATCATAGGGTGTTGTGGAAAAGATGCATATTGTGTTTATCTGCAATCATCAGAAAATTAAGGGGTATTTTCTTCCAGTAGCATTGTTATAGTTTCTTTTTCCATTGGTATTAATAAAAGTTGCTATATTAAATCTTGTATCCACTAATTTAAGACAACTATGGTAGATTAAGTTGTTTCATACTACTTTATTCATTACTCAATAGGTTTTTTTTAATTAAAGTTTATTGGGGTGACGACTGTTAGTAAAGTTATCAATGGATTTTATGTATTTCTCATATGCTTCTTCACTCATTAGTTCCTCTAGATCTGAAGGGTTACTCAGCGTCATCTTGAACAGCCAACCATGTTCATAACAAGATTTGTTGATAAGTCCTGGGTTTTCTCAAAGAGCTTCATTAATTTCAGTTCCTTCTCCTGACAAAGGAAAATAGAGTTCACTCACAGCTTTCACAGGCACCAAACGCATCTTGTTTGTTAAATTTTGTCCCAACTCCAGGCAGACTACAGTAAACAACATCTCCCAAAGCTTCTTGTGCAAAGTTGCTGATTCCTACTGTTCCAATACCATTTTCTGTTGTTATTCATTCATGTTTCTGTGTGAATTTATGCACCCAGAACAGATTGGGGCCCATGCGCAGTGACCAGATGGCACCCCATTGAGACCCCAGAGCTGTGGTGGGCAGGGCTGGAAGAGCAGGCTGCTGGCCACCACCTGCATGCTGCGCACCGTTTGCAGCACCCTGTTTGCAGGAGTGCAGAGGTTCATAGCGCAGCTCCTTGATACCCCGCAGATGGGGTATATTGGGGGCAATAGTGTATTGTTTAATTTCCATTTATTTGTGAGGTTTCCAGTTTTACTTCTATTATTGAGTACATCAATTGTCATTGACTAGTAGCTTTATTCCATTGTGATCAGAAAAGATCCTGCATGACTTCAATCATTTTTAATTTATTGAGATATGTTTGATGGCCTAAAATATGGTCTATTCCGAAGAAGGCTCCACGTGCACTAGAGAAGTGTGTATTCTGCTGTTGTTGAGTTGAGTGTTCTTTATATATCTGTCAGGCACAGTTGATTTCTAGTTTTGTTCAATCCTCTATTTTATTACTGATCTTCTGCCTATTTAAATCCATTATTGAAAGTGGAGTATTAAAGTGTCCAACTATTAATATAGAACTCACGATTTTTCCTTTCAATTGTGTCAAAATTTGCTTTATGTAGTGTGGGGATTTGTTGTTTGGGGCATATATGTTTATAATTAAAACTTCTTAATGAATTGACCCATTTTTCAACATATAATCTCCTTTGTCTCCTTTAACTATTTTTGGTTTATAGTCTATTATGTCTGATATTAGTATAGCCACTCTATCTTTATTTTGGTTACTATTTGAATGAGAATCTTTTTCTATCATTTTACTTGAAATCTATTAGTTTCTTTGAATCTAAAGTAAGTCTCTTTTAGATAGCTTATAGTTGGATCATAATTTTAATCCATTCAGCCAACCTTTGTTTTTCTATTAAAGAATTTGATCTACTTACGTTTAAAGTAATTACTGAAAAGGAAAGAACTATTTCTGCTATCTAGCTATTTGTTTTCTGTATGTTTTATAGATTTTATGTTCCTTATTTTCTCCATTGCTGGTTCTTTTAAATTTAGTCAATTTTTTTTGTAGTGAATCATTTTAATTCCCTTCTCATTTCCTTTTGTGTGTGTGTGTGTGTGTGTGTGTGTGTGTGTGCGTGTGTGTGTGTGTGTGGTCTGTAGGTATTTTCTTTGTGATTACCATGGGGATTACATTTAACCTCTTAAATTTAAATCACTCTATTTTGGATTGATGCAAACTTAACTTCAAAAGCATACAAAAATCCTGCTCCTATGTATCTCCATTCTCCCTCATTTATGTTGTCACAAGTTACATCTTTGTATGCCCAATAATAGATTTTTAATTAATTTTTATGCATTCATATTTTCAATACCATAAGAAATAAAATATGGGATTGTAAACCAAAAATTTAATAAATAAAAAGTAAAGAAATTAGAATATTCAAAAGCAATCATGTATAGTGAGGAATTTAGAAAACCACACACACACATCTGGAACAAAATGCATACTGAGTAAAGACCTGAGAAGACACTAAGCTTTCATCCTGATACCTAGGACTGATACCTAAGCACACTGCAAGACTGATTAAAAGTCAGGATTGTGCTCATATACTTTGGCAGCACATATACTAAAATTGGAATGCTACAGAGAAGATTAGCATGGTATTCATGGTAACTTCTCTTTCATTTCTCTTTTTATCTTCGTGTGTCTAGCCAAGAGTTTATCAATTTTATTAATATTTTCAAAGAATCAGCTCTTTGTTGCGTTATTTTTTTCTATCGTCTTTTGCTTCTCGATTTCATTTAGTTCTGCTCTAATTTGTATTATTTCCTTCCTTCTGCTGAGTTTTGGTTTCATTTGTTCTTTTTCTAGTTCTTTAAGATGTAATGTTAGGTTGTTTAGTTGGATTTTTCTTGTTTCTTGGGATAGGTCTATAATTATATACACTTCTCTTTTACATAAATTATTCCTTTTGCTGCATCCCAATAATTTTGATATGATGTATTTTCATTCTCACTTGTTTCTGTGTATCTTTTGATCTCTCCTCTTATTTCTTCTTTGATCCAGTCAATCTTTAACATAATAGCATATTGTTTAATCTCCACATATTTGTGGGTTTCCCCACTTTCTTTGTGCAATTGATCTTCAGTTTCAAAAACTTGTGGTTAGAGAATATGCTTGGTATGATTTCAATCTTCTTAAATTTGTTGAGACTGATTTTATGTCCCAATATATGGTCTATCCTTGAGAATGTTCCATGTACACTAGAAAAGAATATATAGACTGGTGTTCAAGGATTAAGTGCTCTGTAAATGTCTATTATGTCCATTTGGTATAATATGTCACTTAAAGCTGAAATTTCCTTACTGATTTTCTGTTTAGATGACCTATCCATAGCAGTCAATGGCATATTCTGGTCCCCTACTATAATTGTGTTTTGTCTGTTTCTCTCTTTAGTTCTGTTAGTAGTTGCTTTGTATATTTTAGTGCTCCCTGATTGGGTACATATATATCGATGTTTTATGTCTTCTTGTTGTATTGTCCCTTTATCATTATGAAATGTCCGTCTTTCTCTTTTGTTACCTTTTTTATCCTCAAGTCTGTTTCATCAGATATAAGTACGGATAAACCTGATTTTCTCTGGATACCATTTGCTTGGAGTATTTTTTCCACTCTTTCACTTTGAGTCTGTATTTGTCCTTCGAGCTATGATGTGTCTCTTGGAGGCAACGTATGGTTGGGTTTTGTTTTTTGATATAATCTGCTACTCTCTGACTTTATATTGGTGAGTTCAGTCCATTTACATTTAGGGTGGTTATTGCTATATGAGGATTTCTTATAGCCATTTTATCTTTTGTTTTGTGATAACTTGGTGTCTCCATTGTTTTTTTGCTTTTTGTTTCTGTCTGTTATTTTAGCTTGGTGGTAGTCTATAAATTTTCCCAGTATCTCTTTTATGTTATGTGTCTCAGTTCTGAATTTTTTTTCGAGTGGTTATCATTAAGTTTATGTAAAAGAAAGTTTCATATATGCAATAGTCCTTTTTCTTCAGCATGCTTCTTATCTCCATTCCCTTTGCAAATTCAGACCTTTACTCTCTCCTCTTTTATGTTTTTGTTGTCACAAATTATCCCTATTTATGCTGTGAGTTGATTTCTGAGTTGCAGTAGAAGTAGTCTTCTTCATCTCTTTTTCTTTTTTTATGTTTTTATCTTCCTTACCCTTTATATTATGTTTAAGTGTATAATGCCCTATTCTGTGTAGGGGTTGCCATTTCCTGCTTCTGTCTGTCTGTTAGTAGTCTTGCTCATGATTTTGTATCTTTTTGATTTTTTTGTTTCAGGTCAAATAGCTTTCTTCAGTATTTCCTGTAATGCAGGTCATGTGTTAGAAAATTTCCTCAGCTTCTGTATGTCTGGAAAGGTCTCTGTTCCTCCTTCATATCTAAAAGATAACTTTGCTGAATATATTATTCTTGGCTGGTAAGTTCTTTCTTTCAATAGTTTGAATATTTGATTCCACTCCCTCCTGGCTTGTTAGAGTTTCTGCTGAAAAATCTGATGATAATATGATGGGCTTTCCTTTGTAGGTTACTGTCTTCTTTTCCCTGGCTGCCTTGAGGATTCTTTCTGTCATTAATTTTTGACAGCTTCAATAAATGTACCTTTAAAAAGGCCTGTTGGGATTGAGGTAATTAGTTGTTCTGCTTGCTTCTTGGATTTGAGGGTCCGGTTCTTTTCATAGGTATGGGAAGTTCTTGTTGACTATTTGTTTGAATATACTCTCTGTTCCCTTCTCCCTGTCTTCTCCTTCTGGTATGCCCATTATTCTTATGTTGCTCTTTCTGATGGAGTCAGATAGTTCTTGTAGAGTTCTTTCATTTTCTTTAACTCTCAGGTCTCCCTCTTCTTTCATTTGTGTCATTTTCAGATTTCTGTCTTTGATATCACTGATTCTTTCCTCCATCTTGTCAGCTCTATTAGCTAAGCGGGCTATTTCATTCGTCATCTCTTTTACTGAGCTCTTCAGCTCCAGAATTCTTATTTGGTTCTTTTAAAAATTTTCAATCTCTTTGGTAAAATATTCATTTTGTTTGTTGATTTTATTTCTGAGTTCATTAAACTGCCTATCTGAATTTTCCTGCATCTTGTTGAATTTTTTTCAGAACTGCAATCTTTAATTCTTTGTCATTTAAGTCACATATTTCCATGTCTTCAAGTTCATTTTCTGGATATTTTTCATTTTCTTTCCAAGCTGCCTTGTTACCTTGGTTATTCATGGCAATTGATGGATTCCTCTTCCTGGGCATCTACAGGAGTGGATTCTGCCTCAGGTTGATATGAAGAGGTATTTCTTTTGCATTCCAGTAGGTGGCGTTGGAGCATTTTGTTTTCTCTTGCAGTGTTCTGGCTTCTCAGCTTCTCCCACAATGGGAAGTTTCCTGAGAGGTGGGCTTCTCCTCTGTGATCAGGCTGCCTAAGTCTCAGGGCACTGCCCCTGTGGGAGGATGTCATGCAGGGAGGCCTGCGGGGTCTCTGCTCCCGCTCCCCATACAAGAACGCAGGATATGGTGAGGCCGAAAAGGAACACCCACGGAGCCATAGGTAGGGGAGTCATACCACTATATTCTCTCTGGCGGCACTATACTCTCACTGGAGGCTGGATCCACACTGTCCGCAAACCGCCATCCACACTTGCCAGCCCAGCCGCCATCTTCTTGCTAGCCCCCATTCTTTTTCTCTTCCTCTTTTTTCCTTTTCCTAGCGTAGCCACAGCAGTTATATTAGTGGCCAATGGCTCACTGGTTACAGCTGACGGCCAACTAGCCACAGCTGATGGCCATGCAATCACAGTTGGCCATTTACTACCTGAGCCAGGCACCTGTCTATGTGAGGCCGAGAGCCTGGAAACTGCTTTTTGGGGTTCTGTCCCCACACTCCACCCCTACAGGCTCTCGCCTCACAATCTACGCGACAAGCATCTTCCGCGAGGGGCCCTGTGCGAGGAGCCTGGGGGTGAATGCAATATCCTGGACACAGCCAGGCTCTCTGGGCACAGCCAGGGTTTCTCAGGGCACCACCAGTACTTCTGGGCACGGCCAGACTTCCTGGACTTCTTAGGGTACCACCTGTCTTCCCGGACACAGCCAGGGTTTCTCAGGGCACCACCAGTACTTCTGGGCACGGCCAGACTTCCTGGACTTCTTAGGGTACCACCTGTCTTCCCGGACACAGCCAGGGTTTCTCAGGGCACCACCAGTGCTTCTAGGCACGGCCAGACTTCCTGGACTTCTTAGGGTACCACCTGTCTTCCCGGACACAGCCAGGGTTTCTCAGGGCACCACCAGTACTTCTGGGCACGGCCAGACTTCCTGGACTTCTTAGGGTACCACTAGTTTCCCCGGGCACAGCTAGGATTTCTCAGGGCACTGCCACTCTCTCTGGGATACAGCCCGACTTCCTGGACACAGCCAGGGCATCTTCAGGGCACAGCCAGACTTCCTGGACTCAGCCAGGGCTCTCAGGGCACTGCCACTCTCTCTGGGAACAGCCCGACTTCCTGGGCACAGCCAGGGCATCTTCAGGGCTCAGCCAGACTTCCTGGACTCAGCCAGGTCTCTCAGGGCACTGCCACTCTCTCTGGGCCTCTCAGGGTACCCTGCTGGAACAACAGCGACTCACAATCAAGGTGCTTACATATTCTCAATGGCGGCCAGTCAAGAGACAAAAGCAAATATCCCCCAGTTCCACTAACAACAGTTCCCAAGCAAACAGTCAAGCGGTCCATTAAATTAGGGATGGAAGGCAATTCCCCATAGTCCATAGTCATTCACCAGGGCTGTCCTGGGGGTGAGGGACGACCTTGACCTCACCCTCATCTCCCATGGAGGACTCAGCAAGCGTTACCTCCTGGGACTATAAGTCCTGCATCCGGGCTGCCTGAGTAGGAACTTCCCCGGCCCACAGGGCTGCAATGACCTTCGCTTTCTCCGGCCTGTGCTGGTTGGGGAACCGTCCACATCTTTCCACCTCTCCACGGGGCTCCATCTCTCCGGCAGCTGCATGGCTTTTCCTGTGCTGGTGGGAGAACCGTCCACGTCCTCCCACCCCTCCACGGGGGTCCAGCTCTCCGGCAACTGCTCCTCCTGGTCTTCCTGAGACTGGGTGTTCATACACACAAACTGCTCCACCGCCCTTCGGAGAGCTTTGGCCGGCACCATACCCTGCTCGCTGCGCCATTTGTCATGCAGGGAGGCCTGCGGGGTCTCTGCTCCCGCTCCCCATACAAGAACGCAGGATATGGTGAGGCCGAAAAGGAACACCCACGGAGCCATAGGTAGGGGAGTCATACCACTATATTCTCTCTGGCGGCACTATACTCTCACTGGAGGCTGGATCCACACTGTCCGCAAACCGCCATCCACACTTGCCAGCCCAGCCGCCATCTTCTTGCTAGCCCCTATTCTTTTTCTCTTCCTCTTTTTTCCTTCTCCTAGCGTAGCCACAGCAGTTATATTAGTGGCCAATGGCTCACTGGTTACAGCTGACGGCCAACTAGCCACAGCTGATGGCCATGCAATCACAGTTGGCCATTTACTACCTGAGCCAGCACCTGTCTATGTGAGGCTGAGAGCCTGGAAACTGCTTTTTGGGGTTCTGTCCCCACAGAGGATGTGGTAGGTGATGGGGTTCTGAGCCTCTGAAACCTCAATGCTGCTCCTGCATCCGGATGCAGAGTTTGGGTGTTTCAGCAGCCCTGGGTGCCCCTGCGGGGATCATCCAGGAAAGGTGGGGGCGGGGTGAGCTGGGAGAGACTGGCATGTGTGTTTGTGACTCTGAAAAATGGTGACTTCCAGCCCACAGCTGTCTTGCCCCTATAGTAACTTCCCTGTCACTGGAATTATCCGCACTTGTGCGTCTGCCAGTCCAGAACTGTCTTTCCAGTTCTTAGGGCTGTAGGTACTCTACTCTTGAATCTGAAACTGCTACAGTTTCTTCTAGGGCCCACTACTAACACTGGGAGTGTGATGGGGAGACAGCTCTGGGACGTTGGAGGGAGGTGACCAGGCTCAGTGTTTTTGTTTTCTGCAGGGCAGTGAGGGCTTGAACCACAGTTCTCACCCTTCTCTGTTTGGTCTTTGCCCCAAGGTCTCTGCCCAAATCACCGGGTTCAGCGTATTATATTGTCGTGCGGGAGACCCTGCTCGCTGCGCCATTTGTCATGCAGGGAGTCCAGCTGGGTCTCTGCTCCTGCTCCCCACACAAGAACGCAGGATATGGTGAGGCCAAAAAGGAACACCCACGGAGCCATAGATGGGGGAGTCATACCACTATATTCTCGCTGGCGGCATCCGCCTCTCTGCAATCTGTTCTTGCTAGCTCAGCCACCATCTTCTTGCTAGGCCCCATTTTTTTCTCTTTTTGCTAGTGTAGCCACAGCAGTTATATTAGTGGCCAATGGCTCGCTGGTTACAGCTGACAGCCAACTAGCCACAGCTGATGGCCGTCCAATCACATTGATGGCCATTTACTACCTGAGCCAGCACCTGTCTATGTGAGGCCGAGAGCCTGGAAACTGCTTTCTGGGGCTCTGTCCCCACATATATACTGATGTCATGCAGGGTGGCATGTGGGGTCTCTGGTCCCACTCCCCACATAAAATGCAGGACATGGTGAGGCCAAAAAGGAACACCCACGGAGCCATAGATAGGGGAGTCACATCACTACAGTCTCGCTGGCAGCTGGGTTGGAGACACAGGAGGCAGGAGCCACACTATCAGCAACCCGCCATCCACTTGTCTCTGCCAAACAATTTCACTTGCTAGTAATCCGCTTCTCTGCAATCTGCAATCCACACTCCGCCACTTGCTAGCTCAGCCACCATCTTCTTGCTAGCCCCCATTTTCTGCTAGCATAGCCACAGCAGTTATATTATTGCCCAATGGCTCACTGGTTACAGCTGACGGCCAACTGGCCACAGCTGATGGCCATATAATCACAGTTGATGGCCATTTACTACCTGAGCCAGCACCTTTCTATATGAGGCCGAGAGCCTGGAAACTGCACTCCTGGCTCTGTCCCCACAACTGATCCCTCTGATCCCTCAGGAAGGAATGCTGGGGGCTCCAGAGAGTGAGCCTACAGTCTCAATTCTCCCCTCTCCCAGAACTTCAGTGAGTTCCCAGCTGTGGCCCACATCTCTGCACTTGCCTCTTCCATCCTCCCCTGCTCGCCCTGTTTTGCCCACCTTCAGATGCTCCAATGTCTCTCAGGTGTACTTACCTTTCCCCCAGATGCCTAACCATTAATAGAAAAGATTCATAAAGCACTTTTCTACACAGCCTCTCTCTACCCCCTTACCAACTACTCCCTGCTCAGCAGGCTCTAAACTGGGTTATATTCCACCATTGCACTAAATGGTCACCAGCACCATCCTTTTTCTTAAATTCAATAGATACCTGATTTCTAGAAATAGCTGACATTGTTGGTGACATCCCCTCAAAGTACTTTTTGCCTTGGGTCCTGATCTTCCTTGTAGCTTCCTGACATCTCTTGCGTAGTCTCCTTGTGTAGTGCTTTCCTCTGTCCATTCTTTAAATGCTGCTACTGCTTCCAGGGCTGGCCTGGTCCCCTTTTCAGCCTCTCTCTTGCAAGCTGATGTGGTTCACATCAATGGTCTCACTGCCAGCCCAGAGCCGATGCATTCCAGATCTGAATGTTTGGCTCGAATCTCTCTCCTGAGTTCCAGACCCCATGTCCAGTTTCCCATTTCCTCCTTCCATTTGGACACCCAACCAGTACCTTGATCTCAATTCATGCAAAGCTGAGATCATTGCCCACCTCCCCACACTTTAACTCCCCTTCTTTAGTTTTCAGCTCTGGGCCTTTAAGATCCACGAGAGCAGCAATCAGGTTCATTTGATCATCTCTGCACACTTGCCACATAGACCAGTGTCTGGTCCAGATTAGACACTAATCAGAGCGAAGTGAAAGCAAGACAATCCACCCAGTTATCCACACGAGACAGCATGATACACTCTTCCCTCTGTCACTCTGGAATACAAACTTAGATGCTACTTGTGGGCGACCATGATTGCTCAGCTGATTGCTGCAACAGCATCCTCACGTGTCTTCCTGCCGTTTCTTCATGCCTCCAACCCATTCTCCACATTACTGGCAGGGAGGTCTTTCCTAAACGTAAACCAGTAAGAGGAAAGATTCATAAAGCACTTTTCTACACAGCCTCTCTCTACTCCCTTACCAACTAGGTAATGCTAGCAGCAAGGCCATAAACATCTCAGTAAGAACCTATGTCTAGCTCACATAAAGTCAGAAATGGGTGTTCCAAGCGGTGACTCAGAGAACTAGGGTCTTGGCACATTCAACACCCACCTTCTCAGGATACTTCGGAAGAAGAAAGAGCATGGTGGGCAGTGCATGGAAATGGCACACACCACTTCTGTCTGCATTCTGCTGGCAAGAACTCAGTCTCACGTCCATGCCTGATTGCAAGGAGCCTAGAACATAAGGTCTAGCTTTGTACCCAGATAGAGGAGGACCTGAGTCTTGAGATCAGCTTTGGTAGTCTCTCATTGCTTTTAGGACAAAGATTAAATTCCTTCATAGAGCTAACACGGTGTGTTATGAACTGAGTTTTGTTCCATCCAAAATTCGTATTCAAATTTAGTACCTCAGTATGTGACTGTACGATCATGTGCTGCTTTATGATGTGTTGGTCAATGACTCACTGCATATGTAATTGTGGTCCCATAAGATTATAATGAAGCTGAATTTTCTGTCATGAATGGAAGGACATGTGCTTCAGGAGGAATTTTTTTCTCTCTGATGGGACCGATATCTGTGGAGTTTGGCAATAGACACCTTTTCTCTCCCAGCACCTTAATTTTGAGTGCACAGATTCCACCCCAGTCAGGCAGCCACGGAACCATTGCAGCACAGAGAAGCCTGCACAGAAGCCCTCCCAGAGCTAGCCTGATGGTCTCAGAGCACAGTGCTATACATTCTTTGCTGAGGACCTAAGACCCTGTACAAGGACACAGGTCCACAGGAGCCATCTTAACAAGTATTAAGTGTCACTGACGCTTTAGTGAAAGCTTTCTGGTGGTGTGGAGCCAGCCTGTACTTCAAAATATTTTCAGGTTGTAATGACATAAAGCATAGGTAAGTTTTATTTCTTCCATCAATTCAATGCCAGAGAGAATCCTGTACTCCAGATAAGGTCAATGGAACCCAAAACAAATTTCTATAGTCGTAATACTGAGTCCTCGGATCTATATCCTCTCCATGCTAAACCCCCCCCTTTGTTTTTTGCACGAGTACCACTTAATCTGATCACTGCTCCGGCATACAATAGCCAAAATCACATCACCATGACAAGCCCTGGTAGGAGGGGAACGGGTAGGAGGCAGACAGGGGAAAGGAAGCTAGGGCTGTCAGACTACAGTCAATGCTTTCCCACAAACCCATCCTTTGTCCTTCCTCATCTGTTAGCCTGGATGGGTGTTGTCCCCCTACTCCAGGTGGGCGATCAGTGGCCTGGTCTGCCCACTCCCTAGCCCTCGCCCCACCCCTGGCATTACCCAGCATGCACAGGGCCTAGCCCAGAGTCCTCCCGCAACTTAACCTGTTCCATAATGAAATGATGTTCTACCAGTGTTTTGTCCTTGTTTTCCTTACATGTTAAGGAGTCTCTACCGCTGGAAGTTTCAGGACAGGTGGGCATGGGGAGGGTGAGGATAGCCAGGATCCGAAGATGGATCTCTCCAAGGAGGATGGCTCTTGGTGCCCAAGGGCCTGTACCACCATCTGGGACCTTGGGCCTGGGTGGACAGGATGAGGCAGTATTCGGTATAGTAAAATGCCTGGTGTGAAGTAAGCTGGCCCAGAGATTAATTCCCAGACCTCAGGGTGATGGGATGGGGGATAAGAAGAGCATTCTCCCAGGTTTGGGAGAATCCTGGGCTGCCCAGATCATTCCTCAACCCTGCCCCTGAGGCCCTGTGGCCCAGCCCAGAAGAGGAGAGAGGATCCCTGGGAGCTTTAGGAGAGGGGATGGGAACCTGGTCTATGGTTTTGGTTCTCAGCCAGCTGTTGCCAAGTGTCTCCCAAGGGAACCCTGGGGCCCAGTGTTCCTTTTGGCTTTGGGGGAAGGCAAGGAAAGACTAACGGGATCCAGGGATCTGGTGTGTGTCTGGAATTAGGAAACAAAGATAGAGAGGGCTGGGTTGTTTAACTGCAATCGCACTTGTAGGGACAACACCTCGATGTCCGTTTTCTCAAGGGCATGGCTCTTGATCCCTATTCCGAGAACCACACAGTAGAGTAGAAGCTGGGAAGGGTCAGGGAGGGAAGGCACTGAGAACCAAGAGGTTATGTTCTTATATGAGCACTGATTTTAGACACTGACTACCTGGGACCTGGAATTAGTCCCTGGCCTGGCGTTCTGGCAGATGAGCTCTATGCCCCCTCCCACCTCCTGGGAGGCCTCTTCTCTGGGGCAGTGGAGGGTCCCAGAGGTGAGCTGCAGACGGCAGCCCCAGGCTGGGACCCAAGGGAAGAGCCCTGCCTCTCTCAGGCCAGAGCCTGGGGCAGCACCGTTCCCAGCCAGACATCCTTGAACATCCTGCTGCTTCATAGAGGGGCCTGCCCTTGAGCATAACACACTTTCAGACACATAAGGAATGATCCATTTCTCACTATGCTCACCATGGAGGCTGCTCTGAGGCAAATGGCACCCTTGCCATCCATCGTTTTGAGAAACTAGGTGAAGAAAACCTTTCACACAATGTGTTTTTACTCCCAAATGTCTCCTCTGCTTTGGCCAGGCTCTTTCTAGGCAAAAAGAAAACACCACAGCCCAAATGCCCAGAGGCCTCCACCGCAAAAGGAGGAAGAATTGGGTGTAGTCATTGGAGCTGTTTGCCAAAAGTTTTTGGTTTTGCTCCCTTCTAGCCCATGGCGTAATTGTTCTGTTAGGCTCCCTTGTGGGACCACATGACCGGTTCTGGCTATCGAGTTGCCTGTAAGAGAACATACACAGAATTATTTAATTGACTGTTTGAGATCCTCTAGAATTCTTTTTGTCCCTCTAGCACGGCATCAGCAACATTTGAGGCGATGGCTACTTCATTGGCCTAGGTCCCCCAGCACCCCTGTCTATGACTGACGGACATATAGCCTGAAGAATGAATGACTCTTTGTTGTTTTAAGCCACAGAGATTTGGGGGTTATTTGTTACCGCAGTGTAACCAACCTTATCCTGACTGATACAATCATACCTTATTTTTTCCACACCTTCATAGAGCTGCTCATGGGGACTTCAGCCAATGCTACTGGAAAGGCACAGGAACTGAAAAAATGTGGTAGGACCTTGTAGGTCTGTGATAATTTCCTCCAGGGCTCACTTTTTATAAAATCTCAGAGATTTTGTTGTCTTGTGGGAAGGCACTAGGCTTGGAGTGAGTTGATCCGCGTTAAAGTCCAGGTCTTGCCTCTGATTCACTATGAAACTTTCCAAATCTCATAACTTCTCAGAGCCTTCTAAAAAATACTATCAGGGCCCGCCCGGTGGCTCAGGCGGTTGGAGCTCCGTGCTCCTGACTCCGAGGGCTGCCAGTTCGATTTCCGCATGGGCCAGTGGGCTCTCAACCACAGGGTTGTCTGTTCAATTCCTCGACTCCCGCAGGGGATGGTGGGCAGCACCCCGTGCAACTGGGATTGAGCCCGGCACCTTGAGCTGAGCTGCCGCTGAGCTCCTGGATGGCTCAGTTGGTGGGAGCGTGTCCTCTCAACCACAAGGTTGCCGGTTTGACACCTGCAAGGGATGGTGGGCTGTGCCCCCTGCAACTAGCAATGGGAACTGGACCTGGAGCTGAGCTGCGCCCTCCACAAGTAAGACTGAAAGGACAACAACTTGAGGCTAAACGGCACCCTCCACAGCTAGGATTGAAAGGACAACAACTTGACTTGGAAAAGAGTCCTGGAAGTGCACACTGTTCCCCAATAAAGTCTTGTTCCCCTTCCCCAATGGAGTCTTTAAAAAAAAAAAAGATAATCTCAGTTTAGCCCACTACAAATGAGATATTTGTAATCCAGTGAAATGTGTAAGTAAAAGTGCTTTATAAACTATAAAATATTGTGTATATTTGTCATGTCCAGCGCAACACGGGCAATGAGGGACGAAAAGAGGCGGCTTCGGGTTAAGTTTTAAAAAAGAAAGAAACAGACTTAATGCAGTTAAATCTCAGAAGGCCGGGGCCTCACAGTCATGAAAGACTGGAGCCCAGAATCAAGCTGACTAGTGGCTTTTATTGATATTTACATAAGGTATTAGCATTATTTATTCCACGGTCTGTGAATCTCATACATCTTAATAGAAAACCTATTGGAGTCAATCACCCTTGCCTGCAGACAGCTGAACAGTAAGTCTCAACATCCCCAAGGGACAAAACCTATATGCATATGAATAGATGGAGAGCACCCCACTGAATCACTTCCCTTGCAGGTTTTGGGAAGGAACAGGAGCCACAGAGGCTGCGGCTTTCCTTAGCCTGAGGAAGGTGGGGGATGTGCCGACCTCTGTGAACCCCGGGCGTTCTTCTGTTGGTCCCCACATGACTGCATCTGGCTTGAGTTGTTCCTTCTGTGAGGAATCTTACTCGTCATTGACTGTCCAGTCATCTTTCTGGGACCAAACAGGGAGGCATAGGATGCAAACACAAAGGTTTAGCAAAGTCCCTGAAAAGATCATCTTGCAGACTTTCCTTTCTATGGGGGCAGGCAGAAGGAAACAAAAGGTTAAGCTGTTGTGTGGCTACATATAGTAGCTATAAAAATATTGGCTGTATAATTGCTGAAGTAAACAAATCCAACTTTTACACTGAAACTCATATTGTAGATGGAGCAAGTGTTGCCTGGCCTAGAATTAGTTCTGAATGTGGGCAGAATCCACACCAGACATACAGCTGCAGGAGTGTGAGGAACTTCTGCCTAATGCAAATTGATGCAGTTTTGAGGGTTCTCTGTTGGATGCCATCTGTCCTGGGGTGCTCATGTGTCCCATCTTTTGCAGTGAGGATTCTACTGGGTGAGACTTCCTTGTCCTACCATCTTGCTTTGTCTTCCCAGAGTAAATAATTTCCTGTCCCTCCCTCCCTCTCTGCAAGTTCCCCTCTGTATGTCATGGAATTCTAGAAACTTGCATCTGGAATGGACACTAGAAACACGGGCTTTGGAGTTGTCCTTTTGGCCACATAGGAAATCTCTTGGTGATTTTTCATTTTTTTCATTGTACTTGCTTGCAATGTTTTAACTTTTGCTTACTACACATGTAGTTTTAACTATCAGTATAATTCAATACAAAGCAAATAATGATGTGTATATTGAAGTTTGCACATAGATTAGTTCTCCTGCAAAAGGAGTAAGGAGGGACAGAACAGTTTTAAAAGGTAGCCTACTATTACAACAAACAAACATCTCCTATTTAGCTTCCACTAGGATTTTAATTAACTTAACTTTGGTTGGTGCATATGTGGGTACTTTTTAAAACCTCTCCAGGTGATTTCTATGTACCACCAACCAGGGTTGAAAACAGGGATCTAGCCCAGCAGTTCTTCAAAATGTGGTCTTTGTATGAACAACATTGGAATCACCTGGGAATTCATTAGGAATGCGAATACTTGAGCATCCCTTCCCAACTTGAGCAACTCTGAGAAAGAGAGCCTCCAGGAGCAGGTTCTGAGGCATGCTGAAGTTTGAGAACCACTGATCTGGCTCAGAGGCTCAGAGGTTAATAAGCAAGTTGATGTCACTTCTAGTTCTAGCCACTGTGGAGTCACAAGCATTAGATTTACACTCCCATTATGATTGACCATAAGGCTGGGCAAGATGTGAACCAACTGCTTTCAGGTACTGGGCAGACAGTGCAAGGCTGTGATCTTTGAGATAGTGCAGCACATGAGATGTGGTCCACATTGTGTCTGGGGACAGCACGGGGAAGAGGAGCCCAAACAGAAAGGAGCAGTCTCACTGGGCAGAGCAAACAGAGATCTGCTTGGGGCAACGTACATTTGCAGGACATGGCACCAGCGAAGAGGGAGAAACACAGAAAAGGAGCCCTCAAAATATGCATAGGAGGTTCCTTTAGTCTTTGACTGAATACTAAGGTGCAAGCACAGGATGAGATTCTGTGACATTTGGCAGAGTACAGACTGGGTCAAGTGGGCTGAACCGAGATTCCAGATGCATGGCAGTGGACAGTGTTAAATTTCCGACCCACTAGAGTTAAGTAACCTCTGCTGAACACCACAAGCATTTAGCTGAGAGTCCAGAAAGACTCTGACTTAGAACTAGGGTTAATATAGCCCCCTAAACATGGTTATTATAGAGCCTCCCCAAAACCTAACCCTTGAAGCATCAAGCTGAGCCATCAAGTAAGAACAAAACTCAACTCTGTTGAAAGGAAAGCAACAAAATCAATAATGTCTAGCATAGACTACAAAATTATTAAATATACAAAAGTGTAAGTAAATATGACCAATAACCAGGAAAAAAAAAGCAGTTAATAGAAACAGACACAAAAATGACACAGTTGGTGGAATTAGCAAAGATTGCAATACAGCTGTTATCAATATGTTAAAGGATTTAGAAATATGTGGCATAGTGAGTGAACAGATGGGGAAACACAATAGAGAAACAGAAACTATTTAAGAAAGGAATTCTAGAACTGAAAATTTTGAAATGAAAAATTTGGTAGATGGGCTTAACAGATTGGACATTGCAATAAAAAAAATCAGTGAATTATATACATCATGACTTTTACCCCTAAATATTTCAGTATGCATTTGTTATTCTTAAAGAGAACATTTTCCTACCTAACCATAATACCATCTTCACACTGACCGAATAGAGGAACAATTATTTCCTCAAACTCAGTCCATATTCAGGACCACTCCCTGTGGTCCTGTATATACTGTTGAATTCAGTAGTGGGCCTCTTCATCTTGCCTGTCTGTTGTGCAGGGAGTCCTTTGTGGAGTTATAGTTGTTTGATTTGTTGTAAATTCCAGGGCAGATTTCCAGAGGCTCACCTCACGCCGCCATTTTGATGACGTCCTGTAAATACTGTTTACAGCTCGTTTCTTCAAATGAAAACCCATTCAAGAGTTATGCATAGTATTTCATTGTTATGTCTCTTAAAACTCTGTTATCAGGACGGCATCTGAGCATCCTGTTCATATTTCTGGACATTGGTATGCTGAAAGAAGTTTGCAGGTTTTTAAAGAAATTGAGTATGCTTTGAGTAGGCCAAAGCGGTTTATTGGGCTTCTGTGTCTGTTTGGTTCTGTGCCTACTCCCCATCCTCATTAGATGTTTCATCAGCAGGATGTTAGACTTACGAGCTGACATCCATCAGCTTGAGCTTAAGGCAAGTCTTAAGACTCTCACCCCTGTGCATTTATGAGGGACGGGTTAGTCAACGACGGGCAAATACTTGGGAGCCGCTTCAACACCTAAGACAGGGCTTGTATGATAAAATATGAGTACCAATGACGGGTAAGTTGAGGCAGGCGTCCTGGGATGCCTAAGACAGGCGCCGTCACCTCACCATCCTGACTGGATGGATTTTGTTCATATAAAATAAAAAAGGGGGAGATGTGGGGAGCCATGGTTACAGGAAACTCTGAGCTTTGCAGAATGGCTCGGTTTATGCTACCTGTTTCCTCCCCCTGAGGCAATTGTCTCTGCCTGCACCTGAGGGGAGCTTGAGCTTGTAAGCTGCTGAGGAATTTGGTGGGAGCGGCCAGTTCCCGGACACAGAAGGCTGATGCCTATCAGGGCAATTGATAAGATAATTACTTGTGAGTTTCGGTGAATTTTGTATCCTCTATGTGAAAGCTAAAGAATTTACATTTGTTATGTTAATACATACTTGCACGTGCTCAAACTGCTTATATGGGTGCAGTAAAATAAACTTAGTGTCTTCAGGATCACTGAAGTCCCGCGATCGCCATCATATGTGAGAGTGTCTTTTATTCATTCCCACTCCCCCATTCGGGAACCCATCGACTCGTGACGGCTGGCCCGTCACACTAAGGTTATATAAATAATTACCTATATTTTTCTTTAGAGTTTTTATAATGCTATTTTTTTGTATTAATCTACTTTGGAATTTATTTCAGACTAACATTTGAGAAACCAAGTCTTTAAGGTAACAAGTTTTTTGTGTTTATTAAAAATAGTGAAGATGCTATATTAATTAATTCAGTTTTATCGGACAAAGACATGGCAGATTTCCCCCCAAATACCCTGCATATGTAGCTCTGTCTTGAGGAATAAGTCAACTTGCATGACTAGAGCAGGGAGAGCACAAAGTGTTCCAAATGCGCTTTGATTAATTAACCACAAATGATGAACACAAGTATGTGTACATAACAGGTTTAATAGTGCTCAGAGCACTTCTGTTCGCATTCAGATCAGATGTGCTGTTTGTCATTTCTCTTCATTGTTGATTACTTATGAGCAGAGTAAGTTTTAGTCTATCAAATATTAACACTCCTGCTTGGGTTCGTTCTAATTTTATCACATGATCTTCCCCCAAATGTCTGAACCTCCCAACAAGGGCAATCCATTTCTCTTTTAAGACAGGAAAAGACCCTGTGGAGCTAAGTACAGAGATTTCCTGAATGAACACACATTATTCTCTGGGAAACTGAAGGGCAACACTTAAGGTACTCTATTTTTCTTTTCTCAAAAAGGACTTTCTGTCAATAGAGGTAAAGACACTCATGAAGGGTACCAGTCACTTGTCATTGACATTAACCATCCAGGAACTGAGTGAGTACTTGCTTCCAAAGTCCAACAGACACTTTGGGGAGAACACATGATTTCCTCTTGGTAATCATGTCTAATGAGATCATGACTGATAAGAAAAAATAATTGTGAACTTAGCAATGCTATCAGGAAGTCAGAGTAAAGATGCTTGAGAGGTTTTCTCTCACACCAACCAATTCTTCAATGCCAACCAGATGTCCAAAAATTCAATTGAATTTTGAAGTAACTACCCAGAGTTATCACAGATCTGACAAGTTTAAGGGCGTAGTCCTACAACACTGTCCCCTGAAGTGGGGATGGCAGCCACTAATGGGGTGCCCAGGACACCTATATTTCTGTCCCAATTACTACAGATTTGGAGTTCCCATGACTTTCCCCTATAGTCAATAATTTGCTAGAATGTGTCACAAAATTCATAAAGGCACTTTACTTACAGTTACTGATTTATTACAAAAGATGTAACTACATAGGGCAAGGTATGGGGAGAGGTACACAGAGTTTTATGATTGATACTCACCACAACAGGCTGCCATTTTCTCCATTTGTGTGTGGCTGGTCAGTGACCACTCTACCCTCTTTACCATGTAGTCCTGTATGTAAGACAATCTGGAATTGTTGGTAGGAAGCTGATTGTGTTGTCAGCACTATTTTCAGAATTTTTATTTCTCAGAATAGTTATCGACTATTTAGGAACCAGAAGGATTGTTTTAATACTGGTCTTTCCCCCCTGGACTGTAAAGAATCTTGCCAGAAATTTTATCAGGCCAAGCCAGAAGGGCTGTCCTTTGCTGAGGCTGCAGATGTGTCCATGCAACACATGAATGCCTGGGTGGCATTTATGTGAGAGCTTTAATTTTTATGTTGTCAGTAGGATTTCCATGAATATTTCTGCCACATATAAATTGGTAAGATTATTACATAAGGAAAAATGCTCTATTCTTAATTATTCTGGGAGATTTAAATAAAGCTTTGTAACAATAATCATCAGCAGATGAATTTTCCTTTAGTTATCTCTTCACTTATCAATGGATTGGTAATATGCCTCCTGAGCATACGAGCTCAGTAATATGCTCAGAGCAGCCAAAGGATCACCTGGTATTTGAGGCAGTTTCCTCCAGTTCATTTTAGTTTAACAAACGCATACGAATGTTGACCTTGGCCCAGACACTGGAGATACAAAAATGACCCCCAAAAAAATTGCCCTTGTAGATCTCTGACTGACATTACAAGAGGGAGTGATGCCTGCATTCAGTAGCTCAATCAGCTTTCATTGGGGCACTGTGATGGACGTAGCTTAACAAAGAAGCAATGGCTTCTCCATTCGAGATGAAGTGGCTACCCCCAGCCCTTGTTCTGAAGCCAGACAACTCAGTTCCTCTCTGTATGTCCCTGGCCTCTTTCAAGCTGCTGCAACAGTGCTGGAGTTCAGGGTGTCTTTCAGCAAGTGAGTCCTTGCAGGGTCCCTTTATGATGAGTACCTGGGACTCCAGCCACTCTCATCTCACCCAGCCACAATTTCTGCTTGTTTTCACAGCCAGAAATTATGGGAAATTTTCTTCCTGGCACTGGAACCCCAGGCTGGGGAGCCTGGTGTGCAGCTGGGAGCTCTTGCTCCTCCAGAGTGGACCTCCACAGGTGAGATATCCTTCCTGATTTTTCATGGTCACATGCGGGTATGGGACCAGCCCATTCTGCATCCCTACCCCTCCTACCAGTCTTGAGGTAGCTTCTTCTGTATATCTTTAGTTGTAGGGCTTTGGTCCAGCTAGACTTCAGGCAGTTCTCAAAGATGGGTGTTCTGCAGTTTCATTGTAATTTTGATATTGTTGTGAGAGGGGGTGAGCACAGTTTTACCTACTCCACCATCTTGACCAGAAATTGAAGTCCTCCCTTCTTCATTCTGTGTTCACTTGGATGCTGTAAATCTTTGATAGCTTTCACAAAATTGATTCTGACAGTTTCTGCCTGTTTTTTTAAAAAATGTTTTTTGAGGGAGGACAAGAGCCCTAGTCTTCCATTTTCCTGACATAACTCCAGATAGAATTTTTATGGTTGTTTCTCTGTAGGTAAAGTTATTTATTTATTTTAACTTAAGCCTTTTGTAAGATATTATTTTTGTCTTTGATTTTTTTTGTATTTGGATATAATATGTCTATCTGTATATATGTTTTGGTATTTATCCTGCTTAGAATTCTCTGTGCTTCCTGGACATGTGGTTTGGTGTATGTCTTTAATTTTGGAAAAAAAATCTGCCATTATTACATCAAATACTTTTACTGATCTTTTCTCTTTTCTCCTTCTGATGTTACAACTACATGTATGAGATGTGATCGAAAAATACGGTGAATGTTTACATAAAAAATTTATTACAGTAAAAGACACATTGCCATTAGTCCCCCTAAAAATACTCCCCCTCACTTTGGAACACACTTATTCCATCATTCTTGCCACTTTCTGAAGCAGTTATGGAAGTCCTCTTTTGTGAGTGTCTTTACTTAATCCTCTATCATGACAATGCTCTGTGTCACACATCACTTCTGGTATACTGCAATTTCTGTCAGATAAAAACATTATGGTGTGTCCTCATCCACCTTACTCACCAGATTTGGCACTGTGTGACTTCTGGCTCTTCCTCAAAGTGAAAATGATTCAGGACATCGAGGCAGCCACAGCTAAAGACATACAAAAGAGAACTTCCAGGACTGCTTCAGAACAATTGGCTAAGTGTGTTTGAAGCAAGGGAAATTATTTTGAGAGGGATTAATGGCAATGTGTCTTTTACTGTAATACATTTTTTAAATTTAAATTTTCACTGTATTTTTTGATTACATAGTTTTTATAATTGCTCCATGGTTCTTAGATTTTTTTCCCTTCATTTTTTTCCATTCATTTTTCTCTCTGCATTTCAGTTTGGAAGTTTCTATTGACATATCTGCAAACTCACTTTCCCTGGTCATGTTCAGTGTACTGATGAGCCCATCAAAAGCAGTCTTTACTTCTGTTAGTGTTTTTAATTTCTAGCATTTCTCTTTGATAGAGTCTCCATCTTTCTACTTAAAGTAACATCTGTTCTTGCAAGTTGTCTACTTTTCTTATTAGAGCCTGTTTCATATTAAATATAGTTATTTTAAATTCCCTATCTAATGATTCCAAAACCATTTTTATATGGTCCTGATGCTTGCTTTATCTCATTGGACTGTCTTTATTCTTGACTTTTAGCTTTCTAATTTTTTGTTGACAGTGGACATGGTGGACAAGGTAATAGTAAATTATGTAAATATGTTTTTAGTGATGTTTTACGTTAATCTGCTGTAGGGAAGATGTTGAGGAAAATTTGCCTTCATTGGCTGGTGTTAACTTCTGTCTATTAGCTTCTGTCTGTTACTGCATGTGAGGTGATGGTCAACTTAGGGTTAAGAGAACTCTTGGTTTGGTGTTGAGAGAATTCCCCCTTCTGTCTCATTCCTGGCAGGGGAGATATGAGATGATATTACTTTCTGTCTGTTTCACCTGCATCAACAGATGAAGTGAAGAAGTACTTAAGTTACATCAGGATGACGTTATAGGCACATTGCCAAGCTTTGGAAGGCTTTGGGCCCATGGTCCCAGGCGAAAACAGTAGGTAATATTTTCATCAGGCTGATGTACAATGTTCTTATTATTAACTGCAGAACCCTCCCGGAATGGTCTATTCCTTGAGATGGGAGGCAGGAACACAAAACTTGGCTCTGGGGTGTGTATCTAAAGAGGTATATAAGACAGACCTCAGGTGGCATATGGATAATTGATGGATTGCTGTTTCAAGAGAGTTCTGTTCAGAAGATTTGCTGTTTCAGGACTGCTTTTCAGGGTTGGATTGTTTCAGAGTACGAGATCGGAACTTGCCTCAATGGACAGTAGAGACTTCTTTTGTTGGTGAATCATCATCATTCTAGCATCTTTGGGAATTTGTATGCAGCTTGCAGCTTGCAGTATCAGAAGATGCCCTAACTTCTAGGAACAGCAACAGCAACATCAACGGCAACAGCAGCAGCATTCTTGGGAACTAACATGCAGCAGTGGGAGATGGCTGAGTTTCTCTCAGCTGCACACCTGGCAAGGTTTTGATTCCTGACTGTTCCAGTGTTGTTCCTATGGTTTGGTGAAATTTTGGCATCTACTGTAATATTTGCTCTCCTATAGAGTTTATTACTGCTTTTGGATACTCCTTACAGATGTTACTTGTGTATTTAGCTGAGTGATTTTTGATCACTGGTAAACATATGTTGAGATTTCTTAAACTTACATGTATGTGTACTCCTTTGACATATTGTTATCAATATTATATAGTCTTAACCACCTTTACTTTCTGTCATTAGCACATTCTTTTAAGTGCCTTTGTCTTTCCTATTACATATTGCTAAATAAATTGATTAGATATTGTTAAATAAATAAATCAATTAGTCCCACTCTAGTATGCTCCTCTGCCTTCTTTTCCCCCACTCGTCATTACATCTACCTAGGAGTTGGGCTGTTTAATGACTGCTGAAGTTGTGCATGCCAGACGTTTTAGGTTTTTTCTAGTTTCCTTTTTACTCTCTCCTCTGCTATTTTTTGTTTTTTCTAAGAGCTCTTTCATATAGAGTTGGTATCTTGTAGGTCTTTCCATTTAATCCACTGTTATTATTCTGGAACCCCTTTGATATAGTGGAAATTTGTGAAGGAGGGAAAGCATTTTATAATCTTATGATTAAATCTCAGCCTTTCCATTTTAAGTGGACTGATTTTCCTTCTCCCAGATAGATAACACTCTGGTAAAGTTGTTTCCCTGGGAGAGCAAGTCTTTGATATGTTGAACTCTTGGGATGTATTTCAAAATTGTTTCTTCCCCCCTCCCACTTCCAAAAACATGAGAAGATTTTCATTGGTTCTTTACCTTGAGAATTTGGTGGGATTTCTGATGGTAAAACCCATGAAAGTATACCCATCCCTGCCCCCAAGACTGAGTCCTTAAGTTTCTCACTCTCAAGCTAATCAACTCATTCCCCAGAAATTTACCAAAATTACCATTTAATTGTTTTACCAGTTCATTGTTCCAGCAGTTTCTGCTCCAGATATGGTGATATTAGTTGTGATTGCCCATATTGATCTGTCCACAGATTTCAAGGTAGAGGTTTGCACTTTGACTTCAATTCTCTGTTGAGTCTAAAGAATTGGTTGATTTTCAGTTTGTTTACCTTTTTTCTTGTAATTATAGGAGCAATAACTTCCATTTTGTTTACATATGGAATTGAAACTGGATGTGCCAATCAAGTTTTAGCAGAGGTGAAAAGGCAATTCAAAGGATAATCTTTACATGAAACTGTTAGAACAATTGGATTATCTGTATTAATAAAAAAAAACGATCTAAATTAAACATCATGCTTTATACAAAAATTGCCTCAAAATAAGTCATAGCTCTAAATGTAAAAAAATAAAGCTATAAAATTTCTAGAAGAAAATATAGGAATAAACTTTATGACCTGGGCTGAGATAAAGAGTTTTTAGACATGACATAAAAAAAAAAATCTATAAAAGAAAATAAATTGATTTGAGGAGCATTAACATCTTAACATTGAGTCTTCCAGTCCAGAAAGAGGGAAAATCCGTTTATTTATTTAGGTCTTTTTTCATGTCTCTTGGCAATATTTTGTTCTATTTTTTAGAGGTCCTACATATTTTTTACTGTATTAGTTGCAATGTTAATGCTATTGTAAATGCTGATGCTCTTCTAACTTTATCTTGTATTGCTTCTCGCTAAATACAGAAATACAAATGATTTTTAATATCTATCTTGAATCCAATGACCTTACTAAAGTCACATATTAATTTTAAGTTTGTTTTAAATTCCTTTGAATAGTCTACACACATAATTATGTCCTCTGAAAATAATGACAATTTTATTTTTTCCGTTTCAATATATTTATGTTTTGATTTTCTTTTCTTGTTTCAATGGCCAGAGCTCCTGGTACAATTTTGAAGAGAAGTAATGATAGTGGACTTTCTTGTCTTGCTCCTAATTGCAAAGGTAAGTGCTTAGTATTTCATGGTTAAATATAATGTTATCTATAGGTTAGTGTAAATATTCTTTGTTTAATTAAGAAAATTTTATTCTTAGTTGTCTGAGAGTTTTTATCATGAACAAGTCTTGAATTTTTATCCATGCTTTTTCTCAAGTAGGTTATATGATTTTTTTCTTCTGTAATGTGGTGAATTACTTTGATTTTTAAATGATAAACTAGCATTGCATGCATGGAATAAACCCTAGTTGGTCATGATGTATTATCCTGTTAGTGTGTCACTAGATTCAACTTGATAATATCTAATTTAGAATTGTTTGCCTCCATGTTAATGGGATATATTAAACTATAATTATCTTTTCTGGTGCTGTCCTTGTCAAATTTGGCTACCAAAGTTAAGGTGATCACATTAAAAGCTTTTAGGAAGTTTTCTCTTTTTCTCTTCTCTAGAATAGTTTATGTAGGATTTGCATTATTTCATCTTTAAGAATAGTTTATGTAGGATTTATTACCAAGGAAGTCATTTGGGTGTGGAGTTTTCTTTGATTTTTACTGATGCATTCAATACAGGACTATTTCAGTGTTCTATTTCTTCTTCAATCATTTTTGACAAGTAGTTTTCAAGAAATTTCTCTATTCCCTCTACAGTGATATAAAATTTCATTATGTCTCATTGTTGTCATTATAACATTAATGACATAAAATTGTTAATAATTATCCCTTATTTTTTAATCCTTTTAAATTTTGTATAGATGTGTTTTTTCCATTCTTGATAATATTGGTCTCTATCTTTGTCAACAGGGTCAATCTTGCTGGGGGGTTATCACTTTTAATCTTTACAAATGGCCAACTTTTGTTCTTGTTGAATTCCTCTGTTGTATGATTTCTATTTCAATGATTTATTTTCTTAGATTTATTAGAACCTTACGATATTTTTGTTGAGTTTAATTTCCTGTTTTTGCAACTTGAGATGAGCATGCAAATAATTGATTTTCAACTTTTCTTATTTTATAACATATGCATTACAAGCCAGAAATATCACTCTAAGAATGAAGTTGGCTTTATCTCAAAAAAAGTCATACACATATTTATTATCATTTAGTTAAACATATTTTCTTGGGGCTGGCCTGGTGGCTCAGGCAGTTGGAGCTCCGTGCTCCTAACGCTGAAGGCTGCTGGTTCAATTCCCACATGGGCCAGTGGGCTCTCAATCACAAGGTTACAGGTTGGATTCCTCTACTCCTGCAAGGGATGGTGGGCTCTGTCCTCCCCTGCAACACAGCACCTTGAGCTGAGTTGCCGCTGAGCTCCCGAATAGTTTAGTTGGTTGGAGCACGTCCTCTCAACTACAAGGTTGCTGGGTTCGACTCCCGCAAGAGATGGTGGGCTGCGCCCCCTGCAACTAAAAATAGCAACTGGACCTGGAGCTGAACTGCACCCTCCACAACTAAGATTGAAAGGACAATGACTTGACTTGGAAAAAGTCCTGGAAGTACACACTGTTCCCCAATAAAGTCCTGTTCCCCTTCCCCAATAAAATCTTTAAAATATACATATTTTTTTATAATTGATATTTTCTTGGTCTTTCAGTTATTTAGAATTCTGATAATTTATGAATTAATTAATTAATTAATTAATTTTATGTGGATTTCTAGTTATCTGTTATTGATATCTAGTTTAATTTCACCACGGCCAGAGAACATATCCTGTATGATTTCAATCATTAGATATTTGACAAGACCTGTTTTATTGCACAGGATATTTTCTACTTTGATAAATATTTCATGTATACCTAATGGACATTCTGCAGTTCTTGAATTTGGTTTTCTGTATATGTCATTTGGGTCAGTTTTGTTATTTGGGTTTTCAGATATTTACAAATCTTTATTGATTTTTTGGTCTGCTTTTTCCATCCATTGCTGACAGAAGTTTGTTAAAAATCCCAAACTATTACTGTAGATATATTTCTTATTTTTTCTGTCAACATCTTTTTATGTTATTAGTTAGATTTAGAATTGTAATAAAATCCTGAATTGAACCTTTTATTGTTACACAATATCTCTTGTTTCAATCTCTACTTTGTCTGGTATTTGAATAGTTACACCAATTTTTTTCTGGTTGGTTCTTATGCTATACATATTTTCCATTATTTTATTTTCAAAGTTTCTGTCCTTATATTTAAGATGTGGCTCTTTTTAACAGTGTATAGTTGGGTTCTTTATTTTTCTTCAGCATGGCATTCTTTGTTTTTTAATTGGATCTTTAAACTGCACATATAATGTTATTACTGATAAAATTGAATTTAAGTTTACCACATTGCTATTTGCCTTTTATTTATCTCATCTGTCTTTGTTCTTTTGTTTTTCTTTTAATTTTCATTGGGGAATATTGGGGAACAGTGTGTTTTTCTGGGCCCATCAGCTCCAGGTCAAGTCGTTGTTTTCAATCTAATTGTGGAGGGTGCAGCTCACTGGCCCATGTGGGAATTGAAACAGTGACCTTGGTGTTATGAGCACTGCGCTCCAATCACTGAGCAAACCGGCCACCCCTGTCCTTGTTCTTTTATTTTTCTTCCTTGCCTCACTAAGGATTATTCAAATGTTTTAGATTATTCAATTTCCCCCTATATTAGCTTTTTACTTGTACATTTTCATGTTAATCTTGTAGAAATTATACTGTTTATTTTGTAGGTATGTAGTCTACAAATTAGTATTTTTACCACTTCACAAACAATGCTAGAAACTAAGGACAGTTTAGTTTCATTTGCTCACCTCTTTGTCCTTTTCTACTATTATCATATATTTTATTTCTACCTATGTTTTTTCTTTCTGATGCTTTTAAAAATTAGTTTCAGGGATACAAAACAACATAGTGATTAGACATTTATATATCCCACAAAGTGATAACCCCAATAAGTCTATTACCCATCTGACACTGTACATAGGTTATTATAATATTATGGACTATATTCCCTACACTGTAATATATATATATATATATATATATATATATATATATATATATCCCTGTGACAATTTTTTAAATTATAGTTGACATTCAAAATTATTTTATATTAGTTTCAGGTGTTCAGCATAGTGGTTAGACATTTAATAAATTATGAAGTGATCTCCCCAATAAGTCTAGTACCCATCTGACACTAGACATAGTTTTTACAATATCATTGATTATATTTCCCATACTGTATTATACATCCCCATGACTTGTTTGTAACTATCAATTTGTACTTCTTAATCCCTTCACCTTTCTCACCTCCAACCCCCCTCCCATATAGTAACCATCAGTTTGTTCTCTGTATCTATGAGTCTGTTTCTGTTTTGTTTGTTCATTTATTTTGTTTTTCAGTTCCACAGGTAAGTGAAGTCATATGGTATTTGTCTTTCTTGGTCTGACTTATTTCACTTAGCATAATACCTCTAGGTCCATCCATGTTGTCACAAATGGTAAGATTTCATTCTTTTTTATGTCAGAGTAATATTCCATTGCATATATATAGCACAATTTCTTTATTCAATCATCTATTGATGAGCATTTCGGTTGTTTCCATATCTTGGCTATTAGAAATAGTGCTGCAGTGAACATAAAGGTGCATATCTTTTTGAATTAGTGTTTTGGATTTCTTTGGATAAATACCCAGGAGTGAAATTGCTGGGTCATAAGGTAGTTCTGTTTTTCTCCATACTGTTTTCCATAGTGGCTGCGCCAATTTGCAATCTCACTAAGAGTGCACAAGAGTTCTCTTTTCTCTACATCCTTGCCAACATTTGTTTTTGGTTGATTTATTGACGGTGGCTATTCTGACAGGTGTAAGTTGATATCTCATTTGGTTTTTATATTTCTCTGATGATTAGTGATGTTGACCATGTTTTCATATGTCTATTGGTCATGTGTATGTCCTCTTTGGAGAAATGTCTATTCAGGTCCTCTGCGTATTTGTTAATTGGATTGTTTGGTTTTATGGTGTTGAGTTGCAATATATATATACATATATTCAATACCAGATGTATCATTGGTGAATATCTTCTCCCATTCAATAGGATGTCTTTTTATTTTGTTGATGGTTTCCTTTGCTGTGCAAAAAATTTTACTTTGATGTAGTCTCACTTGTTTATTTTTCTTTTGTTTCCCTTGCCTGAGGAGCTATAGCAGAAAAAATATTACTAAGAGCAGTGTCAGAGAGTTTACTGCCTATGTTTTCTTCTAAAAGTTTTATGGTTTCAGGTTTTATATTTAAGTCTTTAATCCATTTTGAGTTTATTCTTATGGAGTAAGAAGGTGGTCTGGTTTTATTTTTTTTTGCATGTATCTGTCCAGTTTTCCTAGCACCATTTATTGAATAAACTGTCTTTATCCCAGTGTATATTCTTGCTTCCTTTGCCATAGATTAAATGACCATATAGGCATGGACTTATTTCTGGGCTCTCTATTCTCTTCCATTGATCTACATGTCTGTTTTTATGCCGATATTATGCTGTTTTGATTACTATGGCCTTGCAGTATAGTTTTATATCAGACAGTGTAATACCTCTAGCTTTGTTCTTCCTTCTCAAGATTGCTGTGTCTTTTATTGCTCAATATAAATTTTAGGATTATTTGTTCTAGTTCTGTGAAAAATGCCATTAGTATTTTGATAGGAATTGAATTAAATTTATAGTTTGCTTTGGGGAGTATGGACATTTTAAATATATTAATTCTTCCTATCCATGAACATGGTATATGCTTCCATTTATTTGTATCTTCTTTAATTTCTCTCTTTAATGTGTTATAATTTTCTGACAACAGATCTTTTACTTCCTTGGTTAAATTTATTCCTAGGTTTGTTTTTTTTGTTGTTTGTTTTTCTTTTTCTTTTTTTTTTTTTTTTTGATGCAATTGGTAATGGGATTGTTTTTTTAATTTCTCTTTCTGATAGTTTGTTATTGGTGTATAAAATGAAACTGATTTCTGAATATTGATTTTGTGTCTTGCTACTTTACTAAATTCAGTTATCAGTTCTAATAGCTTTTTGGTGGAATCTTTAGGGTTCTCTATGTATAGTATCATGTCATCTGCAAATAATGACAGTTGTACTACCTTCTTTCCAATTTAGATGCCTTTTATTTCTTTTTCTTGTCTGAACGTTGTGGTTAGGACTTCCAATACTATGTTGAAAAAAGTGGTGAAAGTGGATATCCTTGTTTTGTTTCTGATCTTTGGGAGAATGCTTTAAGCTTTTCCCCATTGAGTATGATGTTAGCTGTGGGTTTGTCATATGTTGCAATATATTCCCTCTATTCCCACTTGGCTGAGAGTTTTTATCATAAATGGAGGCTGGATTTTGTCAAATGCATTTTCTGCATCTATTGATATGATCTCATATGATTTTTATTTTTCATTTTGTTTATGTGATGCATCATGTTAATTGATTTGGGGATATTGAGCCAACCTTGCATACCAGGAATAAATCCCACTTGATTATGGTGTATGGTCTTTTTAATGTATTACTGAATTTGGTTTGCTAATATTTTGTTTAAGAATTTTGCATCTATATTCATTAGGGTATCAGCCTATAACTTCTTTTTTAGTAATGTCTTTGTCTTAGAATCAGAGTTATGGTGACTCATAGGATGAGCTTGGGAGCATCCTCTCTTCTTGGATTTTTTGGAGTAGTCTGAGAAGAATAGATGTTAATTTATTTTTGAATGCTTGGTAAAATTCACCTGTGATGCTATCTGGTCCAGGATTTTTGTTTGTTCAGAGCTTGTTGATTACTGATTCAATTTCATTAGTAGTAATCAGTCGGTTCAGATTTTGTGTTTCTTCTTGATTCAGCCTTGGAAGGTTGTATGCCTCTAGGAATTTATCCATTTCTTCCAGATTGTCCAGTTTGTTGGGACATACAATTGCTCATAGTATTTTCTTAACTTTTTTGTATTTCTCTGGTATCCATTGTCACTTTTCCTCTTTCATTACTGCTTTAATTTATTTGGGTTTGCTCTCTCTCTTTTTTTTTTTTGTCTTAATGAGACTGGCTAAAGGTTTATTAATTTTATTTCTCTTTTCAAAGAACCAGGTCTTTGTTTTATTGATCTTTTGTATTTTTTTAGCCTTTATTTTGTTTATTTCTGCTCTGATCTTTATTGCTTCCTTTCTCTGCTCACTTTGGGCTTTGTTTGCTGCTTCCCCCTTCCCTCCCAGTTCCTTAAGTGTAATGTTAGATTGTTTATGAGATTTTTCTTGTTTCTTGAGGTAGGCCTGCATAGCTATAAATTTCCCTCTTAGGACTGCTTTTGCAGTCCCATAGATTTGGGGTTGTTGTATTTTGATTTTCACTTGTCTCAAAGTATCTTTTGATTTCCTTCTTGATCTCATTGTTAACCCATTCATTGTTTAGTGGCATATTATTTAGCATGTGTTTGAGTTTTTTTGTTTTTTTTTTATTGATTTCTGGTTTTCATGCCATTGTGGTCAGAGAAGATGCTTGATATGATTTCAATCATCTTGAATTTATTGAGACTTGTTTTGTGGCCTAACGTGGTCCACCTTGGAAAATGTTCCATGTGCAATTTCAAGGAATGTACAAGGTGTGATAAATAAATATGGTGAATGCTGCTGACGAGTGCCATCCAACAGAAAGGCAGGGATCTTCAACATGGAATGCAGCGTGTTGAAACTTAGTAACAGTGTGTGCCAAGTTTCAACTTGTTAGGTGCAGTCAGTCAGGTGTTAGCTATAATTGAGAAAAGGTGTGTTTTAAAGGGTGCTGTAAATCATGGATCATGAACAACACATTAACATGAAATTTTGTTTCAAACTGCAAAAAATTGCCAAAGAAACTTTAACACGAAATGTTAAAATTTGGATAGGAGTGACGTCATAGGAATGGCGGCAGCGGGGTGCACTTTTTGAGTTCTCCATCAGATCTTATCAGAAACGGGAAGCTTATAACCCATCAAAGGACTCTCTGCTCATCACGCAGAACAGCGAAGAGACTTGCGCAGGGATTACTTGCAGGACAATATACACAACACAGGAGTCACTTTTGGAGCACACGCGGGGGAGAAGAACGAAGTAGTGCAAGTGAAATATAAAGGACATTTATTACATACTAATCCAGCAAGAACTAAGAACTCCAGGGCATCTACCTAATACATCGAAGCAAACACAGAGAGTCAGCCAGAATGAGGAAACAAAGAAACATATCCCAAATAAAAGAACAGAAGAAACCTCCAGAAATGGAACTAAATGAAGCAGAGGTAACCAAACTATCAGAGACAGAGTTCAGAATACTGATGATAAGAATGTTTAAGGAGCTTAGAGAGGACATCAAGAAGGATGTAGAAATCATAACGAACAACCAGTTAGAACTAAAGAACACAGTTACCGAAATAAAGAACTCACTTGAAGGAATTAACAGCAGGTTAGATGAAGCAGAGGATCGAATCAGCGACTTAGAAGACAAGTTAGCAGAGATCACCCAAACAGAACAACAGAAAGAAAAAAGAATAAAAAACAATGAAGATGGTTTAAGAGACCTATGGGATAACATCAAGCGCAACAACATGCGCATCATAGGAATACCAGAAGGTGAAGAGAAGAAACAAGGGATTGAGAACATATTTGAAGTAATAATGTCTGAAAATTTCCCTAACCTGATGAAGGAAACCAACATACAAGTCCAGGAAGTGCAGAGAGTTCCAACCAGGATAAACCCAAACAGGTCCACTCCAAGACACATTATAGTTAAAATGGCAAAGATTAAAGACAAAGAGAGAATCCTAAAAGCAGCAAGAGAAAGACAGAGGGTTACATACAAGGGAACTCCCATAAGACTATCAAATGACTTTTCTGCAGAAACATTGAAGGCCAGGAGGGAGTGGCAGGAGATACTCAAAGTGATGGAAAACAAAGGCCTACAACCTAGGTTGCTTTATCCAGCAAGGCTATCATTTAAAATTGACAGAGAGATAAAGAGCTTCCCAGAAAAGAATAAGCTAAAGGAATTTATTACCACCAAGCCAGCATTGTAAGATTGCCTCCATTTCATTTAGTTTTTTTCTGGAGTTTTTTCCTGTTCAATTATTTGGACATGTTTCTTTGTTTACTCATTCTGGCGGCCTCTCTGTGTTTGCTTCTGTATATTAGGTACATCTCCTATGTCTCTCAGTCTTTTTCAGGTGGCTTTATGTAGTAGATGTCCTGTGTGGTCTAGTAGTGCAGTCTCCCTGATCACCTGTGTGTGTGTTCCAGGAGTGTCCCTTGTGTGCATTCTCCTGGTGTAATTGAGTCTTAATTGCTTCTGGCATGTTAGTAGGTGGGATTGACTCTCAGACTGACTGGCTGTGAGGATTGGCTATGCCCTCAGAGTATGGGCTGATGTGTAGAGGCTGACCCCTCAGAGGGTGATTTGCCTGAGTGATCTCTTGTGCCTGTCAAGACCACCCTTTGTTTGTCCCATTTGTGGGGCTAATAGGATAGTGCTTTGATGTGTCTCAGGTCAGTCTTCAGGTGTGTTTTTTCTAGTGCCTCTTTGGAGGGGCTCCCTTGCAGTCCAAGTTCATCCTTGCCTGTAACCTTCCCAGGGCTACATTGTAGGAGCTACAAAGCTATGTGCAATTGGTTCCTGCCTGTGTTAGACCTAGAGGCATGCAGGGGTGGCCTTGCTGTGAACCGAGGCCAGCTGCCACCAGTGTTGAGCCTGGGGAAACTTAGCAAAAGGCCCAGGGCCCTCCTAGTCCTGTTGTCACCTGCCAGCTATTTGTAAGGCTCATCCTCTGAAAGAGCCTCCTTAGATGCATGTGCTGGGTTGGTTTACCTGGTGCTGACAGTGCCCCCAGCAATGCTGCTTGAGTTGGGTGGCGCAGGGTCCCAGAGAATCACGGGATGTGACTGCTGGTTTTCGCAAAGTTAATGCAGATTCCGTTCTTATGCCTGTGCTGAGCCTGTGGCCACTCCACAAAATGCCCTGAGAAACCAGCTGTCATTCACTTTAGGCCCACAGAAGCCCAAGAACCATCCAAGAAAGCACAAGCTTGGGCTGACAACCCACCACCAAAAGTTTTCCAGGCCACTGTAGGCCTACTGCTGCTGTAGAAGCCTCCTGCAGCTTTCCGAGCTGCACAGGAGCTGAGAGTGCTCTGGGTGATACTGCATTAGCTGGACAGGATGGGGATTCAGGGAGTCATGAAGCTGGTGCATACACACAGATTTTACCAGACCAATGTGGTCTCAGACTTAGCCCTGTGGGGGTGAGTTCAACACAGGAAATATGGTGCCCTTCTATAGGCTACATGTGTAGTGGGTTCCACACAAGGATAATGGCGGCTCTCCCTTTAGCCCTTATCCTGAGGCCACACAACTCAGTCCTTCCTTGTTTGTCTCTGGCACCTCTCAAATTGCCACCACTCTGCCGTAGCCCGGGGTGAGTGCTTTCAATTGAGTGAGTCTGTGTACGGGCCCTTTAAGAGGATATCTGGTCTTCCAGTTGCCTTCCACGTCACTGGGATGGCTGGCTGGTATCCTCGCTGATTTTCATTTCCAGATGCTGTGGGGACTCCATTCCTGGCACAGGACCACTGTGCTGGGGAGCCCAGTGTGGTTCTGGGACCCCTCACTCTTCCGGGGGACCTCTACCTCTTAAGTATCTATCCTGGTGCTCCACTACCACCTGTGGGTTTGAGGTCAGCTGGTCTTGCATCTTTGCCCCTCCTACTAGGCTCAGTGTGGCCTCTTCTTTATATCTTTAATTATAGGGGTTCTGTTCAACTAGTCTTTAGATGATTCTCGAGGTTGACTGTTGTATTATTTAGTTATAATTTTAATGTGATCATGGGAAGCAGCAGACATAGTGTTTACCTGTTCTTCCATCTTGGACCTTCTCCTACATACTTTAAAGCCCATAAGGTATCACCATTATTATTATTTTATACATTCAAAATTTATTTATATTTAGCCATGTTTTTACCCTTTCTAATATGCTTTCTTCCTTTCATTCTGTGTTCTCTCTGAGATCCTTTTCCTTCAGCATATAGAACTCTCTTTAGTATTTTTTGAAATGCAGCTCTTCTGGCAATAAATCCTCTAAGCTTTGGTTTGAAAAAAAAGCTTATTTGTTTATTTTGCTTTAATTTTTGAAGGATAATTTAGCTAGCTATAAAATTTTAGGTTGGAATATATCTTTTTTCATATCAGCCATCTTTATTGCTGTTACCATCTTGAAGGTAACATGTCTTTTCTGTCCAGCTGCTTTTAAGATTTTGTTTGCCTTTATTTTCAGCTGACTATTCTGTCTTGGTGTGATTTTCTTTGTATTTATTCAGTACGGTTTTGTAACGTTTCTTGAATGTGTTGTTTAAAACTTCCCATTAAATTTTAAAAATCTTTGGCCAGTAATTTTTCACATATTTCTCCTATTCCATTCTCTCCCTCTGGTATTTCAATAGCACAAATATCTGACCTTTTTTCTTTCTTTCTATTTCCATATATTTTTTCTGTTCTTCACTCTGGATATTTTTTACTGACCTATCTTCCAGTTCACTAATCCTTTGTTTTTCTCTGCTTTAAACCCATCCAATTGCCTCTCCAATGAACTGTAGAGTCTTAGAGTAAATATGGGATCTTAATAATTTCTTTTCTCCACTTCCCCCTCCAGCTATTGCCATATTTATCTCATTTCCTTTTCTGAAAAATTCCTTTAAAGACCTAACTATACTCACAGTCTGTTTTCTCCCTGCCTCACTCATCCAACTTTTTCTTGTACCTACTCCAAACATGCTTTTGCTACTACCATACCACTAAACTTACATTATTGTGGTCTTTGACAGTTTCCGTGGTATCAAATTCAATGGTGAATTCTTAGTCCACAACTTTCTTGACACATTAGCAGCATTTGGCACAACTAAACACTCTCTTAAGGACCCCCCTTGACCTGGTTTCCCCCTATTTTCCTGGTGGCTGCTCTTCATCTCATCAACTTCTAAACATTGTAGGACCCCAGGGCTCATTCCTCAGACTTCTTTTTTATCTACATTTACTCCCTTGATAACCTTGCCTCATAGCTTTAGATACCATCCATAGTATCATCTATGTATTGATTACATTCTAACTTATATTTTCAACCTGGATCCCTTCCTAAAACTCCATACTCATATATCCACTTGCCTACTTGACATCTCAAGCTGGATGTTTAATGGCACCTCAAATTAACATGTTTAATCAGAGCTCCTGATATTTTCACAAACCTGTTTTTCACACTATTATTTCCTATTCGGTATACACCAACGTTAGCCTTCAAGTTATGCTCAAGACAAAAACCTTCCAATTATTTTATTTTCCACACCCTGTTTCTGATCTCTAAGCTAATCCACCTCCATATTTTATCCAGAATCTCACAATTTCTCATTACCTCTATTGCTCACTCTCATCCCAGCATTCCTCATCCTGTTTGTATTACTGTAATAATCTCCAAACTTGTCTTCATGCCTTGCTCTTCTTCCTTTGCAGTATATTTCCAACTCAGTAGCCAAAGCAATCCTATTATAACTTACAGCATGCTTTACTTCTGCACAAAACCCTCCAATGACTCAATTCATTCAGAATAAAAACAAGCTTCTTAAAATCACCTGTAAATCCTTACCTAATCTCCCCTACTCCCTGCCTTGCCTTTCTGACTTTACCCTCTATTACTATCTTTTGTCTTGTTTTTCCCACAGGTACCTCCTTCCTTTGCTCCCATCTCTGAGCCTTTGTCGTTGCTCTTCCCTGTCTGTGCTCAGTATGCTTGTCTCCAAGATATCCTCATGGCTTCCTCCCTTACTTCCTTTAGTTGTTTACTCAAATATCACCTTTACAGTGAGATCTTTCCTGGCAACTCCATATAAAATTGTGATACATTAACCACACTACACGCACATCTCCTATCCGACTTCGGTGCTCTCTTTTAGCACTCACCACCAACATACTACATAGTTTACTCATTCATTCATTCATCTTCCCCATTAGAATGTAAACTCCACAGGGGTAGAGATTTTTTATTTATTCACAACTGAGTTTTTAGTGCCGAGAACAGATGCACTATAAATATTTATTGAATGAATGAATGCCTTTTTGTATCATTTGTATCTACCATCAGATACTCTTGTATCTAGTACCTGCTTGGCATATGGTAGTCAGAAATGTCTGCTAAATGAATAGGCCCCTTTCATTGTATATATGTAATTTTATTGTTTACAGCAGTTTTAGTTTCACAGCAAAACTGAGTGGAAAGAGCAGAGTGTTCCCACATATTCTACCCTCTCCCCAAAACAAAACAAAAAACACAGCTTCTTCCACCATTTTGCACCAGTGTGGTACCTTTGTTACAAATTAATCAACTGACACATCATTATCAAGCAAAGTCTATAGTTTACATTTGGTTTCACTTTTTTGTACATTCATGGGTTTAACAAATGTGTACTGTATTCACCATTATAGTATCACACAGAATAATTTCACTGCCCTGAAAAATCCAGTGCTCTACCTGTTCATCCATGCCACCACAAAAACCTGAGAACCAGATTTTTTTTCACTGGTTCCATAATTTTGCCTTCTCTAGAATGTCAGTTGGAATCATATATTATGTACCTTTTTTCAGATTGCCTTCCTTCACTTAGAAATAAGCATTTAAGATTCCTTCATGTCTTTTTGTGGTTTGACAGCACATTTCTTTTTAGTACTGAATAATATTCCATTGTATGGGTGGACCACAAGTTTTTTGCCCATTCATCCAATGAAGGACAATATTGGTTGTATTCAAGTTTTGCCAATAAGAAATAAAAGTGCTATAAACATTTGCATGCAGGCTTTTGTGTAGATGTAAGCTTTCAACTCATTTGGTGAATATCAAGACATATGGTTGCTGGATCATATGGTAGACTGTTTTTAGCTTAAAAAATAAAACTGTCAAACTTTCTTCCAAACTGGCTGAACCAATTTGCATTCACACCAACAATGAATGAGAATTCCTATTGTTCCACATCCTCACCAACATTTGGTGTTGTCAATATTTTGGATTTTAGTCATTCTAACAGGTGTGTAACGTGGTACCTATTATTTTTTCAAATTTGCAATTCAATAATGACCTATAATGGTGAGCATATTTTCATATGCTTACTTGCCATCTGTATTGTCACATGTCTATTAGATCTTTTGCCCATTTTCTACTTGGGTTGTTTCTTTTCTTAATTGTTGAGTAGTTTTCAATATACAGTTGACCTTTGAACAAGAGGTGGGGGTGTGGGGCGCCCACAACCTATGCAGTCCAAAATCTGGGTATAACTTAAGTCTGCCTTCCAAACATGAAAATACAGTTGAATCTCGAACAAGGCAGGTTTGAACGGCGTGGGTCCACTTAAACACAGATTTTTAAAATACCCCTGTATGTGGACCCGCACAGTACAAAACCGCTTTTTAAGGGTCAAATGTATTTTGAATAATAGTCCTTTATCAGATATGTCTTTTCCTTTATCAGATATGTATTTTGCAAATATGTTCTCTGTTTGTGGTTTCTCATTCTCTTGACTATATAATATATAATGACGCTGTGTATTATTTGCTTTTTAATACAGAACTATATCAAGCTTTTCCCATTTTTCTTGAAGATTTCCCAATCACCATTTTAAAGGGCTGTAAAATAATATCACATTTCTCCCTGCACAGCCCCACAGAGCAGATATTACCCCCCCTTTACAGGTGAAGAGAGGTAAGAGAATGGTAATTTGCCTGAGGTCCAAGCGCTGCTTAACATGCAGAGCCCAGAACTCCCTGGGAGACCTGCCCAGTGCTGTTTACTCAGCTAAGCGGCCTCTCCCTCAAGGCGGAGGTTTCTAGGACTAGGTATCATTAACTTTCCTTTGGCCCTCCAACTCTGTCAAATAAATACAGCAGGGATACTTTGGCTGACAGATCTTGGGGAACGACACCCCGCCGGCCGCAGGGCGGGCGTCCTCCCCCACGCTCCGTCCCGCAGGAGGCGGAGCGAGCAGTCCACGCCCCTCCGCCTGCCGGCGCTTACTCATTCGTCGCTCTGACGGCGCGGACACCGGACAGGCCTCCCTGGGCGCAGGGGTCCTGGCTGGCCCTCACCTCCAAGGGCCAACCGCGCTGTCCCAGCGAGGCGAGGGAGTGCGAACCGCTCAGCTGGACGCGCGCGGCACGGCGGGGCCCACAGAGCCGGGCGCGGTGAGCGCGGGTGGGGCGGCCACTGCGTCCCGGTCTCCCCAAGCCCGCTGAGCTCTGTACCCGGTGACCTGCCCCGCAGGACTGGGGCGTCCTCCCCCGGCGCGCCCCAGCGAGGCGGCGGCGAAGTCGGAGTAATTCCTGAAATTCCCATCGCTGCTTCTTTCCTCACTCAGGCCTGGGGAAGTTTGCCGCGGAAACGAAAGTAAATAACGGGTGCGTCTGCGCGGTGGCAGTGGCAGCGCCCGCCAGCTTCGGGGCTACGTCTGCTTCTAGGCGGGGGCGGGGCTTCCTGACGTGGCGGGCTGTGGGCGGAGAGTTGGGTGGGTGGGGGGCGCCTTTGGCATTCCCGGAAGTGGGTCTGTGAGTAAACCTGTTGTGGGGATTGACCCCAGAGAGCAGCTTCCAGGCTCTGGGCCTCACGTGGAAAGGTGTTGCATGGGTTATTAGATGGCCATCAGCTGTAATCAGATGGCCATCTGCTGTGGCTAGGTGTCCATTAGCTGTTACTGGTTAGCCACTAATATAACTGCTGTGGCTATGCTGGCAAGGAGGTTGGTTGGCAGAGAAGTGGATGGCAGATTGCAGCTAGCAAGTGTGGTTAGCAAGCGGATTGTGCATTGTGGATCGTGTTGATGCTACTTCCTGTGTCTACCCTGGCTGCCAGGGATACGGGATTGCAGGCAGACCCCTCATTGGGGTACTGGTGGATGTTTGCTTTTGTGTCTCCGTCAGCTGCCAGCGAGAATATAGTGGTATGACTCCCCTACCTATGGCTCCGTGGGTGTTCCATTTTGGCCTCACCGTATCCTGTGTTCTTGTGCGGGGAGCGGGACCAGAGTCCCTGCATTATACCTGTTGTATTCCTGGAAATCAGGTGGTGGATCCAATTTCCCCTGCACCTGCTCAGGAGGACGAGGTGAGCGGATGCCTCGCAGCAATCGGGGTCTTGTACTCAGTTTTAAAATCCCAGATATCTGTCAGCCAAAGGAGCCCGTCTTTATTTTGTTTTAAAGCGATTTAGGAGGACAAAAGAAAAGGGGAAATGTTACCCATTCCTAGAAGCCTCCACCAGAGTTCCAAGAAGTCAGGTGCAGAATCGTTAACTGTCCAAGTCTCTGTCGCTCTCAGGCTTGCGGGAGGTTTTGGTGTAAATCCGTACTAGAGTGGAGAGACCTGACCTCAGGTCACTATAACAGTGTGACGTAGGAACACACCTTTCGTTATTACCCTTGTTGTTTTGGTAGGGGTGATGGGTTTTCACTGCAGTATCATTACGGTACTATCATGTATGCCCTTGCCATAATAGGGTAAGTAGATGTCTTTAGTTGGGACTTCTTACCAACCTTTTGAAAGAACATTTTACTGTTGTTGCATTTGGGGCCGTAGCGGGTTGCAAACCCGTAAAAAGCATTTCTGTGTAATCTTAGACGTGTACTGGCAAATGGGAAAGAAGGGTCTACAGCCACATTGACAAAAGGGACAAATGTCATAACACGTGGAGGCCTCTTCGGTGGTCAGTGGCGTTTGCTTTTTTGAAATGCTGCAGAATCTTTTCAGGGTTTTGAAGAGGATTAGCTACATCCTTCTCTCTTAAGCACTTGACAAAAGCCCACAGGAGTGGGTGTGTGTTCATTTCTTTGTGTCTTGCTGAGGTTTGTCTCTTCCTTGCTCAGAACTCTTGTTTATCTTGGACAAAGCCTGAGGCTGTTAAAGTCAACCAACTTTGCAGAAGTTCTTTTGGTCTTTAAACCACTACTATTAATTCTTCCCTAATTTACACTTGAAGAAATCAAAGCTCAGAGTGAACTTTGGAATGTAGAATGACTTAGTACTTGATTTGCATCTTGTAACCACCAAGTTGGTACAGTAGTAACGAAGATATTATGGTCAATTAGAAATGTACACCTGAAGCTGAAGCTGAACAATAATGAATGTCGACTACAATTTTGTATATATATGTATGTGTATACATATGTGTGTGTGTGTGTGTGTGTATAGTTACAAGAAGCGGAGTACAGCATTAGGAATAGAGACGGTGGAAATGTAATGGCTGTGTGCGATGTCAGAGGGGTAGTGGATGGGGGGAGAGTGGTTGTCACTGTGTGAGGGGTATAAATGATAAATGTCTAACTATTACATTGTTTTGGGCACCTGAAACTAATAAAAAAGATGTTAAAAAAAAGAAATGTAGAAAACTGCCTTTTCCTAACAGAAAATGAAGACTAAACTTGCTTCAAATAAAATTTAGAACTTATTATTGATAAAACAGCAGTAACAATTCCTTTAATTTTCATTTTCCTCTATCTGTACTATATTGAGCACTAGAGATACATTCTGCTTTCAAGATTGTGAATATTAATGAGAATTAATAAAAATTTCTAAAGTACCAACTTCCAAAATGGTAGACTTATTTGGTGTGTTTTTTTTTAAGTTTGGATATGCTTTTATTATTTTTTTTAATTAAAGTTTATTGGGGTGACAATTGTTAGTAAAGTTACATAGGTTTCAGGTATACAATTCTGCAATACATCATCTATATATCACATTGTATGTTCACCACCAAGAGTCAGTTCTCTTTCCATCTCCATATATTTGATCCCTTTTACCCTCATCTACCACCCCCATCACCCCCTACTCTCTGGTAATCACTAAACTACTGTCTGTGTCTATGAGTTTTTCTTTCTTTCTTCGTTTGTCTTGTTCCTTTGTTGCTTATAGTTTTATATCCCATATATGAGTGAAGTCATATGGTTCTTGACTTTTTCTTTCTGACTTATTTTGCTTAGCATGATAATCTCAAGATCCATCCATGTTGTCACAAATGGCAGTATTTTATCTTTTCTTACCGCCGAATAGTATTCCACTGTGTATATATACCACATCTTCTTTATCCAATCATCTATAGAAGGATACTTCGGTTGTTTCCATGTCTTGGCCACTAAATAAAGCTGCAGTGAACACAGGAGCACATATATCTTTACAGATAAATGTTTTCAGAAGTTTTTTGGTAGATACCCAGGAGAGGGATTGCTGGGTCATATGGTAATTCTATTTTTAATTTTTTGAGGAACCTCCACACTGCTTCCCATAACTGCTGAACCAGTCTGCATTCCCACCGAAAGTGTACGAGGGTTCCTTTTTTCTCCGCAGCGTTGCCAACTCTTGTTATTATTGTTTGTCTTGTTGATGATAGCCATTCTAACAGATGTGAGGTGATATCTCATTGTGGTTTTTATTTGCGTTTCTCTGATGATTAGTGATGTTGAGCATTTTTTCATGTGTCTATTGATCATTTCTATGTCCTCTTTGGAGAAATGTCTGTTCAGGTCCTCTGCTCATTTTTCAATTGGGTTGTTTGTTTTTTTGTTGTTGAGTTGCATGAGTTCCTTGTATATTCTGGATATTAGCCCCTTATCGGAGGCACTGTTTGCAAAAATCTTCTCCCATTCAGTTGGTGGCCTCTTTATTTTGTCCATGGTTTCTTTGGCTGTGCAAAAGCTTGTAAGTTTCATATAGTCCCATTTGTTTATTTTAGCTTTTACTTCCATTGCCTTTGGAGTCAAATTCATAAAATGCTCTTTGAACCCAAGATCCATAAGTTTAGTACCTATGTTTTCTTCTATGCAGTTTATTGTGTCAGGTCTTATGCTTAAGTCTTTGATCCATTTTGAATTAATTTTGGTACATGGTGACAAATAGCAGTCCAATTTAATTCTTTCGCACATGGTTATCCAATTCTCCCAGCACCATTTATTGAAGAGGCTGTCTTTGCTCCATTGTATGTTTTTAGCTTCTTTGTCAAAAATTAGCTGTCCATATTTATGTGGTTTTATTTCTGGGTTCTCAATTCTATTCCATTGGTCTATGTGTCTGTTTTTCTGCCAATACCATGCTGTTTTGATGATTGTAGCCCTGTAGTACAAGCCAAAGTCAGGAAGTGTGATACCTCCATTATTGTTCTTTTTTCTTAAGATTGCTTTGGCTATTCGGGGTCTTTTGTGATTCCAAACAAATCTGATGATTTTCTGTTCTATTTCTTTAAAATATGCCATTGGGATTTTGATGGGGATTGCATTGAATCTGTATATTGCTTTGGGTAATATGGCCATTTTAACTATGTTGATTCTTCCAATCCATGAGCACGGAATGTCTTTCCATTTCTTTGTGTCTTCTTCAATTTCTTTCAAAAATGTCTTGTAGTTTTCAACATATAGGTCTTTCACATCCTTGGTTAAGTTTATTCCTAGGTATTTTATTCTTTTTGCTGCAATTGCAAAAGGAATTGTTATTTGTATTTCTTTTTCTGAGATTTCATTGCTAGTATATAGGAAGGCAATGGACTTTTGTATGTTGATTTTGTAGCCAGCAACTTTACTGTATTCGTTGATTGTTTCTAATAGCTTTTTGGTGGAGTCTTTAGGGTTTTCTATATATAGCATCATGTCATCTGCAAAGAGTGATAATTTAACTTCTTCATTCCCAATTTGGATGCCTTTTATTTCTTTCTCTTGCCTGATTGCTCTGGCAAGGACTTCCAACACTATGTTGAAAAGCAGAGGTGATAGGGGACAGCCCTGTCGTGTTCCTGAACGGAGAGCAAAGGGCTTCAGTTTTTCACCATTAATTATGAGATTAGCAGAGGGCTTGTCATATATGGCCTTTATTATGTTAAGGTATTTTCCTTCTATACCTATTTTATTAAGTGTTTTAATCATAAATGGATGTTGTATGTTGTCAAATGCTTTTACTGCATCAATTGATATAATCATATGATTTTTGTCCTTTATTTTGTTTATGTGATGTATCACATTGATGGATTTGCGGATGTTGAACCATCCTTGTGCCCCAGGGATGAACCCCACTTGGTCGTGATGAATAATCTTTTCAATGCATTGTTGTATTCGATTTGCTAGAATTTTATTTAGGATTTTTGCATCTGTATTCATCAGAGATATTGGTCTGTAGTTTTCTTTTTTTGTGCTGTCCTTACCGGGTTTTGGTATCAGGGTAATGTTGGCCTCATAAAATGAGTTAGGGAGTACTGTCTCTTCAGTTTTTTGGAAAAGTTTGAGCAGGATTGGTATTAGATCCTCTTGGAAGGTTTGGTAGAATTCACTAGTGAAGCCATCTGGTCCCGGACTTTTGCTTTTGGGAAGGTTTTGGATGACTGATTCAATTTCGTTACTGGTGATCGGTCTGTTTAGATTTTCCAGTTCTTCATGGTTCAGCCTTGGAAGGCTATATGTTTCTAAGAACTTGTCCATTGAATTTGGTGGCATATAGTCCTTCATAGTATTCTTGGATGATCCTTTGTATTTCTGTGGTGTCCGTGATAACTTCCCCTTTTTCGTTTCTGATTTTGTTAATTAGTGTCTTCTTTCTTTTTATCTGAGTCTAGCCAAGGGTTTGTCAATTTTGTTAATCTTTTCAAAGAACCAGCTTTTTGTCACATTAATTTTTTCTATTGTCTTTTTGTTCTCTATTTCATTTAGTTCTGCTCTAATTTTTGTTATTTCCTTTCTTCTGCTGACCTTGGGTTTTACTTGTTCTTCTTTTTCTAGTTCTTTAAGGTGTAACATGAGGTTATTTATTTGGGAGTTTTCTTGTTTCTTGAGATAGGCCTGTAATGAGATAAATTTCCCTCTTAAAACTGCTTTCGCTGCATCCCAAAAATTTTGGTAGGATGTATTTTCATTGTCATTTGTTTCTATGTATCTTTTGATCTCTCCTCTAATTTCTTCTTTGACCCAGTCGTTCTTTAAAAGTATGTTGTTTAATCTCCATGTATTTGTGTTTTTTTCCCGCTTTCTTTTTGCAGTTGATATCCAATTTCAAAGCCTTGTGATCAGAGAATATGCTTGGTATGATTTCAATCTTCTTAAATTTGTTGAGACTGATTTTATGTCCCAATATATGGTCTATCCTTGAGAATGTTCCGTGTACACTAGAAAAGAATGTATAGTCTGATGTTTTAGGATGAAGTGCTCTATAAATGTCAATTATGTCCATTTCATCTAATGTGTCATTTCTTTATTTATTTTCTGTTTGGATGATCTATCCATAGCTGTCAATGATGTATTTAGGTTCCCTAGTATAATTGTGTTTTGGTCAATTTGTCCCTTTAGTTCTGTTAGTAGTTGCTTGGCATATTTCGGTGCTCCCTGATTGGGGGCATAAATATTGATGACTGTTATGTCTTCTTGTTGTACAGTCCCCTTCACCATTATGAAATGTCCATCTTTGTCTCTTGTTACCTTTTTCACCCTGAAGTCTGTTTCATCTGATATCATTATGGCTACACCTGATTTTCTCTGGGTACCATTTGCTTGGAGTGTCAATTTCCACCCTTTCACTTTGAGTCTATGCTTGTCCTTGTAGCTGAGATGTGTCTCTTGGAGACAGCATATGGTTGGGTTTAGTTTTTTGATCCAATCTGCTACTCTGTGCCTTTTTATTGGTGAGTTCAGTCCATTTACATTTAGGGTGATTATTGATATGTGAGGATTTCCTGTCATTCTATCTTTAGTTTTCTGGTAAGGCTGTGTCTCCATTGTTTCTTTGCCTTTTTGTTGTTGTCTATTATTTCTGTGTGGTGGTATTCTATGATGTTTCCCTCTGTTTCTTCTTTTATTTCAGTATATATTTCAGTTCTGGATTTTTTTGAGTGGTTACCTTTAAGTTTATGTAAAAGAAAGTTTGATATTTAGAGTATTCCATTTTCTTCAGCACGCTTACTTTCTCCATTCCCATATTCCGGTTCAGGCCTTTACTTTCCCCCTTTTTATGTTTTGGTTGCCACAAATTTTCCCTGTTGATGGTGGTCAAATAGGCTCTTTAAGTATTTCTTGCAGTGCAGGTTGTGTATTAGGAAAATTCCCTCAGTTTCTGTATGTCTGGAAAGGTCTTTATTCCTCCTTCATATCTAAAGGATATCTTTCCTGGATATATTATTCTTGGCTCATAATTTCTCTCTTTCAATAGTTTGAATATTTGGTTCCACTCCTCCTGGCTTGTAGAGTTTCTGCTGAAAAATCTGATGATAATCTAATGGGCTTTCCTTTGTAAGTTACCGTCTTCTTTTCCTGGCTGCCTTGAGGATTCTTTCTTTGTTGTTGATTTTAGACAGCTTCAATACAATGTGCCTTGGAGAAGGCCTGTTGGGATTGAGGTAGTTAGGTGTTCTATTTGCTTCTTGGATTTGAGGGTCCAGTTCTGTCCACAAGTTTGGGAAGTTCTCATCGACGATTTGTTAGAATATATTCTCTGTTCCCTTCCCTCTTTCTTCTCCTTCTGGTATGCCCATTATTCTTATATTGCTCTTTCTGATGGAGTCAGAAAGTTCTTGTAGAGTTCTTTCATTTCTTTGAAGTCTCATGTCTCTTTCTTCTTCCACCTGTGTAATTTCCAGGTTTCTATCTTCGATGTCACTGATTCTTTCCTCCATCTGGTCAACTCTACTACCTAAGCTGGTTATTTCATTCTTTTTTTTTTTTTTTTAATTAGTTTCAGGTGCACAAGACAAAGCAAAATGTTTCGTTCTTAATTTCTTCTATTGAGTTCTTAATCTCCAGAAATTCTATTTGGTTCTTTTTTAAAATTTCAGTCTCTTTCGTAAAATGCTCATGGTGTTCTTTGATTGTGTTTCTGAGTTCATTTAACTGCCTGTCTGTGTTTTTTTGCATCTCGTTGAGTTTTTTCAGAACTGCAATCTTGTCATTTAAGTCACATATTTCTGTATCTTTAAGTGCCTTTTCTGGAGATTTTTCACTTTCTTTCTGAGCTATCTTGTTGCCTTGGTTATTCTTGGCAATTACTGATTTACTATTTCTCTTCCTAGACATCTACAGGAGTGGCTTCTGCAACAGGTTGATATGAAGCGGTCTTTCTTTTGTTTTCCAGTACTTGTTGGTAGGATGTTTTATTTTTTCTTCAACTGCAGCTTATTTTTCTTTTCCCACACGGTAGTGCTATGTTTTCTCTGCACTATTCCAGCTTCTCACACAATGGGGGGATTCCCTGGGAGACGGGCTTCTCCTCTGTTAATAGTTTGTCTAGGTCACAGGGCGCAGTGTCCCGGTGGGTATGCGGAGAGCTTTTGATGTTCCAAAGCTCTTCCAGCTCCTGATTCAGAGTCTGTGTGTTTCAGCAGTTCTGTTTACTCCTGCAGTGATCCGCCCAGATAGGTGGGGTCAGGGGCGGGGTGAGTTGTGAGAGGTGGCCCAGAGCAATGGCGGCGACCACCACCACAGCCGGTCCTGCTTCCACAGCTCCCTCCTCTTTGCTGGAACTAGTTGGGCTGCGAATCTGTATCTGCGGTCCACAGTTCTCAGAACAGCAAATATTCTGTTCTTTTCGTCTGACACTGCTACTGTTCCACTTCTAGCACGGGGCAGGTGGGGGCGGGGCGAGCTCTGGGAGGGTACGGAGGGGGCGGCTAATCTCAGAGCCTAAGGCTCCGTTCTCTGCTCGGCTGTGAAGGCTTAAACCACTGTTTTCAGCCTTCTTCCCTCAGTCTTTTCTCCAAGGTCTCTGCCGTGCGCGTTGGGTTCAGCCGTGTTATATGCTGCCCCCTCAGCCCTGTGGGCCATAAGCGGAGCCCTAGCAGTCCGAGTTCTTCCCTCTCCCTGGGCTGCAGTAGTTCTGGGAAGCAGCGAGCTCGGCGCACTGAGCTGGGTCTGCGTCCTGCGCCCCCGGGGCTCCGTCTCCGCGCACTTCTCCCTTCCCTCCTCCCCCCGCCCCTCGCGCTCAAGCGAATCTCACACCTGTAGTTGATTTCGGTAGTGGGCCTCTTCGTCTTGCCTGTCTGCTGTGCAGGGAGTCCTTTGTGGAGTTTTTGTTGTTCAATTCATTGTAAATTCCAGGGGAGCTTTACAGAGGCTCACCTCACGCCACCATTTTTCCTCCTCCCTCTGTTTCAGATCGTTCTTTTTTTTAATGATCCACTGCCGTGTGTCAGATTTTTTGCTAGGCACTGAAGACCGTTTGCAAGACAATTTCCTGCCTTCTGTGAGCTTAATTAGAAATAATTATCAAATTATTGCTGCTTTACTGTTTAAAGGGAGAAATACAGCGTGCTGTGAAAGTTTCTAATGGGAAGACTTAGGGAGGCTTCCCTGAGGATATGACTTTTGGCTGAGACCTGAAGGATGAGCAGCATCTAGCCAGGAGAAGAATGCGCCCTACAGGGGTTGCAGGGGGAGATGGGATAAATTACCCTCATAAGATGGATTCTGTATGCTCCAGAGGATCTGTAGGAAATGGAAAAGGAGGCCTAACTCAAATGCTAAAACATGTTTTACCTCTTAGGCCCTCCATCTCCCTGCCCCTTCTCGCAAGGATTGGTCAGTAGAGAGCTGCTGAGCAGAGTGATTCCAGCTGCACTTGGCATTCTCCAAACTGAGTAAAACGGGATAAATGTGGATGAATGTGAGTGCCTCGGTCAACCACAGCCAGAGCCATAAAGCAGGCAACAGATGTGTTTTCACGTATTAGTTCTCATATAACTTACCAGTCCTGAGAGACAGTCATTATTTCCTTTTGCAAATGAGAAAATTGAGGTTTATGTAAGTTACCCAAGTCATAGGGCTAATAAATTACAAAGCTAGATTTCATACAAGAGAAAGGCCTGTGCTCCTTCCGCCATCATTATGGCTTCCACTACTTGACCTTCAATTCCTGCCCCATGCTTGTGGCCCCTCAGTCTTCATGTCCTTTATCTGGGCAGCCCCTGCCCCCTCTGCACCACAGATGTGCTACTTTCCTGAGGGTACTAACTCTTGCTTGGCAATACCTCATGTTACAGAAAGATGGACCCTATTGTGCTCCACTGTTTTGATATGTACACGTGATTGGGGTGGCTGGACCCACCCCCAGCCTTTGTACAAAGTATAGAAGTTTGGCTACCTTCACCCGGCTACAGCAGGCCACTCACTGTACAAGACTGCCGCCAGCCTAGGCGTTTTCAGAAACCCCTCCGGGGACTTTTATTTTTTTAAACTCCCTGCCCCTCAGTATTTTATTATGAAAAATTTCAAAGTGCAAAGTTAAAAAGTTTTTACAGTGAACTCTCATATACCCACCATCTATATCATTTCACTGTATTTACTTTATCATATAACTGTCCATCACTTATCCCTCTCTATCCACCAGTCTATCTGCAAATTAAATTGAGGATAACAGTACGCCTCTGCCTGAATGTTTCAGCATGCTTAGCACTAACTAGAGTTCAGTATGTTTACAGAATTTTCTTCTGGTGTAAAATTCTCAAGAGTACATTTGTTGAGTATTAACAAGTGCTTATGCCGGTATAACCCTAACCCCCACTGAGAGGCTAGAACATTTGCCTCACCCCAGAGAGCTCCCTCATGCCTTATCTTACTCAGTCCACACCTTTCCCTCAGGAAACCTGTGTTTCTTCTCCCAACACAGATTAGTTTGTTCTAGAACTTCATATAAATGGAGTTATATAGTATGCTTTTGTATAAGGTTTCTTTTACTCAGCATAATGTTTTTGTGACTCACTCACATTGTTGTGTGTATGAGTAGTTCATTCCTTTTTATTGGTAGGTATACCACGGTTTTTGTTTGTTTTTTTACCCATTCTATTGATGAATAACTGTTTCCAGTTTGGGGATATTATGAATAAAGCTGCAATGAACATTGTACAAGTCTTTTGGGACATATGTTTTAATATCTCTTGGGATTGGAATTGATGTGTCATAGTGTAGGTGTGTGTGTAGTTTTATAAGAAACTGTCAGACTTTTTCCTAAAGTGGTTGTACAATTTTATATTTCCACCAACAATGTATGAGAATTCTGGTTGCTTCATATCTTTGCCAGTATTTGGTGATATTAGCCTTTTAATTTTGGATAGTCTAGTAGGTGTGTAGTATCCTGTTATGGTCCCCCATGGATTTTTATTTTTCATTTCAGTTTGGAGGAAATTAATGAATATGAATGAATGGAAGCAAAGGAGAAGGATGAAGCAAACAGTGTGTTTAGAGATTGGATACTTCATAGCACTGATGTGCGAATTCTCCACAGCATCATCCTTTTCACATCTTCCTAGTCTTTTCAGAGAATGCATTGTTCTTTCTATAGTCTTCAGATTCCTTCCTTTGTACATAATCGCTTTAAACCTTTTTATTTTCTAAGGCTATTCAGTAGTTTAATTACCTGAAGTTCTTTGGTGCCTAATACTGCTGTTTGTTTTATCTACTGGTCTGGCTCATGATGAATTTTTGTGTTTTATAATTTTGGAAAGGGAGCTCACGTTAATTTAGGCTTTATTTCTGGGAATCCTGTCTGGCCTGGCTTGAGGGTGTTTTGTTTGCTTTAGCCTTATAATGCAGGAAAGCAATCAGTCTGTGACCACTTTCTATATAAAAGTTCTTAGTTTGGGGGATCCTGGCTATAAGAGGAATATAAATTAAAAGCTTAAATCTATTTGAGAACAAACCCAAGGTTATGAATTCACACAGAGACATTTTTTATACCTCATGCCCAGTCTAAGACAAACAAGTTCCTTTGCTAGTGGGCTGCTTTTTTTCTAGTCCATCCTTTCACTGAGGGGTAGGGTAGCACATTGAGGAGTGCCATGTTAAGGGGGGTGGGGGTCTTTGTTTCAACCCTCTTTTCTTGCATTCTCTGACCTCAGCTCCTGTCCCTGTCTGGGCTTTAGTCCCTGACCTCTGGATGTCGAGGTTAGTAGTGCCCCAGAGGGCCACTGTCTTAGTCAGTTCAGCTACTGTAACAAATTCCCACAGACGGGGTATCTTAAACAATCAACATTTATTTCTTACAGTGCTAGAGGCTAAGAAGTCCACAGTCAAGGTGTGGTGAGAGCTCACTTCCTGTTGTGCAGATGGCGGTCCTCTCATTATATCCTCACAAGGTGGAGGGAGAGAGAAAACTCTCATGTCTTTTATAAGGACATTGATCTCATTCAAGAGGTCTCTACCCTCATGACCTAATCACCCTCCAAAGGCCCCTCCTCCTAATACTGCCACATTGGGGTTAAGACTTCAACATATGAATTTGGGAGTGGACACAAACAATTAATGCCACAGCAGCTACCGAATGGGCCACAGACTCATGACCAGCGCCCTGTCTGTTTTCAGTCCCTGAACGTCTTTCCTTTCCACTGAGCTTAGCTGTACACAGGAGTGGATGCTTGTATTATGTTACCCAACATATATACTAGGTCCTTTGTAGCAGGAGGGCTTTTAAATTTTCTAGTCCTCCATGTTGCCAGGAATGAAAGTCTAAGGAATAAAAATTGTAGTTTTCCGTGATTCTTAGAAATGTGAAAAAAAAAAGTTCATCATAGAGACTATAAGTCTGTTAAAAAATAAAGGCACACCAAGCATATGGTGGAACTTTACGTAAGTTTTTTAAATAATGACTTTTTTGTACTGAGATGTCCTCTTGTTTCCTTTACAGGGCACAGCTCTGAGGGGGGAAAAAGGTGTATTTTTGAGCATTTGGAAGGAAACCAGACATGTCATTGGATGACATTATGATGAAGTCTAGTGACTTCCTGGAGCACAAGCATCTAGACAGTGGAGGCTTCGGAAAGGTGTCTTTGTGTTTACACAGATCGCATGGACTCGTAATCCTGAAAAAGGTGTACACGGGGCCCAAGTGCACCGAGTGAGTGGGGAGCAGGGGTGCGGGGGTGCGGGAAGGGGGTAATCCTATTGCAGGCTGACGGCAGGAAGCAGTCATTGTGCAGATGCAAGAGCCAGCAGTGGATAAATGCGGTACAGGCTTTAGAATGGGACAGACCGTAGTGTGTCAGCACACGGGCGTCAAGTCAACCCTCAACCCTGTAAGGTGGTTATTATTCCTGTGTTGCTGCTGATAAGGATTCTGAGGCTGTTTAATGAAAAGTTTACAGCTAGTAAATAATGGAAGAGAAATGAAGGGTAGGGAATAGAGAAAGGGGAGGAGATCAAGGGTGGTGAGGAAAGGAATGGAAAGGAAATGGGAGGGATCAGTGAAGACAGACTTATTTACTTGCTTTACATTTTTATGAGGACTAAGTATGGAAAAGAAAAAAAACATTGGTTCATTAATTAGCTGTTCCAGAAACCCTCTCTTTAAAGCAATTGATGAAGTAGTTTTTCTTCTCTTCTTGCCAGAGTGATTATGAGAGAGGCTGCATTTTTTATTATACTGTCCAGCACCGTCCTTTTTTCAGGCGGCTTCATTGCTGCTGTTCATTTACATTCCTTGAGCGCTCACTGCCGGTCACTCGGAAGGAGGAATATAACGATGAATGAGAAGCTGCTCTGCCTTCTGAAGCTAGTAATAGTCTGTGCCTGGCAGAGATCAGCACATGAACAGCTCATGACAAGAGCATGTGCAATGGGATGCATTGAAAGTGGATACTGCGTTTCTTGGGGCACAAAGGGAGAAGGGGTGAACTCTGCCCATCCTAACAGCACTTTTCCCTCCTACAGGTACAATGAATCCCTCCTTGAGGAGGGCAAGATGATGCACAGGCTGAGGCATCAGCGGGTGGTGAAGCTCCTAGGCGTCATCATAGAAGAGGGAAACTACTCTCTGGTGATGGAGTACATGGAAAGGGGCAACCTAATGCGCGTGCTGACAGCTGAGGTACTGTGTGCAGGGAGGCTCTGTGGCGCTCCGTGCAGGCGCAGCGACTTGGGTGCTGCTTGTCTGTTGCGGTTATCGCTTGGTGGTGTTTTTAGCTTGTTGGTGTAAAACAATCCTTTTGTTTTGTGGGATATTTTGGATTTTCTGAAGTCAATCCCTCATTAAATCTTCCTTGACTTTCCCTGCCCAGAGGGTGGTCTTGCCCTCCTCTCAGTCCCTGCAGATAGTTTAGTTGTCCATGTCCCTTTTGTCAGCTACTGTAAGGTCTACAATTCAGAGACGGGCCCTGTCTCCAAGGAGCACACGGTCCGATGTGAGCAATATGCATAACGGATAACAAATATTGATTGATTCATTAAAGGATGTACTCTGTAAAGGACTGTATGAGAAGACGGAATACATGGAATTGTGCTTGGATACTATTTTAAAAACTTACAGCTCAGATATAGAACATCAGAGGCAATGATAATGGATAAGTAAGACTTAAAACAGGAAAATAAAAATTGTGTACCAAAATCAAATAACTCTAAAGCATTTTTAAGAGTTTATGTACTTATTAAGAGCAAGGCCTTGTGCTAGTTGCTCAGGAGCCAGTAGCAAATATGAACCAGTAGCAAATATGACACAGACAAGTAAAAGGGGACAGATAGGTAAGGGAACGGTATAGTGTATGGTGTTTTGTTAGATAACCTCATTGTGTGCTGTGGGAACACGAGGAGAGGCGAACACTCCAGCATGAAATGGATAAGGAGGGATTCCAGAAGGAGGATGCTTGAGTCAAGGACAAATAGAGGTTTTGGAGCAGAGAATTAGGGACTAAGTGTTCCAGGCAGAGAGAATGACATGTGCAACGGAATGAGAGTCATCCAGATTTGGAAACTGCAAAAAACTGGGTTTTGCCAGAGCATAGATTGCCTGGGGAGTGGTGGGATATGACTGTCTTTATGACACATATTCCCCCTTTTCCCGTCTTCTCCCCTGTCTCCACAACTGCCGAAGCTATGCCAATTCTTTTAAGTCACAGACATCTCTCACAAATACCTGTGGAAAAGATAAAAGACAATCACTTATGCACGTTGCATTATAATTTGATCCAATTGCTCTTCTACCCCAAACTGGGTAAGATCAGTTGTATGAAGTAAGTAGGCATTTTGATTGGGAGAGAAATCATTTGGGACAAGAAGCATTCTGGGGGGTCGGGCAATGATGACATACACTAATTGGGGCTCAAGAAGAAGATAAGGAGGACATAGGTAGAGAAGCAGGCAGAGGGATGAGAAGGGGATCTACTTTGCTTGCTCAGAATTTTCCCCTAAATCCAAAGGTGTACCGTGGAAGAAGGGAAACTGGCAGTTTTTTGTAGGGTACTGATCAGATTATGAATACTGTAGTTCAGCTACATTATGAGTTAAATATGGTTTTTTTGGGGGTTGACTTGGGAATCCAACTTCCATCATTTAAAATTTTCTCCTGTTTACCAACAACCAACATACACGTGAACTTTTAGGAAACAGACTATTTGTAAACTAGTGACTGCAGGTGCATGTGTGCACACACACAGAGTGAGTTTGTGTTTTTCAGTGTTAAGTGAATCTAATTTCTATAAATAGAAACTGGAATTGTCTATATTAACATAGATATTCATATAACTAGAATACAATTGTGAGAGTTACCTGAGGTTCTACAAAGACCTGAAAGTACGTAATAATAAGTCACAAAATAGATACTACATTCATTTAAGGATTAAGATTGTGTTATCTAATAGATTAATCTTTACGTGTTTGTAATCAGTGTGAACACGTTCTCTTGTATTCTTTTTTCTGTTAACGTTATTCATACATGCATTTCCATGACATTTTTCACATATTTAAAATATAATAGAACGTCATATTAGTATACCATACAGAATATTTGTTTGTGTTTTTTTTTTGTATATGTATTTATCCATTCATTCACCAAACATTCCATGTACCATGCTAGGTAGTAAGCATACATCCTAAGTAATATAATAATTATTATTATTATTATAGTTATAATAATAATATTTTGTCTTCCAGAAGTTTAGTTATATAGCATTTTTATATATTGCTGTATTGTCATGGAAGTTTTATTCTTACACTGACAAAACACACCACTGATACCTTACCACCAGGATGAGATCTTTCTTCAAAAGGGGGCTTGTTTTACAATGTCAGTAGTACTGCAGAGCATGAGCGAAGGCAGCCTGGTAACTGGATCCTCAGGTGCAGACCCCACTACTCTTGAGTGAAATAGTTGCTTTGGCCTGTTTGATTACCTTTCCATTTCATGACTTAATATTATTTGTTTCAGATCAGTATCCCCCTTTCTGTAAAAGGAAGGATAATTATGGAGACCATTGAAGGAATGCGGTATTTACATGCAGAAGGTGTAATACACAAGGACCTAAAGCCTGAAAATATCCTCGTTGATGATGACTTTCACATTAAGGTAAACCATAATCTAAAGGCTTCCAGAAGATTGGGGTAATTTACTTTTAATTCTTCACTGTAAATACATTTCTGTGCATGGTAGACTCTAAGGAAGACCTCGCTTATTTTAATTGGTGATGGTGGTGCCTAAAGGCTCTACCAAGGATTGAAAAGAAAGATACAGACTTGATGGAGTTTATATTTTGTACGTATTCATTTACTTTCATCTGTATTTTTCATCTGTTTCCTTTTGCAACCTCCAACTGTTACATCACATGGAAGGAAACAATAGAGAGGGATTTTGCTGTTGTTGTTAGCTCAAGAGCAAGATTTAACTAGGCAGGTCATCATAGTTAATTGGCTCTGGCGGCAGGACTCAAAAGTGTAAGAATCTGAAAGGGGAAGCGGCCTTGGGGGAGGACTGAGGAACTGCTTTCACGGGCGTCACTCTCTGCTAGAACATTCTGCTGCTAGTACTTCGTCCTAGTCTTGGATGGATTTTATTCCTGTCTGTAAAGGAAGTTTCCTTCTTTACATTAATAACGTTATCTCTTACGTTCTGGGTTAGAATCTATGGATTTTATGTAATCACATACCAAAATTCGTCCCCAAGTGCTTGGATTCCTAGAGACAAAACTGAAACTGTCACCTCTGATTTCTTCTTAACTGTATTGTCCTGTCATTTTGCCCTGCCACTTCCCTCTTTGTTTTGTGTCTGACCTTGGTATTTTTCTCTCTGCTTTTATGTCTGTTTTTCTCCTCCTTCCCATCCCATCTCCTCTTAGGTTCAGGCTACCGACTGAAAACAAGCAGCAACACAGTCCTTAGGCTCCGAGTGTCTCGAATCCCTAGAAACTTGCATCCATGGGCTTCTGGACACCATTTGGGAAAATAGAAGGTGCAGTATGTAGTCACTGTCTGCTATATGAGTCTGCTGAAAAGAAAATACTTTTTTTCCCCTAGCACCAGAAATAGTTGAAAAGCATCTGTAGAGTTAATGAGGGATTAGAACAAATATATTTTGTTGTTGTTCATGTCAGAAATGTCTTGTTTTACCTCCTCCTTTCTCCCCTCAACTCTGCCAGCAAATTTCCTGTGTTTTTAATTGCATAAGAATTGAGATAACTAAAACTTCATGTGGACATTTCTTACGGGAGATTTTCCAAAAGGCTGAGGAAACAAAGTTTCTATTAGTCTGTTCAGAAGTAGCTGTTTTAAACCTATCCAGTGCCACCATTTCTGGAAAATTCCCTGTAACTCATGTAAGCCCCCAATTTAAAGACAAATCGGATGTGCTTGTAGCCTTCACAGAACAATCCCGTTGGTTTGATCTCTTGCAGATAGCTGATCTTGGCGCCGCTTCATTTAAGACGTGGAGTAAACTAACTAAAGAAGAACATAATGAGCAGAGGAAAGTGAATAGTCCTTCTAAGAAAAATGGTGGCACCCTCTGCTACATGGCCCCTGAGCACCTGAACGACATTAATGCAAGGCCCTCGGAGAAGTCAGATGTGTACAGCTTTGCCATAGTGCTTTGGGCAATATTTGCAAATAAGGAGCCGTATGAAAGTAAGACATTTATAAAGGAGTGGGATTTGGGTATTAATCAAAATTGTGAAATGAAATAATGGCTTTCAGTGGTCAGTTAAGATTTATAATTGTTGTTCATTTAGTGTCTGTCTGATCCCACTAGACTGTAAGCTCCACAAAGGCTGGGACCATATCTGATTTATTCAGTGCTATTCCCTGAGTATCTATACACATAGTGCCTAGGACGTAGTAGGTACTCAATACATTTTTGTTGACTGAATGAGTAATCTCAGTTTAGGAATCAGGAATCATGGAACAAGTAGGAGCCTTGATAATACATCTAAGTTTGGGAGGTACTGTAAAATTCCCAGCTTCTTCTGGGACATGAAGGCTTGCGTCTCAGGACTAACCTTTCATATTACAAGTCATACACTTCACACTTTCATCCATTCACTTACTCCTTCATTGAGGACTTATTTCAGAATTTATGTGGGCACATTAATTAGAATTGGAAATACAGAGATGAGAAAGACATAGTTCATGCAGGGGAACAGATACATAAGTAGTCATTCCTCAGTTTGTTAAGTGCTTAAGTTAATGGCCATTTTCCTATCTGTTCTTCATCAGGTGATTATTAGCTCCCGTGGTTTAGTGGTCACTTCTTTGCCCATGCCTCTCAAATGTCTTATCTGTAGTCCTGGCCTGGACACCCACTTCTCTGTTAGTCAGATCCATTACATGTACCAGAGGAACCCCAAAGCAATATCCCCCCAAACAAATTCATCTTCCAGTTGCTCTCCCCGTCATCCACTCAGCTTTGCTCCTGACAGCAGATGGCATCACCATCCACCTACTGAGTTGCCTGACCAGAAACCTTAGTCATCTCAGACTCAACCTTGTCCCTCTTCTCCTACTTCCAATCAGTCATTAAAACCTATGGATTTAAGGTATATATATGATTCAGGGTACATCCTGAATCCACCCACTTCTGTTTGGCACCCCCAGACTCTGTTTAGTTCAAACACTTCGTATTTCTGTTGCAAGCTCTTCATGCACATCTACCATTCACGCTGCCGCCCAGATGGTAATCCCAAAAGGTAGTAGGACCATCTCACTCATCTGTTTAAAATCCTTCCAAGGCTCCCTGTGGCCTAAGGATAAAGTTCAGATTCCTCAGCATACAAGGCCCTTTCTGATGACTGTTGCTTCTTTCTCTAGCCTTATTCCTTGCCTCTCTTTCCTTAGTTAATGTGCCCAGTTATATTGAACTACTAATTTCTGGGATACGTCATGATTTCTGAAACTTCCAGTCTATTTATATTCTGCTTCCCTAGCCCAGAATCATCCTGTCTGAGTCCTCCTTCCCCATTTTTTACCTAGGTAACTCCTGCTTATTTTTCTGGACCCAACAAAGCATTCTCTGGCCTTCTAGTAAAGGCTGTGTTACCAGAACCCCTCGAACTTACTTCGTGAGTGGCAATTATGCTATATTTTAAGTCACTCTCATTAATACTCCGTTTGTTCTACCAGGAGGCAGCTTTCTTGTGAATGCTGTTTTTCATCTACCGAAATTAAAATTTTGTTTCATTATTACTACAATGGAAGATGTCAGCTCCTTGCCACAGGGCCATTCTGCCCCTGCTGGATGAGGCGGCTACACTAAAAGCATACCCTAGGCAAAGACAGATTGGTGGTATTGCCCAAGGAGGGAGGAGCACTGGGAGGAGCAGGACCTGAAAGAAAATCTCAACTTAAGCTCCCTTGCTTTATAGATGCTATCTGTGAGCAGCAGTTGATAGTGTGCATTAAATCAGGGAATAGGCCAAACGTGGAGGACATCATTGAGTTCTGCCCTAAGGAGATTATCAGCATCATGAAGGAATGCTGGGAGGCGAATCCAGAAGTCCGGCCGACATTCACTGGTAAGGGTGTTTTTTGTGACTGTGTACAATCACTTGTGTGGTGATTTTCCTAGTAAGATGTCAGGAAGTGGCTTTGAATCTTAAGAAAACTGAGTTCCACTTGTGAGTTCAAACTCATGTTTTAGCCTTTAAATGTTTAGTTCAATGAAAGATGCCATCCCTCCTCAAAGCATGAAGGCACTGAAGGCCCTCTTCTGTGTGCTTTTTTCATAATTAACTTTTTAAAAATTGTGTTAAAATATACATAACACATAGGTTACCATTTGAACCATTTTTTAGTGTATAATTCAGTGGCATTACGTACATTCATAGTGTTGTGCATCCAGCACTACAATCCATCTCCAAAACATTTTTATCTTTCCCAGCTGAAACTCTACCATTAAACAACACCACCCCCATGTTTCTCTCCCCCAGCCCTTGGTGACCTCCTTTCTACTTTCTGTCTCTCTGAATTTGACTACTCTGGTACCTCATTATAAGAGGAATCATACAGTATTTGTCTTTTTGTTCGTGGCTTATTTCATTGAGTGTAATGTCCTCAAGGTTCATCCATGTTGTAGCAGGTATCAGAATTTCCTTCCTTTTTATTGCTGACTGGTATTTCACTGTATGTATACGCCACATTTTGTTTATCCACTCATCTGTTGATGGATACAACTTGGGTTGCTTCCACTGACCTTGATTCTTAGCTTCTTTTATCTCTTTTCTCTCCCTTTGTGTAGCTGGCATCTTTGGAAATGTATTTTTGTCAGATTGGGCTTGTAGTAGAGGAAGAAGGAAAGGGATATGGATTTACATGCTTGCACCTCTTCCCATTCCTCTATGTTACCAAGGATCTTGCTAAGATCCTAGGCAGAGGAAAGAAGAAAATCAGAGGAAAGGGGCAGAGGAAAGAAGACAATCGGGTGAGGAAAAAATAAACAGTAGGAAAGCACTTTGGGGCATCCTGCTATGAGAAAACAAATGAAGCCCCACCTACCACTACAACCAAAGGTTTAGAAGGGTACTTAGAGGTCGTTGCCTGTTTCCTTATTCTCTCAGTCAGTCTGAATCTTCTGGCTTGGTTTCTTCTTTTCTCATGCCTTTTTCACTTTTTTTTGAAGTTCTTATTTTGGGATAATTGTGGGTTTACATGCAGCTGTGAGAAATAACCCAGAGACAAGAGGTACCCTTTACCTAGTTTTTCCCCCAATGATACATCTGGCCAAACTACAGTACAGTGCTAACAACCAGAATATTGACATTGAGACCTTTGAACACAGAACATTTCTGTCACCACAAGAGTCTCTCATGTTGCCCTATTATAGCCACACCCACCTGCCTCCCTAACCTCACCCCTCCCTCACCTCTGGATACCACTAATCTGTTCTTCATTTCTATCATTCTGTCATTTCATGAATGTTGCATAAATGGAATCATAAAATACCTTTTGGGAAACTTTTGGCATTGGCTTTTTCCTACTCAGCTAATTCTCTGGAGATTCATCCAGGTTGTTGTGTCTATCAGTGGCTTGTTCCTTTTTATTGTTGAGAAGCACTTTATGGTGTGGATGTACCACAGTTCGTTTACTCACTCCTTGAAAGACATCTGGTTTGTTCTAAGTTTTTGGCTATTATTAGGAAAAGCTGCTGTAAATATTCATGTTACTGTTTTTTTAGTGTGTGTGAATAGAAGTCTTGATTTCTCTGGAATAAAGACCCAGGAGTGAAATAGCTAGATGGTATGGTAGTTTCATGTTTAGGTTATTTTCGTTTTTATTTTTAGAAATTGCCAAACTGTTTTCCAGAGTGGCTCTATCATTTTATATATTCCCATCAGCAATGTAGGAGTGCCTGTTTCTCTGCATTCTTGTTAACATTTGGTGTTATCATATTTTTATTTTAGCTATTTTGATAGGCATGTAGTGATTGCTCATTGTGGTTTTAATTTGCATTTCTCTAATCACTATTGATGTTGAATATCTTTTCATGTGCTTATTTGCCATCTGTATATCTTCTTGGGTGAAATGTTGCTTTATGTCTTTTGCCCATTTTCTAATTGGATTGCTTGTTTTTTTACTATTGAATTGTGAGTGGTCTTTATATGTTCTATATATCATTATTTTTTCGATTTGTGGTTTGCTAGTATTTTCTCCCAATCTGTAGTTTTTTGTTTTTCGTTTTTTTCATTCTTTTAATAGGGTCTTTCACAAAGTAAAAGTTTTTTATTTTGATAAAGTCTAGTTCAATTGAATTGGTTTTTCTCCTTTGTCAGAAATCAGTTGGAATATTTGTGTGAGTCTATTTCTGGGTTCTCTGTTTTGGTCCATTGATCTATGTATTCAGATATCCTACTACCAATATTCAGTCTTAATAACTGTAGTGATACAATAAATCTTAAAATTAAGTCAACTGATTCCTCCCACTTTTTGCTTCATTTAAAAAATTCTGTTAGCTACTCTAGTTCCTTTGTCTTTCTATATAAAATTTAGAAAAATCTTATCTATTCTACAAAAAAAATCTTAAAGGATTTTGATAGGAATTGTGTTGAATCTGTATACCCGTTTGGAGAGAACTGACACTATTACTTTGTTGAATCCATGAACACGGTATGTCTGTCCATTTATTTGATCTTTGATTTTTTTTATCAGTGTTGTGTAGTTTTCATCATAGTAGTCCTATATATTTATTTCTTTTTTTAAGCAATTCTAAGTAGTTTGTATTTTTAATTTAGAGGTCTATTTGTTAATATCTAGAATATAGAAATATAGTTGATTTTTTTTTTGTATGTTAGTCTTGTATCCTGTGACCTTGTTGAGCTCATATATAAGTTCTTGGAGATTTCTCGAATCTTCTTTGGAGATTTTTTTAGATTTTCACATCCTCTCCAAATAGGGACAGTTTTATTTGTTCCTTTCTGATCTGAATGACTTTTATTTCCTTTTCTTGCTTTATTGTACTGCCTAGAGTTTCCAGCACTATCTTGAATAAGAGCAAGAAGAGCAGACATACTTACCTTGCTGTTAATCTTAGGGGGAAGCATTCAGACTTTCACCATGAAGTTTGATGTTAGCTGTAGGTATTTTGTAGATATTTATCACTTGAGCAGGTTCACCATATCTATTCCTGTTTTTCTGAGTTATCATAAGTGGGTTTTGAATTTTGTCAAATGCATTTTCAGCGTTGATTGATATGGTCATCTGATTTTCATTCTTTAACCTGTTAATATGGTGGATTATATCAATTGATTTTTGAATTCTTTTTTTAATATTTTTTATTTTTCAATTATAATTGACATACAATATTATATTAGTTTCAGGTGTGTAACATAATGATTACACATTTATGTAACTTACTAAGTGATCACCCCAATAAATCTCATACCCATCTGACACCAATCATAGTTGCTCCAATATTATTGATTATATTCCTTATGCTATACCCTACATCCCCACGACTACTGTGTAATAACCAATTTGTACTTCTTAATTCCTTCCCCTTTTTTCACCTATACTCACAACTCCCATCCCCTCTGGCAACCATCAAAATGTTCTCTGAATCTATGAGTTTGTTTTTGTTTTGTTTGTTTGTTTATTTTGTTCTTTAGATTCCACACATAAGTGAAATCACATTGCATCTGTCTTTCTTAGTCTGACATACTCCACTCAACACAATATCCTCCAGGTCTATTTATGCTGCCACAGATGGCAAGAACCCATTTCCATCCATGGCTGAGTAATATTCCATTGTATAGATATACCACCTCCTCTTTATCTATTCATCCCTCAGTGGACACCCAGGCTGCCTCCACATCTTGGCTACTGTAAATAATGCTGCAACGAATATATGGATGCACACGTCCCCTTGAAGTAGCATTTTGGGTTTCTTTGGATAAATATCCTGAAGTGGGATTACTGGGTCCTTCTTTGTCTCTTGTTATAGCCTTTGTTTTAAAGTCTGTTTTATCTGGCATAAGTATTGCTATTCCAGATTTGTTTTTTCCTCATTTCCATTATCATGAGATATCTTTTTCCCGTCCCTTTGCTTGCAGTTTTATGTGTGTCTTTCGATCTGAAGTGAGTTTCTTGTAGGCAGTATATTTAAAGGTCTTGTTTTCTTATCCATTCAGCCACCCTGTCTTTTGATTGGAGCATTTAATCCATTTACATTTAAAGTAATTGTTGATATATATATATATAAAACTGATATTTTATTATTCATATTTTTTTATCTTTTTTTTTTTTTTTTCCATCTTAAAGAAGTCCCTCTGAGAGTCCTTGTAATTCTGGTTTGGTATTTATGGACTCCTTTGGTTTTATTCTTGTCTGGGCATCTCTTTATCTGTCCTTTGATTCTATCATTTAGAATCAAATGATCTTTGCTGGGTTGAGTAATCTTGGTCGTAGGTCCTGGCTTTTTATCACTTTGACTATTTCCTGCCAGTCCCTTCTGGCCTGCAAAGTTTCTGTTGAGAAATCAGCTGAATTTATCTTGCTGTGTTTAAGATTCTCTCTTTGGCTTTAAACTTTGGCGTTTTTATTATGAAGTATCTTGGTGTGGGCCTTTTTGGGTTCATCTTGTTTGGGAATCTCTGCACTTTCTGTGCTTGTATGTCTTATTTCCTTTATCAAGTTAGGGAAGTTTTCAGTCGTTATTTCTTCAACTAGGTTTTCAATTCCTTTCTCTCTCTCTTCTCCTTCTGGTACCCCTATGCTGCAAATGTTGTTATGCTTGATGTTGTCCCAGAGGCCTCTTAAACTATCCTCACTTTTTTGGATTCTGTTTAGTTTTTGCTCCTTTGTTTGGATGTTTTCTGTTACCTTATCTTCTAAATCGCTGATTCGATCCTCTGCTTTATCTAATCTGTTGATTCCCTCTAATGCATTCTTCATTTCAGTTATTGTATTCTTTATTTCTGACTGGTTCTTTTTAATGTTTTCTCTCTTCATTTTTATGTTTCCTATCTCTTTGTTGAAGTTCTCCCTGAGATCATTGAGCATCCTTATAAGCAGTGTGTTGAACTCTGTGTCTGGTTGATTGTTTGTCTCTATTTTGTTTAGTTCTTTTTCTAGAGCTTTGTTCTATTCTTTTATTTGGGACATATTTCTTTGCCTCCTCATTTTAGCTGCCTTCCTGTGTTTGTTTCGATATATTAAGTAGAGCTACTGTGTCTCCTGATCTTAGTAGAGTGGACTTATGTACAAGATGTGCTGTGGAGCCCAGTGGCACAGTCTCTCTGGTCACCTGAGCAGGGTGCTCCAGTATGTCCATTGTGTGGGTTGTATGTGCCTTCCTGTTGTAGTTGAGCCTTGGTTGCTGTTTGCACGTCAGTAGGAGGGACTGACCCTTGGGCTAATTGGTTGTAAGGACTGGCCGTGACTACAGTGGAGGAGGTGTTGTACAGGGGCTGGCCCTCGGAGCAGGACTCACTTTAGCAGGTCTCTGGTGGTACTCAGTCTGCCCTTTGGGTATGTTGTTTGTGGAGTTGGTTGGGTGGTGCTCTGGTGTAGTCTGAAGCTGGCCACCAGACATGTTGGTTCTGGGGCCTCTTGGGATGGGCTCTATTGCAGGCCATGTTCAGTTGCTGCCTGTATCCTGCCAGGGGCCACTTAGTATGAGCTACAAAGCGGCCTGCAGATGGTTGCCACCTATACTGGGCTTGGAGGTACCTGGGAGAGGCTAAGCTGTGAACCAAGGCCGGCTACTGCTTGTGCTGTGCTTAGCAAGAGGTATGGGGCCAGATGCTGCTTGTTTAGGAATTGTGAATGTTTGAGAGATTTTAGGAAAAGTCTACAGCATGAGCCAAGGCAGGCCATTTGTATGGAAAAGCTACTGGAAGCGTCTTGGGTGGGCCCGCAAGTTGGGTAGGGTGAAATGTCAGGAAATCACCAGGGCAGGGAAAATGGTGTTAGCCAGGTTGATGGAGACTCAGGTATGGCAGCCACCTATGCATGCAGGGTGGGTAGTGGGAGGGCTCAACAAAGGGGCAGTAGCTTTTGCCAACACTGTCTGGGAGAAAGCTGCCCCTCCAGCCCTCTTTCTGAAGCCAGACAATTCAATTCCTCCCCATATGTCCCTGATACCTTTTGAGCTACTGCCCCCGTGCTGGAGCTCAGAGCAAGGGAGTCCATCAGTGAGTAAGTCCATACTTGGGCCCTTTAAGGCGAATGCCTAGAACACCAGCAGCCCTCTGTGTCACTCAGGCACAACCTCCACTGGTTCTCATGGCCAGAAGTTATGGGGACTTCTTGTCCCAGCACTGGAACCCTAGGCTGGGGAACCTGGTATAGGGCTGGGACCTCTCACTGCTCTGGGGGGAACCTCCACAGCTAAGATAGCCTTCCCAATTTTTAACTGCTACATGTGGATGTGGGACCAGCCCAGTCCGAGTCTGCCCTCTTGCCAGTCTCGATGTGGCTCTTCTGTATATCCTTAGATATAGGACTTCTGTTCTGCTAGACTTCAGGCTGTTCTCAATGGTGGTTGTTACATAGGTTAGTTGTAATTTTGATGTGGTTAGAAGAGGAGGCAAGCACAGCATTTGTCTACTCTGCCATCTTGACCAGAAGCTGATTTTTGAATTCCAAACCCCAGAAAGAAAACTTATTTGGTCATGGTGTATAATCCTTTTTATTTATTGCTGAATTGCATTTGGTAATATTTTTAAGACTTTTTGCATGTATAATCATGAGGGTATTGGTCCATAGCTTTCTGTTTTTTGAATTATCTTTGTTTGGTTTTGATGTCAGGGTCAATATTGGCTTCATAAAATAAATCGAGAAGTGTTTTTTCTGTTTCTGGAAAAAATGTATATAACTGATATTTATTCTTTATAAGTTTGGTAGAATTCTACCATGAAATCATATGGGCCTGGAAATTTTTTGGGAGGTGTTTTTAAATTATGAAGTCAATTTCCTTAATGATTATAAGTCCATTCAGATGATTTTTTTTATATCAGAGAAGTTGTGGTAGTATGTAGTTTTTGAGGAAATGGTGTATTTCATCTAAGTTATCAAATTTATGTGTGTAAAGTTGTTTGTAGTGTCCTTTATTATGCTTTAGATATCTGCAGTGTCTGTAGTGATAGCCCCTGTTTCATTTCTGATACTAGTAATCTGTGTCTTCTGTTTTTCTTTGTCAGTCCTCTTAGAGCTTTATCAATTTTATTGATCTTTTCAGAGAACCAGCTTTAATTTTCTGGGTTTTTTAAAAATGTTTTTTATTTCATTGATTCCTGTTTTATTTCCTTTCTTCTACTTGATTTTTGTTTGTGTTTTTCTAGGTTCTTGAAGTGGGAACTTAGATTACTGATTTTGATTTGAGACCTTTTCTCTTTTCTAATGGTGGGTTTGATGCCATCAATTCCCTTCTCAGCCCTGCTTTAGTTGTGTCCCATTAATTTTGATATATTGTCTTTTCAATCACTTCAATGCAATTTTTTAATTTTCCTTGAGACTTTCTCTTTGATCTATACATTATTTTAAAGTGTGTTGTTTAGTTTCCAAGAATTTGGAGATTTTCCTGTTATCTTTCCATTATTGATTTCATTGTAGTTAGAAAACACATTCTGTATGTTTCAGTTCTTTAAAAATTGTTGAGGTTATAGTCAGTGATATAGTAACAGCTATATACACTGTTAGAGGGTAATAGAGATTGGGGGCGGTTATCACTGTGTGAGGGGTGTAAATGTCTAACTATTACATTGGTCTGTACACCTGAAACTAATAAAAAAGTTGTTGAGGTTTATTTTATGGCCTTGGATATGGTGTATCTCGGTATATGCTCTGTGGGCACTTGAAAAGAATGGGTATTCAGCTGTTGTTTGTAGAATATTTTATACATCTCAATTAGCTCCTGTTAGTTGATAGTGTTGTTGAGTTCTTCTATATCTTCACTGATTTTCTGTGTTTTTTCAATTGTTTGAGAGGGGTGATCAAATATCCAACTCTAATTGTGAATTTATCTGTTTCTGCTTTTAAATCTATCATCTTTAGTTTTATATATTTTGTATCTCTGTTGTTGGGTACATATACATTTGGATTGCTATGTCTTGATGGATTGATCCTTTTATCATACATAAATATCCTTTTCTGTCTCTAGTAATCTTTTTTGCTCTGAAGTCTATTTATTGGATGTTAATAGAGCCACCCTGCTTTCCTTTTATTAATGTTTATGTGATACATCTATTCTCATCTTTTTATATTAAGCTGCCTATAATCATATGTGATGTGAGTTTCTTTTAACAGCATATTGTTGGGTCATTTTTTTTTTTAAATCTATTCTTCCAATCTCTGTCTTTAGATTAGTGTTTTTAGATCATTTATATTTAATGCAATTATTGATATGTTAGGGCTCATGTCTGCCATTTAATTTTTTTGTTTGTTCTTTCTGTTTTTCGTTTCTGTTTTCTTTTTCCTGCCTTCCTGTGGGTTCTTGGATACTTTTTAAAATTACATTTTGACTTATCTATAGTATTTTTAAATATAGTGTTTCTAATGGATGCTGTAGGTGTTACATAATCTATATATAATTAATCACAGTCTACTGATGTCATTATTTTACCAGTTTGAGTGAAGTATAAAAAGTCTACTCTCATTACTTCTCTTTAACTTCTTTTTTATATAATTGCCTTAAATATTTCCTCTACGTACACTTAGAATACGTCAGACAATGTTACACTTTTGCTTAAGAAAGCCTATTGTATTTACCTATATTTTTGATTGCTGTATTGTGGTGTCTTTTTTCTAATACTACTTCTGATACTAAATGTTTAACTAACTGGGTGTCCTAGAATTCAGTTGAATTTTGACACTAACTACCCAGAGTTATTGTCAGACTCCACAGGTTTAAGGGCTTAGTCCTGCTGCAAGATTATCCCCATTTCAGACATCAGATGCAAATATGGTCCCCTGGCAACCCACACTTCTGCACAGCTGAACACAAATTCAGGGAATCTCACAACACCACTTTAGTTTTGATAATTCACCGGAACATCTCACAGAACTGAGGAAAACATTTTACTTGCATTTACTGGTGTATTATAAAGGATACAACGCAGGCACAGTCAAATGGAAGAGATGCATAAAGCAATGTATTGGTGGAGGGGGATGCCACAGAGCCCTCCCCAGTCCCTTTCCCCTCCCTGGCAGTTAGGGGTGTTACTGAAAGATCCAACCCTGTAATCCTGGCTAAGCATTCTAGTAACTAGCTTCCAGTTTGAAGCTATCTAGCCTCCCTCACCTCCAACTCCTCCAGCCAGAAGCCATATCATTAGCATACAAAAGACATTCTTATCATTTAGGAGATTCCAGGGATTTGGGGAGCTCTCTGCCCAGAGCCATCCAAACCTGGGGAAAAGACCAAACATTTATTTTTTTATCATACCACGTTTTCTTTCTTTCTCCCAGACATTCAAAGGTGTCTTCTATGATCATTTTTTTGTTGTTGTTTAGAGAACTTCCTTTAGCTGTTCTCTTATTATATGTCTGCTGGGGACAAATTCTCTAAGTATGTCTTCATTTGAGAATCTCTTGATCTCCCCTTCATTCCTGAAGTATAATTTTGCTGGGTGTAGGATTCTGAGTTGATATTCTTTTCTTTCAGCTCTTAAAAAAATATTATGCCACTTCCTTTGACATCTGTCGTTTCAGGTGAGAAATCCTCTGTCATTCTAATTTTTTTTTTTTTTCCTGATAGGCATTAGTTTTCCCTGGCTGCTTTCAAGGTTTTTTTCTTTGTCTTTATTTTTCAGAGGTTTAATTATTATTTGCCTTGTTATGGATTTCTTTGGGTTTGTTCTGTTTGAGTTTTGCTCAGCTTTTTGAATCTGTAAGTTTGTGTCCCTTGTCAAATTTGGGAAGCTTTCAGCCATTATTTCTTAGAGTACTTTTTCAGCCTTACTCTCTTTTTCCTTTCCTTCTGAAATTCTGATGACAGAAATGCTAGATATTTTGTTATAGTCTCACATGTCATTTTTTTCTCAATTTATTTCTGTCTCTGGATCAGAATAGGTAATTTCTATAGTTCACCAACATTCCTCTGTCCCCTCCATTCTACTGTTGAGCTCATCCACTCAACTTTTTATTTTAGTTTATTGTATTTTTCAGTTTTAAAATTTCATTGAAATCTCTTTTATATCTTCTGTTTCTTTGTTGAGTCTTTCTATTTTTTCCCCATTTGTTTCAACCTTATTCATAATTGATTATTGAAGCATTTTTATCATGGTTGTTTAAATATCTTTGTCAGGTAATTCTAACATCTCTGTCATCTCAGTGTTGGCATGTATTGATTGTCATTTCTTCATTGTTTGAGATCTTCCTGGTTCTTAGTATGATGAGTGATTTTTCTATTGAAACTTGTACCTTTTTTAACCAAGTTATGAGATTCTAGATCTTCTTTAAACCTCCTCTTATAGGTGGCTCTATCTGATATGGTTTTGGCAGTGGAATGGTTTTGACACCTTGTTAGTGCCAGGTTGAAGGAAGTCCAGGTTTCCCTCTTGTCCCTGTTGATGCCTGAGGTGCAGGGGGTTCCTTGTTACTACTGCTCGGAAGGAGAAGTTCCAGTGGAGTCCATATGGTCTCCATGGACACTGCATTGGAGGTGAAAATCCTGACACTGCACTAGGTAGGCCTCTTCTGACACATCCCCATTGGGATGACAAAGGGACATTTTGTTACTGCAAAGTGAGGTTGCAAGTCCAGTCTGCCCTTGTAGTCCACTGACACCACAGGAGTGGATGTACTCATTGCCATCTGGGAGGAAGGGAAGTCCTGGCTTCCTATCTGGCCCTCTCTGACATTACCCTGTGGGGTGTGGGGCACCCTGTTACTGTCTGGTGAGATTGGAAGTCTATGCTTATACTCAGCCTTTTGGTAGTGCTGGGGGTGGAGCAACAGTTTTTTCTGTCATTTGGCTGGAGAGTGGTTATTGACTAAAGGGTTTTTGTTGTGCTAGCCTGCTCCTTGCTTAGTTCTTTGGCTAGAAAGAGCAGGTTGTAGTTTTTTGTTGTTGTTGTTGTTGTTGTTGTTGGGTTGCCAGCTTCTTTGGGTCTAAGTCTGGGATCTATGAGACAAAAAGAAAACCCAGTGAACTCACTGCCATGTCTTTCCTCAGATCCCAACGTCCCGAGCTGGTCTGCCTTTGTCTTGCCTCCTTTCAGAGTCTCATTATATTTATTTTATATGTAATATCTAGGGGTTCTTGTTGTACATAGTGAGAGAAATACAGAAAAATACATCTATTCTATCTTCCCGAAAGTGGAAGTTGCCTTGTCCTTTTAAGGCCAGCAGTTCTAACTCTGTATACCAAATCCTTATTCTAAGTATTCCATCCTATAATAAACCTGATGTCAGAGGGAGAGAAACAAAGAGTCCAGCCATTCTTGTTCACTTGGAGATTAACTCACATTAGAAAGGCTTTGTGATGCAGCCAGGAAAACTACATGCTATTAGGCAGGAGCCCGTAGTTTACAGTGTTGTCCTCTTCCATGTTCTGGCTACCTAGTTAATAATCTTGTTAGTTTTTTCATGAAAGTCAATGAATTAGCAATCAAATTTTTATTTTACTGCTTTGTCCACAGATAAAGGTAAGTAATTTAAAGGTAATAGAGTATTCATATTTTAATGTTATTTTAGAAAATATCTAAGAAATTTAAAGCACTATTTTTCTTATATAGGTATTGAAGACAAATTTAGGCCTTTTTATTTAAGTCATTTAGAAGCAAATGTAGAAGAGGATGTGAAGAGTTTAAAGGTAAGTAATATAGCAGATGCTAAAAGTGTTAACATATCAAAGCATATATAATTTCAATTATGAAAACCATAGCAATATAATTTGTTACGGAGATTTGAGGTAAGCGACCTTGGTAATCACATAAAACAAAATTAGCAAGTTTATGCAGATATCATCAACTTGCCATACTGGACCTATTCCTCCTTCAAAACTAATGAAATGAGAGAAAATATACATAGCAATATGAAAACAAAAGCACAACTTTTCTGGAATAGAATGGAAAGTATTCTAGGTGAATCAGTCATTTTGAGGAATTCTTAAAAGATAGAAAGCCGACAGAATTATATTTTCTGAGCCATATAACAGAAAAAGAAAAGCTAACCCAAAACATAATGCTGAAGAAGGAGTACTGGAGAAGCAAGTTTTGACTCAATGTACAAAAGAAACAGCATGGTCACGTAGGATATTGACAGGGAGAGTCATTTGGAATCCACAGTTGTGCCAGTTATAAAAGTTAGCTCCTCCCCCTAATTCCCTAAGCAACAAATGGGAGCAGCATATGCCATGGGCTGAAGCAGTGAGTGCTATTTGGGGTCAGAGAGTTATGTCAAAGACTGTTACTAACCAAGAAAGAGAAACAGACTTTCCCTACATATACACTCAGGAAACAAGCTACTGTCATAAGTCTTACAGCAACATACTGCTAGAATTATGAAAGTGAAACTATAGTAAATAAAACAATCAGGCAAACAGAAATTTTAAAGTACAAAAAAAAGGAAAAGAAATTAGACAGTCAAGAATTGCCAGACTTTTACACTATAAAAGATATCAATCCGGCCCGGTGGCTCAGGCAGTTGGAGCTCTGTGCTCCTAATGCTGGTTTGATTCCCACATGGGTCAGTGGGCTCTCAATCACAAAGTTGCCAGTTCGATTCCTCGACTCCTACAAGGGATGGTGGGCTGCGCCCCCTGCAACTAACAGTGGCAACTAGACCTGGAGCTGAGCTGCGCCTTCCACAACTAAGATTGAAAGGACAACAACTTGACTTGGAAAAAGCACTGGGAGTACACACTGTTCCCCAATAAAGTCCTGTTCCCCTTCCCCAATAAAATCTTAAAAAAAAAGATCTCTAATACAAACGAAGAAAGCAATCAAAAGGACATCATTAAAGATAGTCACTAAGACAAAAAAGCATTACCATAATAATCAGTAATATTTCATAATGACAAAAGGTTCAATTCATAAGGATGATAATAATAGCTTTAAATATGTATATGCCGATAACAACATGGCCTCAGAATGTACAAAGCAAAAATTGACAGAACTCAAAGAAAAAATACAGACAAATCCACAATCATAGTTGGAGATTTTAATACAAATTTGTTTTTAATTGATAAAACCAGTAAGGATATAGAAAATTTCAAGAACATAATTAACACATTTGACCTAATGGAAATATATAAAACACTGCACCTAATAACTGCAGAATACTTACCTTTAAAGGCTTTTCAAGAACATATAGAACATTTTCAAAAGTTGACGATGTACTGGGAAATAAAACAAGTCTCAATCAATTTGAAGGATTATAATCATATAAAGAACGTTCCCTGACTACATTTCAGTTATGCTAGAAATTAATCTTAACAGATAATTAGAAAATCCCATGTGGTTAGAAGTTAAGAAATATACTTTTCAATATCCTTTAGGTAAAAAAACTAATAATAATGGAATTTAGAAAATATTTGGAACTGAAGGCTAACAAAAACACCACATATTAAAATGTATAGAATGCCCTTTGCAAAGAAATACTAGTAAAGTATAGTCATTCGTGTGTGTGTGTGTGTGTGTGTGTGTGTGTAGGTACCTACACACACACACACACACACACACACACACACACACACACACACAAAGCTGAAAATGAATTAGCCAAGCATTCATCTGGAGAAGATAGCAAAATAAATCTAGAGCAAATAGAAAGCAGTAAATAATAAGAGAAGAGCATAAATTAGTGACATAGAAAACAGTTAATAGAGGATCAAAAAGTTAAATGTTGGTTCTTTGGAAAGGCTAATAAAATCAACTAAGACTGATCAAGAAAAACAGAGACTGAAATAATTAAGAGGCATCACTACAGCTCCTATAGACATCAAAATGGTATTAAGAGGATATTGTGAACAAGTATTTGCTAATTTTTAAAATTTGGATAAAATGGCAAATTTCTAGAAAATATAACTTAGCAAAACTGACTCAGAGTTTAAAAACCTGAATATTCCTATAACCATTAAAAGAGATTGGATTAGCGATGAAAATTCTTCCCACAAAGAAAATTTCACAGATAGCTTCATCAGTTATTTCTACTAAATATTCAGGGAATAAATTATCCCAATCTTATAAAAATTTGTCCAGATAATGGAGAATAGGTAACTCTCCCAGTCATTTTATGAAACTAGCATAACCTCGATTCCCAAACCTGAAAAAGAAGATAAAAGAAAGGAAAATTATAGACCAGTCTCACTTAATATAGGTTTGAAAATACTGAATAAAATATAAACACAATGAATCAATCAGTAGACAGTGAAGGTTGGAAAAGATATTTGGCCGCATTAACACAGAAAAGCAAAGTGAATTGATTATAATTTTTCATCTGTTAGATTCACAATGTTTTGAAAGATTGGTAATATCAAGTTTTGGTGAAAATGCAGAGTAACAGGGAGTCTAATGCAGTATTGGTTAAGAGTGTGAATTTTTGAAGTTTATTGAAAGATGATGCATCTATCAAAGTTTTAGAAGCGTAACGTTTGCAGCAATTCTACTCTTTAGTAATCGATCCTACTCACATATATCCTCAAAGATTTAGCTTCAGAAGTTCTTTGCATCTTAGTTTTTGAGTATAAAAGATTGGAAATGACCCAATTTATTTATGACCCATTATTTAGATACACTAAACAATGAATCATCGAAACTACAGAATGCTGTATAGCCATTTAAAAGAGGTAGAAACTAACATACAATGATATGGAAAGATTTTCAAAACCTATTAGTGAGAAATTAAGTCAAAACAATACTTAGACTGTGATCCTTTTGATCTTAAAATATATGCACATTTGTATACTTCCAGAATATATATGCAAATACCTAGAGAGACTAAAAGGATGCACAACATCCTCTGGATAAAGATTACCTCTAAGGAATGAAAGAGTGCGAGTTGGAAGGAACAACTTTACAGTATTCCCCTGTATGATTCTGCACAGTTTGAGTCTTTTAAAAGGAATTTGTACTTATATATTTTGTGTAATAAAAAATAACTATGAAAAGAAAACAATTGCTTTTATAAAATTAAAATAGCTTAAAAATGCTTATCATGTTAAATAAAAAGCAATATACAAAATGCTACAAACTATGTACATAATTAATACCCTGTCACTCTCCCCCAAATCACTCATATGTTCATTCAGTGAATATTTTTGACCACCTATGTAGCAGGCAATCTGTTGGGAGCAAAATGCAAATATGACTAGGAAAAAAAACTTAAAGAAAATACCAAAATGTTAATTTTTTTCCTTTGAATAAAGGCACTATGTGTATGTTTCTTTTAAAATAAATTCCCTACATTTTCTATATTTTTTATAATGAGTAGTATTACTTTTATAGGTGAAAAACTTTTTATTATTATTATTGTGGTAAAAGATACATAATATAAAATTTACCATCTCAACCATTTTTAAGTGTAAAATTCAGTGGCATTAAGTACATTTACATTTTTGTGCAACCATTGCCAGTATCTATTTCCATCTTTTTTAATCCAAAACAGAAACTTTGTACCCATTAAACAACAACTATCCTTTCCTTTCTCTCCCCAGCCCATGGCAACCTCTATTCTACTTTCTGTCTCTATGAATTTGCCTATTCTAGGTACATCATAGACGTGGGATCGTACATCATTTGTCATTTTGCATTTAGCATATTTCATTTAGCATGTTTTCAAGGTTCATCCATTTTGTAGCATGTATCAGAACTTTATCCCTCTTTAAGGATAAATAATATTCCATTGTATGTATATATCACACTTTGATTATTCATTCAGCTGTTGGTGGATACTTGGCTTGCTTCCACCTTTTATCTATAACTAATAATTCTGTATACCAATGAACATTGGTATAGAAGTTACCTTTTTGAGTCCCTGTTTTCAGTTCTTTTAGGTATATACCCAGCAGTGGGATTGTTGGATTGTATGATAATTCTATGTTTAACTTTTTGAGGAACCATCAAACTGTTTTCCATAATGGCTACACCATTTTATATTCCCACCATCAATGCTCAAGGGTTCCAGTTTTTCTGTTCTCACCAACACTTCATTTTCTGTTTTTTTTTTTTTTTTCTAATAATAGCCATTCTAATGAGTGTGAAGTGGTATATATATCTTATGGTGGGTTTGATTTGCATTTCCTAATGGCTAATGAAGTTAAGCATCTTTTCATGTATTTATTGGCCATTTGTATATCTTCTTTGGAGAAGTGTCTGTTTAAGTCCTTTGCCCATTTTTGAATTGGGTTGTTTTTGTTGTTGAATTGTAAAAATTCTTTATATAATCAGGGTATTCATCCCTTATTAGATATATATGATTTGTTAATATTTTTTTCCCTTTTGTCAATGGGTTGTCTTTTCACTCTCTTGATAGTGTCCTTTGATGCACCGAAGGTTTTAATTTTGATGTAGGCCAGTTTACTTTTATTTTGTTGCCTATGCTTTTGGTGCCAATGTCCAAATCCAATGTCTTGAAGCTTCCCCCAATGTTTTCTTCTAATAGTTATATAGTTTTACCTCTTAAGTTTAAGTCTTTGATCTGCTTTGAGTTAATTTTTGTATATGTTGAAAGGTATGGCTCTAACTTCATTCTTTTACATGTGGAAATTCAGTGTACCACCATTGAATGGTCTTGGCACTCTTGTCGAAAAACAATTGACCATTTATGCAAAGGTTCATTTCTAGGTTCTCTGTTATGTTTCATTGGTCTATATGTGTATCCTTAGGCCACACCATACTGTTTTGATTACTGTAGCTTTGTAGTGAGTTTTGAAATCAGAAGTGTGGGCCCTCCAACTTGTTCTTCTTTTTAAAGATTGTTTGGCTATTTGGGAAAAATGTTTTACTTTAACAAAATAGTTAGGGCTTGTAAGAGCTATATGAAATGTCTACCTTCTGAAAAGATTCATTCTTCTTGTAATAATTTTCTGGAGCTGTTTCTGCTGTTTACTAAAGTGTGTATCTATGCTCTTTATTATAGAAAGAGAATCCTGACCAAAAGGAAATGGTGAAGAGAATGCAGTCTCTCCAAATGGATTGTGTAGCAATACCTCCAAGCAGGTCAAATTCAGGTAGCTTCTACTGTGATCGAAAAATATATTTGTTCACTTATTTGTTTGCTTATTCATTCACTCTATTCTAAAATACTATTCACAACCATATGAGAAACAAGAAACTATAAAATTTAACACCTACCTTAAAGGAATTTATGATATATTTTGGAGTCAAGATTCATATATTTGAAGTATTAAGTAACATTGAGTTCACCAAAATCATACAGTATCCTGAATATAAGAGTGCTCATATATCTAATAGGGAGAAAGTGATGGTTCAGGAAAAAGAAGAGGGCATACAAGGGAGCAGAGTCCTTGACAAGGTCAGGAATGACTAGATCCAGAATACAAGTAGAGAGGTTGGTCTCAGATTCAAGCAGGGATACTTTTTCTCCTTAGAACAAAAGGGAAGGCAGAACGTAGGATGTGGAAGCCACTTATTAGCTATCTGTTCTGGGGCAAATCACTTAACCTCTTAAACCTCATCCATCAAATCATAATTACTCCTATTCTTATAGGGCTTCTAAAGAATGAAAGAAAACCCATGAAATGTGATTAGCACAAACCTACTGCTCTTATTTTCCAACCCTGCATCACACCAAGGAGACAGCCACCTTCTCTGCTGCAACATAAGTCCCTTTCTTCCATGGTCATTCCTACGACACCACTTTTCCGTTGCTTATTATAATTTCCCTAGTGCTCTCTCACTGCCAGTCAGGGGCTCCTACTTACTACATATTAAAGAAAAGGGCCATCTAGTAAATACTTTTTACTTGTTTTCAAAGTTTTCAGTATGTTACTCTGAGATACAGATTCATTATGGGGCTCAGGTTTCATTTTACTTTTTAATATTTTATGAAGCTTTCTCCAATGTCAATCATTTCTTCTCAGCCACCGAACAGCCCAGTTCTCTACACAGTTCACAGGGACTCAGGATGGGTCCTGTGGAGGAGTCCTGGTTTGCTTCTTTCCCAGAGCACCAGCAGGAGGAAAATGAGCTCAGCCTGCAGAATAAACTCCAGGAAGAAGCCAACTACCATCTTTTTGGCAGCCGCATGGACAGGCAGACAAAAGAGCAACCCAGACAGAATGTGGCTTACAATAGAGATGAGGAAAGGAGACGAAGGGTCTCCCATGACCCTTTTGCACAGCCGAGACCTTATGAGAATGTTCAGAAGCCAGGAATAAAAGGCCATGCTCCTACCAGTACAACCAGTCAAAGTAATGCAGTACACCAACCAACGGGGCTGACCAGCCAACCCCATGTACTGTACTGGAACAATGCATCATTTGGTACACATGGTTTTGGAACAAGACCATTAGATGTACAAACAGTAGGTTCCAGAGTTTGGTGTGGGCCAAATCCAAGCCAAATGCCAAGCCTGCATAAAGCTCCAGTGCCTGAGACCACCGTACTAGGAAACACACCCACCATTCCATTCGTCTCCTTTCCATCAAGAGGTAAACAGGCCTTTCAGTCACAATCTTATCTTTTTTTATTTTTTCTGAAAATAAAACAGCCATTAGCTCTTTTGTTGTCTATAGGTAACAAAGGGTAAGTTGTTCAGAGTCTTCAGCGGCCAGATGCAACTTGCCACCATGGAATAGTCCATCAGACCACTTGGCCTGGGCATATTTCAGTTTGGGTATTTGCTGTTGCCGAAAATGTTGGTTTACAGGTTCTTGTAACTGGTAGGCATCTTCCACTCTAGTTGGATCACAACATCCCATTATACCCAATCTCTGAGGCAAGTGAAAGTATTTACTTGTATTCTTTTACTTGCTTGCAGTTTTCTGATGGTAAGAAATGACCTGAATATTTTTATTATATAGGCCAAAGACTACCATTTGTGATGAAAACCACATTGTCCACCATCATCCATCTCTAGAACTCTTTTTATCTTCCCAAAATGAAACTGTACTCATTAGACAATAACTCCCCATTCTCCTTTCTCTTCCCAGCCCCTGGCAATTGATGTTCTACTTTCTGTGACCATGAATTTAATTACTATAGGTACTTCATATAAGTGGAATCACATAGTATTTTTGTCCTTTTGTGTCTGGCTTACTTCTCTTAGCACAATGTCCTAAAGGTTCATCCATGTTGCAGCATGTGTCAGAATTTCCTTCCTTCTTAAGGCTGAATAATATTCCATTATATGTATATGTCATATTTTGTTTATCCATTCATCTGTTGATGGACATTTGAGTGGCTTCTACTTTTTGGCTATTGTGAATAATGCTGCTATGAGCATGGCTATATAAATACCTGTCTGAGACCCTGCTTTCACTACTTTGGGGTATATACTCAGATGTGGAATTACTGGATCATATGGTAATTCTATTTTTAATTTTTGGAGGAGCACCATACTGTTTTCCACAGTGGCTATACCACTTTGTATTCCAACCAATAGCGCACAAGGGTTCCAATTTCTCTACATCCTTGTCAACATTTATTATTTTCTGTTTTTTTGATAGTAGTCATCCTAATGAATGTGAGGTTGTTCAGCCATATTTTAAAAAATAAAATTTTACAGGGTGGCGTAGGATAAATAATTTAACTTAAACATTTGGATTAAAGCCCTTGCCCATTACCATGTTGTATTTTTTATCTTGCTTTCATTTTAGATGTACTTACTTGTGTATTTCTCTCTACTCAGATGAGTCTGTAAAATGTTCCATATACAACAGTACCGGCGTTCAGATTGGAGACAATAATTTTATGGATGTTGGTGGAATGAGTTTGCCATTACTGGACAGCACATACATGAACTTGAAAGAAGAGCCAGCTTCTAAGTATCTAGATATTTTTGGTAATATGCCCTTTAAGGACCCATTGTCTAGCAACCTTGAACTTTTCTTATTTGTTGAGAGGGATGTAGTGGAATCCTAAAATCCCTCTGATTATTCTCCCTGAAAGTCTCATGGTTCCTCTGTAAAATATGTCTGTAACTTCCATATAATTCCCTTGTAATTTATGTTTAATATGGGGATAATTACAATATCTAATTCATAGATAATTCTCCCAGAGAGGTATGAAATTTGGCAAATAATCTTGGGAGGTTTTTGGATTGCTAACGTCTAATGGTGATGATAAAAGCTGCATTGTAGGGAGCTGAGGAAAGAAGGCGAGTTGAGGGGGCAAAAATGAGGGATCTTTTTCCTTATATTCAGCTTATTGAGGTAGGGTGAGGATCAAAGAATATGGTTTGTTTCTGGTGGTTAGTTTATACTTTTGTTTCCTTTTACTATTTTTACAAAGGCCGAAGTGGAAGAAAGCAGTAGGAAAAAAGAGGTTTTGGAGAAGAGAGGACAGCAGTTGGGGCAGGGAAGGGATGAGTCTGAAAATAGACCTTGAAGCATATATAGATGCCTCGTCCCTTAAAAGATGAGGGAAGGCATTGTAATTGATAGGTTCATACCTGATGGTCTTATAAGTTTCCTTATAAGAGGAAAGTGAACTGTTGGGTGAATGGGGACCAGGAGTTGAGTGACCTTAACTCTGGACAGATATAAGTGGAAAATGCACAAAAGGAACAAAAATGGTGTTTTCCCTCTTTACATCAGAAAGATCTAATGTGAACAGGGCTGCTGGCTAAGGTTGTATAAAATAGCCTAGTAGTCAGGCAGGGGTTTTGTTCCCGAAGCCATCAGCTGTGGCTCAGAGATGTATCTGCTAGGAGGAAGAGGTTCCCAATTTCACAAAGACTCCAGTGGGCTAGTAGGCATGTAAAGTGTCATCCAATGAATCAACAACTATATAAGAAGTTATCTTTTTCACTGTACTCAAGGTTATTCACTGTATACAGGTTTTTGAAGCTAGAATATTCAAATGGGTTACAGCATGATGTCTCCTTTTCTTCTCTTTCTGGCAGATAACACCACTAGTCTGACTGATAAACACCTGGACCCAGTCAGGGACAATCTGGGAAAGAGCTGGAAAAGATGCGCCCGTAAACTGGGCTTCACTGAATCTCAGATTGATGAAATTGACCATGACTATGAGCGAGATGGATTAAAAGAAAAGGTTTACCAGATGCTCCAAAAGTGGCTGATGAGGGAAGGCAGTAAGGGGGCCACAGTGGGAAAGCTGGCCTATTCTCTCTACCAATGTTCAAGAATAGACCTTCTGAACTCTTTGATACATGTGAGCCAAAACTAAGTCTGGAAGGGGCTTTGGCAGCATAAAGTGAAGTCCTCACTTGGTGAGTCATCCACTGGAAGTATGCTGCCTCAGATTATCCAGAATTCTTTCCTCACTGATATGGGGAATGGGAAAGAAATCTACGGCAGACAACCGACTAAACAGGAAGATTTATTAATGGCCAGCCCCAATCAAAAAAGAAGCCTAATTGGGTTTTGAAAGGGAAAGAAGAGATATTTAAGGAAGATCATTTTCTTTTTGTTCATCCCATAACCTTCAATTACGCTGTTCATTCAGTTTCCTGGAATTTTATTTGAGTGGTGGAAAAAAAACAACAACTCAGAGAATATAAACTAAATCAACTTTCTTATCTGGTGCTCTCTTCTCCACATAAGCTCCTGTTATAACCGAAGTACATAAAAATTCCAAGTTCTGTTTAAATATGTTTTTTTGTATCACAAGCACAGTTCATTATAGGGTCCGTTAACTTCAGCATCAAAATGCTGTGTCAATCACTATGGGCTTCAAGAATTGCATGCACTCTCTACTCCATAAATTAACTGAAGGGATTTTAAGGAATATTAAGAAAGGGAAAACAAAAATAGATAACAAAAATATCAGAATTTTCCAAGCAGTTGTTGCAAGAAATTGCTACTAACTGTGACAACTACAAAAATTCTTGATGAAATTATAGGTTCTTCCCTAGCATTCTGATACTTTATGCACTTTCCCGACCTGTGTGCCTTGAACAGAGAGCAGGTATGCAGGGAGTACGACCCCCACCCCTATGATGGGAGCCTCAGGACTGATCACTGCTGAACAACTTCCCAGGGTGCTGCAGAAATATTTTCATTTGTTTTCTGCGAGCTGTGATATAAAAAAAGGACAGCTTCGGAATCTGGTAATTGTGCACTCAACCTTTCAAAGCCCATGTGAAACTCAGGAATGACTGAAGAAACTGGAAGACTAAAGCTAACCGAGTCACCCAGCATCACTGCCGGCACTTAACAGAGAGGGCATGTCATGGTGCTTAGCCCTCCCCAGAGGGAAGGAAAGAAGGGTGCAGTGTGGTCAATCTGGCGGTCAGAAAAGATTCTAGTGTCTGGGGTGTTGATAACAGTATTGTTGGTTCTGATTCTAAATGTCCTCCGGCCCCAGCAGATACACACATACAGCCCTGTAGTGGGACTGTAAGGCAGAATTTCTCAGCCTCAGCACTATTAACATCTTGGGCTGGATAATTCTTTGTTGTGGGGACTGTCCTGTGCATTGTAGGATGTTTGGAAGCAATCCTGGCCTCTACCCGCTAGATGCCAGTAGCGCTCTTCTCCCCCTCCTCCCATTCCCAGTGGGACAAACAAAAATGTCTCTAGATATTGCTAGATGTTTCCTGGAAGGGGAAGATTGCCCCAGTTGAGAAGGGCACTACTATAAAGTAAGAATCTCAGTTCTCTTACCCACGCATATTCAGGCTCAATACTTAGCTGCCACATAGCATTGCACCACATATGAATATACAAAAAGGAAAACTGGAGGGGGAAAGGTCCCAGGCTTTGCTAGCCAGGGGTTGGATGATTTCTTTCTTAAATGTATCCCTGTACCTCTGTCCTAACAGTGTTCTAAAATATCTAAATTCTGAAGATATTGAATGATCAATTTTAAGAGGCAAAAATGGAAAGTATTTTAATCGACTTTTTGAAAGTAAAATTTTGTACTTTAAATATAAGCCATTGAAATGATGGGTGTTTGTATAAATGAGACAGTTTGGGATTCTCTACTGCGACTTGACCACTTAGGTTGGCAGTTCCTGTACATACTCCCCTCCCACCCACCTGCTATTACTGGCAGGAGAGAGGAAGCTGATGGTAAAAAGAGAAGTTTGGGGAGCAATTTTGTCTCTCAGGGCAAAAGCTCACTGTCCTGAACCTGTAGCACTGCTGTCCTTTAAACATGGCTCAGAGGCCTTGCCTTTAGACTCCACTCTAAAAACATGGCTGAAAAGAGCTAAATTTATATCTGAGGAGTTTCAGTACAAGGCCCAAGCACCACAGAAACTAATCTTGGGCAGAAACTAATTAAGTGAGATGACACAGACTACAAAATGAGAAAGAAAAGTGTCCATACTTGGTTCCAAAAAAGATACTCAGACCCTCAGCTTACTACTGGTAAGACCCACTTCCTGCTCTGTCTTGCTTGGCAGGTTTCTCCCTTGTTGCTATGGTCATCATCTTTGGGTCGTAATAATTTGCTTCATAATATGAAGTTAGGACTTCAGGAACAAGAAAAGGAGTTCTTTCTCACAAAATGTTTTAAATAGTATTTTACTGAACATTTTAATGTGTGTTATTTATAGAGAACAGTTTTCCTAATTATAATAATGTAAATAAAATAGGTGTTCATATGATCAAGATTTCAGAGGCCTCTGATCACAAAGAAAGCACTGCAGGGCTAGTGCTCCAACGGTGAATTCTGTAACGTGTAGTAATCCACGTACAGGGCTTTGCAATGAAGCAGGCTTCAATTCTCCTCTACCGCCCTTCACCTGTACATCTGGGGCCTGCTTCCTAACCGCCTCAGCCTCCACTTCCTCATCTGTAGAGAGGGCAGTAGTACCTAAGATTGGTGTGAGGATTTAAGTAAGATAATGCATCATAAGGTGCTGGCATAAAAGTAGTAGTTATTTTTACTTGTAAATATCCTTACACACCACTCACTGGTACTTTTATTTCTATGGCATCAATTCCCAGGAGTAGGAATGGCGGGGGAGGGGCACAGGATATATACTTTAAATTTGAAAGAACCTGCCAGATTATCTTCTGAAACAAGAACAGTAATTTCTTTTCTACAGACAGTGTATGAGGAATCCACTCCAGTAGTTATTTTTTAAACTGCACATTTGTGTTACACATAAAGAACTAGTTCTTAAGTGTGTACTTAAAAATAAATTGTGATTGACATAGGTAACCTAAAACCTCACCGTGCTACCATTTTGCTTACCAGTAGGATAACTAATGTTAAAATTGTACAGACAATTATTTTTAACCCTCATCATCTCTGACAAGAAATCCCACTCAATATTTCAGAGAAAAATAAGGAAATCTTGACTCCACCTAAGATTTGTGAAAGTCAAATGATAGTAGTCAGCTGAAATATATATTTCTCTTTCCTTCTATGCAGGAAATTTGATGTGATAGATTTATGTTGAAAGTAGAATAAAAATAATTTTTGCATATTCCATATTTAAGCCAAACCTGCCTTTACTACTCAAGAAACTCCAATGGGCCATTGAGGACACTGCAGGTTAACAGAACTTCCTATGGCTGTAACACTTAAAAGCACTGTGCATACAGGACTATTACAATGGAAGAGTCTCTTGAAGGAGAAATAATGAAATATGCAAGGAAACTGTTATCATCTCAAATAATTCAAGTCAAGGCTAAACAGTAGCCATGAATCTGCTCATTATTTCCAGTTAAGGTAAAGCAGAATGGTAGTCAGAATTAAAGGGGTAGTTTTTTGTGTGTGCACTGAATCAATTGCAGATGTTTACAACCTTTTTAAAGCTTGAATTATATGGTTGAAGAAGAAAAAATTTAATTGTAAAATACACATAATAATTTGTCATCATAATCATTTTTAAGTGTACAGGTCAGTAGCAGTAAGTACATTCCCACTGCGGTGCTACCATCACATCATCCTTCTTCAGACTTTCTCATTTTGCAAAACTGAAACTGTACCCATTAAACACTAACCACAGTCCCTGACAACCACCATTCTACTTTCTATCTCTATGAATTTCACTACTCTAGGTACCTCATATTCGTATAAGCGGAATCATCCAGTATTTGTCCTTTTGTGACAGGCTTATTCCACTGAGAATATCCTCAACGTTCACCCGTATTGTAGCATGTCAATTTCCTTTTTTAACACACAGTGATATTCCATTACATGCAGACACATTTTATTTATACTTGAATCCATTGGTAGACTGTTGGGTTGCTTCCACGTTTTGGCTATTAGGAATTAATGCTTCTATGAACATGAGTGTGTATAAATATTAGTTTGAAACCGTTTTCAATTCTTTTGGGTATATACCCAGAAGTGGTATTGCTGAATCATAAGGTACTTCTGTTTAATTTTTTTAGTAACTGCTATACTATCTTCCACAGCCACTACACCACTTTATATTCCTATTAACTGCAATTTCTCCACATCCTAACCAACACATTAAAAAAAATTTTTTTATAATAGCCATTCCAATGGGTGTCAGGTAGTAGGAAGAAAAAAAAATTAAATCCCATCTGTTGAAACAAATGCACGTCCCACCTTAGAGCCAGACAAGAAAGCCCCCTTTTCCACCTACCCCACTTGAGCCCCGCCTGCCCCCCACTCCAGGGCGATAAGGTGTGTGTGTGTGTGTGTGTGTGTGTGTGTGTGTGTGTGTGTGTGTTGGGGGCGGGGAGGTGTCCTCGCCTCCCTGAACCACCAGGTTACCCCGCATGGGTGGAGGCGAGGCAGAGCCAACGGGGAGGTGCTCCTCCGGAGCTAGACCTGGAACCCCAAGAGAAGATGAGCTGTGCCCGGGGTCCGTGGGATCACGAGTCGAGCCTTCGTCAGGGATCAGCAAGAACCCGGCGGGCCACTGGGCCAAGTACTCCGGCGGAGGGCGGCGAGCGAACGGCTGCCAGAACCGCGAGCTTCCGCGGGACAACCGGCGCATGCGCGCTCCCACGCGGCGAGGGCCGCGAGGGCCCAGCGCGACCTGGAGGGCTCACTGCCTGCGTGCTGCGCGCTGGCGCCGCCTGGGTCTACGATGGGGGCGCTGGGCAACCGCGGCGCGCTGCGGCTTCGGTTTCTCCTTTCCGCGCTGAAGTCGGAGATCTACGGTCCCTTCGCCCGACCCGCGGCCACTTTCGGGTAATGGCTCCCCGCTCCCCTCCGGGAGCCCCCGCGTCCACATACGCGCGCTCACTTGGGAGGGGAGAGGAAATCCCGGGAGAGGCGGGCGCTGGCGGGGCGGCCTGGAGAGGAGCCGTGGGCGCAGCCTCGCCCACCTCTGGCCGTTTAAGTCGAGACCTCGAACCCCGCGAGGTGGTTGCGCGGGCGGCGGTGGCGCTGACCTCTGCCTCTGCTGCTCTGATGCTTAGCAATTCAGCCATCATGGACTTCGGTTCTGTGACGCTGGAGCCTTGAAGGATTTGGGCCGTGGAATCCAATCCCTTCATCATGCAGACGAAAGAAACCCAGGGAGGAAATGTAATTTGCTTTGTCACAGACACACTCATGACAGACTAAAACCTCAAACCCCTTACTGTTAGTCCGTTGCCCTGCCCCGTCTCCTCATACCTTCAGGGCAATAATCTCTTGTGTGTCCTATAAAAAACCAGCCTGAGAATGTCTGTGACGTATTAGCTCTTATAGCCACGGTTCCCAAGCCCCGGAGTCTTCTCTTTGCTGATCTCGAACTTTAATGTGTAGAAGATCATCTTGGGAACTGGCAAAATTCAAATTCCTGGGCCTGATTCCCAGAGGTTCTGATGTAGTAGGTCTGTGGAGATGCCCAAAAATCTGCCTTTTCCTCTTCTGACATCCCCTGGCGCACACACACTTTGAGATAAACCAACAACAACAAACACTAATCTTAGACCCACTGTCTTAAAAATGGGGCCCTTGGTTCCAAGAGATAGTAGGCAGAAAATGTGGATAGAGCATCATGAAGCTTGTTCTGCCTTATTCCCTGCACACCTACATACACACAGACATACTCAAAGCATGTATGCAATTAACCGTTGATTGGTAAATTCCATTCATGACTGGGAAGAAAAGTCAAATGCTAGATTGGTACCTGGCATTTATAGCTTCACTTTATCTAATGTGGAAACTTCCCATTTGAAAACTTAATTTAGAAGGAGAAAGGAGGAAAAGTCTGACATTTTTATATTGTGATTGGCTAGTTCTTAAGTTTTATATTTGATTTAGGTTCTTTTTTTATTAGATCTTTTCAGATTTTCAGGACTATTTTGATACAGATGGAAAAATATGTCAATGTCTGTAGCAATGTAAATCAACACTGAAAAATTGCAATTTTTCCAGTTTCCTATTCGTAGAAAGGGTTTGAAATAGTTACTGTGATTGTACCAATATCAAAATTACAATAGATTATTTAATGATTGCAGGAAGTCCCCATCATTAGCAGTGCAAATCCTTCTTCCTAAAATATCTTTGGAAAACAGGTTTGTCTAGATTTTGAACTGCCATTTTATAAACGCAGTTGCAAATAGGTAGGACATGTACTCGGAAAACAAACAGTAGTATTGGTTAATCCTTAAAGAAGGCTGCAGTCCAATGAAGTAGGTACAGGCACTCCTGTAAAACCTTTGCTTCAGAACAGCCAGTGCCCAACCTACCCTGAAGTTGTATTCCAAAAATTTGTTTGTGAATCTTGTTTGGAACACTAACTCTTCTTATTTCATTGTCTGTAAAATGGTTTGTTCCAGGGCGAGGTCAAAAAAGCCTTTTCTACCTGGAATTGTATGTTACGTACAGTTTCTATATTAATTTACAGAGCCTAACAACCTGCCTAAAAGAAAAATATTTTCCAAGTTCAATCTTGGGATGCTCTGCCAGTGAATCCAGACTCTCCTCCCCCTGGCGCCCATCTCCACTTCTGTCTGGCAGTCAGGGTGAGTGTGGCCCCAGTGCAGGAGCCCTGTAGGGGACTCTCTTCAGCTATGAGGTTACAGACTAAGCGTGGCCTCTGGCATTCAGATGACCACATTGCTACTTCCTAGCTGCATGAGTATGAACGTGCCTTGCAGAATTGTTCTCCACGCCGCATGCCTTGCAGAATTGTTCTGAGAATTTGAGACAATGAATGTAATAGGCCTGGGACATAATAAGAATTAAGTAATTAGTAGGTAAAATTAGTAGTGACACAAATATGAATAAATAATAATACAATGTAGAAAAGTTGTAAAAATATGTCATCAAAATTCACGTAAGTTGGGGATAGATTTATTGTAGCTAGTGGTTACTTTGGAAAACATATACAAAAGAAATAGTTAAACATAAGGTAAAGCGACTGTGTAGGACTTTCAAAGTGAAGATGTATCTTATTAATAGCCCCCATTTTTATTTTCAAGTAATGTGTGAAAGTGCCAAAAGTTCTGCTGCAAAGTCAGATGCTCATCTTGATTTTGCACTTCCTACTGTGTTTGCCCGAAAATAAGACCTAGCCGGACAATCAGCTCTAATGTGTCTTTTGGAAAAAAAATTAATATAAGACTGTGGGGACAGAGTCCCAGAGAGCAGTTTCCAGGCTATTAGCCTTGCGTGTGGGGGTGCTGGCTCTGGTGGTGATTGGCCGTTGGCTGTAGCCGGTTGGCCAATTGGCTGCTGATGTAACTGCCGTGACTGCGTTGGTTGGTTGGCTGGTTGGCAGGCAGAAAAGTGGATGGCAGATTGTGGATCGTGTGGATCGTGTGGATCCTATGTCATGTGTCTCACCCAGCCTCCAGCGAGAATATAGTGGTATGAACACCCTATCTATGGCTCCGTGGGTGTTCCTTTTTGGCCTCACCATGTCCTGTGTTCTTATGTGGGGAGCGGGAGCTGAGACCCGGCATGACACCCTGCATGACAAAGACCCAGTCTTATATTATGTAAGACCCGGTCTTGTATGATAATAAAGTAAGACTAGGTCTTATATTAATTTTTGCTCCAAAAGACGCATTAGAGCTGATTATCTGGTTAGGTCTTATTTTCGGGGAAACACGGTAGTAGAGTGACGGGGCAGATTACCTAAACTCTCCAATTCTCAGGTTCCTCAGTGGTAAAATGAGATTAAGTATAATGTGCATCACATAGCAAACTGAGTGAGATGAGATAAACTCTTAGCAGAGTGCATTATTTAGTTTAATAATTAAACTAAATGTTAGTTTTAGTTTAACTATTTGTCCCAAACTGTTACAGTCATGCCTTCCCCTACAGTAAACTCTCCTTTGAGGGGAGCAGTTTATCCCTCTCAATGAACTCCTTCCCTTTCTCAAAATTGCCTGTCTAGTCTCCCAGAAAAAAATGGAGTCAAGGAAAAATATGAGGTGAGACATAGGCTCTTCTACTGAGCGTGCCTTCCTATAGGCTGTTTTCTAAAGGGATACGGAATTTTTTCTCTAAGAAATTAATTCAGTACAGTCATTCTTAACCTGGGTTACCTATTGGAATCTCGAGGATTTTAAAAAATACAGATACCTGGATCCCATCCCAGAAATGTTGATTTAGTATAGCCTGGATATCCAGAAGTTTAAGTTTGCCAGAGAAGAAGAAACAAATTAATTATAATAATAATTAAAATTTATTAGGCACTTAAATAAAAAGTTTGCCAGATGATTCAAATCTAAGTTTGAACCCCACTGATACAGTGAGGGGCAGGAAATGCTCTCGTGAAAAGGAGGTCAGTGGGCAGCTGTGGGGACAGAGTCCTGAGCCAGTCTTATGTGGAAAGGTGCTGGCTCGAGTAGTAGATGGCCATCAGCTGTAACCGGTTAGCCATTAGCCCCTGATATACCTGCCGTGGCTGCGCAGGATTGGTTGGTTGGCAGAGAAGTGGACGGCAGGTTGCAGATCATGTGGCTCCTGCTTCCTGTGTCTCCAACCCAGCCGCCAGCGAAAATGTAGTGGTATGACTCCCCTGTCTATGGCTCCGTGGGTGTTCCTTTTTGGCCTCACCATGTCCCACGTTCTTATGTGGGGAGCGGGACCAGAGACCCCGCATGACACCCTGCATGACACATGGTGAACTTGGGGTTTGCTGCCTACACCCCCAGGGTCTCCTTACCCCGTGCTTCTCTGTCATAGTACTTGACAAGCTGCATCGTACCTGCTGGTTGCAGGTTTAATTATCTGTCTTCCCTGCCAGCCTCCAAGCAACATGGAACACCCAGACAAACAGTAGGGTCTTGGCATTTTGGAAAGTACATGCCAGGGCTCCACCCGTTACTGAATGATGGCCTGCCAGGATTGTCCTAGGCAGGTACATTTTTAACTCTCGAAGGGTAATTCTAATGAACACACCTGCTTAAGAACACCTGGGTTAGAGAAGGCATTATTAGGAGGGAGAAGGTGGAAAAGACAAATTGACAGCCCAAGGGAAAGGGATTCATTTTCTTCTTTAAATGTTCTGAAGTTTTCTATCTTTCTTCCTACATGAGAGTTGGGAAATTTTGGTACCTTGAACGTAGTCCAGGTAATAAGTACGTCAGGGCCGTTCAAGTCCTGGTCTCTGCAGGTGATTTTCTTTCCCCGTGCATATAGCAGTTTATCTGAGGCCTGCCTGCTGTCTGAGGGGCCCCTTCATTACCTGGAGAAAAAAATGCTATACCCATTTCCATTATATTTATGTGAAAATAAATCATTTAGTAACTTTTTAAAATAAAACTTTTTTTCTTATGTTTGAAATTGATTTGCACTTAGTTTGCTTTTTTTTTTTTTTTTAATTGGGGAATATTGGGGAACAGTGTGCTTTTTCAGGGCCCATCAGCTCCAAGTCCAGTCGCCGTTTTCAATCTAGTTGCAGGGGGTGCAGCTCACCATCCCGGCAACCTTTTTGTTGAGACCTCACACTCTAACCAACCGAGCCATCTGGCTGCCTGTCTGGAAGCTCAGCAGCAGCTCGTTGTCTTCAGTCTAGTTGTGGAGGGCGCAGCTCACTGGCCCATGTAGAAATCTAACCGACAACACTGTTGTTCAGAGCTCACGCTCTACCCATCTGGCTGCCCGAACCACACTTGATTTACTTTTGTTCATACACAGTCTTCTTTTCTGTTTTCCCAAACTGGAGACTGATGAAAGGTTTGGGCAGCCTCCAGAAACCCTAAGGGATTGGCTGATGTGATAATGGCAGGTGCTTCTGCTGTGATGACATGCAGGATGTTGATGACAAAGCACTAGGGACATTTTCATTCCCTTTAGCCTACCTGCAAACCCCTTCACTATTTAGGCTCAAAAAAATATGCTCCCTCTTTGCCCCCACGCTCCTTCCAGGCCTTGTCCCTTGCTCCTGGGCCTCTGATCACACTATTTCTTCTAGAAGCACCCTTCCTACAATCTTGGAAGTTCACCTCAAATGTTACTTTCTCACTCTTCTCCAACCCTGATGTGATCTCTCTGTCTCTCTAAAGCCACCTTCAGAACCTTCTGCCTTAGAAGGTTGCCATTATGCCCACTTCTAGACCATCTGGTTTTATTTCTACGTTCTTATCAGGCAACCAAAAGAATATGGGTTGGGGATAATAAAAAAGAAATTTGAAATGGGAAATCAAAACACAGATACAGGAAAGTGCAGAGGGAAATTAAATTTTTTTGTGGAAGAGACTGGAGAATTATCATGAAAGCTGAAGGAAAGGAAGCCTGTGTAAACCAGTGCCCTAGGCTGGCTCCTGGGCCCCTGGAGAGATGCGGACGGCAACACCCAGTCAGTCATGAAAACCCACTGGCTTGGACCTTGAGAAAGTGGGTAGGGTGGCGGTGAGGTTCCTCTTACTGTACATAATATTCTCACTGTACAAAATGATTTCTATGAACATGCCCTTGATGCTGCCAGAAGGGGAGCCCCTCAGAAACCTTTAGGGCCCGAGGAGTACTAAGGGTACGCATCATCTCTGACATGAGCTGTGCAAACACTAGTCTACTGGGGAGCTGCGTCCTTCCTGGTGAACAGGACATACTGGTAACTTGCTCCAACCCTGCGCCTCAAGCTCTTCCTTCTTCAGTTAACCTACCCCTCCCTGAGGCTTTGCAGGTGAATCTCTGTCTTCATCTTTTCTTTTACTTTGAGCAAACCAAACATGTCACTAAACAAATGTTTGCTGAAATGAACTGTTATTATTAGAGTATTATTCGCTGTTATCTTGTTCCTAGAGCCATCTTAACAATAAAAATGAATTACTCAGAGGAATAGAACAGTAATAAGTAACTTGGCAGTGTCATTATGACATTAGCATTGCTCAGTGGCTTTATTGCTCCTCCCATAATATTTCTGCAGATAATGAGCTTATAGTTATGTCAAGCCTTATTACTGCCCAATTCTGTCATATATTCCTAGAAATTGTGTGTTGTTTAAGACTTGATGTACCTGTGTTCAACACATTTGTTCCAGCATCTGTCCTGGCATGCCATAATGTCTCCCTCCTGTCACCCAGCCATCTGGGAAATTGGTGGGGATGCCGTTAGAGCTTGATGCAGGGCCTTGTGTATGCTCTTTTGCTGTATATCCTGGCATAGTTATCCCAGAGCTTCTGGGACAGCAGCTGAGTAGGTTCATCAGAACAGAACACCTGGAATAGTACACGTGTCAGTCTGTCAGAACAGACCCTGACAGTAATCTTGGCCTGAGTCCCTTTTTGTGCCAAACATGTGCAGTTAGATGCTGCATCATGGGAGGTCTTGGGCCAAGGAGGGTCGGTAGCAGGGAGAAGGCTCATGAGATGAGAGAGCTTATTGACCTGGCTATACCATGTTTCCCCCAAAATAAGACCTAGCCAGACAATCAGCTCTAATGCATCTTTTGGAACAAAAATTAATATAAAACCTGGTTTTAATGTAATATAAGACTGGGTCTTAGATGATATAATAGAAGACCCAGTCTTATTTTAATATAAGACCAGGTCTTAGATTATAATATAATACAATACCAGATCTTATATAATATAATAGAAGACTGGGTCTTATATTAATTTTTGCTCCAAAACATGCATTAGAGCTGATGGTCTGGCTAGGTCTTATTTTCGGGGAAACACAGTGTTTAGCAATCAACACAAATATTTCAACTTCCTAAAAACCAGTCTGACCATATCCGTGTGGACAGACATTCCTAAGTAGAGCCCCTCTGTAGGTGGCTAGAGAATGTGAGAAGCCATATGCCTAGACAGCCTGGAGATCAAGGCCTTCCCTGTGGACCCCTGAGACCAGGCTCATCCTTGGGAATGCTGCTAAGGCAGGTGCAGGTCAAGGTAAGGTGGCTCCTCTAGACCTACTAAGGTCCAGGTGACGTCCCAGGGTCTGTGATGCTGATGCTCACCCTCACATTCCATTGTATGGAGCTCCTGTGTCGGCCTGCGCTTTGGCGCCATTGGCTTCCCGCTCCCCAGCCATGTGCCCATGGGCCTGAATGGCCATGGATTTGCGGAAGCCTCTCAGTACTTCTGCAGGGTAAGCCCTGAGCTGGTGCTGTAGGATATTCAAACATGAAGGCAATCCACATCTGCAGGCTAGTAAGGAACATACAAACCCATGTCCTTTTTAGGTTTGGAAAACTGATGCATAAATCAAAATAATCCAAGAAACCTGAGAAGGGTACTGGAGCTGACTCGTGTATAAAAGGGCAGTTTGGTCGTATTACATTGGCAGACCTAAACAATAATTTTCCTTTGGTGTTTCTCTTCTAGCACCTCGGTAACCTCTGCCAAAGTTGCTGTGAATGGCATCCACTTACATTATCAGCAGACGGGAGAGGGCGACCACGCAGTCCTGCTGCTTCCTGGAATGTTGGGTCTGGAAGATTTTAATGGAATGCTCTTGCCTACTGTGTAGCCCACGATGCTTTCACATAGTAGTTGCTAAATACCGATTGTTAATTGTAGTGCTTTGCTGAAATGCTTTAAGTAATATTTGCTACAGTCCACTTTAGGTGATATAGATAGATAACTTTCTGCTATATGTATTTTTGTATTCCTTTAAATACCTTGATTTTCTCATGCAAGTACACTGGGTAGTTAGTAGTCTGTACTTTGGGAAGATGACAGGGGTCAAGGAAAGCGGTGTGGGTAGAAGGGATGGGTGAAGGAAGAAGATGAGTGGGTGACCATCCATTCCAGTTTGCCTGCAATCAAGGGGTACCAGGATGCGAGCTCAGTGCTGAAAGACGGATTGATCGCCCTGTTGTGGTTGACTGTGTGTCCAATAAAAACAAGAGCTAAGAACAAAACTGATGAGTTTAAAGGCTTTTTGAAGTGGGACTGCAGACTGGTACAGCCGCTATGGAAGGCAGTGTGGAGGTTCCTCAAAAAATGAAGCATAGAATTACCATATGACCCAGCAATCCCTCTCCTGGGTATCTACCCAAAAAATCTGAAAACATTTATCCATAAAGACATGTGTGCTCCAATGTTCATTGCAGCTTTATTTACAGTGTCCAGGACAAGGAAACAACCAAAATGTCCTTCGATAGATGAATGGATAAGGAAGTTGTGGTATATATACACAATGGAATACTATTGGGCTGTAAGAAAAGATGATATAGGACCATTTGTGACAACATGGATGGATCTTGAGATTATAATGCTAAGCAAAATAAGTCAGAAAAAGTAGAGAACCATATGATTTCATTGATATGTGGTATATAAAACTGAAAACAAAAGAACAAGACAAACAAATGAAGGAACAAAAACTCATACACATAGACAATAGGGATTACCAGAGGGGGCAGGGGTCTCTAGAAGAGGGTAAAATGGGTCTAATATATGGTGATGGACACACAATGGGTGGTGAACACACAATGTGAGATATTGTATTACAGAATTGTACACCTGAAATCTATGTAACTTTACTAACAATTGTCACCCCAATAAACTTTAATTAAAAAGAATTACTTTAAGGAACAGTTACGAGTGTATGATACTTGAGACAGAAACACATCAACACTGGTTGCCTGTGGAGAGGGGGACTGGGTGCTGGGGACAAGGGTTTGGGAGAGAGAATCTCACTGTTTGACTTCTTGATTTTTGAATAAGGTTTTACATCAACAAAAAAAGTGTCAAAAAAATTTTTTTATACCTGGATAATGATTGCAATGCTGAAATAATGGAAATCCAAGCTGGTAAACTGTTCATTGCTTTTATAGATAACTGGCTGTACATCAGCCATGGGGGTAAATGTCCTCCATCACAATAGCTTAAAGGTAAAAAGGTACTAATTACTATCTGCACAAGGATACCTCAATAGCTATGATGGTACCAATCAGCGGAGGCTCAGTCAAGTGGAACATCAAGTAATTGAAAAATTTCAGGAGAAAGAAGCAAATCATAAGGAAATAAGTACATATTGGGGTTATTTAAACAAAACAATACTAAAACCCTTAACACTGAATTTGAGAAGTCCTGGGATCACTGGAAAAATTTCCCCTGGGCTTTCTGCATCTACACTACTTATCTGTAAAATGAGATCGAGATCCAGCTAGCTTTATGATGCTCCACTCATACCAATTTAATTTTGATTTTCTTTTTTTTAAATTAAAGTTTATTGGGGTGACAATTGTTAGTAAAATTACATAGATTTCAGGTGTACAATTCTGTAATACATCATCTATATCTCACATTGTGTGTTCACTACCCAGAGTCGGTTCTCTTTCCATCACCATATATTAGACCCTGTTTACCCTCTTCTAGAGCCCCCATCCCCCTTTACCCTCTGGTAACCCCTAAACTATTGTCTATGTCTATGAATTTTTGTTCCTTCATTTGTTTGTCTTGTTCTTTTGTTTTCAGTTTTGTATACCACATGTCAGTGAAATCATATGGCTCTCTATGTTTTCTATCTGACTTTCGTTTAGCATTATAATCTCAAGATCCATCCATGTTGTCACAAATGGTCCTATTTCATCTTTTCTTACCATCGAATAGTATTCCATTGTGTATATATACCACAACTTCTTTATCCATTCATCTATCGAAGGACATTTTGATTGTTTCCATGTCTTGGCCACCATAAATAAAGCTGCAGTGAACATTGGAACACACATGTCTTTATGGATAAATGTTTTCAGATTTTTTGGGTAGATACCCAGGAGAGGGATTGCTGGGTCATATGGTAATTCTATTCTGAATTTTTTGAGGAACCTCCACACTGCCTTCCATAACGGCTGTACCAGTCTGCATTCCCACCAACAGTGTATGAGGGTTCCTTTTTCTCCACAGCCTCTCCCAACACTTGTTACTATTTGTCTTGTTGATGATAGCCATTCTGACTGGGGTGAGGTGATATCTCATTGTGGTTTTTATTTACATTTCTCTGGTGATTAGTGAAAATAATTTTTTAAGGTTCCAGTATTCTTTGCACTGGTCTTCAAATGTATATGTGTGTACCAGAAAGCAAGTGTTATTATTTCTGAAGTTGGTCTTGAGATAGACTGTTCCCTTTTCCTGCCTTCTTACCTGCCCCTCCAGTTCAGGGACCATAAGAGAACCTTCAAATGTCAGAGCAGTAGACATGAGTTTGAAATCCATTTATGTTTTTGGTTTGGGTTTTCTGAATTATTTACCTGATGTTGAGATAGGTATATCTTGTCAGGAACAGTGATGGTCCTTGATAATGGTTAAAGATGGTACACCATTTTGAGAGACATTTTCTAATAATAGCTAGCTTATTAAGCAAGATGTTTAGTACCCATGTGTGGCCTGAGCTAGGAGTGTTCAGAAACCAAGGAGACCTTGAAAATAAAGTGCTGACTTGCCCCTGGACTGGATTCCTTGAGAGTCTGGCCTTGCACACTGCGTGCAGTGGATGTGAGCCCGTGGGCAGGCTGGGCACTGCCAGTCGAGTCCACTCCCGGCTTCTTAATATACGCCGTTTTGTAATGTTTTACTGAAATAAACTAATTGGATTTCTTTTTCTACACCCTGCCCTCCCCCCTCATTTCTGTGTTTAGTTTTATGATTTCTAGTTATAACCCCCACCCCCCAAAATCTAAAGGGCTATTCACATTAACTTAGTAAAAAAAAAATCTGGCATTTTAGAATCCTGCTTTGAATAACTTGGACCAAATACCATAAATTTGTTCAGATATTGGGATCTCTCGCTTATAACAGTCATTTTTTAAAAAAAAGAAAGAAAAAACGAACCAGAAACATATCTATTCTTGTGAAGTATAATGAATTCTTTTTAATTTTTTTTTTATTTAAGGAAGATTAAGCTGAAAAGGTACCAAAAGTTCAGGATTCTAATAATAATAAAGGACCAAATGAAGAATGAGGGCGTCCGTCTTTTCAAAGTAGCCACCAGGGGGAGATAAGAGGCAGCTCTGAACTCCAGGAAACGAAGTCTTTCTTTGCAAGGCCCCTTTGCTGATTACATTCTGATGTCTAACTTGGAGTAAACTAGTTACTTTGTTTTAATTTTGTAATTATTTCTGCTTTTACAATAATATGTTTGAAATAATGAACGCATTCACCTGAATTAACCAAGTGGCTGTTTTTAGGATGTGGAGAGACTGATTTTGGACCTCAGATTAAGAACCTGAATAAGCAGCTCTTCACAGTGGTTGCCTGGGATCCTCGAGGATATGGACATTCCAGACCCCCAGATCGAGATTACCCCGTGGATTTTTTTGAAAGGGATGCAAAAGATGCTGTTGATTTGATGAAGGTGGGTCTCTTAGGGAAAAAAGAGCCCAAGCAAGGGAGAATGGCTGGGCCTGACTTCATTTATTTTGTTTTTGTTTTTTATTTCTACAAGGGTAATACCATGTGATTTCTATAGAAAACTTAAAGAGTTCAAGTAGGCGTAAAGAAGAAAGTAGAGATATCCCATAATCCAACTGTTAATATTTAGAGATACCGCTACTAAGACTTTGAGGCTCTGCCCTTCTGGCCAATCTTATTACATATATAAATACACAGTTTTATATTGATGTCATCATACTGTTCCTAATGTGTCTCCAACTTATTATTTCATTGAACAATTTGTCAAGGAGATACTTCCATGTCAATAAATAAAAGTTTCCATCAGTATTATAATAGACACATAGTATTCCGTTGTAGGGATGTCTTATTTCACTTCTCTTCTAATGGTGGATAAATAACTTAATTTTTAAGTTGCCTTTTTTGTGATTAAAAACAGAAGTGCAGTGAACATCTGTTGTCCATGGACATTTTAGTTCTCATTTTTTTTGCTATTATCCACAACACTGGTGTGGACACCCTGGCCCTACCTCCTTGTGCCCATGTGCCAGAGTTTTTACAAGAAGGTGCCAAATTGTTACCCATAGTAGTTATTCCAGTTTATCGGGAAATATCTTGGACTGATATTTGTTAATTCTTTAACTTAATTTTTCCAGTTTTTCAATTTTTACTTCTAGACAGCATCTCTCAGGCTTAATCTTTGTGAACCTGTGAAACACATTTTCAGTGCCTGATTGATTCACCCTAGAACTAACATAACCTCCCCATGACACCATTCTCTTCCAATCTTCCTCTAGCCAGTTCTTTACAAGGTTTCAATCAGTGGCTTTACCAGATGCAATGACTTCATTTCATCCAGTTTCCCTCTCTAACTGTTCTCAAAGTCTTTACTCAGGTATGTGTGTGCACACGTTACTTGTCTTGTCCAGGTACAGTTGATTGCCATTGTTTCCAGTTTGTTGAGATTTTACCCAACCAGAAGATGTGGCTCCTTCATAATTGGAAACAATACTACGTACTTAAGTTTTTACGATAATTGTGTTTACACCAAACTAATTGAGAGAAAATGTGTCATTAAATGGTGAACTCTAGGATTTTTCTTTAATTACCAATTGATACTCCAAACCCCCACAATTGTATTGATTCTGTTAATTATTGATTATCACATTCTTTTAACAGAGAGGAACAGTAAGCCATGCTTTGCTTTTTGTTGTATTTATCACAGACACTGAAGTTTAAAAAGGTCTCTTTGCTGGGGTGGAGTGATGGTGGTATAACAGCACTCATTGCAGCTGCAAAGTATCCATCTTACATCCACAGGATGGTGATTTGGGGAGCCAACGCCTATGTGTCTGAGGAGGATGAAATGATTTATCAAGGTAGGTTCCATGAACTGGAGATGTCATGACAGTAGCACCCTCCGCTTCCCTCTCCCCTGTCATGTCTTATGTTGCTATGTGCTGACAAGTCGTATCGCATCTGCTTCTAGTTCTCAGTTCTAAGGTAGGAAGAAAAGTGTGTTCTCAGAAAAGTAATGCAATTTAATCAGCCTGTGTTTTAAAGCTTTCTCTTTCAAGAAGTGATGCTTTAATGACTCAGGAAAAGGCGAAGTCAGTATTTACATTTTCTACTGATAGTGAACTTCGAGGAAGGAGAGGCTTGGTATGAAGTGTTACTCATAACCTTTGTATTTAAAATAATGTGAGCGCAAAAGGGAACATTGTATTCAAATATGAAAACTTGTATTTTGATAAAGAATTTCTGTGCTATTCACATTTTTTGAGGTTATCTTTTCAGGCGTATCTTTGAGGTTTTTAGAGATAGGAGAACAGGAGCCAGCAAACTGCAGCCTATGGGCCAAACCCAGCTTGCCACCTGTTTTTGTAAGGTACCAATCAAGGAGGCTCGCCCCTTGAGTCTTGGAGGCTAAGATGGGGTGTCCCTTACCATCCCTGTTTCCTCCTCCACTCCCAGTGTTGCTGCCCAGGGCCTGTTCTGGTGGCCACCTCCACGTTGGTGACTGCTGGCCATTACCAGGCACTCAGTCATGGAATTTCAGTTGGCCGTTCAGGAGTTGCTTAGCCTCCAGCAAGCTGCCCAGATTGAGACCACTGGACCCTTGGGAGAAGAGGAAGACACATTAGGGTCGGGGGTTCCCTGGAACAAAAAGCAAAATTTCCCTGGGATACCCCACCATCACCCCATGCTGGCCTGGCCCACCCCAGACAATTAGGGCTAGGCAGATCAGAAGTTTCTCTCCTTTATCTACAGAATACCTTTGATTTTGCCTCTTGGCCTGCAGAGCCTAAAATATTTACTCTCTGGTCCTTTACAGAAAGTTTGCAGACTCATGCACTAGAATATCACAAGACTAGTCTTTTTCAGCTATTCTGAAATTTCGCATGACTTAGGTGAGCTATTTAATAGCAGTGTTCTGCTGTAGAATCTTAGTTCTTGACAGTCTTTCTGTTTGGTAAAGAACTATGAAAGTCTTAAAGGATAAATCTGATTTAGTTACCAGTTCTGGTCAGTATGCCTGCCTGTCCTTATTGGATCCCCACTCATGTGCAACGTAGGCCATTCCTCCTTGTTGCTGGTCCATTACCTCCTGTTGCCTCTAGGACGTGCCTTTGGTCCTTTCTCCCTCTCCTGTATCATTGACTTCTCTCCTTGGATCTTTCCTCTCAGCCTATAAAGGTGAGCATTGTTCCTTCTCTGAAAGGTTGCCCTTCTTACCTATAGTTACTACCTTACCATTTTTTGTGCTTTCCCACAAACTTATTGAAAGAGTTGTCTGCACTCTCTGCTTCTACACAGTCTCCTTTCATTCCTTGTTCAGTTCATGCTGGCCCATCTCCCATTCTGGTCTGCTCTACTAAAACTATTCTCACTGAGGTAAGTATAATCTCCTTGTTGTCAAAGCCAGTGGATTCTTTTTGAGTTGTCTGTAGTATCCCCTTATTACTCTTTAAAAGTTTGTAAGAGTTATAGTGATATCCCCTCATTTTTCCCTGAAACTGGTCATTTGTGTCATCTCTCTTTTTATCCACACCAGCTTCACTAGAGGAATATCAATTTCGTTGATTTTTTTTTCAAAGAACTAGCTTTTGGTTTTATTGATTTCTATTGTTTTCAATTTCATTGCTTTTGCTTTTATTTTCTTCTGCTTGCATTTTAATTTGCTTTTTTCCCCAATCTCTTAAAGTAGAAGCTTAGATTATTGATGTTGAACTTGCTCCTTTTTAATATAAACATTTAATGCTATAAATATCCTTCTAAGTATTGCTTTGGATGCATCCTACAAATTTTGATCTGTTGTATTTTCATTCAGTTTAAAATATTTTCTAATATCCCTTTAGACTTCCTTTTTGACCCATTATTATTTAGAAATATTATTTAATTTACAAATATTAGGGGTTTCTCAGGTGCCTTTCTGTTATTGTCTCTTTCTCTTTTCAGTTTATTTATTTATTTATTTTAAATTTTTATTGGGGAATATTGGGGAACAGTGTGTTTCTCCAGGGCACATCAGCTCCAAATGGTTGTCCTTCAATCTGGTTGTGGAGGGCACAGCTCAGCTCCAAGTCCAGTCGCTGTTTTCAATCTTTAGTTACAGGGGGCGCAGCCCACCATCCCATGCAGAAATTGAACGGGCAACCTTGTTGTTAAGAGCTTGTGCTCTAAACAGCTGAACCATCCAGCCACCCCTCTCCTTTCAGTTTTTGCTTTGTGTATTTTGGAGCACCAAATTTGGTGAGTTTATAGTTATTATTCCATCAGATATGTTTTCTTTGTCAATATCTTTCTCTTCTGGGACTTGTTAATTGTCTTTTCTCTTGAGAATTGCTCAGATATTCCTGGGTTTTGGTTATTGGGTTTTTTCCTTTATTTGTTTGTGTGTTTTGTATATTGGTTAATTTTAGAGTGTTTTTATTTTAATTATGATTAAAACTGTATCCTATTAAAGTACTGTAAAGAATATTGATTTTTTTTTCCTTGGCATGCAGTCAGTCTGGTTAGGTTCAGATTGCAAATTTTGTTTAGCCTTCTGTGAGCAGTAGTTCCAGTATCAGGTCAGTTATCAAAGCTTCTTTGTGTCTGCCCTACTCATGCCCTATTCAGGAGCTATTTTGGGACCTGGATGATGGTTTATATTGTGATTTAGTTCTTAAAGCTTATGCTGTATGCCTCTTTGTGTCTTGCCCATGCAGGCAGAGCTAGTGGGTGATCCCAGGACTTGTATCAGTTCATACACAGAATTTGGGGATCCTCTGTGCTCCCCCTCACCTTGGTGTTGTACAGTTTTTTGCAACTAGAACAAAGTGGCGAGAAAAAAAATAACAGACATTTTGCCTACAATCTTCAGATACCAGGGGCCCCTTTTCCTGGTGCCTTTTGGTCAGAGAGCTGGTCTTCTCTTGGGTTTTAGGTGCCTGACCTGCCTCTGTGCTATGTAGCCCCATCGCAGTGCAGTTTCAAAACTTGGGCAGGGCTGGAGCAGAAAGAGAGAGGAACAAAATGAAAGAAGCTCCCTTACCCAGGGGCACCTGGTCCTGGTTCTCTGACTCACTGTAGGGGCTTCTCCCAATGTTTCAGCTTTCGGAGTTAAAATAAGAAACTCATCCCCATTCTGGGTCATTATTCAAGTTCTGACTCTGTTTCATCTCGTGCGCTTATAACTTTGCAGAGTCTTCAGGTAGTTGCTTCTTGTATCCTGTCTGGAGTTTTATTGTAATTGGAGAGAGACAGGCTGGAGTGGACTCACTCCACCTTAGCCAGCACCAGAAACCCAAGAGATACTAAGTGCTCACTTGAGCAGACATCTTTTATAGATTTTGTTCTGTTGACCACTCTCTTCTTTAAATTCTGTCCTTTAGGGCCTCTAGCGTGGCTCTCTGATTCTTTTCTCTTCCTCTTTTGGGGTATTGGCTCACCTCTCAAGCTCTGTTCTCAGAAGGAAATCATTAATTCTCACAGCTGGTGCTATGACTTGGGGGTGAATGATTTCCAAACTACTGTGTTCAGCCAGACCCCTCTCCTGAGCCCCACAGCCATGTTTCTGTCGACCTGCTGAGCACCTTCCTCTGGATAGTCTGTAAATTTGTGAAAACCAATCATGTCTAAAACTGAACTCGTTACTTCCTGACCCATTCCACACATAGCCCATAATCTCTGTCTCGGTCAGTGGCCCACAGTCTCCCTAGGATCTCAGCTAGAAGCCCTGGCTCGTCACTGTGAGACTCTGTCCTCTTCATCTAGCTACAAGTGGCTTCTAATGAGACCACAGACACAGGACCTCCAAAGGGACCCGCTCCTTGCTTCCTACTCACCATTTTCCTGATGCAGTCCCTTGGCCTGCTGTGGTAGTTTGTTTTCCATAGGAGACTTTCCTCACTGAGGCAAAAATCTGATCATTTAATTCTACTATTGTCAGTCCTTCAGTAACTTCAGTAACATTCAAGCCCCTGGCCCGCGCCAGCCCATGTGGCCTCATCTCCTTTCCTCTCAGCCTTCCTGTGCATCTCCCTCATTTCTGAAAACAGCTTTGTTTTTCCTTGTTTCTTTGCCGTGGCATCTGCTGATGTACTAGCTTGCCTTGTCTTCCCCTCCAGCGCCATTCTCCTCAGCAAACATGCTTTCATCCCATTCCCAGCTCCTGTAGCACCACCTTCGTAGGGGTGTCCCTGAACCCATGACCTGGAGGGTGCTTCTCCCTCTGGGGCTTTGTAACTCTCTGCACACCCTTTCACTGCAGCCCTTCGTCCCTGGCAGTGCCATCCTTTCATGCCTCCACGTCAGTAAAGTTCACACTAAATTGTGAACGTACCATGTGCAGACCTGATTTCCGTTCTTTATGCAAACAAACAAAAAACTCTTTCTCAACCTCACACCCTGCTTTAGTTTCTGTCTGATATACCTCTCTTTCCCTTCCCAGCCCTCATCACCTTCCTCAAGCCCCTGTTTCTTTTCAATTGGTCTAAGATGGCTGCCCACTGCAGTCCAGAGAAAACAGTGCCTCTGCTAGCTAGCCCAGCAGACACGTCCTGCCCTCTGGTTCCTTGGTCATTCTGCAGCATTTGAGAACACACATGTGATGTGTATAATATTGATCACACCCCTCTTCTTAAAGCTTTGTGTGTTGAAGTTCCTGCCACCATGTTCTCTCAACTTCCCCCTCCTAGCTTGGGTTTTCTCTGGCTTCAACAGTGCCCACTCTTTTCTGCTGGCCCTGTCCCATTGGGGTCCCCAAACACCATCTTTGGCACTCTGCCCCTCTTCTCATTTTTATACCCAAGTAGCTTCACTCATCCCTTGGCTTCACCAAACTCCCAAATCCTGGTAGTCAACTTTTTATTCAATTTTCTTATCTGATTGCCCCACATGAACCTTACATTCGGTTGTCTAAAACTGAACTCATAATCTTTCCCTCAGACCTGTTCTTCCTGCTAAATTTCTTATTTTGGTAAATGATACCTAACGTAATATACTATTTCCCCCACAAAATAATATTTTAAATTACTATTTATTGAATGCCTGCTATGAGCTAACATTTTTACCCACACAACGTACCTGTAAATTATCTATTAATCAGCCTGTTCTTTAGATGAGGAAATCCGGGCACAAAGGAGGAAAGAAACCAGCCATGATGGCCCACTGGGCGGAGCGATTCATGTCTGACACTGAAAGCCAAATGTTTAATCTCTACAGTGTGGTCATCCGCCCTCTGCATTCTTCCTTTGCTCTGTCTGGGATCCATCCTACCCCTCCCACTCCTCCTGCAAGGCTCCAAGTCCAGACACTCAGCAGTCTCCACTTAGATTGATTCAGCACCTTTCTAACCAGTCCCCTACCTTCACCTCCTTTTAATCTACTTTCCACACTGCTCTGAGAGGAGTTTGGTAAGGTGTAAATCTCATTACTTAAAAATCCTTAAGGTACCCCATGGCTTTCTGGGTAAGTAAAGTTCGAACTTCTCAGCTTTGCTCACGGAGTTTGAGTGACCCAGGACACTCTGTCTTTCTAGGTCCATTTCCCAGCACTTTTGTCTCCCCCACCCCCACACTCCCCTCCTTTTCTTCAGCAACCTGGAAACCCCTGAAGTTCTGTCATTGGCGGCATGACTCTGCCTCTGTGGCACTGCACATTCTGTTCCTGCTCCTGTATTTGCTTGCTGGCTTCTGTTCTCACAGACTTAGAGCAGCTGTGTATCCTCTAGGAAGCCCCCACCACTCCCACTTCCCCCATTGCCCATTTGAGCTCACTGACCCTCCTCTGTCCTCCCCAGCCTCTCCCACACTTAGCATATTCTGCCATGCTTGTGTACAAGTTCTTGATTAGACGATATGGCCCTTAAGGACAAAGACCATATCCCATTTCAGTTTGTATGTTCTGTGACTAACACATAGCAGGCTTCAAATAATGCTTACTGGATTAACTCACTCATTAATGATGAACAAATGCTTTCTTTATTATGATTCCAGTGCTTAGCACAAATTATGCGCTCAATAAAAGATATATTTCAGTTTCTTTTCAGATAGAAATGAGGTGTTTTGGATCAGCAAACACTTTGATTGAAATGGTTATTTTAGGGACTTAACTATGAATCATAATTATTTTTCATTTTTTTGGTGGAAATTATGCTTTGGAGTAAAACTGACTTACTCTTGAAAAAAATGACAGAAGTAAATATATAAATGCACAGAATATTTTTGAGTGCTTGCTATATGCTAGGCACTGTTGTTAGCACATTTCATTTCTAACTTGTTTATTTTGTATCCCAGAGTGTTATTTTAATTCTCATTTTTCACATGAGGAAACTAGCACAGAGAGGTTAAGGAACTTGTTCGGGGTCACAGAGCTAGTAAGTGCAAGAGCTGGGATTCAAATGTAGGTAGTATGACTTCCAAGCCTGTGTTCTTAACCATGGTGTTTGACATGAACATCTGATTTGCCCCAGCTACAGCTGGATTTCTCTGCCTTTTGAGGTTTAGATAATATTTGCTGTGGGAGTCTAAGGTCTTGCCCCCAATTTTACATTCCCATAGATATCTCTTGTTCCAAATCCCTGCTTTGACCAAGTTAATTCATTTTAATGATATCTTGCTATCTTGCAATAGGAGGACTTTACATGTTAGCAAGAAAAATATCTTCATATTGACCATTAGCCAATTTGACTCTTAAAAGGTCTTGGCCTTCCCATCACAAGGGACTTTCTTTGTTTTGTACAAATGCATATAAATTTATAAAATATATAAATTTAAAATATATAAAATACTATATATTAATGTTACATGATATATTAGACCTATAAATCTTATAAATCAACATATATTTATATTTTTATTATATATTGTTACATATTTTATTATATAATTTGTTTTTGAGCTATACAAAGTGATTTCATACTATAGATCATCTTCTGTGACTCACTTTTCACAAACATTATGTGTGTAAGATTCAGGATGTTTCAGTATCCTATTCCATTGGGCAAACATTGCATTTTATTTTCCCTTTCTTTTGTCAATGGACAGTTGATCTATTTCCAGTGGCCTTATGAACATGCTTGTACATGTCCTGTGGGGCATATGAATGGCACTGTCTCTCAAGGCTCTATGAAATTGCTGAGTATTGTGGAATGTAAATATACTCTGTTATAAGTGACAAATTGTTTTGCAATTAAATAAATTTACACTTTGACCAGCAACATATGAGGTTCCTTAACTTACATTCTCAACAAAAACTTGGAAGCATCAGACTTCTTAATTCTAGCCAGTGAAGTACATGTAAAATATCTTATTGGGAGTCTAAATTTGCATTTTTCTGTTACTAACAAGGTTGAGAACTTTTTAAGTGTTTATGTACCATTGGGGTTTCTTCTGTGCTATTCATGTCTTTTCATTCATTTTAAAATTTTTATTATGTAATAGTTGATACATGTAATACAATAGGTGTAACTGTTGGGACGGTTTTTCCTGCAGGCCCCCCTAAGAGCTCAAGCTCCCCCTTATTGGAGCTGTTTCGGCAAGCTCCCCCTAAGAGCTCTGTCCCCCTCCTCCTCCCATACCTTATCAGAGATGACCCCTGCAGGCACCATAATTAGAGGCCTCCCTGTTAAAACAAAGTTGAGGGATCACAGCTGCAGGGATGGATCTCCCTGGCACCCCGGCCAGATTTCCGCCCCAACCCGGGGGCCTAAACATATAGAACAAAGCGCCTGACCCCAGTCAGTGCCCAGTTCTTTGGGAACAATCCCACGGGGCCCACTAGTGTAAAGCTGTGTTCTCCCTGACCTCTGGGAGCCGCTTGAGTTTCTCGGTCCTCCCCGCTTTTCCGCAACATAACGACAGAACAAACCCCCAAGGACTCTACCCAACTCAAGACTAGAACACTTCCAATATTATTTCAATGTTATTGGTTTGTGGGGGGTCGGGGAGAGGGTGGGTGTTATTTTTTGTTCCTTGGTAACGTAACTACTAACCTCTTGCCGGTTAGGAATTGTATTAGTAATTCTGCTGCACAGCTTGTGGCTTGTCTTTTGCTTTCTTTATGAACAGCACTATTTAATGTAAGGAAATGTTACAATGTTTTATTTTCTCATTAGCTTGGTGAGTCTTTACAGTTATCAACATATTTGTCAATTTACTCCCCTTCTTTCATCTCAGACATTCCTTCTAAGATCTTTTCTCTCTTTCCTGAAATTATTCTTTAGAAGTTTTTAAAGGGCAGGTCTATTAATAATGAACTCAGTTTTTACTTAAGAATGTCACTATTTCACCCTTATTCTTGAAAGATTGTTTGACTGAGAACAGAACTATAAATGGAAAATTATTTTCTCACATATTTCACTGTCTTCTGCTTTCCTTAATTGCTGCTGAGATGTTTTGTCTAATTTTCCTTCCTTTGGAGTGATGTCTTATCTCTGCTTGTTTTTCAGATTTTCTTTTTCTTTGATATAGTGCTGTTTTACTAAGCTGTGTCTAAGTGTAGGTTCTTTTTATTTCTCCTATTTGAATTACATTTGATTTTTGTGGATTCTTATCTTTTATTATTTCTGAAAAACGGTTTCACCTGTTGCTTTCAAATATTGGATCTCCTCCATTTTCCTTCTTTCCCACTTCTGGGATTTATTGGACTTTGTAGACCTTGTCTTTCCATCTTCCCTATCTCTTGTTCATCTTATCTCTTGATGTGGTGTTCTGCATAATTTCTTAAGCTTTCTTGTCAACTTTTCTAGTTTTCAATTAGCTTTGTAAAGATTCTGATTGTTTTGTGGCCTTCGATTAGGTGGGAATATTTGCTTACTTTTAATCTGGCAACAAATAACAAAGTCCCAGTGAGCATAAACTGAGAATGCTTTCCTTCTCAGAGAATTTGCATTTGCTACTCTTGGGAACTGCAGGATCATAGGATTTTGGGACCTTTTTTGTTTTCACATAAGAATGACAGTTTTATTTCTTGCTTAAGGATCCATATTCTTTTATTCATTTTTCGTGCACTTTTGTGTTATTGGGGCCTCACAGTCAGTGATGAATAGTAGTGATTGTAGAATACATCCTTTTCTTCTTTGTCACAGAGGAAAGCTTTCAACATTTTGCTATTAAGTACACACGTTTCTGATAGTTTTGTTTTTGCGGAAAATCTTTATTAGTTTAAGAAAGTTGTCTCAAATTCCTAGTTTCTAAGAGGATTACTTATAAGTCATATTTGGACATTGTAATTTTTTATTTTTCAATTACAGTTGACAAGGTTAGGGCCATTTTTATCTCAGCTTAATCCAGGAATTTCAAGTTTACCTCTAACCATCCACCCCCAGCTAGCAGTTATAGTTTCCTCAAAAACAACCCTGTCTTTTAGTAGTCTTACCATTCACTCTTTGTTCTGTTTTCAGGGTTCTCTTTCTCTTACACACACACACACACACACACACACACACACACTCATACACATTCATGCAGTCTATTAATTAGTACAATTAAACAATGCAACAAAAATTATATATTATGAAAGACCTAGTTGTTCCACTGTAAGAGGCCCCTTCTGAGCGTTTAGTCTGCTACACAGCCAAAAGTAGAAATATCTATAGGGAATTTTTTACTGGCCAGCTTCACACCATCTTACTAGCACCCTCTCCACTTCCCCTTTTCCAGCTCTCCTTTTTATTCTTCCCAAGTCTCCTCCCACCTCTTAATTTTCAAGTTCCTCTCTACACCCCTCTCTAAAGTCTTTTCACTTTTGTGCAGAGCTGTTCAGCTCTCCTCAGTCTCTGTAGGCCACTCTGGGCATTCCTTTGCAGATGTAAACCAATCAGCAGAAGAAAGGCTAGCACTCTGACAGGATCTGCCCTCTGTAGAAGGCAGTTGTAGTTGTAAATAGCAGCTTTTTTCCATTTCATTATCTCCATTCACTAAGTATATATGGGTGCCTGGTACTGTCTGGAGCTCTGTATAGCTTAGTGTTTGATGTAAATTCATATCATTAGTGTCATGTTTTCTTTAAGGAGCATCATGTAGCAGGAGCATTGTATTAAAAGCTCTAGATAAGCAATATTTAATATGCTCAGGAAGATTAGAATCTTTATCGCAGTGTGTTTAAAGAAGGCTAATTGAATGTGTTTATTTATTTTAAAGACAGTTTTTAGCTATTACTTCCTTTCCTAATAGTGAATCATCTGTAGTATATTTTGAAGTTAGTAGTTAGCCTTTTACACTCATATTTCTTCAGTAGCAGAAATTAGAGTAAATAATTTGTGTCTTTCTCAATGTACATAAATGCAATTCAGAAAAAACTCTTTTGTAAATAATGTCACTCTCATTCAGATGACCCTAATTAGAGGAATATCTTCTTTTATCTTATACCTTTAACAGAAAGCATTAAAGGCAGACATAATTTTCTTCACTTGGTAAGAATTTATTGTGTGCCTATGTTGTACCAGGCACTGATCTAGGCCCTGGGGGTGCAATCGGGAACAAAACAAAGCAAAGTCTCTTACACTGGGGCTTACATCCTAGTGGGGAGACAGATACTCAGCCATGGATACAGAAAACACTGCAGAGTGCTGAGCAGAGTAGGTATAGGGAGGGTGGTCAGGAAGGGAAGGCCTCACTGACCTGGATAAAGTGAGGGAGGACTGAGCCACATGGAAACCTGGGGATGCATTCTAGGTAGATTGAATAGCAAACACAGTGGCTCTGAGCTGGACTGTGCTTGGAATATTTAAAGATAAACTTTAGTATGAAACTAAACCTATACTTGCCCACACTTCTATTTTCTAGGTATCCGAGATGTTTCTAAATGGAGTGAGAAAATAAGAAAGCCTCTAGAAACCCTATACGGGTATGACTACTTTGCAAAAACCTGTGAAAAATGGGTGGATGGCATGAAACAGTTTAAACATCTTCCAGATGGTAGGTTACATGAACTACTTAATGGTTCCTTTGCTGATTATAGAGGCTGCTTGAGTTCCTCCTCTGATGTTCCAGAATTCCTCAGGGATTAATGTATTCGCCCACTATCCTTACACACTGATGTATGAACAGAGGATGCTAGTGAATGTATACAATACAAGCTCTTGTATATTAAATCCGCCTTAAAATAGAGACAGATTGTATGTACAAAGGTTTATATTGTTGAGTCTTTAATAGCAGACTGTTATTTTTTCCTTCTAAGCCTTTATGTATGATGACAAAATAATTCTCCATAAGTCTCAAATAGTCTTTATTTTCTAATCCCAGAATGAATAATAAGGAAGCAAACAAGCTGCAACATATACCATATTTTTTCCTTTTGCACGTTTAGATGCGTTACCCTACGACAAAGAAGGAAGGGCTTTCTGTCATGAATCAATATAAAGAAGAGAATGTTCAGTTCTTTTCCCATCTTTAGAACTAAGTTATATGACTTTAGCCCTGAAAGATAGCTCTCTGTCTTTATCTGAAAAAAATTAACATGATTTCCAATTTGAGTAATAGTTGACATTGGTAAGAAAACTTCTGAATTGAAGTCTATTTTATATAGATATTTATATTTGTAAGCTCTCATTTTTCTTTAATTGCTGAAAGAATAGAGAGTAGCTAGAGTCTAATCTTGGAGCACATTCAGTTACAAAACCATTGTGATTGAAGGACCAGTCTGATCTCTTAAGTAATTATTTCCAGCATGAGTCATCTGTCAAAACTTTCACAATGAAAAGGACATTTGGAAATGTTACTTTCTTGGTTTAAATGTAAAACAGCAAATATATCCTATTCAAATGCAGTATCCACTCATAGAAACAGGTCCTTGAAATGTTTCTTTCAGCTCTTAAACCAAAACAAAATGTTATAAAACAATGTCTGAGACAGTTCTCTATTAAAGAAGGCAACTTTGTCAAATGTAAACTTTTGTTTTCTTGAAGAGAGGAGTGAGAAGTAGAAGCAGAATTGAATCAGCAGTTCAAAAAGATGTCCTGTGTTTGATAAATTTAAAACTTCTGCTCTGCAAAAGACACTGACGAGAGAATGAAAAGACAAGCCATAGACTGGGAGAAAATATTTGCAAAAGACCTATTTTATAAAGGACTGTTATCCAAATATACAAAGAAGTCTTAATATTGACAATAAGAAAACAAACAACCGGATTGAAAAATGGGCCAAACAAGATCCCACTATTCACCTACCGTGTTTCCCCGAAAATAAGACCTAGCTGGACCATTAGCTCTAATGCATCTTTTGGAGCAAAAATTAATATAAGACATGGTATTATATTATATTATATTATATTATATTATATTATATTATATTATATTATATTATAGACCCTGTCTTATTTTAATATATTTTATATTAATTTTTATATTTTTATATTATATAATTATATATTTATATATTATATATAATTATTAATTTTAATATATTTTATATTAATTTTTGCTCCGAAAGATGCATTAGAGTTGATGGTCTGGCTGGGTCTTATTTTCGGGGAAACACCATATCAGAACAGCCACACCGAGGAATTTTAGGGCAGTGAAAATGTTCTGTGTGATACCATGCTGGATACATGCCGTTATACATTTGTCCAAACCCATAGAATGTACAAGACCATGAAACAGTTTAAACATCTTCCAGATAAATTGTGGACTTTGGATGATAACGTGTCAGTGGAGGTTCAGCCATTGTAAAAATGTCCCACTGTGGTGGGGGGTATTGGTAGTGGGGGAGGCCACATATGGGAAATCTCTGTACCTTCCACTGAATTTTTCTGAAAACCTAAAACTCTAAAAAATAAAATCTATTTTTTTAAAAAAAGAAAGGGAGTGAAAAAAAGTCATAATATAGAGGATCTAACAATGTATGAATCATCTTAAAGCACGATTGTTAGTAACCTACTAATCTCCCTTCTGTGCTAATTGAGTTGACAGGAGCCCTTTCCATGGTCGTGCACTCAAGCTTATGGATATTCAGATTAGCATAGGGATTAATTGCACAGATTTGCAATTAGTCAGACAGGCCTGGGTGTCAGTTCTGGCTTTGCTACTTGGCTTGTTGTTAGAATGGATTCAGGCAGATTTAGCTTCTCTAAGGTGCAATTTCCTGTCTGAGAACTGGAGATATAATAAGTACCTCATAAAGGTGTTATGAGAATTAAATGAGGTTATACATGTCCAGCTTTTCTACAACACCAAGAACAGAGTAAGTGCTTCATAAAAGTACTTGATTTACAAATAATGGTGCATACTAAATGACTTAAAACATGTAACTACTATAAGTGTCCCACGAGTATTCAACAGTTTGCATCAGTGAGTGCTCAGTAATACTAGCTTCAATCACCTGAGTGTACAATTGGCAGGTACAGCTCATCCCCGGGGTAGGAGAGGGAAGTTCCAGAGACCTAGAGAAGTATTTCCCTGGTCAGCCTGTCACCTTCTCATTTAGCCTGCAACTGAAGAGGAGGGGAGAGGCCAGGTGCCTAAACCCACCCCCTGGTGGCTCCCAGCTTTCTCAGAACTACAGGTTTTCTTCTTGACACAGGCAGAGGAAGGGAGGAGGAAGAAGGAGCTGGCTTTATGGAGAACCTGCTGGGTGCCAGGAACCTGACTTATGGCATCTCTTTTTAGCCTGTGACCACCCCAGTGGACTATGGTTAATCCCTGTTTGAATGAAGCTCCAAATGCCTAAGGAACCGCCAAGACTTCACAGGCAGGAGATGCAGGACAGGACTGGAACCCAGGCTGTACCTTATTTGCCTTAGAAATGTTGCTACAGATGGGGGTGAGGATCTTAGAATCTCTCAGAAGTATCAGTCAGGAGTGTCATGGAGGCAGGAGGGACGAAGAGAAGCTTGTTTACCACGTGTAAATTGTAATTTCATTGTGAGGTATATGCGCTGTGAGGGCTAGCTGGGACCCCAAGGACCGCTTAAGACATTATTTCACAGGAAAAACTTGGCAGATGCCAAGCATCTACCATCATTTTGCAAACATCATTTTTCATCTATGTACTATAAAGAATTGGGGGTGGGGCAGTGTTTTTCTTAATGTTTTACACGAATTATGAATTTAAATCAGGCAAAATTGCTTGTTCACTAGTAGATCTTTAAAAGAACAAACAAACAACAACAAAAACAAAACAAAACAAAACAGGGAAGACACAGAAAAGGCAACCCAAAGAATGTTAGAGCGGGAAGGCACCTCAGACCCCATCTAATCCAAACCACTTTCCAGATGGGGACACTGAGTCCAAAGAGAAGCAGAACTTACCTGAGCTCTCTTTCCTTGTGGAATGCTGGCATTAAAGGCGACTCTCCCTGCACTTGTCTTTCAGGTAATATCTGTCGGCACTTGCTGCCCTTGGTTCAGTGCCCCACCTTAATTGTACATGGTGCAAAGGATCCTATGGTCCCCCGTTTTCATGCCGACTTCATCCATAAGCACGTGAAAGGGTCCCGGTAAGTCCAGTCTCCGCCTCAGTGCTATGTTTCCGAGGCTTCGGAAGGAAATGGGAGAAGCTATAGTAAGGAAAAGAAACATGAAGGTTGGGGTTTTTAGGGTATACCCCCGCCTCCCTTTTGCCAATGTCAATAAGTAGTAGTACCACTGTATTTAGGGTGCCATGGCAATACGGAGCACAAGTAGCCCTAATTTGTGGGTAACCAGTAATGAAAAGGAAAGGAATTCTCAGATAAGTGACTTGTTGCTGTGGAGGCAGTGTGGTAATACGAGTGTTCTCTGTTCTGTAACATTCCTGCCAGTTTAGATCTATTGATAGGACTTAAACAATTGTTAACTAAAACAATTTTATGTAATTTGGGAATTTTCTGATTAGTTTATCATTATAAAAGCACTACCTACCAATAAAGGAAATTTGTAAAATCAAAAGACGAAAACAAATCGCCTTTTGCTTGCCACCCATTTAAATTCTCTCGCTATTAGCATTTTTGTGTTTCTTTTTCCAGTATTTTTAAACGTAGAAATAATCATGTTCTATATTCAACTCTGACTCCTGCCTTTTTCCCACTTAAAATTACATTGTAAACTTTTTGTGTTATTTCAGCCTTAAATATGTACACACCAGATGAGAAACCTGCTATTCAGAATCACAAAATACCAACATGCATCAAGCCGTGTTGGTGGCTCACTTGATTAAATAGATACATGTTTCTTGTTCTCTGTGTTTTTGTTTCTGCTAAGCAGCTTTGGATGTCAGAGAACATTGTAAGACATGTCAGCAGAAATGTTGTTCTTCAGTCCCGTGCATTTTTGTATGGAGTGAATAGAAATTGATATTTTAAATTCTTTGGCTAACACAGGAGCCAGCTTTTGCCAGCCAAAATATGTAGCCAGCTATATATCAAAATGAAAATTCAAAGTTAAATAAATTCAGTATTTCTTTCATATGCCATTAATGGATGCATATCCTGAAGGAGAAAATGAGGTGTGACCAGCAGATAGTGACCTAATTTATTTTTTTTAAACGAACATACTGGAAAATAAACATCCAAGTGAGCCTTGACATGTTCAGAGACTATATATTAATTCCAGAGCTACTGTCATTACCCAGGGCATCTCAGAAATTCTGTGGAATTCTTCTGAAATTGGCTTTATTAGTGGCCTAAGAAAACCCTTCCTCCTTCACCTGCTCTCTCCCTTCTTCCTTGCTCCCTCCCACCCTTATTCTTTCCTCCTTTCCCTCCATGACTCAGTTTCTGATGCTTGCTGTGGGCCAGCACTGCCCAGGTGGCGAGTGCTTGTCCCTGTCCTGAGGGCTCCCTCATGCAGCAGTGAAAACAGCAGACTCCAAAACAGTTCCACTACTCTCTAATCATGCTATTACTATTCCATAATATATTTTAACAAACACATTTTTCAGAGAAGTTTTAAATGTAGGGGCCCTGCTTCTTATTCGACAATGAACTATAATTACTGTAAACCTGTATAATTTCTATATCCATATAGAATTTTATATTTTAAAATACATTTTACATACAGTATCTAATTATACTTCACAACTAACTTATGAAAAATATATTGTCCTCATTTTACAGATGAGAAAATCAAGGATGAAAGACACTAAGTAATCATCCAAGGTTGCGTAGCTAATAAATGACAAATCCTAGATTGTTTTTTCTAGATTATTTTTCTCCTAATAGCATGCTTTCCCCCACAGCACAGCTGCCTCTGACAAACATACTCTTATTTTAACATGATGGTAAGATACCTGGATTATATACTTGCTGATCTGGTTAATTGTTTCCTAGCTTCAGAAATGACAGGTGTTTGCACATTGACTCTCGTAGTAAATGCATGGGTTCGCTTGGAGAGCCAGGTTCAATAAAAGTCAGTCTGCAAGAAAGTTGAATGTAGGACTTCTTTTCCAAACCCATCTCCTAGCAACAGAATACGTCAATATGGGAGAAAAATATTCCCTTACTGTTCTGATGTTAATTGTTTCAGTAGAATATTTTGCGGAAGGTCATTTTCTTAGAGAAGTATTCTTTGGAACAAATCAGTTGAAGGTAAAGTGTTGCTAGCAATGATTGTCTAAAGTGGCTTGCACTTTACACCTACTACGTTCCTTTGCTAAAACAGCCCTTTATGTTGGGCATGAACTTACCTGGAATGGGATGGTTTATTTTGGACCCCACAAAAGGAAGGTGGATTCCTTGAGCATCAAAGTCATACTGTGATTCTGTACACCACACCACTTGACAACAGGGAAGCAAGCGCCAATGAACTTGGTGTTTCATTACCTTGCCAAGTACATTTATAACTAAAGACATAGCCTATCCCTTCAAAGATTTTACCAACAAATAGATCTCGTGTATGAAACCAATGCCTTTCTCTGCTCAGAAGGAGATTATTGAAAGGTGGGGTTGTGTAGCAGGCATGCTTCCTGCTCTTGCAAATTTGTCTCTCTCTTTTCTTTCTTTGTGGGAGAAGAATGACAGAATCTCTTAGAAGCAAAGAGGCTTTAGAGATCATTCAAGTTCACTGGTTTTACAATTTGTTTTTAAGCAGTTGAACCCTTCCTCCTAACAAACTCTTATGCAGAAGTCTATAAAACATATCTATAAAACAAAATAAGAGCTGCTCTGATTATAACAGTGATGGGGAGCATATCCTGCCCCTTTGCTTCTCCTTGTCCTGACCCAGCCCCTGTGCGTCTCTTGCGGGTCCAGCCCTCCCTCTTAGACTGAAAAGCACTGATGTCACTCAACACCTATCTAGCCAGCCAGCCTCTGGTTGGGTGTCTCCTGTTACCAGACATGCATCACCCATGAGGCCATCTCCAGCTCATTTTCAGAGAATCTGCATTGAGCAGAGGTTGGCACCCAGCAGACTTTTTGGGGTTGGGGTGGATGAGCCCTGGGAGGCAGTGGGGCTCAGCCATCTCAGAAGAGGATATGACGACACAGCTTGTTGGGCCATATGTGTCCTTAACTATGTGTGTTAGTCTGCTAGGGCTGCTATAACAAACACCACAGACTGGGCGGCTTAAATAATAGAACTTTATTTTCTCACAGTTCTGGAGGCTAGAAGTCAGAGATCAAGGTGTCAGCAGGGTTGGTTTCTTCTGAGGCCTCTCTCCTTGGCTTGTGGAGGGCCACCTTCTCCCTGAGTCCTCACATGGTCTTTCCTCTTAGTGTGTGTGTGTGTCCTAACCTCCTCTTCTCATAAGGACACCAGTCATATTGCATTAGGGCCCACCCTAAGGGCCTCATTTTAACTTAATCACCCCTTTGAAAACTTATATACAAATAAGGTCACCCTCTGAGGTACTGGGGGTTAGGACTTAAACATATAAATTTTTTTTTTTTGGGGGGTGCAGTTCAGCCCATAATGGTATGTCTCTGAGGAGATGCTCAGATCTCAGGAATTAGAGGCCCAGCAGAGGTCAAGATGTGGATTTCAGACCCAGCTGCAAATGACCAGCACCTTGCCTGGAATTCTTTTCTACCGGTCACCCACTTCATTGCCTGGCCAAGTGTACTCATCCTCCAGGTTGCAAGTCAAATGTCTCTGCCTTCTCCTCCTCCAGTTACTCATCTATCTGAGGCCACATGGCTCCTTATTTATACCTTTTTATAGCTGTTAGAATGTGATTAATTTTCCTTCCATCGATCATGTCAACACCTACCCCAAGATGCAGCCTAGTATGTGTTAGAAGACAGAATGTGAGAGGAAGGGAAGCACACAGGGCGTAGCATCTGTGGGTGGCCAGGGGTCACTGACTGGTGACTCAGGCTCAGAAAGTACAGTGTGGAGTCCAAGTGCATGTTCTGGGGCTGAGGCCAAAGAGCCAGACCAGGCAGGAAAGAACAAGGGGCAAATTCCATGGGTGCAGAGTGGCACCTGGGACCAGTGTCAACTACAGGGGACTTTTGTCTGGAGGGCAGAGTTGGTATTTTGGGATGCTGGCGGCACTCGTAATGTGGTGGGCACCGGCGGGACTTGGACAGAAGTTTGACTGCTGGCTCTGTCCCTCACTATGTCCTGCAGCAGTGTCCATATATTTCTGTACCTCTGCTTTCTTGTGTGTAAAGTGGGAGTAATAATAGTTATTATCTCAAAGTAATTTTTGAGAAATGAGTATTTGTATATTTAAGACTTAGTAAGAGCTCAGTACACAGTAGCTGCCACTTTTGTGGATGGAATGCCAGACTGGGTGCAGGTGATGAGGGCTCCCAGGACATAGCCAGGGTACAGCTATAGTAGATTGGAGGCAAGCTGCCCTGGGTCCCAGTGTTCAGCACCAATATTAGTATAGGCGTATGGGTGTATTAGTCAGGGTTCTCCAGAAGAGCAACCAATAGGACACACACACACACACACACACACACGGCTGGTGGTGGAGGGAGGGCAGGGGTTGCTTTCTATAAGGAGTAAGGAATTGGCTCGTGTGGTTGTAGAGGCTGAGAAGTCCAAGTTCTCAGTCAGCAAGCTGGAGCCGAGTCAGGAAGCTGGAGGACCAGGAGAGATGACAGTGTAGTTCCTGCGTCTTCCTGAGAACCAGGAGGAGCTGATGTTTCAGTTTGAGTCTGAGGGCATCAAACAGCTGATATCCCAGTTCAAAGGCAGTCAGGCAGGAGGAGTTCTGTCTTACTGATTCCCTCAGGGGAGGGTCAGCTTTTTAGTTCTGTTCAGGCCCTCAACTGATTGGATGCAGCCCACCCACACTGGAGAGGGCAATCTGCTTTACTCAAGCCTACTGATTCAAATGTCAATCTCAACCCAAATCACCCTCACAGAAATACCCAGAGTAATGTTTGACCAAATATCTGGGCACCTGTGGCCTAGTCAAGTTGACACATTAAACCAACCGTCATAATGGGGGGTGACAGGCATGTGCTACTCTGCACAGAGGTCGTGGCCTCATGGGAAGGTGTGCCAGCAGGCGGCCTGGGCTACCCAGGTAGTGGACTAGATGGGTCCTCTGTCTGAATCACAGAAGGGAGGAAAGGTCTCTGTAGCTTCTGGGCTCTTCGGGTCTAGCCACCTGTGGTAAGAGCCCCAGCCTCCAAGGCAGGCCAGCAGGAGCCACACCACGAGCAGGACTGAAGTGAAGTGGCCTAGGTAAGATAGATTTCATGCTGTGAGCAAAGGTTCGTTTCCAGCTCTGTAGTAAAGTGAGCCAGGTTTCTGGGGGTAGGTAGACACTGAAAATTGGATGGCTGCCTCAGTTTCCACTTCTAGACCACCTCCAGCCTTGGGGGTATACCCTGCCTCTCCACCTCCTCGTCTGCCCAGGTACTGCTGCTAATTCCTCCCCTCTACCGGCTTGCTGCTGCAGCTACAGGGAGAGCAGTCAGTTCAAGACTCACTCTGGCCGGGTTACAGGATTAACCTAGTCCTCACAAAGCTGAGTCCTTTGTATTTCAGAGAGAGTGGCGGTGCATCCTTTTTTAGACAAATCTTATCCATGACCTTCTGTAAAATCTCTCTTGAGGTAAGAATCTTCCAATTGGAGTTGATTGAGTTAGCCACTAAATGTAAATAAATTGTGCTCTCAATCAGAATTTCATTAATATGCTGTACATAATTAGAACCTTCGTAGGACTTTGTACATTGTAAAGTGCAATATAAATAGAATAATAAAATAATAGCAAATGTTTATTAACTGTTAACTGTGTTCCCAGTGACCCTGTGCTATGTGCCTTAACATGCATTATCTCATTTCATCTCCAGAACCATCCTGTGGGGTACATACTATCACTGTCCCCATTTTCCAGATGAGCAACTGTAGCTTAGGGAGGTGGTATAACAGACAGATCCCACACTGGTTACATTGGACATGCTTGATTCCGTGAAGCCCATGCCTTAACCCTGTGATATCACTTGCAATTATATTCTGCTGTGACCAGAAGAAAGCTTCCAGTCCAGTCCAAAGGCCTCCACTAGGTCCCAGCAGATTTGGCAAGATTCTCTTCTCCACACCCCACTTGGAAGCAAGGATCCAGCAGATCCTGACAGCCAAGGAGTACACTCCAAGCTGTAGCATTATGGAAAAAGCAGCCTCTGAGGCAGTTTTGTTTCTTCCTAATGCTTAAGACAAGCTTCTACTTGAGAAAAGGAACTTCTCCATAAGAGGTCTGCCCCGCCCTGGTTTCCAAATGCCTCATCAGCTCTTGGGCTGATTGACGGGAGCCTGTCCATTGTGTCCTGCCCGCCCCCCAACATCACCACTACTGGAAGGAGATTGTGACCCACCCATCATTACCTTTCTCTTAGATGGGGCTTTCTAGAAGGCGCAGAGGATAAAGAATTAAAAAAATTAAAAGGGGCTATTATTGGCAACCAGGTTTGGATGGCCTTGAAAGGACTGCCTGAAAGTGACAATGTCCCTATTAGCCACATTGCTGTCCATTTTGCATAATGGAAGAGATGCTGGTACAAAGAACCAGCAGCCTACTTTGGTTTTCAATTAAAACAGAAATGCTCACAGATTTACCAGCAACTTCATGGGTTTGTAAATAAAATAATTTAGAGTTCTGTCACATCCAAAGAGGAGGAAAAATGCTACAGCACATTGCTTAGGGCCTTGCTCCTTTCTGTGGCTCTCAGAGCTTATTTGAAAAGCTGGAGGTTAGACTGAGGAAAGGAACATAACATAATTTCTCCTTCGCTACCTTGCCCATAGACAGTGAGATCCCAGAAGGACTCTATCAAACACAAGTTAAGTGACCACTGAATTTATACTGTGAGGTCAGACTTTTTAATTTCTCAAAAGATCTAGAATCACATCCCTTTTTCTAAAGGTGCCAGATGCAAAGAGGAGCCTGCCCTGGCAAATAGGAACTTTCGTTTACCCTCTCGGAGGCGCCTTCACTTCCAGTTGAACCATGTGTTTGGCATTGGGGGGCGGTTCCTACTAATGTTCCTGGGAAATGTGATTGTTTGAAAACCACTCTCCATGGGGCATGCGATTAGATCCTTGTTACTTGGCTGAGAGTCTAGGTCAGCTGTGGAGTTGCTACATTACTTTGACAGCTATATAGTCTAGTGTGGTACTGTTCCAAAAGATGAACACACAATAGGCTTTAAGTATAGTGACCTTCAAATGACCCCCAAAAGGTATCAAGGAGAAGAGCAATTTTCTTCGTACCCTCATCCTTCTGTCCATCCATCATAATTCAGTGCAGTTCTGAATGTAGATGCCTCAGAACAGGTTTCCCATATTTTTAATGAAGGAGGCCTAGTTTTTATTTCAGACCTAGAGATTACTATAGGAAGAGTGCAGTCAACACTGAGGCTAAAAACGAGGGATTGTCAGCTGGTGTTTCTCCCTCCTTATTGGGAATCTGAACCAATCATAGAAATGGGGTGGGGCACGTGATATCCAGCGTGGCTATCCACAAAGGAGGCCTTGCAAGATGGACAGATTGGGGTCCCTGCTTCCAAATCCAGCTTAGCGCATATTAGAGCATGCGGTTTAGCCTAGATGTGCCCTTCTGTGACCTTTCAGCATCCTTGGCAGTTTGTTCTTTCTGTCTCTTAACACGTTGCGTACAGCGGGGTTTAAATCCCTCATACCCCTCTGTTCCGGCAGGTTTTTAAAAGAAACTGCTTTAAAATGCACTCTTCTCTTTAAAGCGTAAATGCTTCTATGTCATTTATTATTTTTCTATGGAATTTTTTAGGATTTACTCACCTATGATGTTAGTAATCCCTCCTGGTGTGATACTGCAGAAAACAGCTTCCTTTGTGCAGTGGGACACGGCAAAAATTGCATATGTACCGAGTTTCACTTCTCACTTTTTTTGATGCGCACACTTTACACACCCGTGTGTGATATTTTTTCTTTCCTCTTCCCACTATGGGCTCCAGATAATGTGTAGCCAAATCTCCTGAGAGCCTGGCCGGATTGTCTTCCTTGGGGGCCCGCTGTGTAGGCACTTTCACAGCTGGTGCCCTATCGCCACTCTCACCTCCCTGTCTTGGCCTCTCACTGCTCTCTGCCCAATCTTTTGAAATTCTCGTTATCCGTCCTTAACTCATGGCTCAGAAAAAAACGAAGATTCTCGTGATCCGTAAGCAATGTGTTAAAAACAGGCCTTGGGGCCAGCCTGGTGGCTCAGGGGGTTAGAGCTCCATGCTCCTAGCTCCGAAGGCTGCCGGTTCCATTCCCATATGCGCCAGTGGGCTCTCAACCACAAGGCTGCCAGTTCAATTCCTTGAGTCCTGCAAGGGATGGTGGGCAGCGCCCCCTGCAGCTAAAATTGAATATGGCACCTTGAGCTGAGCTGCCGCTGAGCTCCCAGATGGCACAGTTGGTTGGAGCGTGTCCTTTCAACCACAAGGTTGCCGGTTCAACTCCTGCAAGGGACGGTGGGCTGTGCCCCCTGCAACTAGCAAGGCAACTGGACCTGGAGCTGAGCTGTGCCCTCCACAACTAAGACTGAAAGGACAACTTGACTTGGAAAAAAGTCCTGGAAGTACACACTGTTCCCCAGTAAAGTCCTGTTCCCCTTCCCCAATAAAATCTTTAAAAAAACAAACAAACAAAAAAACAGGCCTTGAGCATCCCACAAGCCCTGTTCCGCCCTGTTCCTTGTGTAGGGCAACTGGGATCCCATCTTTGGGGATGGTACAGCATGCCCTTCTTTTCTGAACAGCATTAAAATTGAATTTGGAATATTCTAGTTACTATAAATGGCATTATTAACTTTCCCAAGAGCCTCAGAAAGATGCCAATAATATATCCTCCTTTCAAGTAGATTATCTTGATTACCTCAGTACCCACCCCCATGTGCTTGAGTTGCAAGAGGTCTGACACCATCCAAGGACAGCTCTGTCCCCCAGTGCCCTTTCCCCACAAGTCCTCCTTACTGCTCACTGAGGTCCTCAGAGCTCTCCGCCCCCAGGTGGTGAAAGATCAGAGAATTAGGCAATGCCGTAACTGGCATTTTGCCCCGATATAGTCCTTTTAATGTCCAAATGTCATTGTGGACAAAACAGCTCAAACTTGCACTTATGTCCTAGAAGCTTTATTTAAAACTTTTATTTCTGCAGTTTTATAGCCAGTAAATAAAATGCAGAATTCAGAGAAGGCTGCCTTTATTAAAGAAATTGCAAACTAGTCATGTTTGACCAAAACCCTATTGAAAGGAAGAAGCCTTATGAGGACACTGAAGTTTGCCACACAAGACGTAGTGATCGCTACAGAACAAAGGGTTGCTGATGCAGGCTTCTGCCATTCTCACAGTCCTAAGGAACACTTATTCGCCCTGGTGTAGTGGCTTGTATTTAGTTATTCAATCCTCCAAAAATAACCGTGATTTAGCAACTTGAACAGGCTGATGGTAGCTGAACTGATTTGGGTTTTCCCATGACATAGATGACCCAAGAAACTCACCTGTTCCTATCAATGGATTCTGGACTGTTTGTATTTTATCATCTTTCCAACCTCTTAAAATTAACCTTGTTAAAATGGATTTTTTTTTTTTAGGTAACCATCAAATCATATCCCCCACTGTCAATCAGGTTTACAGTTAAACAACCATTTGTGTGTGTGTTCTGTTACTGTCAAGTCAACCTCCAGGGTACTCATACAAGTAAACTCCAGGAGGCTTTCGGTCAAGTCTATATTCACGGAAAGTCTATACTATGTACCTTATATTTTCTCCCCAATTATAGTCAGGAAAAGAAATGTGGCAGGTTTTCACTTTAGATTTTCATGAAATGTCAGGGCGGGTAAGAGGTTTTAAATGGCATGCTAATCATAAGTTTTTTCTTTGTAGGTTGCATCTGATGCCAGAAGGCAAGCACAACCTGCATTTACGTTTTGCAAATGAATTCAACAAATTAGCAGAAGATTTTTTACAATGAAAATGTCTCCGAGAACATATGACCTGGTGATTTATATGACCTGGCGATTCTTTAGCGTAGGGCTTGTTGTTGCCTTTGAAATTCACCCCCGTGTCACCTCCGGTCACCTGCCTTCTAGGCTTTCCACTCCTCCCTATAACTGCTGCTAATCCAATATGAACGATGACATACTAAAAACATTCTCAACCTTTAATAGCTAAGAAAATTAAATCTTATTTTTTAACATTAAGTTGTGAATTTCTGCCATTATCTTAAAAAGTAAATTCCTATCGTGATTTCCTTTATTTGCAAATAAATCTTAGATGAAGCATTTGTAGTGTTCATGACTGTTTCAGGGTACCTTGAATTGATAATACAACTTTTATCTGAGAGGCACAGGCATTCACTGTTCTTTTTATTTGTATTTATCACATTGGTTAAAGGGATCTAAAGATGTAGAAGGTCCTCAATTCTACATTTTCACAGGGTTGCTCTAACTACAGCAAAAGGAAGGTTTGCTTTATCCTTAAATCTCTACTCCCTTACGTTTACTGGATTCCTTTACTTTAATACTTTGGGGCAGTGAAGATGAAAAAAATGTCTTTTTATCTCTCTTTACAAAAACAGCAGAAAGCGTATTAATTAAAACATTTAGAAATTCTATTAAAAATTTCTAAACCCAGAAAGAGAGTCCATAAGTATTTAGTGGAAGAATAAAGAGACAAGAGGTTTTGAACACATGCTTTTTAATTAGTATAGATACCTTAGACAATACTGTAATGTTTAAAGGAGTTAGTTCCACACTATTACATGAATGGTGTGAATTTCTGACAGAGGCCAACACTGAGCACCATAGTGTACAAATAGACCATGCTTGACTCAGGACAACAGAAGTTTACTGCAGATGCACGATGTATTTGAAAAGTCCTTAAGCCTCATCCTCGCCCTCCTCCTCCTCGAACTCCCCCTGTTCGTCGGCAGTGGCGTCCTGGTACTGCTGGTACTCGGACACCAGGTCGTTCATGTTGCTCTCGGCCTCGGTGAACTCCATCTCGTCCATGCCCTCGCCCGTGTACCAGTGCAGGAAGGCCTTGCGCCGGAACATGGCCGTGAACTGCTCCGAGATGCGTTTGAACAGCTCCTGGATGGCCGTGCTGTTGCCGATGAAGGTGGCCGACATCTTCAGGCCGCGCGGCGGGATGTCGCACACGGCCGTCTTCACGTTGTTGGGGATCCACTCCACGAAGTAGCTGCTGTTCTTGTTCTGCACGTTGAGCATCTGCTCGTCCACCTCCTTCATGGACATGCGGCCCCGGAAGATGGCGGCCACCGTCAGGTAGCGGCCGTGGCGGGGGTCGCAGGCGGCCATCATGTTCTTGGAGTCGAACATCTGCTGGGTGAGCTCGGGCACCGTCAGGGCGCGGTACTGCTGGCTGCCCCGGCTGGTCAGCGGGGCGAAGCCGGGCATGAAGAAGTGCAGGCGCGGGAAGGGCACCATGTTCACGGCCAGCTTGCGCAGGTCGGCGTTCAGCTGGCCCGGGAAGCGCAGGCAGGTGGTGACCCCGCTCATGGTGGCCGACACCAGGTGGTTGAGGTCTCCGTACGTGGGGGTGGTCAGTTTCAGGGTGCGGAAGCAGATGTCGTACAGCGCCTCGTTGTCAATGCAGTACGTTTCATCTGTGTTTTCTACCAGCTGGTGGACGGAGAGCGTGGCGTTGTAGGGCTCCACCACCGTGTCGGACACCTTGGGCGAGGGCATCACGCTGAAGGTGTTCATGATGCGGTCGGGATACTCTTCCCGGATCTTGCTGATGAGCAGCGTGCCCATCCCTGACCCCGTGCCGCCCCCCAGCGAGTGGGTCAGCTGGAAGCCCTGCAGACAGTCACAGCTCTCTGACTCCTTCCTCACCACGTCCAGGACTGAGTCTACCAGTTCAGCTCCCTCCGTGTAGTGGCCCTTTGCCCAGTTGTTCCCCGCCCCGCTCTGGCCTGCCAGAGGGAAAGGAGAATATTATACACCAAAGCATAAGGAATTCCAAATTCTGCCATTTTCACTCTGGACCAATCTTGGAATTGGAGCTTCTACTCTTTTAGATACCTTTTTTCACCTACAGATAAATATTCTGTATCAGTGACCTCAAAAACACAAGCGATCATGATAAAATAAGCAAGTTGAGTTCAAATGAAATTATTAATTGAACAAGAAGATGGCTTAACAAATCCCAACTGCTTTTTAGTTAAGAACAAAGACATTCTATAAATACTTAAATTAGGTCCAACTGACAGGCAAGGGCAAAGGCACAGCGAGATCAGAAGAGAACACGGGCTCTAAGCAGTTGTCTCACTTCTGGTCATAAACTGTGCCTTTGGCCTTTGCTTCTTGAAGTGGTTACCTGTTGTCACCAGTCCTCTCAAATTACCAGTTGCCTATGAACTCATTTGAAGCTTTTTTCTTCTCTTTATTCTTTCCCCTTCACAGACGGCTCTGTAGTAGGAGGGCTACAGCAGCCCTCTGCAGGCTGACACTGTTCTTAGAGCTGTCTAGAGTTACCGCCCGTGGACAAGGTGGAGTTAGGTCAGGACTCAGGGCTGTCTGTGGTCACGCAGTGTCCACCTTGGCATTCGGCCCTAAGAACTCTGGTTTCCACGGTGTTTAGGAGGAAGACTCTTTGAGCCAGTCGCCACTGACCATGACTACGTACCGAACACGAAGTTGTCGGGCCTGAAGATCTGGCCGAATGGTCCAGACCTGACTGAGTCCATCGTGCCTGGTTCCAGATCCACAAGGATGGCCCGAGGTACGTATTTGTTTCCTGCGGGAACAGAGCTGGACTTAGACCTGCGGTTGGCAAAGGAAGCAGACTAGATAGTACTCTATGTGCCTTTCACAGCAGAATTTTTAGAGAAAGTTCCAGCACGTGAGACAAGAGTACGAGAATAGGGGAGCTTCTCTGCTTTAAAAAGGAACTGATGGGCATGCTTAGTCATGGCGAACATGCAGCAGTCCTAAGGAACCATAGAGTGTATTTTTTAGCAGTTGACATTTAAAATGTATGCAAGAAGCATTTATTTGTCATTTGCATGTCTCTAGTACATTGCAACTGCCACAGTATGGAAAGCAAGACTGATTGAAAAGCAAACCATATGCAAATAATCACCAGCAGCTTCATTGTAGTACACATTGATTCTCTCCAGCTGCAAATCACTGTCTCCATGGTAACTGCCAGTGGGGTCGATCCCATGCTCATCACTGATGACCTCCCAAAACTGGAAATTAAAAAAAAGAAACAAAACCACGTGATGGCCTAGCATCCTAAATATCAGAAAGGATGGCCCACTTCTTCTTCTCGTGTCCTTGGAAGAGTGGCCATCGTGGTCAGACAGTTAAAGAATGCTAGACAGACCAGATAGCTGTGCGCCTCTCTTCCTCCAGCAGCTGCTGCTGAGGGGCTTGGAAATCTGCAGAGCAGCGGCCATATTATGGCAACAATTGAAAAGCTGGGAGGGGCACTGACAGAGAAGGGTGGCCACAGCACATCTCCTTCTGGGGAAGCCATGGTTGCCAGGGAGGCTGTCACCCCCAGGCAGGGCTGATGCTGCAGCATCCCAGCTGACGGATGAGTCCTGGCGGGACTGAGGACCAGGTGGATCTCCCCCTGTGGCTGCCTTAGGAATCAGTGTCTTCTGGCACAAACCCCAGCTAGCCCTCCACACAGTGCAGTTTTATACCACTGACATCCACACTTGCCTCTGGCCACTGAGCACAGCAGGGGATGGCGAGGGATAAGGGCAGGCAGAAGCCTGGGAGTACGACTGGGGCAGTGAATGGAGCTAGCCTTGGTGAGGGCACAGACTCTATTATGAATTTGCAGCAGAGAAGGGGGTGGGGAGGTTGGGGTGGGCAATATGGCTGTTCTGACAGAGACCATGTCCTTGTTCGGATGCCGGCCCACACCCATGTACCATGCCTGCTCCTGCTTCGCATACTGCTGTCGGTAATTGCAGCCCCAGTTACAATTGCAGCTTTCACCTGCTGCCTGGCAGACAGGAAGCCAGACTGGCATTATATTATATACCACATCTGGGTGGTGCTCTTATTCGAGAAATTATCTAACATCTTTGTTTTGTAGTCCAAGGAAGGAGTAGTCTCTGTAACATCTGTCACCTCAGTGACACTGCATTTTTTCATTCAAACTATAGACAAAAATATCCAAATTAATTTCCACGTGAGGCCAGTGTATTAATATGACCGCAGTCTCTATCCAAATTTCATGGGCTAATATACCCAGAGATATGCCCACTACATACTGCAGAAGGGTTGGTACACTACGAACTTTAAAAGGGCCTTGATTAAAGGCATATACAGCTGCGTCGCTGAGCTCATCGTGGCAGGTTGTGTGGGTTTCTGGGCCCCGCCCGGCTGCCGCGCGAAGAATGCGCCACCCAAGCGGGCTGGCCACCGCCGCCACCCCTTACCCCCGGTCCTGGCCCGCAATCTCGGGGCCCGCCGCCCCCTCCCGGCCCCTTTCCCAGGCGCGCCCACCTTGGCGCCGATCTGGTTGCCGCATTGCCCCGCCTGGATGTGCACGATCTCGCGCATGGTGCCGGCTGCAGAGCGGGTGGAGGCGCTGGCCCTCGGAACTGTGCGCGCGGCGCGGACCGGCACACTTCGGAGCTCTGAGACTTGTCACCGCCCATCAGCTCCTCTTTTTATACTGACTGACCCTCCCGGCCCACGGTGACGTAATGGTGGGCGGAGCTCAGGGGGGCGGTGCGCCCGGGACTGCGGCACCGCGAGAGGGAGCCGGGGCGCGGTGCGAGGTGCGGGGGCGCTCCGGCCGGTCGCCGCGCCCGCTGGGACCGCGGAGGGCGTCCAGCCCCGGCATCCCGCGGCCTCCGACCCAAGCCAGCCGCCCGACCATGCACAGGAATGTGGCATCCCACCCTACCGCGTCCACTCTGGATCCCTTTAAAGGGGCTGGAGACCTGGGTCCAGGGACCAGGGGAGACGCTGCTTCCAAACAGGGTCCTCGCCTCCCCGAGGAGGGCGAGAGACATGGAGCACCCTTTTGGAGTAGGGAGCCCAGAATTTTCAGTGGGGTCTACTACAGCTGTTCGCTAAGGTTTCCTGCATCCTGGTTAGGGTCCTGGATTCCCAGCTTCCTTCTCCTTCTATTCCGGATGGGAATTCGAGACGAGTACGAGCACCGGGTGGGGCGGCAGATGGGGAGGAGTGGGGGTTCCCCGGTGAGAACTGATGGGCAGGCAGCTGTCTTCAGGGAAAGCTAGGATGGCAGGGTGGGCGGCTTTTCGCTTCTATATGTGAGGAAGATGGTCGGTTTGGGAGCGGCTAGGAAAAGGGACTCGGCGCTGGATTTGTCTCATATCTGTTTTGTGTCTTGGGTCCACGTAAAAGCCACTTAAATGTGGAAAATTCCGCGTGCGTGTGTGTCAGGGAGGGGGGATGAATGTGAATATAACAGCCACGCGTCAGCCAAAATAAGTGTGCCTTACACACATTATATCAACTCATTCTCACAGCATCCTTATAGAGCTGGGCAGTGCAGGTCTGTCAGCACCAGTCAGTCGCGTGTGACTATGGAACAGTTGAAATGTGTGTAGTCTGAATTGAGATGTGCTTTAAGTGTAAAATACTCAGAGGATTCCATGGATGACTAAGAAATGTGAATTATTCCATTACTGATTTTGTAAATTGATTACATAGCAGAATAATATCTTGGATATATTTTTGAAATTAATTTCACTTGTTTTAACTTTTTTAATGTCTTCTAGACTGCTACAAAATTTTTAATTACCTATTGAACAGCACTGTTCTAGAGCAAACGTTATTACTGTCCCAATTCACAGCTGGGAAAGGAGGCGGAAAGAGTTGACTGGCCACAAAGCTAATAAGTGCGGGCACCTAGATCTTGTACAAAGAGCAAGCCCAGGTGAGTTTTGAAGGCTTAGTCGGGGTGAGGTACGACTCAAACTTAATTCTTCTCCAAGATGATCTTAACAGTGGGCTCGGTGAGCAGGCACCTGGGACTGCTCTGTTTCCCAACACATCCTCCTTTTCCTCTCTGGGGCCAGTTTCTCCAGCTATAAAATGATGATAATTATAGGTACCCCGCAGCCAGCTTTGTGAGTAGGAAATGACAAGCTCTATATGAAAGTGGGTCAAGTTTATGGAGCAAAAAGACCCCATAAAACCCAAGGTGATGCTATCATAAATACTAAGCCTATTTGTCATGTTAATAGTGGGCATGTATCAGAGGTGGAAGGGCAAAATCATGGCTTTATCACTCCTGCTTTAGGAAGCTGGTCCTTTAGGATCCCCCAGCACACAAGCAGGCACCTGGGGCCTCCTCTCAGGATGGGATAGTTTTCCTACACTTTCTCCTCCTCTCTCACCTCCCCACACAGCTGGGGCCCCCTGTACAGCCCATCCCACTGGTGTTGTTCCCAGGTTCCTAGGCCTGGGCCTCCACCTGCTCCTCACCTTTATCACCAACTCCCACATCTTGGGCTCTTCATAGTCAGCTGGATTCTTTCGGAACCTCTCCATAGAATGGCCCTGCTCCAAGTAAGTTCACTGATTACACAGTTCCACAAAGATATTCTGGAGATAATTGCCTGTTAGCCTTTGATGTTTCATTCATGGTGGGAGTTTTGGGCCAAAGAGGAGCAGAGGATGAGACCTGGAAGGGATTGTTGGGGACATGGGGACTCTAACAGGTGGGCATTTCCCTACCTTTGGAGGGCGAGAGTATAATATACACATACTCTCATGGAGTATGCCCACTCTGCTGCATCCTGGTTGGGTTGTTAACTAAGTCACTAACTTCTCAGAGCTTCTATTACCATCTCTGAAATATGGAAATCTGTTTTTATTACATCATGAAGAGGCAGTGTCTGTGAACTGGATCTTTAGTGTACATGCCGTCAATAAGTGACAGCATTTATTACAGCCGGCCCAGCCACCTGAGGACTCCCTGCTCTGTGGACTACTGGCAACAATGTTCTTCCCAAGCCTGCCTCCTCCTGCCACCCAATACACACCCCAGCCTGTTTACTTGTTTGCCCGCTCCTCCCCCAACACCTGCCCCTGGTGTCTGTTAGTATATAATCAGAGAAGCACACAAGCAGATTTTTAAATAATGCCTGCCCAACCTAGAGTGACTCATCCAAGACTGTGAGCTCCTGCTCCCTCCGCCACGTGGGCATTCCAGCCACCAGGCTGTCACACAGCAGTGCTATTGTCTGCATCCAGGCAGCTAATAGCAGGAGGAAATGGGGCCAGCTGATCTCTCCTTCCCTGGGATGGGCTTCTGATGAGCTTTGGGGGAAAGGTGGTCCCCCTACTCTCCCTTTCTCCATTTCTCTTGTGGCGCTGTTGGGCAGAGTGATGGGGAAGGGAGCCAACATTCTCCTGCCACGTCATGTCCTGATTTGGAACTGATGTCACCAACAATGGTTGAGCCACCCTTACCCAGAAGGCACTTTGGGGTGATGATGACAGAATTCAGACTGGAGAGGGAAGGTATGACTCTCGTAGGAGTCTCAGCAGTGCCTTTTACAAAAGGTCTCAGGATCTTACCCTTTTCTCTGCCTGCCCTTCCTCCTCTCCTTCCTTCAGTGAGAGGGTTCTAGTGAAAGTGCCCTGTGAGCATGTGGCATTATGGTGATAATCGCTGTTAATTGATGCCATCTCTAAAATGACAGATGTGAGCTAGTTGAAATAGATCTGGTTGGGGGTCCTGAAATTTTGAGGATCCCCTGCAGAATAATGAAAACCCAAGAACCATCCCAGCAATAAAATTGTCTCAATTATTCTAGAATAGTCTCACATCCGACATGACTGTGCTCTCAGAAAAGGCTGAGGGGATGAAGAACCCCAGTTTCTCTTTCACATGAATCTCATCTAAAACAGCCCTGCACTCCTTTGACTGTGAGCACACATTTTCAGGCTTTTAATAAAAATACTTTGTGAAGATGGAGGAATTTTGCTAAAGCATTTAAGGTACTTCCTTTAGGCAGTTTATAGTGCTGCCTAAACTATAAACAGTCTCAACCCCAATTTAATTTACTTTGAAAATGTCAGCTCTACCAAAGTTTATACATTTTTGCACCAGACAATAATAATTTGGAGTAAATATATAGTAATGTTTTTCAGCCACCTTCTGGAATGTTTCATGTCTAGTTTGTGTTATTTTTACTAGAACTGTCAATCTGGACCTTGAAAAATTGAAAATATATGTGTGTGAGTATAATATACACATACACTTGTATACATGTATATTTTATTGTGCTAAGAACATTTATTTTATATGTACATATTTTCTGATTACAAATTTAGAAAATACTAAAGAACATAAAAATATATCTTTCCATTCTTCTCTAAATGTATTTTTTTTCACTATTCATGTTTGATGCACTATCTTCCTTGTTTTCTTTTCATGGGTTTTATTTTTAGGTGTTTTTGTTTCTTTTTAACATAAGTTCAATTATTTTTGTCTTTGATATTAAGAATGGAAAAATACTACATTTTCTTATGCCATGATTTAAATCAGACATAATCTCACAAATTTTCAAATATATTTAAACTTTTCTGAACTGCTACCATTGTCCCCATAATCTAGAGCAGGGGTGTCCAAACTTTTTTCAACGTTTTTCACCAAGGGCCATATGCGGTAAAATACACAAACAGCCGGGCCACTAACTTGACGTGAAGTATGTATTGCTTAACCTGGTTTATTTAAGTAAACTAAATATATTTTTGGAATTTGCTGCGGGACAATTAACAACGGATCATAGGCCGCAGTTGGCCCATAGACCACAGTTTGGACACTCCTGACCTAGAGTGTCTGGGCCATGCTGAATTCCGCGCAAACTCTCTGCTTCACATGGCCAAGGCTGTTCACATGACTGGAATGAATTCCCCCCCACCACCCTGATTCAGCCCACCCCCACATTCCCTGAGTGGTTCAGAGCGCAGGCCCTGTGCAGAATAGATGCAAATCCTGACTCTGCCACTTATTAGCTGTGTGACTTAGGGCAAGTTACTTAACCTCTCTGTGCTTCAATTGTCTCATGTGTAAAGTGGGAATAATAATAGTACCTACCTCCTAGGGTTATTACAAAAATTGAATAAATGAATATGTGAAAGCACTTAGAATACCGCCTGACTCACAGTAAGTGTGATATAAATTTTAGTTATTATAATTGGTATTACAATTTCCCCCTTCCTTCCTCCCTTCCTTCCCTCCCTCCCTCCCCCCAGGACATCTTCTCCATAAATCAAGGCTCAACTCTAATGTCACTTTCTCTGTGATGCTCCCTCCTTTGTGCCCATAACATTGTGTACACACCTCTGTATTATAATCCTGACCCCTAGTCCTTGAGGTTGTCCACAGCAAGGAAAGGTGCTATTGTAGAAACAAACAAGCAGCACAACTCAAGCAGTGGGCTGAGGCACCATGCTCTTTGTCTCACCCAAACCCTCTAGGGTCTGTGGGTCAATGGAGTCCCCATGCCTTGAGGATGATTCTGAGCCCGAGCACCCCCAAGACTGGACCAGCTCCTGGAGGAGGACTGGAACCCAAGAGAACCTTTTCCTGTCACTTTCCAATGTTCTGACTCCCTCGCCACCTATTTTCTGAAAACAGGCTTTTTCATGACAAAATCTGAGTTGCCAAAGAATTTTGGTGGGGCTAACCATGCTGACTTTCATGGGGCCAAGCCTGGTGCAGAAAAGATGCTTGTCATTTTCTGAGTAGCTCCAAAGCTCAAGTTTTGTTCTGTTTCAGTTTCAAGGCAAAGAGCAATTACGGAAAGGTTGACGTCAACATTTTCCTCCCCATAGTGAGAAAGCTAGTTAGGTTGTGCAGAGCCTAATAATTCTGTCTTCTGCTGATCATGTGCTGGGAGGGGCTTACAGCAAGTTGGTGCGGTGGGGGTTGGGGGGTCAGGGGAAGCTGCCACCCGGGGTGTCCTGGTCCTGCTGTTGCAGCCCTCCTCTCTTCTGTCACTGCCCCTCTCCCAGCTCTGCTCTCCTGGAAGGCGTTCCATGCCTTAATCTGTGCCCATTCCAAAACTGCCAATGTTTTAGCCTGTAATATAGAAATCTCTCCCCCTTCCCCCACCCCACCAACAACATGGTCTATACAGCTTTCTCAAGAATAGTCTTCGCAGTGGGAGCAACAACCAACCACCACCAAACTCATAAAATACCTAGGGGGAAAATGTGCTCAAAATATGAAGTGCCTTTTATTTTAAACTCGGGAAAAATCCAATCTCCCAAGGCCTCCTCAGTTGTGCAGCCAGGAGTCCTCAGAGAAACCCCCAAATTGTTTCTTATTCATGGTTTTTTCTTTTGTTTCTGACTAAATCCCAGAAATACTCAATTTGTGTACAAATACTCTTATTTGTTATCAATTATTATTTATGCCTTATTTTCCTGTAGTACAAACATAGTAATAGGCATCATTTCAAATATGTGGCGGATTGATTTTGTAAAATTTATTATATGGTTATACCAAATGTTGTTGAACACTCATATGTCTGATACTTGTGTAACACACTGCCAGTAGTCTTTTGTTTCTCTTAATTAGAAGGAATACTTGTTACTTCCACTGTTTTAATCTTATCAGAAAGGTCAATTTTACCATTAGGCACTAATAAGCATCTAGTTTTCGAGACCTAAGATATTTAGATGGGGTGCTGGAGTAGGGGGGTGGGGTGACAATTCCAAAATATGAAAAGAAAACTGCAATAGTAAAATTAATAAATGTTTGGTTACATATCTATAGAGCACCTCACATCAACTAGTCAAATGCAACTTAACTTTTACATCATAACATAAATTATAATTAATGTAAACATTTTACAAAATAGAAATGAAAATATTTTTGATATGATGTGGCATGGTGCCTCCAAAAATAAGAGTACCTTGGACCTACAAAGCTCTTAAACTTGCTTCATCCATCACTCACTATTAGTATCATTTTTGTGGACATAAAGAAATAATTAGAATTTTTTGATGACTAGAAGAAAGAGATTAAAGACTATGGAGACAAATAAGTTAGAAAGGCATCATCTGAAAGAGGTTTAACAGAGCTGTGAATGTTTGAAAAGGAAAGGGAGGAACAGGTGTGTGGACAGTTACCTTGACGAAAATCAAGGAGGTGGTGAGGTCTTGGGTCAGTCATCTCCCCTCACTGGCCAGCAGGGGGCGCACTGGCCAAGGGCAGCTTTGTTGCTGTTCGTTTGTTGGGGGAAGAGCGGGGAGGTCGGCCTTTGGGTAAATTATAGGATAGAGAAGCAATGTTCAATCAGACATTTCTTTGTACTGGGTGTTTCAAAGTCAAATTTTTGTTTTCATGGAATACTTGTATATTGTGCTAATTCACAGATGACTTCTAAGGTTGGATAATTTTGTAATTAATGAGGTAAATAGATCTGGATGAGATGCTGTCGTGCGGGGCGGCCTGCACCGGGGTCTCTGCTCCCGCTCCCCATACAAGAACTCAGGATTTGGTGAGGTCAAAAAGGAACACCCACGGAGCCATAGGTAGGGGAGTCATACCACTACGGTCTCACTGGAGGCTGGGTTCACTGGACGTGCGACCTGCTGTCCGTTTTCTCTGCAACTGACCGACCACTCTCCTCCACTCTCCTCCACTCTCCTCCACTCTCCTTCGTAGCTGCAGCAGTTATATTAGTGGCCAATGGCTCAATGGCTACAGCTGACGGCCAATCAGCCACAGCCGACGGCCATCCACTACCTGAGCCAGCACCCTTCCACGTGAGGCCGAGAGTCTGGAAATTACTTTCTGGGGCTCTGCCCCCACAGATGCCAATACTGACACTGGGGAAATGAAGCTGAACATCATGCAGAGGCTGAGGCTGTCAATAGGTTGGGTGCGGGAAGAGTAAGGGAGGACGGAGGCCCAACAAGATCTGGAGCTGCTGAGTCAGCAAATGAGCTATCAAGTCTGACCAGAAATTAATGCCAGGATCAGAAGCTGCTGTCCAATCTTAGATCTGGGCTAAAAGGAAGTGATGAAAGAGCAAGACAAGAAAACTAGGAAGCACATGTCAGCAGTAAGTTAGAAGAGTCTCTGCCCTGCAGGACTGCCTCAGGAAATCTTAGGTTGCTACTATGAGCCAGACTAAGACAGAAATTTTCATTGTAGCTACAGTTGCAAATTGAACTCACTAAATTGGAACTTAACCTAAGTGAAATTGTAAGGGTGGTTAAGTTTCCTTTTTGATTCTGTTTCCCACCTCTTGCTACTCTTCCCCCAATTTGAGCACACAGATTCCATCCCTTATGAAAATCTGTACCAAGGAAATAATTTAATACTAATCAATTAAGGCCTTATTCTGATAAGTAAGTATATTAACTCTTCCAAGAATATTCACATACAGCCATCTGTGATCAAAAGGGACCTGAAAATCATATATTCTAAAAATTAACAGATACTCCTAAATTAATCTGTCTTGATTTCCCCTTGTAGAGTTCCTGACAAGAAGTCATGTAGCCCTTCTTTGAATACCTTCCTTACTAGAATGCTCATGGCAGCACCAAGTAGTTTACATAATGTTTACATCATGTGACAAGTAGTTTACATAAATTATTCCATTTAATCCTCATAATAACCTTCTGAAGTAAGTACAAGGACCACCATTTTCTGGAAAAAGAAGCTAAGGCTCAGAGAGATTAAAATGCTTGCCCAAGGCCATACTGCTAGTGTCGTGCAGGAGACCCTGCTGGGTCTCTGCTCCCGCTCCCCATACAAGAACGCAGGACATGGTGAGGCCAAAAAGGAACACCCACGGAGCCATAGGTAGGGGAGTCATACCACTATATTCTCTCTGGCGGCACTATATTCTCACTGGAGGCTGGGTCCACACTGTCCGCAAACCACCATCCACGCTTTCCAGCCCAGCCGCCATCTTCTTGCTAGCCCCCATTTTCTCTTTCCTCTTTCTTCGCTAGCACAGCCACAGCAGTTATATTAGTGGCCAATGGCTCACTGGTTACAGCTGTCGGCCAACTAGCCACAGCTGATGGCCATGCAATCACAGTTGGCCATTTACTACCTGAGCCAGCACCTGTCTATGTGAGGCCGAGAGCCTGGAAACTGCTTTTTGGGATTCTGTCCCCACAGATAGGAAGTAGAAAAGTCAGTTACTCTATGAACAAGATGTTCCAAAGAACATCCTTCTGTTCTCCAAACTGCCCACTGGTGGTTGTCAGAATTCTAAGACAGCCCCAAGAGTCATCCGGCTCTGGAGTGCACACACCTTTTCCCAGTTGTTCAATCAAACACTAATTGAGGTGCTGTGAAGGGATTTTACCAATGTAACTAAGGTCTCAAATCAGTTGACCTTAAAATAGGGAGATAATTCAGGTGGACTTTGCCAAATTACATGAGCCCTTTTAAAGCAGAGAATTTTCTTCAGCTGGTAGCAGAAGAGAAGGTCAGCATTTTGAAGCAGTAGAGATACCCTCCTGCTGGCTTTGAAGGGGCAGCTGCCATTTGTGGAGAGGGCCATGTGGCAGGTAATGGCAGGCAGTCTCTAGGAGCAGAGGACAGCCTCTGGTCAACAGCCAGCAACCAAACGGACCGCAGACCTGCGTCTGCAGGGAGCTGGATTCTGCCAACTGCCTGAGGGGCATGGAAGACGGCCCTGTACTCCAGATGGAGCAGCTCAGGGTGGTCAGCCTTGTGAGGCCCTGAGCAGAGGACCCACCATGCCAGACTCTTGACCATGGAAACTGTTAGACGATTATGATGTTTTAAGCCCCTGAGTTTGTGGTAACTTGTTACACAACAATAGAAAACTACTATACCATCTCCTCTTTGGTGAGTGTCTAGGTCAGACCCCAGAAGCAAATCTGAGACAAGGATTGAGTGGAAGTTTTTTAGGGAGCTGATCGCAGGAAGCAGCAGGAGGGGGTTGGGGAACTGAGCTGAGAGAGGGAAGGAAGCCATCAGGCTGCACCTGTGAGCAGATTACTGCTGTGGGCACAGGGCTTCACACTGGGGGGTCTGTAAGAGACGAGGTGGACCATCACTCAGAGTCCCCCTGAAAGTCAGGAAGCTGGACTATCCACCTCCAGACTGTCCTTGAATGGGTTCTCCTTCCAAAGGGGTGTTACAGGTAGGACATGCAGTAGGGAGTCTGGGAAGAATGAGGGTCAAAGGAATATAGGCGGGTACCAACAGTGCGGGCCACAAACATGTTTGTTAGAAAGTTTCTCCACATCTCCTTACACCTGCCATTCAGCTATCGGTCCTGGTTTGGCCCCTTAGCTGATGACTGTCTTCTCCACACTTTTCAGATATCTATACCAGCTAAACATTTTCAGTCCCTTCCTGGGCCCCCACATCCCCCTGTGACACAGGATTTGAGTCCTTCGTAATCTGGGGAAGCACAGGATTCAGAACTTATCAAGTTATACTTTTTTTTTCCTTTTTCTTTAAAGAAACTTTTTTTCAGTTACAGTTGACATCCAATATTATATTAGTTTCAAGTGTACAACATAGTGGTCATAGTGACTAGAAACTTATAAACTAACGAAATGAGCACCCCTATAAGTCTAGTACCTATCTGACGCCATACATCATCATTACAGTATTATTGACTATATTCCCCGTTGACTGCACATCTGTGTGACTGTATAACTGGCAATTTGCATATTTCAATCCCTTCCCCTTTTCACTCACAGTAGGGTTGTTCTTAATTGAGAACTATAATGAATGCAGTTCTGAGGCTCTGGGCAGCCTCATCATACTGGTGAATCCTATAAAGCTGTCCTGGTTCTTTGTGGAGCTGCTAAGAACCATCTCACCCATCCTTTCCCTCTGCTGTTAGCATGTGGATTGTGGGCAAGGACACTTTATCTTCAGAGTGAGCTCAGACACCGTCAGGGCCTATACTGGGAAAAGGGCATCATGCTCACAGCCAGTGTGCACAGGTCTGCGTTCAGTATTTATAAACTTAAAGCAGGTCCAACTGACAGGTAAGGGCAAAGTCACAGCGAGATCAGAAGAGAACACGGGCTCTAAGCAGTTGTCTCACTTCTGGTCATAAACTGTGCCTTTGGCCTTTGCTTCTTGAAGTGGTTACCTGTTGTCACCAGTCCTCTCAAATTACCAGTTGCCTATGAACTCATTTGAAGCTTTTTTCTTCTCTTTATTCTTTCCCCTTCACAGACGGCTCTGTAGTAGGAGGGCTACAGCAGCCCTCTGCAGGCTGACACTGTTCTTAGAGCTGTCTAGAGTTACCGCCCGTGGACAAGGTGGAGTTAGGTCAGGACTCAGGGCTGTCTGTGGTCACGCAGTGTCCACCTTGGCATTCGGCCCTAAGAACTCTGGTTTCCACGGTGTTTAGGAGGAAGACTCTTTGAGCCAGTCGCCACTGACCATGACTACGTACCGAACACGAAGTTGTCGGGCCTGAAGATCTGGCCGAATGGTCCAGACCTGACTGAGTCCATCGTGCCTGGTTCCAGATCCACAAGGATGGCCCGAGGTACGTATTTGTTTCCTGCGGGAACAGAGCTGGACTTAGACCTGCGGTTGGCAAAGGAAGCAGACTAGATAGTACTCTATGCGCCTTTCACAGCAGAATTCATTAGAGAAAGTTCCAGCACGTGAGACAAGAGTACGAGAATAGGGGAGCTTCTCTGCTTTAAAAAGGAACTGATGGGCATGCTTAGTCATGGCGAACATGCAGCAGTCCTAAGGAACCATAGAGTGTATTTTTTAGCAGTTGACATTTAAAATGTATGCAAGAAGCATTTATTTGTCATTTGCATGTCTCTAGTACATTGCAACTGCCACAGTATGGAAAGCAAGACTGATTGAAAAGCAAACCATATGCAAATAATCACCAGCAGCTTCATTGTAGTACACATTGATTCTCTCCAGCTGCAAATCACTGTCTCCATGGTAACTGCCAGTGGGGTCGATCCCATGCTCATCACTGATGACCTCCCAAAACTGGAAATTGAAAAAAAGAAACAAAACCACGTGATGGCCTAGCATCCTAAATATCAGAAAGGATGGCCCACTTCTTCTCGTGTCCTTGGAAGAGTGGCCATCGTGGTCAGACAGTTAAAGAGTGCTAGACAGACCAGATAGCTGTGCGCCTCTCTTCCTCCAGCAGCTGCTGCTGAGGGGCTTGGAAATCCGCAGAGCAGCGGCCATATTATGGCAACAATTGAAAAGCTGGGAGGGGCACTGACAGAGGAGAAGGGTGGCCACAGCACATCTCCTTCTGGGGAAGCCATGGTTGCCAGGGAGGCTGTCACCCCCAGGCAGGGCTGATGCTGCAGCATCCCAGCTGACAGATGGGTCCTGGCAGGACTGAGGACCAGGTGGATCTCCCCCTGTGGCTGCCTTAGGAATCAGTGTCTTCTGGCACAAACCCCAGCTAGCCCTCCACACAGTGCAGTTTTATACCACTGACATCCACACTTGCCTCTGGCCACTGAGCACAGCAGGGGATGGCGAGGGATAAGGGCAGGCAGAAGCCTGGGAGTACGACTGGGGCAGTGAATGGAGCTAGCCTTGGTGAGGGCGCAGACTCTATTATGAATTTGCAGCAGAGAAGGGGGTGGGGAGGTTGGGGTGGGCAATATGGCTGTTCTGACAGAGACCATGTCCTTGTTCGGATGCCGGCCCACACCCATGTACCATGCCTGCTCCTGCTTTGCCCACTGTGGTGGGTAACTGCAGCCCCAATGCTGTCACCTGCTGCCTGGCAGACAGGAAGCCAGAGTGGCATTACATGTCACCATATCTAGATGGTGCTCATTTAGGGAATTTATCTAACATCTTCGTCTCCGGGACCCTACTGTCAAATAAACACATATCCAGTCATAGATATGGAGCAACTTTAACCAAAAAGGCTATTGCAATACAAGAATGTGCTAATCTCAGACATCTGCAAGCATCCAAAATCACACAGAATAGGCTTTTCTTTCTAGGGAGGCATGAGCCGAACCACAAGGTCCTGTCTCAGCCAAAGGTCAGAGGATGGCATGTGTAGTGAATAATTCTTCTTACCCTAAGACATATCTGGCCCTTGCCCTTGGCTCCTGGGAGGTGATTTCTAAGCTCCTGAAATGTCCTGCCTAATAGGAGGATCTTTGTTTGCTTGGGGGCTTTGTGCACCTGACAGTCTATCAGTGTGATTTGTGACAGGGACTGTGGGCCACATGGTACCAATTCAGATCTCCCAGGAACTAGAGACTAAAGGTATCAGCCCAACCTCCAGGAGGGGCTGGAGACTAAAGATTGGCTGTGTGGGCAGTATGTGGCCAAAGCCCAATAAAACTCTGGACAGCACAGGCTCAGGAGGACTTCCGTGGTAGGCAGGCCTCAGTGCTTGTTGTGACACATTGATTATGGGAGTTCACATTGTCCATTACTCCATGAGTAGAGAACGACTGGAACCTCTACATTTGGAGCCCTCTGGACTCCTGCCCTGTGTCTCCTCCCTTGGCTGATTTTAATCTGTATCCTTTCCCCATAATAAACCATAATCAAAACAGCTGTCAGTGAGTTCTGTGACTCACTCTGTTCTGTGAGTCCTCTCGCAAATTATGAAAACTGAGGGTAGTTTTGGGAACCTCTCAAATCTGCACTTGTCAGAAGTGAGGGTAGGCTTCTATGTGGATACTTTGTGCCCTTTAGAAGTTTGTAGTTGGCCCTAATTTATTCAGGGGATTAAGTAAATATTTACACGCTAAATGCTGAAACCTCCAGGCTTCTACGCAGCTCTTAGAATGCTGGCAGCAGGCATAAGACGTGGGATATCGGCAGGGATGTTCTGGGGGATATGATCATTTCAAGGAGAAAGATGTAATAATAATAATGATCATATCTGCTATTTTTTGCTGTGTAACAAACTAACCCAAAATTTTGTGGATTAAGACAAAACAGTTATTTTGTTTTTTTACAGTGAAAAAATTGTGTAGTTAGAATCAGCCAGCTGGACTCAGGTTGGATGACCCCAAGTTTGTTGGCAACATCCTAGTGGGGAGCCAGCTGAGCGTATACACGGTCTTCTGTCCATCAGGCCTGATCAGGGAATTGACCTTGGCCACGTCAGTGTCACAGAGCAGTCTTCCCAGCCTGTTTGAGCCGGTGCTTGTTGGCCTTGCCGTCCACAATGAACACACGTGTACTGTTGTCTTCTATCTTCTTCATGGCTGACTCGGTAGTTAGGGGGAATTTGCTGATGGCGTAGTGGTCAGGTTTATTTCTCCCCGGGGCTCTTTTGAGGATAGTTAGGCTGCTTTCGGGGCCGCAGTGTCTTGGGCCCTCGGAAGGTGGGTGATGTCCGGATCTTCTTTTTTGTGTGGCTGTGGATGCCTTTCAGCTCTGCTTTCTTTAAAGCCTTTGCTTTGGCTTCAGCTTCGGGAGGGTCAGCAGCGTCCTTCTTTGCTTTCGGCGCCATTTTCGTGAAAAGCCAGAATAGTTATTATAAATCACAAGTTTGAGAGTTGGCTGAGTAATTTCTTTTTATGGGCCAGTTCCATTGGGGCTTAATATTCTAGGGTGGCTTCATTCACATCTGGTGGTTGACAGGCTTGTTGGTCTAGTGAGAGACTCAATGTTATGTCTGGCAGTTGGCGTGATGTCAGCTGGAACCACAGCCCTGTGTCTTTCATTGTCCATCAGGTTAATCATGCTTATTCCTTTGGTGGCAAAAGGGTCCCCAGTGGCAGGAGAGGGCAAGCTCCAGTTCACAAGGACTTTTCCTATCTTTGCTTGCATCACATTTGCTAATGTCTCATTGGCAAAAGCAAATCATATAGCTAAACCCAGATTTAAGAGGTAAAGAAATAGACTCCACCTCTTGATTGGTAGAGGAGAAAAGTGATATTGCAAAGAAGAGTGTATCAGTCAGGGTTCTCTAGAAACAGGACCAATAGAGCCTAAAATCTGCAGGGTAAACCAGCAGGCTGGAAACTCAAACAGGGTTTCTGTAGTCTTGAAGGGATTCTTCTCTGGGAAACCAGTTTTTGTTCTAAAGGCCTTCACCCAATTGGATGAGACTCATCCATGTTTTGAAGGGTCATCTGTTTTATTTAAAGTAAATTGCTTGTAAATGTGAATCAGGTCTACAAAGTACCTTCACAGCAACATCTAGGCTGCTGTTTGACCAAACAGCTGGGCTCCATAGCTTAGCCAAGTTGAGACATAAAATTGCACTATCACAGAGCAAATATTCAGCTATCATTCAATCTGTACACTGTCTCTGATGGTTCCCCAAGCAAACAACTGGACAGATCACCCATAATTTATCTAATGAATCCTCAAGTCCAAAAGCTCTGCCCATGGGCTCAGAGATCCCAGTTAGCTTCTTCCTGTCTCTCTTTAAAAGGAGCACACAAAAGATTGCCAGATACCTAAAGAAAACCTCTATCGTGAAAGACAGAGGCTCAAACAAGCAAACAAAGATTAAAAAAGAAAAAAGACATATGGAGGAAATTATGTAGGGAGAGAAAAATGTCTTTGAAAAATCTCATGAATCTCCTCTGATAAGTGATGATAGATTAATAAGAATAGAATGCTATAAAAATATAAAATTTAAAGAATTAAGACAAAGTTCTTAGAAATTAAAAAATACAAGAGCGAAAATGAAAACTTAATTGATGCCACTGGAAGATCAAGTCAAGAAAATCTAGAAAGTACAGTAAGAGAGGGGGATGGAAAATAGGAAAGAATTTGATAAGAAAATTAGAAGACCAGCCAGAAGTCCAACATCCAATAACTAGGAACCACAGAGAAAGAATTAGAAATAAAAAAACAAAAAAAAAGAAGAAATATTGTGGGACAGAGCCCCAGAAAGCAGTTTCCAGGCTCTCGGCCTCACATAGACAGGTGCTGGCTCAGGTAGTAAATGGCCATCAACTGTGATTGCATGGCCATCAGCTGTGGCTAGTTGGCCGACAGCTGTAACCAGTGAGCCACTGGCCACTAATATAACTGCTGTGGCTACGCTAGCAGAAAAAAATGGGGGCTAGCAAGAAGATGGCGGCTGAGCTAGCAAGAGTGGATTGCAGAGAGGCGGATGCCGCCAGCGAGAATATAGTGGTATGACTCCCCTACTTATGGCTCCGTGGGTGTTCCTTTTTGGCCTCACCATATCCTGCGTTCTTATGTGGGGAGCGGGAGCAGAGACCCCACAGGCCACCCCGCGTGACACATGGCGCGGCGAGCAGGGTCTACCGCACAACAAATATGATCACATAAATATATCAAGAAAATGACAGAAGAATGTGAGTTTCCAGATGTAATTCTGTCTGGTGAAGTCCGTCGCCTCCGTACAATCTAAATGCATGATTTAAGTACTTTGAAAATAATTATGTCAGATCAGTTTCTTGGGAAACAGAGAGAGATTTGCAGAAGAAGCATATTGGAGTATGAAGGAAGCAGGATTGGGAGAAGTGAGGAGTTGAAATGTGCAGTCCCCATAAAGGGCTCAGCCAATCCCATGGGATGCACTGGAGTTCAGATGAGCCTTCAGAGATGTCCCAAATTGAAGCAAGGGGGGTAAACCTTTGTACCTTCCTGCCATGGACAAGCTCTTGCATATAAGGTGTCCCCGAGGAAGGGACCACAACTTTGGATGAGGCAGCTCTCTTTAGCTGAAGGTAATGCTAAGAGAGGGGCTCAGCTGAGGGCCATCAGTGGCCCAAACTCCAGCAGCTGGGGAGATGAGAGCCTCATAGTCCTGAAGGGGGAATTCACTTCCTTAATGAAATTGGAAACTTGTAGCCTTAACGTCTTTGAAGTCTTTAATGCATGCATGGTCATCAACCTCTAATTCTATGGCATTACTGGGATAGTTAGGGGTCTGCTTACTGAGAGTGTGCTGTGGGCTGCCTCTGCTGAGCAGCAAGCTGCACTGGGGTGCTGCCGCAGGCAGTGGCCACAACTGTCCAGTGCTATGGGGAGGGGAGTGGGAAATCTTTCCAATTCTGGGGAGCAACATTAAAAGGCCCATTGTTGCTGCACAGGCCAGTAACATATATTTTATCAGTAATAATGCTGCCATTTTGCCATTGATATGTCCAGCTCTCACACTCATATCTCATTTGGTCTGAACTCGAGCAGAACAAAAGAGATTTCTGAGGCCCATCATACCACTGCTATGCAGCTGCACTCATTCAGAGAACATCTACAACATTAAATTTAAAAAATTTGAAATTCACAAAGGTGATAAATTAGAAGTATTTGCATTTTAAATGATTTTTTGATTTACAAAAGATTTATCATCTAATACCACATAATGAATTTTCCTATTAAGTGCTAAATATCATTCCTGTTACAAAAACTTGAATTAACTTCTCATTCATTACCCATATTGTTTCTATATCAGATCTATATCCCATTTAATCAATGGCGCCCATTAAGTGTGGCATGCTTGTGAGGCAAGTAGGAAAGAAGGGAGGAAATCCACACTGAGCTCTTTCTGTATTCTACAACCAGCTAAGGTGCTTCACACACACAAACACACATGCATACTCACATACACTCACACACTTGCGAAGCAGATATTCTCTCCTTGCACAGGAGGAAACGGATTCTGAGGGGTTAAGAAACTGGCCTGGTGTCACGCAATGCCAGCAAAAAAAATCAACAATTGCATCTCCTGCTGCCTGACAGCACATTTTCTGGAGTTTCACATCCAAGCTGTTTCCTAGGTAACCAGCACACAGCCTCCTGCATAAAAGGGAAGAATGGAAGACCCATTTAATGTCTACTTTTCCCCCTCATTTCCTACATCAGCAGTGCTGCAGCCCTTTGTCAGAGCATTAACGTGGCAAAATAGAAAGCCCAAAACTTGCCGATGAGGCTCTATTTCAAATGAGATATTTCTACTCACTAAAGGACCAGATTCATTGAGAACCTTGCCTGTCAGAGCACTGAGCCTGTTTCTATTTTGATTCACTCCCCTGCTTTTTCCTTTTCTCTCAGGCTTTTTGTTCCTGCAGCAAGTTCCTTTTACTGGCAGACAATAGGAGTGAGTACTCCTATTCAAATGAGCCTGTGCCCTTGAACGTCAACATGGTCAAAGTGCTCTGCAGAGTCCTTGCCATTCCCTGGATCTGCAAATGACCTCACAGGGACCAAGGCTGGCAAATGCCTGTCACATGCCTGTTCATCTTGGTACTGAGTCTTTGCTTATTGCATGCTGTGCTGTGATGGTCACTGCAGATGCCCACTGGGACCTAAAGAATTTGCTCTCCCTGCCCTGCTACAAGAGACAGGCTTAGGCTGAGAGAATAAATAAGTGAGGAGAGTAAGAGTCAAAGCTGTCCACTCCCTCACCACCTTCAACAATTTGATCTTCATCATTCCAAAGCATTTTCCCTTACTACAAAGCTGGAATGCACTTCGCTTTTATAACCCAAATATTAATGACATTTAAGCTCATGGGTGTTGCTGCTAAAAGCATTTTTCTTGGCAGCATTATGTACAAGGAACACATTGGAAATGTCTATGGCTGATCCTATTATGTATAGTTAACATCTTGCCATTTTAAATATCAATGGGAAGCTACAAACGGCCACAGATTAAGGTCAAAAGGTCAAGAGGTATTAGCCTAACTGTGGGGCTGGCCCCCAGGGATGGAGAATGGTGGACTGGTTTAGGGGTGTAGAAGGCATCAGCATCCAAGGTCTGAACTGGTGAATGAAGGTGCCTGGCAGTCTCTGGACAGTAACAGCATCCCAAGTTGGGCTTTTAGTTCTGGACAGGCAGTGGACAGGGCTGGGACAGGGCTCAGTGCCCATGTAGGGGGGCAGGCAGCTAGTTCCAGCAGGAAGATGGGCTGAGTTGACATACAATCCCAGGGCTACTATTGAATTATTACTATTAAATTAATGATAACGTTTCTTGGGTGTGGTAATGACATTGTGGCTCTATATGAGAATGTCTTTGTCCTTATGAGGTATGTACTGAAACTTTTAGGGGTGAGGTGCTGTGGTGTCTATAATCTACTTTCAAATAATTCAGACCAAAAAGTATACATATACAAGCAAATGTGGCAAAAATGGGCAAAACATTAATAACTGTTGAAATTAGAGGAAGGGTACACAAGGGTTGATTGTGCTATTCTATCAACTTGGAAGTTTTATTTTCTAAATAAGTTTTTTGGTATTTTTTTTATAATTTATGATTAGTTCTATGACTGAAACAGAAAACAGATTTCTTCATAACTGGCCTAGAGTTAAAAAATAGAGTAAGTGGTACGGTTAATGTTTTGCTGACTTCCTCCTTATAAATGTGGTCTACTCTAGAGAGGATGGAATATGGTAAAAATGCTACGATTAAATCCACCAGTTTCAAATACGTTTCATAAAGCAGGCTGGTGAGTTCTATTTTTATATTGTGTTTTCTTGTTCTCACATTTTGAATACTTAATTGTTCTCCTCATTCAAAAGAACATTTTATCTGACTACCCATCCTGTGGCAGGAAGTAGAATGGAGTGCTGTCTGGAGATTAAACCACAAAAGTGGAAGACACTTCATGGTTCTGCTTTTATAGCCTTGAGGAACTAACTTGGTCAACCAAAACACACAGAGCTGCCACATCTGGTCACTTGTACATAATTCGCAAGAGCATTAAGAAATTAGACATTCTATATTTTGACACTTGTGCAAACATAACATGAATGCATAGCTCATATGGATAAATGCATGATATCACATGATGATGTCCATCTCCCCTCCTAGATGGTAAGATCCTTTAAGGCAGGGACAGTGTCTGTCTTATTTATATTTGTACCCCCATTGCCTAGCACCATAAATGTTTGTTGAGTGAATGAATGAATGAATGGAAAAAAGTGAAATAAAGAGATGTGACAATATTTGAATTCTACAATAGCTAAGGGTCATGCTGATCCATAATACCATTGTTTTTATGATATATGTTTGCAGACTAAATATAGCAGACTGATGTCTAATGCTCACGGGGGAAGTGCTTGGTTAATGATAGATCATTATAAGTACCTAAACTATCTGTGTAGTTAAGCAAAGATTATATGGTAATACGAAAAATGAAGCTACCTTTTGTGTTCGATCAGTGGGATTTAAGGTAGCCTTCTTTATTCTGTGTACCATTTTGTTCTCAATTTCAATTAATAATATGGTAAATACTGATATCTATACTATGCACATTCAAAATCTGGTTGGGTCCTCAATAATTTTTAAGAGTGGGCCCTGAGACCAAAAGTTTTGAGAACTGCTAGTTTAGAGCTAAGACAGTTTCAGAGTTGGTTATGATATATCATCTCACTGATGTTTTCACAGACCCAGGTGTTTTCATTCTTTATAGTCTGACATTTTCAGCACATTGGCCTGTCTTCGTAAATAGGCTTCCCTCATCGTTGCTGCTGCAACAGTTCCTGGCATCATGTGTCTTCAGAAGCAAAAAAGTCACTATTTATTTTTTCCCCAACAATGTTTAAGACAAGAATAAAAAAAAAGCCCTTCCCCAGAACTGGTGTACTATTGGTTAATTACCACATAACAACAACAAAAAAGCCTCATTTAAAAAGAGTGTATTCCCATAATTGATACCAGATCAACCCTTCTGCCATTAACAACCAGAGCACTGGACAAAATAAATGAAACAACTCTTTTCAGTCTTTGGAAAATAGACACACAAGGACTATAACTTCTGAAAGAAGGGAAACAAATGAGTCCCACAATACTCTGCTTTTTGCCTGAAGCACTTTCTAAACTATGGTACAAAGAGAAGGAATCCAAGCAGAGCGCAGCAGTCTTGCTGTGCTGAGAAGCTGAGAGGTGAGAAGACAGAGATAGATGTTTGGAATGCTGAGGGAAGTTGAATTTTCAAAGATAAGAAAAAAAATCATAAATCTGCATGGTATCTGGGAGATTTCGGCTGAATGCTATGTTGTGATGTTCAGGTGAGATTCCACAAGTCCATACAAAGAACAACTACCAGGGAAAAGAGTAACTCACTGGGTAATTATAGGTTGCACAGGACTGGAGACATTTGAGTTCTGACTAGCCACATGGAGATATTTCAGTGAGCACCCAGGACATTCAGTAGAAATCCTAGAAAAGTCATACCTTAGGAACAGAACTTAAGTAGCACCAGGGTAAAAGCTACTGTAGATCCACCCAACAGAGCTTAAAAATAAGCCTCAGAAAGGACCATGCTGATCTACAAGTAAATGAACTACCTGTAAGAGCACAGCTCAAATATCTTGTTTTTAAAATACAATAACAAAATTCAAGTGCTTAAAAAATGAAATATTTGCAATATCCTTCATTCAATTGATATTTGCAATATCCTTCATTCAAAGATACTAGACATATTTGCAATATCCTTCATTCAAAGATACTAGACATGCAAAGAAGTAGGAAAATGTGACACATAATCAGGATAAAAATTAAGGCAATAGAAAGAGACCCAGAAATGACACATAAAAATAATGTATCAGACAATGATTTTAAAAGAGCTGTCATGGATATTTCTGGTCAAGATGGCAGAGTAGGTAAATGCTGTGCTTACATCCTCTCACAACCACATCAAAATTACAACTAAACTACAAAACAAGCATCACTGAGAATCACTTGAGGTCAGCTGAACCGAAGTCTTATAACTAAGGATATAGAGAAGAAGCCACGTTGAGACTGGTAGGAAGGATGGAGACATGGAATGGGCTAGTCCCCATACTCATATGTGGTGGTTAAAAATTGGGAGGCATATCTTGGCTACATAGGTCCCCCCTGAGGAATGAGGGGTCCCAGCCCCACACCAGGCTCCCCAGCTCAGTGTTCCAATGCCAGGAAGAGAAGTCCCTTTAAATTTTGGCTGTGAAAACCAGTGGAGATTATGGCTAAGTGAGATGGAGGGCTGCTGCAGTCCCAGGCGTTCCTCTTAAAGGGCCGAAGCATGACTTATTTGCTGATGGACTCACTTTCTCTGAGTTCCAGCTTGGGGCAGCAGCTTGAAAGATGCCAAGGACATACAGGGAGGAACTGAATTGTCTGGCTACAGGGGGAGGACTGGAAGGGCAGCTTTCTCCTAGACAGAAGTGCTAGAAGAAGCTACTGTTTCTTTGTTGAGCCCTTTCCCCTCCCAGCATGCAGACTCAGGTAGTCACCATATCTGAGTCTCCAGCAACCTGGTTAACACTGTTTGCCCTGCCTTGGTGATTCCCTGAGACCCTGCCCCATCCAATTTGTGGGCCCACCCAAGCTGCTTCCAGTGGCCTTTCCATACAAACAGCCTGTCTTGGCTCATCTGTGGACTTTGTTAAGATCTCTCAAAATTTCACAAACCATAAACAAGCAGCCTCTGGCCTCAGTGTGCCCTGTACCTCTTGCTAAGCAGCCCCAGGCCCAGGACTAGTGGCAGCTGGCCTCGGTTTGTAGCTTAGCCTCTCCAAGGCACCTTCACACCCGGGGAAGGTGGAAGATATTTGTGGATTGCTTTGTGGCCCATGCCAGGTGGCCCAGCAGTGTACAGAATGCAGTGAACTTGGCTTGTGGCAGAGCCCCTCCCAGAAGGCCCCAGGGGCCAGCACGCCCTGTGGCCAGCTTTGGACTGCACCAGAGCACCACCAGGCCACTCCACAGACCACACACCTAAAAGGCAGACTGGGCAGGTACCAGAGCCCTGCTAAAGCAAATCCTGCTCTGTCACGTCAGCCCCTGCATGACAGCTCCTCCACTATAGTCCTGGGCGGTCCTCACAACCAATCAGCCTGAGGGTCAAACTGATGTGCAAACAGCAACCGAGGCTCAACTACAATAGGAGGGCACACACAGCCCTCATAAGGGACACACCTGGAGCACTTGACTCAGGTGACCAGCATTACTGGCCCACTGGGCCCCACAGGACATCTATTACATAAGGCCACTCTCCTAAGACTGGGAAACATAGTAGCTCTATGCCTAATGCATAAAAACAGACACAGGGAGGCAACTTAAATGAGGAAACAAAGAAATATGTCCTATGAAAGAACAGCAGAAAGCTCCAGAAAAAGAAATAAACAAAATGGAAACAAGCAATCTACCAGATACAGAGTTCAAAACACTGGTTATAAGGATGCTTACTTACCTCAGTAAGAACTTCAAGAAAGAGACAGGAAACATAAAAATAGAGATAGAAAGCATAAAAAAGAACCAGTCTGAGATAAAGAATATAATAACTGAAATGAAGAATACATTCGAGGGAATCAACAGTAGATTACATGAAGCGGAGGTTCAAATAAGCAATTTGGAAGACAAGGTAGCAGGGAACACCCAAACAGAACAGCAAAAAGAATCTTAAAAAATGAGGGTAGTTTAAGGGACCTCCGGGACAATATCAAGCATACCAACATTTGCATCATAGGCATACCAGAAGGAAAAGAGAGGGAGCAAGGAATTGAGAACCTATTGAAGAAACAATGATGGAAAAACTTCCCTAATGTGGTGACGGCACTAGACTTACAAGCTCAGGAAGCAGAGTCCCAAACAAGATGAACCCACAGAAGACCACAGCAGAGACTTCCCCATAGGTCCGCAGAGATGGGCTGCATAGAGCAGGAACCAGCCTTCCCAGGGGAGACAGCAGTTCCCCGGCGTGTGGGCGTGGTCAGGGGCGGGGTGGCTGGACATCGCCCACTGCTGGGCTGTGCTGTCTGTGTCTGAGAGGCTGAGCCTGCGCGCTGTAGGTACTTCGGCTGTACATTCGGCTGCCTGGCTGCACGATGCTGGATCACCGGGTCTCTTCTGCTGCCGCTGCCACAGCCGCAGCCCTGCGTTGGCCTGCGATTTTTTAGAAATCAGCTACTCAGGAAAAATGACTTTAACTCATATGAGCAACCTTCTGAGTCTCCTCCCCCACAGACAGGAGAATCCCTGTGCCTACAGCTCAAGTCTGGTGCTCAGTCCTGCAGGGTTTGTGGCTGCTTAGGCTCCTACCACTCTCCAGATGCCACAGGCACGTTACTGCAGCAAGGAACCTCGGACTCCACGTTGGTGATGGGGCAGAAGCAGGCTTGTACATAATCAGATAACTGGGACAATACAGTTCCACACCACAGCTTCCTTTTTCCAGAATTTGAAATGATAATAGAAACAGAAGGTGAAATAATACCTGAAGTTGTGGAAAAGGAAAATGAGTTAGACGTTATAGGGAGCATGGGTGAAGCAGCAGAGGAAGAATTGAATTCCACATCAAAACATGAAACCAGGGAAGATAAAATTTTCCGGAAGTTTAAAACTAAAATAGTCCTTGAACCAGAACAGATTATCGCATATGGCAGAAGGTTTGTCCCCATCTGGATTTCTGGTGAAATATCCTTTTCTGGAAAATGATATTCCAGATTGCTCCTGTGGTACCTAGAGAATATTCAAATTCCAGGTCATTTCTCAGCTGCTTAACTACCTAAAGGTGGACAGAGTGGGCCGGAGTGTTGTCTGGGTCATCCTGGCCGTCTTCACCTGTGCTGAATGCTGTAGTCTGGGCACTGGCTACACAGAGGAATTTGTATGGAAGCAAGATGTAACACATACAGTTTAAAGACATAAAGCCTTAAGAATGCTAATAATCTCTCAGATCATGGAATTTCACATCTAGGACTTTATCCTAAGGAATTAATTATACCAGAGATAAAGGTACAAAGATGTTGTTTGGCCATTGTTTACAATGTCTTAATTGATAGAATTAAATACATTTTGGTACATTATACAGCAGAAGGTTATGCAGTCTTAATGTTACAGATCTATATTGACACCCAATAAGATATAGATCTCAATTGACAACAAGATTCCGTTATAGATGGTATTCATAGTGTGATCATATTTTTCTTTTTTTATTAGTTTCAGGTGCACAAGACAAAGTAATACTTAGACGTTTATCATTTATATCCCTCATACAGTGTGAACCTCCCCCCCCCATCCACTATCTCTGACATCGCACAGAGCCATTACATTTCCACTGTCTCTATTCCTAATGCTGTACTCCACTTCTTGTAAGTAAGTACATACATATATATACATACATATATAATTATAGTTGGCATTCATTATTGTTCAGCTTCAGGTGTACAGTGCAGTAATCAGGCATCTACATCATCTCTGAGGTTGTCTCCCAAATAGGACAAGTGTCAATCGGATACCCTACAAAATCTTTACAACATTATTGATTACATTCCCCAAATTAATTTTCAAAACCCCGTGGCCATCTTGTGGTTACCAACTGTTTTCTTTTTTCTTTTTTTTCTTTTTTTAAGATTTTATTGGGGAAGGGGAACAAGACTTTATTGGGGAACAGTGTGTACTTCCAGGCCATTTTTCCAAGTCAAGTTGTTGTCCTTTCAATCTTAGTTGTGGAGGGTTCTGTTCAGCTTCAAGTTGTTGGCCTTTCAGTCTTAGTTGTGGAGGGTGCAGCTCAGCTCCAGGTCCAGTTGCCGTGGCTAGTTGCAGGGGGCACAGCCCACCATCCCTTGCGGGAGTCGAAACCAGCAACCTTGTGGTTGAGAGGATGCGCTCCAACCAACTGAGCCATCTGGGAGCTCAGCGGCAGCTCTGCTCAAGGTGCCGTGTTCAATCTTAGTTGCAGGGGGCGCTGCCCACCATCCCTTGCAGGACTCAAGTTGTTGAACTGGCAACCTTGTGGTTAAGAGCCCACTGGCCCATGTGGGAATCGAACCGGCAGCCTTCGGAGTTAGGCGCATGGAGCTCCAACTGCCTGAGCCACCAGGCCCATCCTACCGACTGTTTTCTAATCCCCTCACCTTCCCCCTTATCCAACCCCCCCCACCCCCCGTCCATCTAGCAACCCTCAGTTTTTCCTCTAGGTCTCCAAAACTGTTTCTGATTAGTTCATTCACTTATTCTTTGCTTTAGATTCCACATATAAATGAGATCATATGGTATTTGTCTTTCTCTGTCTGACTTATTTCACTTAACATAATGTTCTCTAGGTCCATCCATGTTGTTGCAAATGGTAAGATTTATTTCTTCTTTATGGCTGCGTAATACTCCATTGTATAAATGTACCACAGTTTCTTAATCCAGTCATCTACCGATGGGCATTTCGGTTGTTTCCATGTCTTGGCTATTGTGTATAGTGCTGCAATAAACATAGGAGTGCATGAAGTTTTTTGAATTAGAGTTTTGGATTTCTCTGGATAGACACCTAGGAGTGGAATTGCTGGATCATAAGGTAGTTCCATTTTCAAATTTTTGAGATACCTCCGTACTGTTTTCCATAGTGGCTGCACCAATCTGCAATCCCACCAACAGTGCACAAGCGTTCCCTTTTCTCCACATCCGCGCCAGCACTTGTTGTTTGTTGATTTATTGATGATAGCCATTTTGATGGGTGAGGTGGTATCTCATTGTGGTTTTTATTTGCATTTCTCTGATGATTAGTGCCGTTGAGCATTTCTTCATATGTCTGTTTGCCATCTGTATGTCCTTTTTAGAAAAATGTCTCTTCATGTCCTCTGCCCATTTTTTAATTGGGTTGTTTGTTTTTTTGGAGTTGAGTTGAGTGAGTTTTTTATAAACTTGTGATATTAACCCCTTATCAGATATATCATTGGCAAATATAGTTTCCCATTCAGTAGGATCCCTTTTTGTTTTATTGATGGTTTCCTTTGCTGTGAAAAAACCTTTTTAGTTTGATGTAATCCCACATGTTTATTTTTTCTCTTACTTCCCTCACGCAAGGGGATACATCAGTAAAAATCTTACTCTGGGTAATGTCTGTGAAGTTTCTTCCTATATTTTCTTCTAGGAATTTTATGGTTTCAGATCTTACATTTAAGTCTTTAAGCCATTTTGAATTTATTTTTGTATATGGTGTAAGGAGGTGGTCCAGCTTCATTTTTTTGCATGTGTCTGTCCAGGTTTCCCAGCCCCATTTATTGAATAGACTGTCTTTACCCCACCGTACATTCTTGCTTCCACTGTCATAGATTAAATGGCCATATAGGCATGAATTTATTTCTGGACTCTCTATTCTGTTCCATTGATCTATGTGTCTGTTTTTATGCCATACTGTTTTGATTACTGTAGCCTTGTAGTATAATTTGATGTCAGGTATCTTTATACCTCCCACTTTGTTCTTATTTCTCAAGATTGCTGAGGCTATCCAGGGTCTTTTATGGTCCCATATACATTTTAGGATTATATGTTCTATTTCTGTGAAAAACGTCTTTGGTAGTTTGATAGGAATTGCATTGAATATGTATATTGCCTTAGGCAATATGGACATTTTAACTATATTAATTCTTCCTATCCATGAACATGGTATGTGTTTCCATCTATTTGTATCTTCTTTCATTTCTTTCTTCAGTGTCTTATAATTTTCTGAGTACAGATCTTTTACTTCTTTGGTTAAATTTATTCCCAGGTATTTATAGTCTTTGGAGCAATTGTAAATGGGATTGCTTTTTAATTTCTCCTTCTGATGTTTTATTATTGACATATACAAATGCAACTGATTTCTGAATATTAATTTTGTATCCTGCTACTTTACTAAATTCATCTATCAGCTCTAATAGTTTCTTGGTGGAGTCTTTAGGGTTCTCTATATATAGTATCATGTCATCTGCATATAATGACAATTTTACTTCCTCCTTACCGATTTGGATGCCTTTTATTTCTTTTTCTTGTCTGATTGCTGTGGCTAGAACTTCCAGCACTATGTTGAATAGAAGTGGAGAAAGTGGGCAACCTTGCCTTGTTCCTGATCTTAAGGGGAATGGTTTTAGCTTTTCCCCATTGAGTATGATGTTAGCTGTGGGTTTATCATATATGGCCTTTATTATGTTGAGATATGATCCCTCTATTCCCACTTTCTTAAGGGTTTTTATCATAAATGGCTGCTGGATTTTATCAAATGCTTTTTCTACATCTATTGATATGATCATGTGATTTTTATTTTTCATTTTGTTAATGTGGTGTGTTACATTAATTGATTTGTGGATGTTGAACTACCGTTGCATACCAGGGATGAATCCCACTTGATCATGGTGTATGATCTTTTTAATGTATTGCTGAATTCTGTTCGCTAATATTTTGTTGAGGATTTTTGCATCTTATATTCATTAGAGATATCGGCCTGTAGTTTTCTTTTTTTGTGGTGTCTTTGTCTGATTTTGGGATCAGGGTGATAGTGGCTTTGTAAAAAGTGTTTGGGAGTCTTCCCTCCTTCTGGATTTTTTGGAAGAGCTTGAGGAGAATAGGTGGTAATTTTTTTTTTAACGTTTTGTAAAATTCACCTGTAAAGCCATCTGGTCCAGGGCTTTCGTTTGTTGGGAGATGGTTGATTACTGATTCAATTTTCCTGTTGGTAATCAGTCTATTCAGGTTTTCTGTTTCTTCTTGAGTTAGCCTTGGAAGGTTGCACGCCTCTAGAAAATTGTCCATTTCTTCCAGATTGTCAAATTTGTTGGCATATAGTTGCTCATAGTAATTTCTTAATTTTTTTTGTATTTCTGCGTTATCTGTTGTCTTCTCCTCTTTCATTTCTGATTTTATTAATTTGGGTCCTCTCTCTCTTGTTTTTAATGAGTCTGGCTAAAGGTTTGTCAATTTTGTTTATCTTCTCTAAGAACCAACTCTTGGATTCATTGATCTTTTGTTGTTGTTTTTCTGGTTTCTATTTCATTTATTTCCACTCTGATCTTTATTATCCCCTTCCTGGTACTCCCTTTGGGCTTATTTTGCTGTTCTTTTTCCAGATCTCTTAAGTGTGAAGATAAACTGTTGATTAGTGATGTTTCTTGTTTCTTTAGGTAGGCCTGCAATGCTATAAATTTCCCTCTTAGGACTGCTTTTGCGGCATCCCATAGATTTTGGGTCGTCCTGTTTTCATTTTTGTTTGTCTCGAGATATCTTTTGATCTCTTCCTTGATCTCCAGGTTGACCCATTCATTATTTAGTAACATGTTGTTCAGCCTCCATGAATTGGTGTGTCTTCCAGTTTTTTTCCTGTATTTCATTTCTAATTTCATAGCACTGTGGTCAGAGAAGACACTTGATATGATTTCAATTTTCTTAAATTTATCAAGACTTGTTTTGTGGCCTAACATATGGTCTATCTTGGAAAATGTTCCATGTGCGCTTGAGAAGAACGTGTATTCTGCAGCATTGGGGTGAAATGCTCTGAAAATATAGATTACCTCCAAGTGGTCCAATGTGTCATTTAAGGCTGTTGTTTCCATATTGATTTTCTGTCTGGAAGACCTGTCCCTTGTTGTCAGAGGTGTGTTGAAGTCCCCTACTATGATAGTGTTACTGTTGATCTCTGTCTTTATGTCAGTCAATATCTGTTTTATATATTTAGGTGCTCCTATGTTGGGTGCATAGATGTTTACTAGGGTTATGTCCTCTTGTTGGATCGATCCCTTTATTATTATATAGTGCCCATCTTTGTCTTTTAATATGTTCTTCATTTTAAAGTCTATTTTGTCAGATATAAGTATTGCAACTCCAGCTTTCTTCTCATTTCCATTTGCATGAAATATCTTACTCCAACCCTTCACTTTCAGCCTGTGTGTGTCTTTTGATCTGAGGTGAGTCTCTTGTATACAGCATATACAAGGGTCTTGCTTTCTTATCCACTCAGCCACCCTATGTCTCTTGATTGGAGCATTTAATCCATTTACATTTAAAGTGATTATTGATAGGTACATAATTATTGCCATCTTTAAATTTGTAGTTAGATTGTTTTCATCTTTCTTCTATTTACAGAAGTCCTTTTAGTATTTCTTGCAATGCTGGCTTGGTGGTAATAAATTCCTTTAACTTATTCTTTTCTGTGAAGCTCTTTATCTCTCCATCAACCTTAAATGACAGCCTTGCTGGATAAAGCAATCTAGGTTGTAGGCCTTTGTTTTCCATCACTTTGAGTATCTCCTGCCACTCCCTCCTGGCCTTCAATGTTTCTGTAGAAAAGTCATTTGATAGTCTTATGGGAGTTCCCTTGTGTGTAACCCTCTGTCTTTCTCTTGCTGCTTTTAGGATTCTCTCTTTGTCTTTAACCTTTGCCATTTTAACTATAATGTGTCTTGGTGTTGGCCTGTTTGGGTTTATCCTGCTTGGAACTCTCTGCACTTCCTGGGCTTGTATGTTGGTTTCCTTCATCAGGTTAGGGAAGTTTTCAGACATTATTACTTCAAATATGTTTTCGATCCCTTGCTTCCTCTCTTCACCTTCTGGTACTCCTATGATGCACATGTTGTTGCACTTGATGTTATCCCATAGGTCTCTTAAACCATCTTCATTGTTTTTTATTCTTTTTTCTTTCTGTTTTTCTGTTTGGGTGATCTCTGCTAACTTATCTTCTAAGTCGCTGATTCGATCCTCTGCTTCATCTAGCCTGCTGTTAATTCCTTCAAGTGAGTTCTTTATTTCGGTAATTGTGTTCTTTAGTTCTAACTGGTTGTTCATTATGATTTCTACATCCTTCTTTGTATCCTCTCTAAGCTCCTTAAACATTCTTATCATCAGTGTTCTGAACTCTGTCTCTGAAAGGTTGGTTACCTCTGTTTCATTTGGTTCCATTTCTGGAGGTTTCTTCTGTTCTTTTATTTGGGATATGTTTCTTTGTTTCCCCATTCTGGCTGACTCTCTGTGTTTGCTTCGATGTGTTAGGTAGATTCCCTAGAGTTCTTAGTTCTTGCTGGGTTATCTTATGTAGTATGTGTCCTTTATATTTGACTTGAATTACTTTGTTCTTCTCTGCGTGTGCTCCAAAGGTGACTCTTGTGTTGTGTATATTGTCATGTTAAAGAAGATCTTTCATTGCTTTTCAGTTGTGAGTAGGTGGGGTTAACTCCTAGGCTGACTAGTTGTGAGACTTGGCTCTGCCCACTACAGGGTGTTCTGCTGCGTGAGAGTTGACTGCTTAAATGTGGTTTGGCCTCTATGGGCTCTTGAGCCTGTAGAGAATTTCCTCTGGGTGTGTCACTTGTAGGTCAAACCTGGTAGTACTCTGGTTTGGTCTGGAGTTGGCCTCTGGGTGTGTTGAATCATGTGCCTCTTAAGTTGGGCCCGTGACTGTGTTGTCCCTGGTGTCTGCACACCTCTAGGGGTCTCAGCTGTGTGGGTGGGCCTGAGTCTGGCTGGCAGGTCTTCCCCGTCCTCTCCTGGAATCCTAGGGTGATCATATTTTTCAAATAACATTTACACATGTGTATGTGCACAGAAATAGATCTGGAAATATACACAGTACAGGTGTCCCACATGTGTATGGTGGGACTAAGTGAAATGATTTTTTTACTTACATGTATATTTCTTCCTACAATAAAAATGGGTTATGTGCTTAATTAAATTTTTAAAATCTGGTTTGTGATGGTGGTGGTGGTGGGTATGTGTGATTTTTGAATGGGGCTTGTGATTTCAAGAGTAGAGAATGAAAATCAAAAATTTTGCAAAACCCTCTTGTCATAAAAGGAGAATGGATTTATAGAAATTCAATGACATAAAAATGAAATGGTTACAAAAGCTGCCAAATTAGGAAAGATTAGCCATCCCAAATATTAGATGAAGCATCTCATTATATCAAAAGATGAGAGATTGCCAGGGTGGGAGCAGATCTAAAATTCCTGTCCTGCTCTATTTCTAAGTGTAACATGGTTGTGGTAGACCAGCCTGACAGAGTTTTTATTGATTCTGTCTCGACAGCTGGGCTGTAAAATATTACATACCACGGATGACGCACATTCACCCTGGAACATTTCTCACTCCCCACCAGTATCTAATCTAGCCTTTTGCCAGCTGCTGGGAGGTGAAAACTAATGACTTGGAAACAGGTCACAGCCTGTGGGCATCACAAATGGGAAAACCTGCAGGCAGGAGTTCCTGCCAGGTGGTGTAGTAATTAAACCAAACTGCAATTCAGCAGAAATTTGGTGTTGGGGAAATGACTGAGACATTTCTCTATACTTGAGAAACTTAAAAAATTAAGCATGGAGAGAACCAGAGTTTCAATGTAAAATTGTCAGAATGAAGCGGGTACAGGAACTCCACCTGAGAGTTCAGAAGGCTCCCTGAAAGGTGTGGTGGTGAACTACATCTTGAAGGGGGTGAGTGAGCAATGCATGATCAATGACAGTGGTGGGAAGAGTGCTCACAGGAAGAGGAAGGAGGGAGCAGGAGCCAAGCTCCTAGGCAGGTCAGCAGGCAATTACAAGTACCAGGTAGGGCTTGAGGTCTGGTGAGCTGTGGATGAGAGAATAAGTCTACTTTTAGCAGGTATTAGAAATGCCATTTATGGGCACTTGCACTTCATATCATGGGGAAACAGGAGAATTGTAAGAATCAGGTTTTCATTTCTGATACTTCAGCTGCAATACAAAGGCATTTGTCTTCGTACACCATGTCTTTCACATGGTAGGTGCTCAGTAAATATCTGTCGTGCGCGGAGGCCTTCTCGCCGCACCATCTTTCAGGCGGGGCGGCCTGCGGGGTCTCTGCTCCCGCTCCCCACACAAGAACGCAGGATATGGTGAGGCCGAAAAGGAACACCCACGGAGCCATAGGTAGGGGAGCCATACCACCACGGTCTCACTGAAGGCTGGGCCCACTGGACGCGTGACCTGCCGTCCGCCTTTCCGCCAACCGACAGACCGACGACTCTCCTCCACTCTCTCGACTCTGTTCCTCTCTTCGGCTCTGCTCGGCTCTGCTCGGCTCCTCGGCTCTCCTTCGTAGCCGCAGCAGTTATACCAGCTGCCAATCCGCCAACCGGCCACAGCCGACGGCCATTCACCACCCGAGCCAGCACTCCTCCACGTGAGGCCGAGAGCCTGTAAACTACTTTCTGGGGCTCTGTCCCCACAATATCTGTTGAATGAATGGTCAGTGAAGAAAGGAAAGACAAAAACAGGTGTAATGCAGGGACTCAGCTCCCGCTCCCCGCACAAGAATGCAGGATAGGGTGAGGCCAAAAAGGAACAACAATGGAGCCATAGATAGGGGAGTCATACCTTTATATTCTTGATAGTGGTTGGTCGAGACAAAAAAAGCAAACATTCATCAGTACCCCAACGAGGGGTCTTCCTGCACCCCAGTCTCGCTGGCGGCCGGGCAAGACACAGGAAGTAGGATCAACACGATCCACAATCTGCTTGCTAACCACACTTGCTAGCCGCAATCTGAGCTTGCTAGCAGCCGTTATATCAGTGGCCAATGGCTAACTAGTTACAGCTGATGGTGAACTAGTTACGGCTGATGGCCATCTACTACCTGAGCCAGCACCTTTCCACGTGAGATTGAGAGCCTAGAAACTGCTCTCTGGGACTCTGTCCCCACAATAGGTTTAGTGGACTTGCAGCAAAATATGGAGATAATGAAACTCCAGACAGGTGTGTGTGTGTGTGTGGGGGGGGGGGTGACACAGATATCACAGGCCCAATGCAGCTTTGTTTTATTTTGTTTTTAATATGCTAATATTGCAAGAGAAAGATTGATTCTGGGATCTCCAGAGCTAAGACTCTACTGACAACTTCCTAGAGCCCAGCTACTCACAGGATGGTCTGGCAGGGCGGCTGGGAGCTTGTTAGAAAAGTAAAATTTCCAGCTTCCTGCTGGTACCCCCAACTCAGAATCTCCATTTAACAAGATCCTCAGGTGAGGAGCAGGAGGTTTAAAGTTTAAGGAGCAGGCCTAGACACAGACACTCTGGCTATGTGATGAGTCATCAGGAGTACCTGGGAGAAGTGATAAGAGCTAGGAGACCTGAAAAACCCACGTTTCCCCAGTTCTCCTTTGCCTGACTAAAAGTAGGGATACACTAACAGAAATCTATAGTTTTCTCTCCAAACTCCAACAATTTTTTATGATTCAAACTCATATTTCGGGAGTGCCAAGAGTGAGACTCTTGTAACTAGGGACCCCCTATCCCATTCACTCAGTTACCATGTAATGTCACCATCTTCCGGCTCTCTGGCCTGGGTATCAGCCATGCCTCCTGAGGAAAGATGGGCAGGATGCTTGCCTAGAAGGGCACTCTGTTTCAGAGGTGACAATTCTGCACCACCTTTAATGTATCAGCAAGTACTGCTATGTACCAGGTGCTGCATTTGTATTTAACCTTATGGAGCAGGCATAATGATCATTCCTATTTTATAGATGCAGAAACTAAAGCCCAGACTAACAGCTTGTAAATGGAGTGATGCCTGCTTATCACTTGTGCTGCAATGGCAGAGCTGCTTGATGTTCTGAATACTGTACCAAACCTCTAGCAGAAGAGCTTTTATCACTTATTGCTGGACAGATGAGCCAGAGAAACCACTGAGAAGGAACTAGAGACATAGTGAATGGTTTTCAAATGAGTTAAGAAAACAAGAATGTGAAAAGAATCTTATTCTGGCAATGCCACTGTAAGGCAGATGACTTTCCAGGAACCAAGTTCCTCCTACTGAGTCCCCATAACCTCTAGCATAATCAGGCCCAAACTCTAGCCTGTGCCACTGTGACAAATAGAGGGACCTCACTGAAGGATGCCACTATCACAATTAGCTGCCTATGAAGAAGGCCGGACAAGACCAAGAGAAGCGGGACAGAAGTGAGGTAGGAATGCCAGACCATGGCCATAGGGACCTCCTGGATAGAGGCAGCTGAAGGATTTGTTCCAGAAGGCTTGAAGCCCCAAAGATTAGTGCTGACTGTCCAAAGGGGCAGTGTCTTCATCACCAGTGGTCCAGGGATAACTGAGAGAACAAAACAGAACCTTTGGGGCAGCCTGATGCCAGAGGTCCAAACTTGGGCAATGCCCAGGAGTGAAAGAAAGAAAACTGGTGCCTAGGGGGACTGAGGGCTCTGTCCCAGGTCCACTGTGGTCTGAATGACTGAGTCTGTCTGTTTGGTGCCCAACTCAGAGGTGATCTAAGGAAGAGGAAGTGGGAGGGAGACCTATGAGCTGTGCCCGCAGAGCCAATCTGTAAGACACTTGAGTCAGGACAAAAATCTTGTAGGTTGGATGTCCTTTGCTTCCAAGCTTTAGAATTTCTATTTTCTTCAAGAGAGTTTCTAACCTCATCTTACAGAACTATCTTGCGAAAGGGATTTCCTCACCTGGATGAAGAATTGGTGGGGGGCATGTCAGTGAACCCCTAGAGGCCAGAAGCAGTGGCCTCCTGCAGTGACTTGCCTCAGAGCCTGAGTGTGAGTGAAGGAAGCTGAAATAGGGATGACGAGGCACTGAGAAGGGCAGGGGTTAGGGGCAGCTGGGAAGGCTCTAATCCCTTCTCTCCTGGACTCTGAATTACCTTCCTCCTCCTCCTCCTCCTTTAGTCAACAATTCGGGGCTGTGCTTAGCCTTAGCAGGCTCCCCTGCTGGATGGCCATTATGGGGGCTCATACAGGACAAGGCTGACTTTAGTTCACACCCTCCCTGATCCTGGCCTTGGGGGTTAGTTACTTCTGGGCTTCTGGTTCTGTAGAAAGATGTAGCAGCATAGACTGAGGAAATACTGCGAGTTCCAAATTATAACGACATCTTCTGTGTCTTTTTAAAATTTCTAACTGAATCTTTGCATAACTGAATACAGGATTCAACACACACACACACACGCAATACTCCCCCATTCTTTTTTTTTTTTTTTAATACTCCCCCATTCTTATGCATGGAAGCAAGACATGCTCATTGGTACACTATAACGAAGATCTGCCCACAAACACTGCTCTGGGTAAAAGCTGGGTAGATGGCAGCTGGCCCTCTGCCTATGGGAACACACACATCAACCCTTTGGCTTTTTATGAGAATATCCAAACAAAGGGGCATAATTGTGTGAAATGCCAGCTGAGGAGCCAGCCTGTGAGCCTACCCAGGTGATCAGTGGCACAGGGCTGGGGACGAATATCACAGATCAAGAATTCAGAAATAATCAACACAAGACTCCTCTTTCAGCAGAAGAATGGAATGCTATAATCTGGTGTGTCTCCCTCAAAGAGAAAGAGACAGGATCTACACCGAGCAACTTCCATACTATCTTCTTCCCAGAAATCTGTCAAAATTGCTAGGGAAAGAGGAAAACAAATAAAAGAAAAAAGGGGGCCAGTCTAACAGTGATGATGATGTGCCTTGGTGTGCAGCTCTATAAGCCTGCCGCTCTGTGAAGGAGACAACACTAATTATCCAGCTGCATTTTCTTTAATAACATTATCTTGGCTGTTTTATATGCTATTGCTTAAATCAGTCCACCCTCCTAAACAACCCTGATTCTCATTATTATGTGAATTGCATTAGACCTAATAAAGGTTACAAGCAAGTTTCAAAAAGATCCAACTGATTTCAAGTAATGTAATTGTGTGCTAGAACAAGGTCCAACAATATTTAAAGGACTACAAGAAAACCTAGTGCTCAATAACATAAAACTTACAATGTCTAGTATCCAATCAAAAGCTACAAAGAAGCAGGACAATATGGCTTATAACCATGAAAAAAATCAATCATAGAAATAGACCTAGAGATGAAAAAGATGATGAAATTAGCAGAGAAAGCATTCATTCAAGTAGGTAGAGGAAAACATGAACACAGAGGAGAGAAAGGGAAAATTTAAAAAAACACAAATAAAACTTCTAAAATTTAAAAATATAATATCTGTGATGAAAAATACTTGTATGAGATTAACAGTAGACTACTAGACACTTTAGAAAATATCTGTGAATTGAAGGAATAGCAGTCAAAATTTGGAAGCACAGAGAGAAAAGACTGAAAAGTTTATCAGTAAACTGTTAGACCATGTCAAGAAGTCTAAAAACATATGTAATTGGAATCCCAGAATAAAGTGGAGAGACGGAAAAAAAATTTTGAAAAAATTATGGTGGATATTATGTGAATTTGATGAAAATTATAAGCTCACGGAGTCAGGAAGCTCAATGAACCTCGAGTAAAATAAATGTAGAGGAAGGCACATCATATTAAAACTGCTGGAAAATAGTAATAAAGCAATCATCTTAAAAGCAGCTAGACAGAAAAATAAAACATTACATATGGGGAAAAAAGTCGACAATTACTAGTGACTTCTCATACAGCACAAGTCGAGACAAAGAATGACACCTTTATAGTGCTGACAGAAAACAAGTTACCCATCTAAAATTCTATATCCAGCAAATATATCTTTCAAAAATGAGGCAAAATAAAGACATTTGCAGCTAAACAAAAGTGAGAGATTCAGTGCCAGCAGATCTGCTCTATAAGAAATGCTAAAGGAAGTTTTCTCAGGCAGAAGGAAATGTGATCTACCCAAAGAGATGAAGAGACCTAAATTGGTAAATATGTGGATATATATGTTTTTGATCTCTTAAAATGATAACTGTTTAAAGCAAAAGCTATAATAATGTATAGTGGGGTTTTCAAAATATGTGAAAATAAGATATGGCTACAAAAGCATAGAAGACAGGACAGCAAATGGAAGCACACTGTTGTAAGGATCTCACCAAATGCATAAAGTGAAATAATGCTATTTGAAGGTAGATGGTGGTAAATTAAAGATTTATATTATAAACCCTAGAGCAACCACTGAAAACATAAACAGAAATAAGCTAATATTGGAGATAAAAATGGAATAAAATAAAACTTGTAATAGAGAACCAATGAACAATAGCCAAAAGTGAAGTGAAAATATCAAGAGCAGAACTGAGATAGACTGGCTCCGAGGACTGCGCTCTTATTATAACAACGGTGCAAAATAATGTGCCACATAAAACATCAGAGTAAGAAAAGTTTTCTGAGGAAAATTGGAAATTCAACATAACTTTAAGAGCTGAAAAGCATTTTAGGAAGAGAAGTGAAATAAGATATTTTAGAGAGGGAGAATGGCATTGCAGTGGTGAAGGTGGGAGAAGGGGAAGTACAATATTTTTAGCTGAAGAAGATTCATGCAGAAAGTTATAAGAGAATCTTGAGCGGCAAAGGGGTTGGCCAGATGGTCAAGTGCAAGTGCCTTGAATTTAGACTTGAGCCTCTAAGGATTTCCTATCTCTGAATTAGTCCCTTGCCCTCAGCTGCTGCTCTAGATATCACTCTTTAACTGGTATAGTCACCTGTTTTGGTGCTATAGTTCACATACAATTAGAGTCAGAAAACCTGGGGTTTATATCGAGGTCTTCCACTTACAGCTGAATGACTTGAGAGCAAGTTACTTAATCTAAACCTGAGTTCTTTCAGGAACTGTCAGTTCCCTACTGGATGAGACTGCCAGTCACATGGCCCATTCTTATAGGAGGGCACGTGATCTAGGCTAGTCATCAGTGTCCCTATTCCCTTGATCATATGACTGATTCAAGGATGGACACATGACACAGATCTGGCCAGTCTGGGTTCTTTTTGTCTCTTGGTCTCTAGCAATAGAGCGGTATGAACTTAAAATTGCTACTATGTGGGGAGATCCTGCCAAAGAATGAAGCCAAAACATAAGAATGCAGAGCCAAGAGAGTAAGTAATAAAGAAGAAAGTTCTGATAACATATTCAGAGGCTCCAGACGTAGCCATGATAGAACCTGAGAGATCAGCCCCTGGACCTTTTAATTATGTGAGCCAATAATTTCTCAAACTTACCCCTTCTGTAAGCAAAGTTTTAATTTATTTCAGACACAATCAAAAGCACCCAAACTATACAGTATTCCTGTGAGGGTGAAATCACATAAATGTGTAATAAAGAGCACATGTTCAATAAGTACTAGCTATTATCACTTTCTTATCACTACACATACCTTAATGACATTTAATTCTCCATACAAGAAGATATTAAGAACTCTATTTTATAGAGGGATTTAGAGAGGTGAAGTAACTTTTTAAATGTTCCAAGGATAATAAATTACACAATTGAAATATCTTTCCATGCTCCATGGTAATCTCTATAGTAACATTTCTTGTACATAGTAGGCACTTGGTAAATGTTGACTCCCTTCTCCTTTCCTATAAATGAGATCCTAAAATCATGTCTATATGCCCAAGAGCTAAAAGAAAGCAGAATATGGAAAGTTGCTTCTCTAGATTCTGGCTCCCTTAGGTATAGTTTGCTCTTCAGAGCGTTATCTTTGAATGATCTGACATACTCAATGCTAGAACCTTCCTGTCTTCGCCTCTGAAGGCCTGTCCCTCTCACCTGACCTTCCACATTCTCAGGTACTTCTGGATGTGGGCATCCCACAGATCCCCTGGCCCTGGCTGGCCCTCTAGCCCTGTGACTCGCATTAGTCTTAGATGTCTACCAGTTTCTCCCTGGGCAAGTGTGTCCCACAAGCTCTCCTGTGTGACCCAGGTGCCCCACAGCTGCACATTCCTGGTGTGCATCCTGCTGCCCTCTCCTCCCACCCAATTCACCAAAGCAGTTTTGGTTCTTTCTCCTCAGTGACCAGCTTTGCAAGTCAATGAACATATTCATGAAAACAAATCCCATTACTTGAGCTGATAAATGTTCATGATCAGCACAACCTGACATGGACATTTCATTATAGGTCATTGAAAGGAATTCACCTAGAAGTCATGGATATGTGTGTCATCAGCTGACTACAAGTTAGAAATTTGGATCAAGAAATCTTTCAAGTTATATAAAAGTCTAATCACTATGTTGTACACCTGAAATTAATATAATATTGTATGCCAATTGTAATTAAAAAATAAAATTTAAAAAGATAAAAAAATAAATGAAAAAAGGAGAAATCTTCTTTCATTAAGTCTTCAGCTGTCCATTTTAGAAAATGAGGACTCCCAACATGAAACACTTTGCAAACTCATGTCTGCAGAGAGCACAGAAAGAGGAGCTAGGAGATCTGGGTTAATATCACTTCTTAGGCAATATCTACTTATAAAAGAAACCTTCCTTCCTAATAGAACCTCTAAATTATTGGAGTGAAAATGTAGCCAACTAAAAGACTACTTCTCTCAGCCTTCCCTGCAAAAAAAAGGGCCAAGGAAAGGCAAACAGAAGTCATTGGAGGAACTCCTGGCATAGGTCTTTAAAGTGGCTTTCTCAGCTGGAAGGTGCCCTTTTACTTTCCCTCCAACACCTTCTTGCCTAGAACCGAGATATCATGACCAGAGCTGCAGTGGCCATCCTGAAGCCTGAGGAGAACTTGAGGTTGAAAGCCAATGGAAGTGATACCGTGTTTCCCCGAAAATAAGACCTAGCTGGACAATCAACTCTAATACGTCTTTTGGAGCAAAAATTAATATAAGACCCAGTCTTATTTTACTATAAGACCGGGTCTTATATAATATAGTATAGTATAAGCCTGGGTCTTATATTAATTTTTGCTCCAAAAGACTCATTAGAACTGATTGTCCGGCTAGGTCTTATTTTTGGAGAAACACGGTTAAGTAGAGCAGAAAGAGGATATTGTAGAGCCACACTGTGTGTCTCTAGACATTTTTAAGCGAGAGGAAAAAATAACTCAAAGCCACTGTTGCTAGATATCGAACATCAGCCCTAAGTGATACAGTGATGTAGGAACATTGCTAATTAAGCAATGAGCCTTAGTTTCCTCATTTTGTAAACTGATGGGGTCCTATTAGACCTCCCCTCCATTTCTAAAACTCTACAATTTTAAGACTCTATATGGATACACAAATACAAAATCCCCAAGGCTTGCCTGATCTCTATTCTATATTGGCCTTCTGGGCAAATTTGAAAGCATGTACATCCTTAGGCAGAAATCAAAATGGTTATGAAGATAGAATTACCACATAACCCAGCAATTCTACTCCTAGATATGTATCCAGGAGAAATAAAAGCATACAACACAAACATGCATATGAATGTTCATAGCAGCATTATTCTTAATAGCTAAAAAGTGGAACCAAATTAAATGCCCATCAATTGATGAATGGGTAAATAAAATGTAGTATAAGAGGTCTGGCAATTAAGTTCATGAACTCATCCTAGGAAAAGTGCTACATAACTCATTGCTGAATATCACTACAGTCACCTTCGAAGTACTCCCCTTGGGAAGCTATGCACCAAAGCCAGTGCCTAGTCCACTCTTTAAAGCAATTTTGGAACTCTTTTTCTGGAATGGCTGGCCATCAGAGCTGTTGTCGTATTCCCCTTGATGTCCTGAATGTCATCAAAATGTCTTCTTTTCAGTATTTCCTTTATCTTTGGTTAAAGAAAGAAGTCATTGGGGGCCAGATCAGGTGAGTAGGGAGGGTGTTTCAATACAGTTATTTGTTTACTGGCTAAAAACTCCCTCACAGACAGTGCCATGTGAGCTGGTGCATTGTCCTGATGCAAGAGCTCCTTCAGGACCGTTTTTGTACACACCTTTCTCATGCCAAGATTTTTAGTTAAGATTTTCCTAACTATTTCTCTACTGATGTTTATTTCGCCTGCTATGCTTCTCAGTCAGCCGATGATTTTGACACAAAATTCAATGAATTTTTGCAATGTTTTTGTCAGTTCTGCTCATTACTGGCTGCCCTGACCTCTCTTCATCAGTGATGTGTTCTCTCCCCTCAGAAAAACGTTTAATCCCTTTGTACACTGCTGGGTTCTTCATGGCATTATCCCATAAACTTGGACTAATATGTCCCTGATTTCACTTCCACTTTTGCCAAGTTTAAAAAGAAATTTAATGTTTATTCATTGCTCTAATTCAAGCCCAGACATTCTTGCATCAGCACACAAAATCACGCAACAACAATAATGAACGCCACTCAGCAAGACACCGCCACATGTCGACACGAACACAGCTGTGAGACACTGATATACCAAGGTTATGAAATCTTACTGAGCTGTTTGTACAGTGCTGCCAAATATAAACGCACGGTGGCAAATTCGCGAACTTAATTGCTATACTTCGTATGCATACAATGGAATATTATTTATCGATAACAAGGAATTAAGTACTGAGACATACTATAACATGGATAATCCTTGAAAACATTATGCTAAATATAAAAAGGCAGACACAAAAGACCACATATATGATTCCATTTATGAAATGTTCAGAATAGGCAAGTTCATAGAGACAGAAAGAAGAGTGTTGCCAGGGGTTGGAGGGTGAGGAGAATGGGGAGGGAATGCCAATGGCTATGGGATTTCTTTTTTGGGTGATGACAATGTTCTGGAATTACATTGTGGTGATAGTTGCCCAACTCTGTGAATATACTAAAATCCACTGACTTGTACTCTTTTAAATGGTGACTTTTATGACATATGAATTATATGTCAGTTAAAAGAAAAAGAAATGACTATGGAACATTTTGAGTGAAATCAATTGCACCAAGAGAAGCTTCTCTGGGTATGTGTTGGCGAGTATGTCCTAAGAAAAATATGAGGGGTAGGGGAGGTAGGGGGGAAAGCCTCTAAGAAACAAAGGTATGAGTGAGTCTGTTTTCAAGTGAATGGCTCAAGTTTGAGGCACATTTATAAAAGTGTGACATCACAGTAGACTATTGCTTACACATTGAAAAGAAATCGGCATTATAATAGTTATCAAGTGGCTTTGTCTAGTACACAAATCACCTCTTAACTAAAATGGAGGTATGTAAAAGGTGGGACTCCAAAGAATTTTTATTAACTTCCTGCTCATTTGCACAATAAATATCCCGATAGAATATTCTTCTTGCACTCATGATTGCATTAAAACACGGTATTGGTGGTGTTTTAGAACCGGAAGTTCTGCATTATCTGTCAAAATGATGGCATTAGAGACCAACGGTTTGGCATGTTATCTGTGCTAAGCCCACACAGGGAGGTGGAGTTGTGGACCAAGGACACCTTTGAGTTTTTCCTTGAAACCAGGAACTTTCTTTTTCCCATCTTCATAATCCTCATGTGTTCTTGTGTAAATAGGACCTGAGATATGCAGCTGGAGAGAAAAGAACACTGGGTTCAAGATCTGACTTGTGCAGAAAGAACCCTGTGACCTTAGACAAAAGTCTCTGACCCTCAGTCTACTTGTTACAAAATAAGGTCAAGCTAGGTGATCGCTTAAGGTTACTTTTAGTTCAAATTTCTATTTATCTAATATGCTGTTAGGGATGAAATGGGAAATCTAACAGACTTAGGTCATCTCTGGGGCTGATGGTAAATTTGGAGCACATTAGGGTTCCCGTGTCTTCTCAGACTTCCAGGACGACCTCCAGGTGACTTTAATTCCCTCCCTAATGCTAACTTCTGACTCGGCATCACATCCTAGTGGGTCTTGTAATCTGGGTGCTGTGCCTGCCCAGAAGTGAATATTGTCCTGCTGGCACATCAAGAAGAGATAGAACTTTTCCTTTACAGAGTGTTGAAAACACACCACCATCACCACCACCACCAAATCCCATCACACAACAGTAATGAAACAAAGGAAGCTCAGTTTCAAACAGTAGCTCTTAATCTAGGTGTTAGTTTGTGTATTTTCTTGTTTTTGAACCGTTTTCCTGAGTATGTATTTCATGTGCATATTGATATTATACAAGTGCTTTTAAAGCTTTGCCCCAGAGCATCTGCTTGACTGATCAGTCTGGCACCCACTCTGAACATGCGTAAGCTCTAGCAGTGTGCAGTTGTGGGTGTGCTGACAGGCTGGCAGGCTGGCCTGCTGGGTGCCTGCTTATCCCTCTTCTCACAAGGTGGGAAAGAGAAGCAAGATACAGCATGCCAAGAGGCACCTGGCAGCAATCCCTCTCTTCTCCAAAGTTACTGATCATGTGTCTGACAGGTTGTGGGGAATGCATGGCCAAGGATAGATCCAGGGGGCCCTGGCAGCTAACCCAAGTCTTCAGGTCATTTAAAACCAATGTTACCCTTCAATTAGATTGTTGGAAGCTTTACACCAGCTCAGCAGGGAGGGCACCTGCCAGTTCCCTGTTAAATATAGAAAACTGGAGCAGAAGGCACTGGTTTCTTATCTGTTTGACCCCACTCAGCACTAGGTCTAGTTTTTCTGATATATAATACTTGTAGAGTGAACTGGTGCTCTTTTCCATTTATGGGGGCTATTTCGTAGAATTAACATATTTTCACACTGTTTAGAATGACACTGCTCGCTTTTCTTGGAACTGTTTTCAAATACATGACAGGCTTCTTTAATACGGGAATCCTTATCCAGCCCTCATTTTTCTTCTGTTTTAAATGCTTAAGTAGGAGTAGAACCAAATAGAATGAAATGAAAACAGGGTAAGGTTTAAAGTATTATTTTCTTCTAGTTTTGAATGTCTAAAAATTAGAAAAATCATAAACCTACAGTTTTCCTGATTTTTTCTTCCCATAGAGGTATGTAAATAAGTTTTTTACATTTGTTTATAACTTACACTCCACTTCTTTTCCCAAAATAAGAAACTGGCCCAGAAAAGGCTTGCATTCATACCATTTTGACAAAGTATAATTGATCCCACAGAAGCATATGATCTTAACTGAAAGTCACTTGTTGGAATCCCATGGTTTCTTTAGTGGTAGAGTTTGAGTCTAGAGGCTGTGGTGGGTTCAAATCCCAAATTCCAGCTCTGCATGGTAAAAATGCAATAAACTAAAAATTGTGTCTTGCCCTTTAAAGTAAAATTCTCCGATGCAGAATTTATACTTTCATATAAATTCAAATGTGTTAACTTAAGTAAAAATAGTTTGTTATGTAGTATAAACATGATTGCTGAGAAGAAAATTTGCTTGAGAATTTTAGTGTATTAACAATTTATAAATCTGTGGCTATTCCTAAGTACAGCTGGTTTCATTAACCTATAAAGATAGTATCATACCCTTTGTCAGAAAATTCCACTTAGAGAAACTTATAGGATAGCCAGTCTCATATCCACAATCATACAAGCGTATGCCTAAAATGGTTCACTGTGGTACTATACTATATGAAAAAGCATAAAAATTGACATGTCCATTGATAGGAAATTGGTTAAAAATATGGCACAACTACATAATGGACACTGTGTATCCATTTAAAGGATAGAAACTGTGTTTTAGTAAATAAAGGAGGCAGCAGAACAGTGTTAGTATGTGTGTGAATAAAGCAAAAAGGAATCTACATAGGTTTGAAGTATATGGAATATTTCTGCAAGGATGCAAGACAGATAAGAATGCTAAGAATGGTTGCCCTCCAGCATAGAAACTATACCCAGGGACACAGAAGGAAGCGAGACTTTCCACTCTATCCTTTAGAATTTTGTCCTGTATGGATGTAGTAAATAGTCAAAAAAAATTTTGTAAAGGAAATAGAGGTATAGTAGGATTTCTACATGAAAATACATTTAGTGTGATTTCAGGGAGGCATCACTTCAACTAATAAAATATTTACTTTGAGTCATTTCAACATTTGGATTTATCTCCCATCTTAAATTGGTACAATTGTAGTTGGTTAGTTCAACTTTACCACCGAAAGAGTAAATTCGTTTGAACTTTTACCTCTCCCTTCCCGTTTCTAAAGGAACAATTTACTATGTGTTCTGTAAGTTACACTTAAATTGATAATAAAGAACTCAATAAAGAGGAGACAGAAAAGAGGACCATCAGGACACAAATATTTATGTGATTTTAGCCATTACAACAGTAGTTCAGAAATATCTCAAGTGTTACATTGATGTTATCAGTATTACAAAAAGAAAAAAATGACAGGCAACAGTGAAGAGCACCAGAGAACCAGCGCGCACACCTAGAGCAGACCATGCTTCTTTCCTTCAACTGCCAAGGTATTTTCACCAGTAAAATATCACCAGTAAGCCCCCCGCCCCATGCTTTCCTCACCGAGTTTCCCCAACCTGTGTTAGATTGTGACCTTAAGCCTCATCCTCGCCCTCCTCCTCCTCGAACTCCCCCTGTTCGTCGGCAGTGGCGTCCTGGTACTGCTGGTACTCGGACACCAGGTCGTTCATGTTGCTCTCGGCCTCGGTGAACTCCATCTCGTCCATGCCCTCGCCCGTGTACCAGTGCAGGAAGGCCTTGCGCCGGAACATGGCCGTGAACTGCTCCGAGATGCGTTTGAACAGCTCCTGGATGGCCGTGCTGTTGCCGATGAAGGTGGCCGACATCTTCAGGCCGCGCGGCGGGATGTCGCACACGGCCGTCTTCACGTTGTTGGGGATCCACTCCACGAAGTAGCTGCTGTTCTTGTTCTGCACGTTGAGCATCTGCTCGTCCACCTCCTTCATGGACATGCGGCCCCGGAAGATGGCGGCCACCGTCAGGTAGCGGCCGTGGCGGGGGTCGCAGGCGGCCATCATGTTCTTGGAGTCGAACATCTGCTGGGTGAGCTCGGGCACCGTCAGGGCGCGGTACTGCTGGCTGCCCCGGCTGGTCAGCGGGGCGAAGCCGGGCATGAAGAAGTGCAGGCGCGGGAAGGGCACCATGTTCACGGCCAGCTTGCGCAGGTCGGCGTTCAGCTGGCCCGGGAAGCGCAGGCAGGTGGTGACCCCGCTCATGGTGGCCGACACCAGGTGGTTGAGGTCTCCGTACGTGGGGGTGGTCAGTTTCAGGGTGCGGAAGCAGATGTCGTACAGCGCCTCGTTGTCAATGCAGTACGTTTCATCTGTGTTTTCTACCAGCTGGTGGACGGAGAGCGTGGCGTTGTAGGGCTCCACCACCGTGTCGGACACCTTGGGCGAGGGCATCACGCTGAAGGTGTTCATGATGCGGTCGGGATACTCTTCCCGGATCTTGCTGATGAGCAGCGTGCCCATCCCTGACCCCGTGCCGCCCCCCAGCGAGTGGGTCAGCTGGAAGCCCTGCAGACAGTCACAGCTCTCTGACTCCTTCCTCACCACGTCCAGGACTGAGTCTACCAGTTCAGCTCCCTCCGTGTAGTGGCCCTTTGCCCAGTTGTTCCCCGCCCCGCTCTGGCCTGCCAGAGGGAAAGACACTTCATAAGTCACTGGTGATTGGTTTAAATTCCTGTTTACTTTAAACCCCTTAATGAGTCAGTGTTCAGATAAGATTAATTCAGGTTGTTACCTAACTGTCCAGACATTAAAATATTTGGTTGTGGATATAATTATAAGTAAGGAAATCTAGGAATACCTAGCTATTAGAGGTGTTTTAGCTCATATTAAAAGTAAACGAACACACAACTGGATGTTCTTCATGCTTTCCCTCAGGTAGTCACACCTCTCCACACTGAGCTACCTGGAGTAAGATCAGCCTCCCATGCCATCAGCCGGCCCAGTCACTCACCAAACACGAAGTTGTCGGGCCTGAAGATCTGGCCGAATGGTCCAGACCTGACTGAGTCCATCGTGCCTGGTTCCAGATCCACAAGGATGGCCCGAGGTACGTATTTGTTACCTGAGGGGAACAGAGCTGGACTTAGACCTGCAGGTAGAGAGCTCTGAAGAGAAAGACTGTACCAGCTTCCCTTTCTCAGGCACTGCTGTTGCCCCCCAAACAAAGACTCACACAAGACCCACCAAATTCTCAAAGGATTCATTCGACTGTGAACCAGAAAGCCCACTAAAATACCACAGTGAAAGAGTAGGAATCCGAAATCCTCTAGTCCACCCTCCCCTGGGGCCACACTCCTGGGGCTAGTTCCCCGGAACAGAGGGGGTGAAAAACTGAAGTGGTGGTGGGAAGTAAAGGCAATTACCAGTGGCTTCATTGTAGTACACATTGATTCTCTCCAGCTGCAAATCACTGTCTCCATGGTAACTGCCAGTGGGGTCGATCCCATGCTCATCACTGATGACCTCCCAAAACTGTGGCACAGTAAAAGGTTAAATTTAGCCACGCCCGACGGTCAGAAAGGCCACGACTTACAATGAATAGCACCCTCCCCCCACCCTCAGTTCCGACAACCCTTCCTTTCAGGGAGCTTTAGGGCTGGGTGACCCGGCACAGCCGCAGGGCTTGTATTTTGCAGAGGCAAAAAGTTGAAATTAGGCGTTTCCCCAGGGAACAGCTGCTCGCGGCAGGAGGCGAGGGTTTGGGAATGAGCGGGAGGAACCAGCAATAGAACCATCCGCATCCTCGGCGAAGCACAGCGCTCAGGGTCACAGCTGCGGGAGCCCGCCAGAGGCGGGAGCGCAGGGACTCCAGCCCTCGCGGAGTGAGTGTGTGGGGAAGAGCGAGTGGAAGGACTGGTGGTTTTAGATTCAAAGCACGTCCCGAGACCTCAGGACAATCACTCTCTCCCCTCCCCCCCCAACTCGACTCGGGTTCAAGCGAGTCAAATCAATTCTCCCTGCGTCCCGCCGCCTCCCGCAAACGCGTGCGCGCAGTCTCGGAAATACACTGGCGCCTTCTCCAGGCTCGCGTGTCTGGCTAAGTGAAGAGCAGGGAGGAAGCGGAGGCCGAGAAATGACCAGGATTTCAAATGAATTACAGCAAAAATGAAAAAGAGGTTACTCCCCCTCCCCCACGAAAGTCGCCTCCGAGCCCACGCCCCACTCGGCAGCACAAAGCAGTCTGCACTTGGAGAGCCCCAGGCCTGCTCAGGATGCCGCTGGCGCCCAGGAACCCAGAAGAGCTCTACTTTAGGCCTGGGTCCTCGCTCCATCCCCACCCAGTCCTCGGTGCGCCCACCTTGGCTCCAATCTGGTTGCCGCATTGGCCCGCCTGGATGTGCACGATCTCACGCATGGTGCTAGCTAGCTTCTTTTGGCCCCGGTCGGCGTCTGGTCAGTCTGTCCGTCCTCCCTTACACACCCACTGCGGGGTCACCGGGAAAGCGCTCGGGAATCGACCGGCTAAGAGCGGCGGCCCAGCGAGCTCAGCCTTTTATGCAAGAAGGGTGGGGCGGCTCGCGCAGGCCGCGCCCCCAGCCCAAGCCCCCCAGTCCCCTTCGCGCTAGCGCTCTCCAGGCCCGGCTGACGTAATGCTTCGAGCCCCAGGGACTGTCCAGGGGGCTGAACCATGGGCCAGCCGCCAATCAGCACAGGCTTTCGGACCCAGTGAGGAGTGTGGGCTCTGCGGAGTAGGGGTGGGGGGTGGGGATGTACGCATTGTCTAGGAGTAGGGTGGGGGCGTGGGCTAGGGCTGGGGCTGAGGTGGAGTGGAAAGAGCTGGGTACTGAGAATTGGGGGTGGGTGAAGAAACCGAGAGCGACGAGTGTGGCAGGCCAGGAATGTGGGGAGAGCTGGCATTGAATGGGGTGGGGGTGAGGGGCTGGAGCAGGTGGAGAGGCCGTTAGGTGCGCTAGAAAGGAGTGCGCTATGCTCGGAGTACTGGCAGGTGGTAGGGTTGAGGTGGCACAGGTGGTGCCGCCAGCGCAGATTGGGTTCCTTCTTCTGCCAAGGGCCAGAGATCCTAAGCCACCAGTACTCAGTGGGACCACTGACCCTGTGCCCCAACCCTAGAAGCCGACGACTGTCCAGAGGCCGAACACCGGTCACACTTGGGAGAGGACAGGAGGTCCCAAGAGGAAGTTGTGTGTGATCATATTGTTGGGGTCTGAAGGGCCGTGACCCTGGACATCCAAGGCTCTAGAGCCCAGGGTGCCCTCCGCCCCGCCCCCAGCATCCGCTTGTTCTCAGTTCTTTGTCTCTGTCTTGAGCTTCTAGCTCTCTCTCGCTGTGGCTGCAGCTTCCAGGACCGGCGTGACCCTCAACACCCTTTCCAAGAGTCCACAGCTCCTCAGCTGGTACCAAGGACCCCTCCAACCCGCGGGCTGGCTTTTGTTCCTTGGGAGTGTATGGGGTTTTTGTGACTGGCCGCGCCGTGTGGACTGTCCGGCGATCAGAAAGAACGAGGGTGGCGTCTGGGGGGCGGGGCTGCGGCATAACAAAGGGCTCACAAATGCGTGGGATGCCTCCCACAACTGAGTATTTAAAAATCACACCCCAGGCGCTCCCCGGATCTGGGCTCTGTTCATCTATTGTCCTGTATGGGCATGGATCCCAAGCGTGATCATCACTTGCCCCACCGCTAACATTCGCATTTTACATCAGGCTCCCGACCCCGCGGCGGCCACGAGGGCCCCAACCTTTGGGCAGCTGATGGGGGTGAGGGACACGCCTAAAAACTGCCGCACTGCGAAGGAGAGGCCCCGCGAGACCCCTTGCGCAGACAGAGCGCGTGCGCAGACTCGGAGCACCGACACTCCTTAAAACTCAGTTACTAGGTAGTCGAAGAAGGATTTGATCTCTTAGTTACTGTGTGTGTGTGTGTGTGTGTGTGTGAGAGAGAGAGAGAGAGAGAGAGAGAGAGAGAGAGAGAGAGAGAGAGGCATTAAGAGACAGAGAGACACTGAACCTGCGTGCACTCGAGGGAGGGCTAAAACGTTCACTACAGACCTGGAACCTGGTCCCTGCAATTCCACGGGTGAAGCGCCCCTCCCCCTCCCGACGGGTCGTCTGAGAGGTGACGTGACCCCTTTTGATCCTCTGGCGAGAGCAGCCGAATGACCCGGGTTCCCGTGGCGGAACGGAGCCGGCAGCTGTTGAGTGAGACCCTCCCAGAACTATCAGCAAGCTGTCACGGTCTCTCTTCCCTGCTGGAGGGTGGAAGGGGGTGGGGTGGGGGCTTTCAACTCCATTCCAGTGCACAAAGAGAAACCGAGAACAAAAAGCCTAGCCGTCTTCATTGCGCCCAGATGGAAGGTCTCGGGGCAGAGTTCCCCAGACGCAGTAGCGGGTGTAGGGACTAGTGTGAGGTCCAGCGACAAGCGGAGGAGCGGAAAGTCCGGCCATATGCCCCACTAGTGGGTTTCCAAGGACCTGGGGCCTGACCCCGAGTTTCTAATCCATCTTATGAAGATGCCGAAACGGAGAGGGCTAACAACTTCCAAGGTCACACAGCAAATTAAAGACAGGGCTCAGGCTGGAATCGGTCTTTCCCGCGCCCCAGCCCTCGGGGAAGGTGACCACGTCCAGGCCGAAAGGGTTGTGGCTGGTGTCAGCGCCCGGTCCTGGGGTTAGGGCTCCGGTGGGACCGAGCTAGGCGGGATGTAAGCGAGAGCTTCACCTGCTCGGCTAACGGTTATCGCCGGCCTGCCCGCGCCAAGGGGGCAGCGACCGGCTTAATGCCGAGTAATTGGAGCCCCTCACCACCTCCCTCACCTAACGGGTTATTTTCTCAAATTGTTTGAGTCAGATCTCTGCGGAGAGCCCGGGTGAGAACGCGTGTTCAAGATTATGTGGATAAGGGGACCCCTTTCCTTTCGGGTTTCTTTCAGGGGAAGGAGGTCGGGATAGGGTGAGGCTGGAACTCGTCCTCCTGAGGGCTCGGACGCCCGTCGGGACTCGGCACTTTGGGGTCAAGATCTGCTTTCCTTTCCTGTTCTGCCCGTACTGCCCCTCCCCCCTCCCACCTCCGATCCCGCATGCTCGTTAGCAGCTCTCCTCCCCTTCCCCAATTTGCAATTACGATGCTGCACACTTTTATTTTCACAAGGAGCTGTTTTTCTGTCGTAAAGCTGGATGCTGATGACAGCTAAGTCTTTCCCTGAAGTCTTTCAGCTCATCTGCTAACCCTCATCCTTATTCTGTGTGGCCTCGGAGAAGACACCGGTAGGGTCTTTCAAAGCAAAAACAAACAAACAAACAAACAAAAAAACAAACAACAACAACAACAAAAATCATCGTCACCTGAGTCCTCCAGCATTTCTTTTTGTCTGTTATACACAATTCCTCTCCATTTAAGTCATTGTACATCAGACACGAAAGCGTCAGAACAATATATTTCATCGCTTACTTTTAGTTTTAATGATGCACTAACATTTCTAAATTTTCCCTTCTTAAGACAGTTGAGAAATAACTCAGTGTAAAATAAAATCCAACGTTTGTTTTATGCATAACTGGTGGTGTGGCTGAGGTAAGATTGAGCTATTGAAATTATATTTGCTCTCACAATTTTCAGAGTATATTCAACGGCAGATTCTCAAGCGATTTTGCATTTATCACACAAAGTCATTGTTTTAATTAATTGAAGAAGTTTGCTAGAAAGGAGGCAATACATAGCTGATTTGGTAGTAAAAATTTAAAGCATTGTTTTAAAGCGAGGTATATTTTTTACACCCTTATTGAAATTACAAGACATCTAGCTTTCGGATTTTCCCACTGCATTCACCAGTAAATACACAGCTCACTGATGGGGTAGCCTGACCGCCATCTCTGCTGCGGAGATACACGCGGTTTCCTAGGCAACCGACACTTAGCCAATGAATGAAGAGGAATTGAAAGAAAGCGACTGCAAATCCAGCGTTATTTCCCTTTTTACTCTTCTCTATGCGCTCCAGCTAGAAATATTGGAAAGCTAACAATCCTAACGTTTATATAAAGGAGTCAAATGCCCAGAGGATTGGGGCTAGGAACGTCTCAGCCCCCTAATGTAACCGTGGGGAGGGGATGGCGGAGGGGGGTTCTATTTTCTCATTCCCCTGTTCACAGCTCACTGTCCTCCCCCTTTCCTCCCTGGCTTTCCTTCCCCCAGATGAGAAGCCAGCTGCTCCTGGCAGAGTTAGACGCCCCTGTGCTCTTTAATCAAAGGGCTGGAGGGCGGGAACCTCAGAGCCCTAGTTCTTCCGCAGTAGTTTGGCTGGTGGGGATCAGCTGGCCCAGGTAACAAAAGACTGGAATGAGCAGAGAAAATTCCGAAGCTAGGAAAGCAGGGCAATACGGTAACATCTACTTTTGTTCCTCAGTCAGGCTGGCTGTTTTCCCATTGCCGGCGTTCGAATTGGGGTTTAAATGGCCTGAGTCCAGACTGAGAGTGCTGAGCTTTCACGGAAGGGATTTGCCTTCTTTGTCACACAAATCGGCAGAGGGAGTAGAGCCTGGCTTTCCAGCACACCATTTCCATTTTATAAGCACTCTCCCCTGCCCCACACTATCAGTGATTTGTAAGATTCCTAGGCTGGGGGAGGGCTCACTCTCTGAATCCTAGGTAAATGGCATTTCGTGATACAGGTCCAGATTGTGTAGAAAACAGAAATGGAAGTGTACAAGGTACTCTTAAATAAAACATTATAAAATACTACAATTGACAGGGTGCCCTTGCAAGATGCAGTCCATGAAATCAACAAGCTGTTAAATAAATCCATTATGAAATGAACCAGTACACACAGGAAGATATGATGGGGGGGCCATTTTAAGTTTCAGCAGCAGATTGCTAGTGTTAATGCGATTCTAAGAAACTGTTAGAAACTGTTCCACATTAGAAACTGTTTCACCAACAACTGCTGCTTGTAAAGATCTAGGCAGCTCACCATTTCTCTTTTAAATCTGCCCTAGACTTAGATTCGCATGCCATTTAAATAGAATTAAATCATGCATAGTCAGGTAGATAGATACACACAGAAACATATAGTAGCACCTTTTTCCTCTTGGATTTAGCTGCCTGGTGGGCATTAACTATGTCTTCACTGCAGAAACGGGTCAGCTTCTGAAAAGGAACTCTTGACATGGCCAGCCTACTTTTGAATGGCCACCATATATTCAAGCACTTTCAAGAAAAGAATGCATTAAGAGACCTTCTGGGATAACTTACTACCTCTTTCAAAATAACCCCTAGAAAGGAAACATATCAAAAGATTTAGTTTCTCACTTATACCCCAAATAATTGAAAGTAGAGTCTCAAACAGATATTTGCACACCCATGTTCAAAGCAGCATTACTCACAATAGTCAAAAGGTGGAAGCAATCTCAATGTATATCAACCGATGAGTGATGAAACAAAGTGTGGTATATCCTGTTAAAGAACAAAATTCAACCATGTAAATTTGAAGATCTAGTTGGCTTTATTAAGCAATTCATGAATCAGGCAGCATCCGACCTAACAACTAGAAGGGCACTCTAAGGAGTTGTACAAAATGGAAGTTTTTTTAATGGGAAGAAAGGTGAGACAAGGGAGCTATTAACAAAAGCAAAGAAAGGGTTATATTGAGACCAGTATACCTTCTTTTGGGGAGAAGGGAATGGCAAAAGTTTTTATCATGCAGATTGCCATTTGTTTCTAAGGGGGGATGGAGAGGGCCCACATGATAGAACAGACTACTTCATTGGGGTTGACCAGAAAATTCCAGCCAGGTTGATTAAGATTATGATTCTGGAAGAGGTTGAACAGCGGTTGTAACCACAGAACCAGGTCAAAATGGTCCTATCCTGTTTATTGAGATGCTGAGTTGCTTTTCAGAGGCAACAGACCAAAACAGCAAGTCATACAGCCGAAGCATGTGCACAGGAGAGAATTTGATATAACCAGAACTTGAACACCAGAACCCTTTCAGAAGCAGAAGGTCCATTGTCCAGGAAGATCTGGTGTTGATGTCTCTTACCTTAAGTGGCCAACCTCCAAGTTCCTCCAATTAAAACTTGCCTGGCCAGAGCTTCCACACACCTGTTCCCCCAAACCCTTAAAAACCTGTCCCAAACCCTGAACTACTGGAGAGTTCAGGCTTTTGAGCATTAACTTCCCGTTCTCCTGGGTGGTGTCATTCATAATAAAATAGTCAATCTTCCTCCACTGCAATTCTGTGTTTAGTATTTGGCTCTGCTAGAGTCGGTTGGACAAACTCTTTCTGTTCTGTAACAATTAGGTCAGGTATTAAATCTAGGTTTGGTATCATGGGCTTAGCACAAGTGATTGTTTTGGGCCTGTGGTTTTCTCTTTAAGAATTCATACAATGGAATGTTATTCAGCCTTAAAAGGCTGCTACAACATGGATGAACTCAAAGATATTATGAGTGAAATAAGCTAGTTACGAAAAGACAAATACTGTGATTTCATGTATATGAAGTACAAGAGTAGTCAAATTCATAAAGACAAAGAATGATGGTTACCAGGGGCTAGGCGGAAGGGGAGGGTGAGTTAGTGCTTAATGGTACAGAGTTTCAGCTTTGCAAGAGGAAAAGAGTTCTGGAGGTGGAAGGTGGTGATGGCTATACAACAACGTGAATGTATTTAAGGCCACTGAACAGAATGCTTAAGATGAAATTTTTTTGTATGTGAATTTTACCACAACTGAAAATAAAATTTGTTTAAAAAAGATTAGTTTCTCAGTATCTTCTAAATAATGAGTGGCATTTTTTGTCTTGGTGCTAATATAGTGCTTCAAGTTTCTCAAAAATATGTAATGAAACTGAAAGAGGATTCATGCTCTTGGTGCCCAGCAGAGCCAAACACTGAACACCGAGAATTGTAGTAGAGAAGTTACTGTTGCTTTATTACAGGGCACCAAGCAAGGAGAACGGAAGCTATTGCTTAAAAACAAGAATTCCTGAATGGCTTGCAATCAGGGAGTTTTAAAGGCAAAAAATCATGATTAATCATAAGGAAGGGGTTTAGGGTCATGGGCTGTGTTGACTTGTCAATTCTTGTGCAAGCTTCAGTAATTTTCTTCATCTGATTTATTTAGCTCTTGGTGGCATCCTGTCAAGAGTCTCTGTGGTTGTGGCCAGGTGGTCTTTCCTGCTTACAGAATTCTGCAGGACATCTTGAGATTGTGAGTCAGTGATACTATCTTAAGAGCAGGAAACAACAATAACAACAACAAAATAGAGCTATAGGGGCGGCCGGATAGCTCGGTTGGTTAGAGCGTGAGCTCTTAACAATAAGGTTGCCAGTTCGATTCCCATATGGGCCAGTGAGCTGCTCCCTCCACAACTAGATTGAAGACAATGAGCTGCCAATGAGCTGTTGGTGGGGCAGCTGGATGGCTTAGTTGGTTAGAGCGCGAGCTTTCAACAACAAGGCTGCCGGTTCAATTTCCGCATGGGATGGTGGGCTGCGTCCCCTGCAACTAAGATTGAAAACAGCGACTGGACTTGGATCTGAGCTGTGCCCTCCACAAACTAGTTTGAAGGACAATGACTGATGGGTTCTGGAAAAACACACTGTTCCCCAATATTCCCCAATTAAAAAAACAATAGACTATACATCTTGTGGTTAACAGGCTACATTCTTCTATTATCTTACGCAAAGTATACCATTCTAATCTTCCCTGAAATTTGCTTTACAGGTAGGCCTCTGGGCTCTAGGACATGACCATGTTCCAGTGCAGCTATGTCTAGTAAAAAAGCTAATTTAGTAACTAACTAAAAGCTAAATTCTAGTATACCTAGTCTTTTATGATTTGCTGTTGGTTTCACGATAGATAGATAGATAGATAGATAGATAGATAGATAGATAGATACTTTTAAAAGCCAATATCCATATTATCATTTATTGCTCTGTCTTATGGCCAGTTGACCACTGAAAGTGATGTCAGGGACATCTAAACTACTAATTAGGTCATGACACTTCCTTGCTTCCATTAACTCCCTATACCTCAAGGTCCGAATTCTTAGCAGAGAATCCAGGCCCTTCAAATCTAGATGTGATCTACTTTTCCAGTATTACCTGCCATCCTTCTGCCTAGGCACAGTGCATTCCAGGAGACATGGACCTGCCCACTGATTTCCTTTTTAGAACACGCTCTCTGAGCCTCTGAGCTTCTGGTCATACTGTTCTATCAACCGAAATGACCATCTCCCCTTTTTCATCTGGTGACATTTCATTCATTCTTCATGATGCACCTTAACTATCTGTGATATGTCCCCCTGGTTGCCAGAAATAATGAACTGCCAATGCTCTGTTCTCCCAAGGGTTTCTTCATATAGGTACTATGGGTTTTACATTTATTACATTAAAGCAATGGTCACCAAGCTTTTTCATTGCACACCGTTACCAGTTAAAAAAAAGGTTGAGCACACATTCCCAATGTGTGTATATTTATTTATTCATAAGCCATTTGTATTTATTTTTATAACCTAGTATCTCAAGGCACAATGTACATGTACTTAGAATGAGGTGTAGCATATCAGCTGTTAGTCAATATTTCAAATACACTTTTCTATAGGTTTTAATTTTATCTTGGCCAACATCTTGTCAGACTTGAGTTTTTCCTGGTTTTCTTACCTGGCAATGGGCTTGACTAAGAGCTTTTATAAGGAGCAGAGTGTCAGTTCTTCCATTTCCTTATTTTTTTATGTGTTTGCATCACTGATATCATCTTCACTTTGCAATTTCTTTGCTGTAGTTTCTTAAGCTACTTGCCCAGTTGTGAGGATCAGTGGAGCAAAATCTGGATAACATGGTCAGTTCCTCGTTTGTGGAGTTTCTTTTCCAGGGAGTGATTCATGAATCACAGCCTCAAGACATAAGCATCCTATGAAGACACCAGCATCATTTGGAACATTAACATTTTAAAGCATAATTTATTTTTATAGGAAAGAAGTATAAACAGTTTTTATAATTTCTTTCCACACTGCAAGGGCTGCTCTTGCTGCCCCACATTGAGACCTCTGGATTAGATTAGAGTTAGTGCCATAGATGCCTCTGTTTGCTTCTCTTTGACCCCTTGATGACAGGGACCATATCTTATTAGCCTTTATATCTCCCACATTGCCTGAAACTAAGTATAAACAAATAATAAATATTCTTTGATAAACTAAAGTGCTCAAATATATGGAAATCAGAAAAAACAAACAAACAAACAAACAAACAAAAAGACCCAGTTATTTCTAACCCAAATGGGAATAGGTTGTTCTTCAGGTAAGCACTAGAAAACCATCCTTTTTCTTTATAATTACTGCCTGGCCTGGCCAGGCCACATTTCATCCTTCACAGACACTGCTGTCCCAGCTGGATGTTGGATACTGCGGGTCCCAGAAGGTACTCCCTCCTCTGGAGTTATCTTTCAATTTGCTGTCGGAAGCTACTCAGCCCTTTTCTCACATTTACACTCCCTTGTCCATAGTGGTAATGCATACCTGAGACTCCTGGTTAAGACTACGTAATGGGGCAGAAGGGAAGGAGAGATTCCTTGGGAATCACCATGGAGTTACTGTGTCCTCCTTGGCATCTAAAGCAGGGGAGTTCATCAGGCAGCTGTTTTCTGAGCAAGCATGTTTGCAGATGACAGAACAAAGTGGGATTTCCCTCTCCCGAAGGAGGAGAGGCAACAGAAATGTAAATCCCATCTTTCATGAACCTGAAGGAAAGATGAAACAGTCAGTACCAATTTTCTGGACTCCCTTTGTAAAGAAAGATTCTTTTGGGAAATGTAGAAAAAAGATTAAGTCATGTATAAAGTTAGGAAAAGTCACAGTTGTCCCATACTTTTTTGGAAATAATATTCAATGCTAGAAGATGATAGAACATTCCTATAAAATTTTCCAGGAAAATGTGCCCCCGTATTTATACATCCAGTTACATTGCCTTTTAATTTTAAAGGTAACAAATAAATATTTTTGAACATAAAAGAACTAAGGAAATGTACTTTCTGTGAGTAACTTTTTTGGGAAAAAAAAAAAAAAAAAGGATCCCAGAGAATATAGAAATAGATTTTTAGAAAGGTTGGCTGTTTGATAGCATGTGACCTAAGGGATAATGCTGCCTCTGAATATAGCCTAGAAACAAATACAGAAGTCCTTCAGATGGGGAAAGTTCTGCTCCTTCAGTGAAGGGCATTAAAAATGCTATTCCAGGATGCTGGTGGTGACCTTGGCAAAGGACATTAGACTGCCAGGTCTTCATCAAGTCTCCTACAAATTGAAATTATTACTGCCTTACAGGGAATTGGTTGTTTGCCAATTTATTCTGGAAGCTACTTCTGTCACAAAGAGTAGAAGATATCAAGTGATGGAATAACAGACTGCACAGATGTTTAAAAGTATCACATAAAAATATTAACAAATTATAAGACTTTTAGACTGAAGATCAAGGCAACAAAGTCATCTTTTAAAGATCTCACTATGCAAAATAAGAGTTTGTCTGAGGAGGTGAGTGGGCTTAGAGACACGGTCAGAGGGTTTGAAGAACGGAATCAGATTGCAATAGAAAATCTGCTTCTTACTTTGACAACTCAGGATGAATGCTATGTAGAGGAACATGCCAAAACTCTGGAAATATCACATATTTTTATAAGGAATTTTGTGAAAATTTTCAGAGGCAAAAATATGCTGTAATGAAGCTAAACTAGTAAAGAAAAGATGAAGTCTAGTTTCCACCAAGCTTAAGAAGAAAATGACCCAATTTAAGAGGAGCAGTTTTTGTGGGAAAATGACTGGAGAAAGAAATACTCTGAGCTCAGTGAGCTAACAAAATTATACGGGAACTCTTAGAAAGATACCAGGAGCCTTGTGGGCAAAGAGAAGGAAATTGTAGTTTGAAATCATTGCACTTTGTAGTCGCAGCAGAGGCAGATCGCTGGAGTGAGATTTTACTAAAGATTTTGGAGAAGGAGGAAGATGAAGTGCTCATAGACAAATCTTTGCTAAATCCTCGGTTTCCAACATACACTGACTGATGAGGTGACATTTAAGCATAACATTTGTCCAAAATCCTGCTGGAAAACAAAAGAAAAAATCTTGCAGCAGAATGTAGGGATCCTTCATGACTTCTTATCTCGAGAAATACATGGTTCTGAAAAAGAAGCTGATTCATGCCTGGTATAAATAGGAAAAGAAACAGCAGAAGCTACCAGCTGCAGAGGAAGTGAAAACTTACAAGCAGAATGAAGAGACGTTGATGAATTATGGCCAACAGAGAGATCTTACAAAACCCCAGATTGTTCTTTTGGTGAGAAATCTCATGACAGCTGGCCCACGGTTCTCACTTAAGTGGAAGGTGAACTACGCCAGCCTGGACAGAAATGAATGCAGCTTAACCAGTGACTTGCAGATAGAAATCCTCTTCACCATGCTCCTCTCCTGTACCCACTAATTGGAGGCACACAAGCTCTGCCCTGTATCCACGTGGATGATGTACTCACAGCTCTGAAGTTTTCTTCTCTTATGAAAGAGATACATCCCAAATAATCTGTGAATGGGCCCAAGTCTGATTGAGCATGTTGAGCCACATTTTGCAGACTGTGAAGATGAAGCCATATGATCTGGGGCATCATATGAATTTTCTGGAACAAAATTTGCCTAGGACCTGGGCTCCAGGAGGCTTTATCAATAAACCCAAGTAACCTTTTCCCTTTAACAGTGATGAATATCAAAAGTAACGCTGTTGAGCCCGGCCCGGTGGCTCAGGCGGTTAGAGCTTCGTGCTCCTAACTCCGAAGGCTGCCGGTTCGATTCCCACATAGCCCGGTGGGCTCTCAACCACAAGGTTGCCAGTTCAATTCCTGGAGTCCCTCAAGGGATGGTGGGCTGCACCCCCTGCAACTAGCTATGGCAACTGGACCTGGAGCTGGGCCGCACCCTCCACAACTAAGACTGAAAGGACAACAACTTGAAGCTGAACGGCACCCTCCACAACTAAGATTGAAAGGACAACAACTTGACTTGGAAAAAAGTCCTGGAAGTACACATTGTTCCCCAATAAAGTCCTGTTCCCCTTCCCCAATAATAAAAAAAAAAAAAGTAATGCTGTTGTGGAAGAACCTGGACTTCCAATAGGAGGATGCGGCACCTGCTCACCATGGGTGGCTCTGGGCCTTTGCATCTTCTTTCACGTCGCACTCCTGCTGGGCTTCTCCTCCAGACTTAGAGAACATTGCATACTTGAAGCAGGCTTTCACACAGAGTAAGGGACCTGTCTTCTGGCCCTGAAAAGAATCCACCCTTCAGAATCTGAGGCTTTCAAGTTGTCTGCTTCTGACCTGAGATGACCACTTCCCCCTCGTCCCATCCCAGGGCCAGGAGCTATTTGTCTTCACCTTTTGCAAGTTTCAGGAATGTCTTTAGGCTCCATAGCTGATCCTTCTCTCATGGCTTGTCACAGGACAACTCACAGACCTCCCCAGACCTTCATGTTGACAATGAATGGACTGTTGAAAACATCCCTTATATTTCAAATCCAGCTACTTTTTGCTGAATTTTTTATTTGCTTGAGCTGACCTGAAATTGTGCATTTTGAGCCACATTTTGCAGACTGTGAAAATGAAGCCACCTACAGTATTACCTGATTGTTTTATTTTGGTTTCTGTAATTCAAGTAATTAGCAAATTATTTTAAATATTATGAAAATATTTTGAAAACTAAATATCTTTAATTAATATATTTTTTAATTCAAAAATATTGTTAAGCTACTCTAATATGGAGAAAAAAGACAACCTTATTGTAATTTGAAGTGTAGTGAGGAGGTCTCCATCTATACATCATACTAATTTCCTCACTCAGGAATCGAATGACGTGGAATGCCACCACTGTGACTGGTTCCTTTGTTCTAGTTGTTGCCTTTATCCTAGAAACTGACTGAAATCATATGTGTCCTGAGAGGGGCAACACTGCCATTTGAAGGGTGCATGGAGTTGCCAGGGAGAATGGGTTATGCCCCATGGGAAGTGAATATGAGAAAACAGGGCTTGCTTCACAATGCTTCTCAAAACCACTTTGGTTCTACGTGTAGGACCAAATATGATACACTGGCACTATCCCCAGGTGGGCAAAGTAAAAGTTGTGGTAGGCCTTCTAAGGAGAATGGGATGGCTCTGGCCTCCTCTTCCAGGTAAACTAGGATCCTGTGTGAGGGCCTCGGCCTACAGCCTGGCGCACTCAGCTTCATCGTTTAAAGTGACAATTAGAGGCCACTGAATTCATCCACCAGATATTCACTGTCTGTCAGGCACTGGTCTAGGCAGCAGAAAGACAGCAGCCTAAATCCATGCCCTCCTGCAGCTAACGCTTCAGTTAAAATCGTCAAGTTAGGAAAGTCTGCAGGTTTTGGCCTTTTTGCTGTTGTTGTTTCTTCCTTGTTTCCTTTCTCCATCATTGGTTTTTTTCCTCCTGTTTTTATTCTTTTCTGTGCTTTCCTTCTTTCTTCTGCTAAATAGAATGTGGTGAAACAGAGTAATTAAAGGTTACAAAAGACTTAGGTGATACTGTAATAAAAAGTGTCTGGGATGTCTTATTAGACAAGGTGCAATCAAGGTTATCTGAATCACGCAGATGCTTTCAGTAATGACACTGCTCTGTTCCCCAGTCTGGCTCCCCTTCCTCCCTTTTCTATTTCTTTTTCTCTATTACCTGTGTCATGCAGGGTGTCATGTGGGGTCTCAGCTCCCACTCCCCACATAAGAACGCAGGATATGGTGAGGCCAAAAAGGAACTCCCACGGAGCCATAGGTAGGGGAGTCATACCACTATATTCTCGCTGGCGGCTGGGTTGGAGACACAGGAAGCAAACATCCACCAGCACTCCAACAAGGGGTCTTCCTGCACCAGTCTAGCTGGAGGCTGGGTGAGACGCACACAGGAAGTAGGATCCACGGGATCCGCAATCCACCGTCCACTTTTCTGCTTGCCAACCAACCAACCAACGCAGCCACGGCAGTTATATTAGTGGCTAATGGCTAACCGGTTAAGAGCTATGGCCACCCAGCCACAGCAGATGGCCATCTGATTACAGTTGATGGCCATCTACTACCCGAGCCAGCAGCTTTCCACACGAGGCCGAGAGCCTGGAAACTGCTCTCTGGGACTCTGTCCCCACAACCTGCTGTAGGAAAATAAGTGATTCTGAGATTTCATTGAAAATACACACACACACACACACACACACACACAAAGAAACAAACCTTCAGCCTAAAAATTGGTGTCTTTAGTCATTAGAGGATCACCACTAAGGTGACCTCTAAATCAAAAGCCAAATCATGTTGGAAGACCCAAACTGAACAGCAATTCCCACCAGTAACCAAAAAATTACTCCTTCTTCCCATAGTGATAGCCAGGCAAGAGTGAAGTTTCAATGCCTAAAGGACTCTACCCTCTGGGCTCTTCCACAGGTAATACCACACAGAAAGACCACGGTTTCCCCAACATCCTTATCCACTGTCAGGTTAGCCAGGGAAGGTTTGGAAGGTAGGCGACTATGTTTACAATGACAGTTTGGTTTCAAAATACAAGAGACGCTCAATTTACTAGGAAGAAGAGTTGCCCACATACATTAGCTTCCTCAGCCTTTCAATGACTAGTTATGGGACATGGGACAGGCCACTCAATCTGTCCCTGCGGCAACAGGCTTCATCTGTAGATGGGAATAATAAGAATAATGACATGCCTTCTTAAGATGACATAATGTTGCCATGTGCTTTGAACTCTTCTAAGGTTGGCACCAAAGGATTATTATAGCAGGGTATTATTATAGTAGTGGTGGTAATGCGTCATAGTTGGAGTAATATAACCTGTGTAGTTGCACCCTGGAACTTAACTTTCTTATGATTCTGTATTCTTTCATACCCTTAGTACATAGATTAGATTAAAAACATTGTTCACTAAGTGTCATTGAACTTTTCTTTTCTTTTCCATAGTTGGCAGTCTTTAGTTACTAAGTGACTACTGTTGCAGTGTGTGTGTGTGTGTGTGTGTGACTTGTGACTGGCACACAGCAGTCACTCAATAATTGTTTGTAGGATAAACATATGCATGAATAAGCAAAGCTGTGCTTGGGAACTCACCTTCTGAAGAGTGGCCTTCTGTACAAGCCAGGTGCCATGATTATGATTGCTGCATTTTATGAACTGAGATTAGCTATAAAGAAAACCTTTTTGGTGGAGACATGTTAAAGATTGGGGTGAATACTGAAAGGGCCAGACATATTTAGATATGGTCCTGAGCAAAGGTAATGCACAGACTAGCTGCCTTTAAAGACCTCCTGCTCTCTGATTTAATATACAAATATATGTATAGACATACATAGATTCTTAAACTATGAAAGGATAGATTCAGAAAGTGTTCAGACCATAGGTGTACAGCTCGATAAATGTCCTAGTGAACACCAGCAGCCTTCCAGGAGCCCCTGGGTGCCTCCCACCCCCACCCCAAAGAGTAACCTCTGCCCTGACCTCTAGCACCAGGGGTGTAGTATCCTGCCCTAGTGGGACATTATAGAAATGGAATTAACAGTTTGTACTCTTTTGTGTCTTGCTCCTTTTTGAGAGATTCATTCATCTGCTTGCACATTCACACACACACACACACACACACACACACACACACACTCTCACACACATCCCCCGCATTCCCGGTTCCTTACGATGCCACGATACCACTGACACCATGCTGCCTCCTTGGTACTGTGATGAGGAGCTGTGCTGATTTATGTGAGTGTGTGCCTCGTCCCCGATACCGGGTGCCTGTGTGGAGCCGGGGGAGTGGACAGCCTGCGGGGGGGCGGTGCTCACCGTGTTCAAGGGCATCTTTGTGTCTCCCCAACACTCAGCGCAGGGCCAGGAGCAGATGGCTTCAGTAAATGTTTGCTGAGTGAACCCGATGAATGGGCATTTTGTCACTGGATCTTTTCATTTGTTCCTTGGCTTGTTCCCTGACTCTCCTTGAAATACAGCTGCTTTCATGGGCTGAGTCTTTATTGGGCAGTTGTGCTTGTTTTCAGTGCCAGGAAGAAAAAACAAGTGCAGAAATGGACCCTCCAAGGCAGCCATATTCTCTGCAAAAAAAAAAAAGACCTCCTTTGTGCCAAGAATAGAACCGTCTACACACTAGATGGGGGTTCAGAGTCCATCGGGACTCAAAGGGCCTGTGTAGAGACTCAGAATGACTGGCTGGCAGACAGGTCATTGACTCAGGCAATGTCCCAGCACCAGTGGGGGGAGGGGCTTTGACATTCTGGGGAAAAAAAGCCACACTGCGGAATGGCCAGCCCACCACCCCCTCCTACCTGCAGGACCTCTGCAGAGGAATCTGTTTCTGTATCACATGGTCCCTTTTAGCAAGAGGGTGTGCGTGTGTGTGTGTGTGTGTGTGTGTGTGTGTGTGTGTGGAGAGAGAGAGAGAGAGAGAGAGAGTCTTTTGTTCTGCTATCCTCCATGATTGCTTTTCTGGCCGGAAGATTTTAATAAAACATCAGAAGATTCACCCATGAGACAGGATGGTCTTTCACTTGTCACTGATGTGAACCTAGGGATGTAAGTCCTGTCTTCCATGTGATAGCTGTTGTTTCTTTGTTCCTCAGTGAATCTCACTGTGCCACACCGACACTGCATTCCCTCCAGAGCCTTAAGTAACTCCCCAACACACTCACGGGTACAACACATACAACCACCTATCTCCTCACCCAAATAAGGGGACACACCACCCATGAAAAACATTCTCACCCATGGGTGTTTGCTTATCTAAAAAGCACTGAGTCACAAAATAAAATCACGCTGAGACTGACATTTAATTGAAATATTAAAAGTTGGGATTGTGTGGGGAATTCTGAGGTATCAGATAAGAAACCCAGAGCAAGAGGACAGAATACAAGTCCCACTGGCTTTGGTGGCACTGCCCCAGAGCATCTGTCCATCTTCATTCAGGGCCCACCATGGAGGAACCGCCCTCAGGAGCTGACATGGGGAGGTGGCATGGTGCAGCTCCATCTTGCGCCTGTGGGCAAGTCTTCCTCCCTTGTCTGGAAGCCTGTATGTTCCCTTCAATTCAGGCTACTTGGCCTGGCATTCCATTCCCCCTCCTTCCTTGGCTTCCTCACGGCCAGCTGCAGGGGAGAGGAGGCTCTGGCTGGGTGCAGGATCCAAGGCCCAGCTTTACCCTGCAGCAACCAAGTACCTCTGGGCTCCTCATCTCTTCTCTGAGAGTTCATTTCCTTGTTTGAAAATGTGAGTCATGATACCCACAGGCTTTGCTCACATTTTTCTTCCCCTTGCCCCAGCACACCCTCTTCTCTTCTTTCAGCCTAACTGATTGGCAACCCCCACAACCACCCCACTCGGCCTGGCTACCTGTCTAGCCTAACTCAGTCTTCTTCAAACCCTTGACCTGTACTCTTGGTGCCTCCACCCCTCATTGACCGTCTCTGTGCCCTGCCCTCCATTGTTAGTTATTGTCTTGTCTCTGCAACAGGCTGTCTATGCCTGGAAATCAAGGTTAGATACTCTATTGCTCAGAGCTCGGTGTATCACAAAAGCTGCTGAAAGAAGCAGGGATCAATAAGGTGAGGATAAGCTGCCACTTTCTGTGGTTGCCAACTGCTCTCTTGTTGGAAACCCCTTTCCTGCTTCGCTCTCCTAAATCCTAGGCTCTTTGTCTGTGCCTTCCCTAAAATGAGTGGATATGCACCCAGGCTGTTCCTTTGGTCCCGCCCGACTGAGGAGGCACCTTTTTAGTCATCACTCCTGGTTCATCGAGAGCCAGAGGCCAGAGCCAGATCTGCACTCTGGGAGGGTAGAATCTGGGCTCCTGTGGAGTGCGGGGTGGAGTGAAGAAGGGGGCAGCCTCCTCTGTGGCCCTGGGTGGGGCCGCCCAGTCTAATGCAGAGGCTGAGCTGACTAACAAGACGTTCTCTGGGAAGGGCAGAGGTGTACTGAAGCTTAGTTAGTTAAGAAACTGTGTTGGCATTTTTAAAACAGTTATTGTTGATTTTGCCTGTGAGTAATAGTGACGCACAGTTCAACTTGTTTCCATTCATTTTAAGTTTTTTCCCCCCTCTGGAGCAATAAGATAGGATTATCTTATTTTCCTTTTGTGCCAGTGCCTGATGACATCAGAATTTGGGCAGAGGTTTTTCTTTTGTGTGCTAAGAAACGTTATGGGACAGCTGCTGCCAACAAAAATATTTTGTCTGCATTTGTGAAGAGTGAGTGGGGAAAGCTTGGATGAGGAGGCAGAGGGCAGGGGCAGGGGAGAGGTAGATGTGGTTGAGAAACTAGCCTCTTAGGAGATTCAAGGACTGATAGGGGAAGTTAAAAAATATATATGAATGGTTCTTATAGCACTAAAACAATCTAACATTCAAGAAGTCTTCCCTGGAAGCAGATTACTTGTATTAGGCAATCTTGGTATAAGAACATAATCCTCCTATTTCAAAAATGAGGTAAAAGGAGAAGCTGCTTTAAAAGAATCACTCAAATTGTTATGTTGAGAATAGATGGTAAGGGGATGAGGGCAGAGGCAGGGAGACAATTTAGAAGGTTAGCACACTGAGTCCAAAAAGAAGACCGTGGTGTAGGTGATGGAAGTGGTCAGAGTTTGGGTAGAACCAACAGGACTTGCTGATGAAGGTGATGTAAGGTGTGAAAGGATGAGAGGAGTTAAGGAGAACACCAAGGGTTTTGAACTGACTGCCTGGAAGAAGGCAGATATTCCTTTCTGAGATGGGGAAGATTGTGGGAAGGGCAGGCTTTCCTGGGGGAACGCTTGTTAAGTCACTAGTTTCCAGCACACATTCAGATGGTGATGCTGGGTGGGCAGCTGACTCTATAGAGTTGGAGCTCAGAAAGAGTTTGTCTCCAGAGACTCAAATTTGTGAGTCCTCATTGGTGTGCAGAAGGTACATAGACACGGGTTGCTGGAGACCACCTCGCAGGGAGAGCAGCTAGAGCAGTGGATGGACACTGGAGCATTTCAACAGGGGAGGCTGGGACTGAGAAGTAGCAGTGCAGCTTGAGAAGGTGGGAACAGTTCAGTGAAGGCAAAGGCAGCCTAACTGCAGTGAGTTAAAGAAAGAAAGGGAGAAGAGGAAGTGGAGACAGCCACAGGAAGCCTTAGGTTCATCAAACCTAAATATCCATTGATGGATAAATGGATAAAAAAATTGTGATAATATATATATAATGGAATATTACTCAGCCATAAAAAAGAATTAAATCTTGTCATTCGCAACAACACAGATGGACCTTGAGGGCACTACGCTAATTGAAATAACTCAGACAGAGAAAGACAAATACTACATGATGTCTCTTATATGTGGAATCTATAAAAACCAACAAAACAAAATAAAACAAACAAACAAAAACACAACCAAGTTCATAAATACAGACAACACATTGGTGGTTGCCAGATGCAGGAGGTAGGGAATGGGAGAAATGAGTAAAGGAGGTCAAAAGGTTAAAAAAATTCCATCTGCTCCTCACATTTTGCACCCAACCCCTTCCTCCCCTCCCCAGCAGGTAGGCAGTGACAGGTGACTATTTCTGGCTAATGGGCAGAAGATGTGATGTGTCATTCTGGGTTGGAGCACCAAAAGGCCAGATACAAGCCTGCAGCTCCCTCTTTTGCTGCTGTGACCCAAGGTGTCAGTCTGGGTCCTAAAGAACTACATGGGGCAGAGTCCTCACCTCACCTCCTACCTCTTTGCCTCCCATCCTAAGACAGAAGTACATCATGAGCTAAAGATAGAATTTATTGCATCAAGCAATTGCCATTTCAGGGTTAAAATGTTAGCATAGCATAACCTAGCCTATTACTAACCCAAACACTACATTACCAACCATGGCAAATAACAAAAATCAGAGCTGATTCTGGATTAAAGGCCCAAGGATCTCATGACAGACTACTGTGATGCTGTAAACTTCCTGGAGGCTCTCGTGACTTGCACTGTGAACATGCCAGGGCAGCTCCATCTTCAGATGTGGTGCATTATAAATCCAGGACTTACCTTTCTTCACCTGGAAGGGAGGTGACAGGTATCCTTCCCACAGAGCAGTTTTCTTATCCATCATCTGAAAAATTCTGTAATTCTTGGTTTTTAATGACGTTCACACCAGACAAAGGCCCACAACCCAAACTGGTGGCAGGAAGAGGAGGGGGATGAATCAAAATATCCAAGACTCCCTTACCCTCTCTTCAAGCAGACAGCTGGTAGGCTGGCCTTTTTCACAGTCTGCTGCTGGGTACTTTTGCATTTGTGGGCTGTGGGCTATCTGGGAAACAGGGCCTCCTGTTTAATCGGAGTATTCTAAAATTGCAGAATCTAGAGAATAAAGACAGCAAGGCCCTCACCTCTCCCTTTATGAAAGGGAAAGCCAGGCCCTGCATCTAACCCATTTCCTTCCCACCTGCCACCTAGTGGTTCCCCGGAGAATGGCATTCTCGGCCTAGGGCTGGCGGAAGAAGGCTCGCGTTACCTTTGTGCATTCTTATCTGATCTTCGTAGGGTATTAGCTCTGGAAGGCGCCCTAGAGATAATCTAAGCCAATCTTCTCAATTTTCAGCTAAAGTAACAGAGACGTCGAAGAGAGGCAACGATCTAATTAGTGGTGGAGACAGGCCTAGAGCCTAAGGCCCAGAGGAGGCCTTTATTTATTCTTTTTTTTCCCCTTTTGACATAGTCAAACAGCATGACTTAAAGTGAACCATAGCCACTGAAAAAGGCCTTTAACTTGATTTGAAATATTTGCACAAGAAAAAAACAATCAAATCTCAGGCATCACTTGTAATTAGCAACTCTATAAAACTAAAAAGCAATTTGGATGGATACTTAACTTCATAAGTTATATGATGTCTAATCACTATGTTGTACACCTGAAACTAATATAGTATTGTATTTACCCTTATTTATTCTTTCAGCATTTACTCACTTACATACTCAACCACTCAATCAATATTTGTTTTACGGCTGTTATGCGCAGGGCCCGTGCTATGCATTGCACTGAACCTGGAAGACCCCTAGCTTCCCTTAAGGAGCTTCCTGAGAAAGAAGATGGGCACGCAAAAAGAAAGAAGATGGCCACTGCATAAAATGACTGCTCTGTAGCAGGCAAAAATGAAGTTGCAGCCAGCCTGCCTGAGGCTTCCCCCAGGGGTGACTTTGAGACTAACTTCCAGACCAGGGGTTTCTTTGGCAGGTAAGTCCAGGGCAGGCCCAGGCAGGGGCACCATGTGCAATGGGGCACAGGGTAAATGGAAGTGGGGGTTCCAGCCGACTCGTGGAGTTCAGTATCACGAGAGCGTAAAGTTGGAGGTGAGGGAATAGGCTAGCCAGGAAGTAGAGGGAAGCTGGGTGAGGGACCTCGTGCGCCTGCATAGGTGTTTAGGTGAAGCATCACTGAAGGATTTTTTATTAGAAGAAGTAACACGAGTAAACTTATTTGTTCAACAGATCTCTCTGGAGATAATGAGAAAGACAAATTGGAAGCAAGGGAAACAAGAAGCAGAGAAGCCAGTCCGAAAATCATAGCAGCCGTCCAGGCCAGAGAAAGGTGAGGTCTGCACCAGAATGGCAGTGCAGGTGGGGACGATGGGAGGGGGTTTGTGGGCTATATCAGCCAGCAGCATTGTTTGCAGTAATAGAGGAGATGGGTTTGAGTTTTGGTTTGGAAACCTGTGTGAGTGGTGGTACATTCACCAATGCAGGGAAAGGAAAGGGCTTGGGGGCGGGAGGGAGGGGATGCAAGAGATGGGGTGTCGACGTGCTAAGGGTCCAGGTGTTAGGGGACATGTAGGCAGTGATGGCCAGTTGGGTATGTATGTGGCGCTAAGAAGAGCAAGGCTGGCTGTAGATACATGCTTTAGAAATTAGGTGACGAGCAAAATCATGGCCATGGGAGAAATTGCCCAGGGAATGCATAAAGTGAGATAAGAAAAGACCACAGACGAAGCCTGTCTCAGGTTGGGTTCTCCAGAGAGCAAATTCAGAGAGTTCAGTATGAATATTTATTAGAAGTACCCTTGGAATTGACACTTATGGAAGGGCGGGAGAAGAAGTAGGATTGGGTAAACGGAGAAGGAAAGTTACGATGTAGACCCAAAAGCTTCAGTTGACTCCTTGGGCCGCTCTGGAGCTACAATGGCTGTTGGAATTGACTGTGTTGGGCCAAATTGTTTGCATCTTCATTTTCTTGCCTCCCATTAGAGAGCCACCTCAGGAAAGACCTTTGGGCAAAACAGCTCATGGTAGCTGAAATAATTCTGAAGGGCTTGACCCTGGAAGGCCCCATTCTCCCAGTAGCTGGACAGCAATTTTTTACAAGAAGGAGGGTGTGCCCTGGGCCAGAGTTGCAGTTTGGTCCATTAACTGTCACAATTGCACAAGGTAGTACCAAATAGTACCCACGCACATCACCTGGGTGTCAGACATTTTCCTCCCCGTCCCCACTGGGTGATAAGCCCTATCTCCTCCTGATGATCAGGGTGGATTTCCCCTGTCAGGATGGTGACTCTTTTCCAACTTGCTGGACTCTGGACACAGGAGCCCCAAGTGCCCGGTGGCAGCCATAACACAGCTTAGTGGAACTGTTGCTGTGTCCCCTGGTGGAAGTGTCCTCCTTTTGGGAAACAGAACCCCTAATCTGTTTGGGAAGCACAATCCCCTAAATGTGCTGTTGGGAACGATGGGAGTTGAGGTTGCTGCAGCTTCCACTTCTTGGATCCCTGACTCATGAGGTTTTCTTGCTGGAGACACAGCATCACACAAACTTTGGTTTAAGTTGTATACAGGGTCCTGGAAGACAACTCTCCATCCTTCTAAATGATCATTTCTGAGCATTTCTACCTTCTGTGGGCAGCAGCTTGTGGGTTGCATACAGTGTGGTATGAGCAGTGGTTGGAATGGGTCTGGGCCCACTCTCCTACCTCATGTGATGTTGTACAAAATCCATGCAGGAGGACCATACTCTCTGAAAGTACTCACATAACGGCTCCATCTGCGGCTCTGTGGACAGGGAGGGAAATCCCATACCTGGAACATGGTTATTTTCCTGTCAGAACAAATTGTTGGCCCCTCTGGCTGGAAAGAGCCCAACATTACCAACTTGCTACCATGCGGATGGTGCCATAACAGAGCCTAAGCCTAGATCTCTGTTGGTAGTTAGGACATTTGGTGGTGGCAGCAGCAAGATGGACAGCTAGGTGCAATGCTAGAGTGAGGCTGTAGTGCAGCTGCCATCCATTTGTAGCTTGTATCCCCACACCGACCCATCCAAGAACCAAACTCAGGTGTTTACCTCATTCTTCAGCTATTTCTGTGGGATCCCCATATGGCCATAAGTGTGAACCAAAGACAGGGCATTGGTGAACTGAGGTGACAATGATATAATGCATCAATGTGATATTATGTAGAATGTCTAGACAGTATAGTCTCTCAAAACTACATTCTGATAGGTGAAGAATTAACGTAGTCTTGGGCAAAACTATAAATGAATATTTCTGTTCATCCCATGTAAATGCAAACTCTTTCTGCTCCTCTTTTCTGATTGGAATAGAAAAGAATGCATTTCCCAAATCCTTGGTCATATACCATGTACCTGAGGCCTTATTATATTGCTCTACCAAAGATACCACATCTGCTATGGCAGCTGTAATTGGCACTACTTCTTGGCTGAGTATGGTAGTCTACTGCCATCTTCCAGGATTCAGATGGTGAAGTAGAGTATATGATGAGGACCACCACTACTGCATCCTTTGGTCCCCAAAGGTGGCACTAATTTTCACCATCCTCCCCTGGATGCAATATTGATTGGCTCAGGAAGGGGCAGTTTCATAGTCTTCCACTTGGCTTTCTCCACTATGATAGCTCTTAACTCATAGGCCAAGGACTCGATGTGGTGACTGTACCAACTTCCAACTATGTCTATTCCAACTATATATTCAGGGACCAGGCAAATGACCCCAGATAAGTCTGTAGACCCAATGGCTCCTTGGCCAGGACTCCATTTGTTTTCTGGTTCCTGTATGTTCCCACTGTAGCAGGAGGACATTGATGACACTTCAGGTCTCCAGAACTCAATTCCAACTCTGACCCTTGGAATATTTGGGTCTTCCTCTTTACCTAGTATATTGTTACCTGAATAATTGGTCATTGGACCCTTTGGAGAAGGGCTGGGCAGTAATACTGTGTATACTTGCCACGGTGTTGCAGGGGACCTGGCCACCTCTTCAGTTACTGAGTGCCAGGTCTGGAAACTGATCAAAGGACCATAAGAATTTATTAGGATGACTGCACTCAGCCTCCTGTTCATTTGTCCTTGATTTCTTCTGATGGTGTAAAGTAAATACTACCCTTGTAGTAGTCAGCCTCAGCTGATCCCACAGATGCTCTGGAGTGAAAGTGGCTCATCACAGTTGTCCTGCCCTGGGTCAAAATGGCCTGGCCTTTATTCTACTACCTCCATGAGTCATTGGATACGGGCTGCCCTAGGAAGTGCGTGCAGACTCTGAAGGAGGCCACAGCAGAAGAATTCTGCTAACAGCATTTCCAGCAGCTGGGACAAGAAGTCCTTTCTTGAAAGGGGATGTAGGAGGCACATCTCAGAGTCCACCATAGTTGATGGAGAGAGGTTCCTGAGGACGTGGAGAAGGATAGGGTCAGAGCACAAGTAGACAGATTAAACTTTGACAAGAGGAGGGGCATCTTTCACTGTAATGAGAAGTAGGAGGAGGTAAGAATGGGATCAGATGAAGATGAGGGTTTGAGTAGAGGGACAAGGAATTGGGAAAATCAAGCCTGATAACCTCTGTTTTCTTTATAGAATCAGAAGCAGGGTCGTCTGCTGAACTTGGGTTTGTAGGGTTAGGGCTTGAAGAGCATAGTCCTCAGGGTAAACGAGAGAGTACATAATTTAGGGACGGCAGGGCAGTGTTTAAAGGGCAGCTGATGTTGAGGGGCATTACTGGTTGTTACCCATTCCTACTGAGTCATGTGGTTTCCCCAGCCATGCTCAGAGCCTAGACAAAGAAGCAGAGAGGAGCTGCGCTGCGTGGATGTGGGGGAGGAGAGTGAGGCAATAGGGTGGTAACTATTAAGTTTCCCCAGACAGTTCTTTAAAATCATTTAGATATAAACTCTCCATTTAAAAAATTGTGTTTGTTTTCTAGGAGTACAAAGCATTAGAGGGTATTAGAGTTGAGGTGTGGGTGAGATCATCTGCTCCATTAATTCAGTTTGTCAGTTTGCTCTTTTGTAGATCATGCTTTTGGTGTTTTATTCATGAAATCTTTGTCTAACTAAAGGTCACAAAAGTTTTCTCCTATGTTTTCTTTTAGAAGTTTTATAGTCTGATGGTTTATGTTTAGGTGCATGAACCATTTGAATTCATTTTTGTGTATGATGTGAAATATGAATTGAGGTTCATTAGAACTTAAGAAAATGCAAATCACTGTGAGAAACAGTTTGTCAGGTTTTGAAAAGTTACACATATAACTACTATATGATACAACCCTTTGTGGGGGCAGAGCCCCAGAAAGCAGTTTCCAGGCTCTCGGCCTCACATAGAAAGGTGCTGGCTCAGGTAGTAAAGGGCCATCAACTGTGATTGGATGGCCATCAGCTGTGGCTAGTTGGCCGTCAGCTGTAACCAGTGAGCCATTGGCCACTAATATAACTGCTGTGGCTACGCTAGCAGCAAATGGGGGCTAGCAAGAAGATGGTGGCTGAGCTGGCAAGAGCGGATTGCTGTTAGGACGGTGGACAGTGTGGCTCCTGCCTCCTGTGTCTCCAACCCAGCTGCCAGCAAGAATATAGCGATATGACTCCCCTACTTATGGCTCCGTGGATGTTCCTTTTTGGTCTCGCTGTGTCCTGCGTTCTTATGTGGGGAGCGGGAGCTGAGACCCCGCCTGGCACCCTGCATGACAAATGGCGCAGCGAGCAGGGTCTCCTGCACGACAAATGGCGCAGCGAGCAGGGTACGGTGCCTGCCAAAGCTCTCCGAAAGGCGGTGGAGCAGTTTGTGTGTATGAACACTCAGTCTCAGGAAGACCAGGAGGAGCAGCTGCTGGAGAGCTGGACCCCCGTGGAGAGGTGGGAAGACGTGGAAGTTTCCCCAACCAGCACAGGCCAGAGAAAGTGAAGGTCGTTGCGGCCCTGTGAGCTGGGAAGTTCTTGCTGAGGCAGCTGGGATGAGGGACTTGTCCCAGGAGGAAAGGCTTGCTGAGTCCTCCGTGGGAGATGAGGGTGAGGTCAAGGTCGTCCCTCACCCCCAGGACAGCCCTGGCGAATGACTATGGACTATGGGGAATTGCCTTCCATCCCTAATTTAATGGACCGCTTGACTGTTTGTTTGGGAACGTACCACCATGTAGTGGAACTGGTGGATGTTTGCTTTTGTGTCTTGACCGGCCGCCATCGACAATATTAAGCACCTTGACTGTGAGCCGCTGTTGTTCCAGCATGGTACCCTGAGAGGCCCAGAAGAGTGGCAGTGGCCTGAGAGCCCTGGCTGAGTCCAGGAAGTCTGGCTTTGCCCAGAGAGAGTGGCGGTGCCCTGAGATGCCCTGGCTGAGTCCAGGAAGTCTGGCTGTGCCCAGAGAGAGAGTGGCAGTGCCCTGAGAAACCCTGGCTGTGCCCGGGGAAACTAGTGGTACCCTAAGAAGCCCAGGAAGTCTGGCTGTGCCCAGAAGCACTGGTGGTGCCCTGAGAAACCCTGGCTGTGCCCGGGGAAACTAGTGGTACCCTAAGAAGCCCAGGAAGTCTGGCCATGCCCAGAAGTACTGGTGGTGCCCTGAGAAACCCTGGCTGTGCCCAGAGAGCCTGGCTATGTCCAGGATATTGCATTCACCTCCAGGCTGCTCACACAGGGCCCCTCGCAGAAGATGCTTGTCGCGTAGATTGTGAGGCGAGAGCCTGTAGGGGTGGATGTGGGGACAGAGCCCCAGAAAGTAGTTTCCAGGCTCTCGACCTCACATAGACAGGTGCTGACTCAGGTAGTAAATGGCCATCAACTGTGATTGGATGGCCATCAGCTGTGATTGGATGGCCATCAGCTGTGGCCAGTTGGCTGTCAGCTGTAAGCAGTGAGCCATTGGCCACTAATATAACTGCTGTGGCTAGGCTAGAAGAAAATGGGGGCTAGCAAGAAGATGGTGGCTGAGCTAACAAGAGCGGATTGCAGAGAGGCGGATGCTGCCAGCGAGAATATAGTGATATGACTCCCCTACTTATGGCTCCGTGGGTGTTCCTTTTTGGCCTCACCATATCCTGTGTTCTTATGTGGGGAGCAGGAGCAGAGACCCCGCAGGCCGCCCTGCATGACACCATTCTACTAGGTATTTATCTACGAGAAATGAAAGCATATGTCCTTACAGAGACTCACTTGTACACATACGTTCATAGAAGCTTTACTGTAATATCCCCAAATGTGAAACTGCCCAAATGAACATCAACATGTGAATGGGTAAACAACGGTGGAATAGCCATCCAATAGCATCCTGCTCAGCAATAAAAAGGAATGAACTATCCATACACCCAACAACCTAGATGAATCTCAAAATAATTATGAGTGAAAAAGCAGACAAAAAATAGTACACATTGTATGATTCCATTTATGTAAAACTCTAAAGAATGCAAACTAATCTGTAGTGACAAAACGCAGACTCGTGGTTGGGGGAGAGACAGGAGGGATTACAAAGGGGCTTGTGGAAACCTTGGGGGTGGTGGACATGTTCATTATCTCGATTATAGCCATGGTTTCATGGGTTATATATATGTGAAAACTTCAATTTATATACTTTAAATATGTGCAATGATTGCATGTCAATTATATCTTAATAAAGCTGTTTAAAAATTGACCTGGAAATTAACTATATTACTGAATCACTGATAATTAGCAAATAGGACAAACCTATAAGAATACTTACTCTTTAAAATTTGAATATAGTCAACTTAGACCTATTAGAGATTTAAAAAGCAGAACTGATAGTTCTGGCTTAAAATCCAACAGTCAGTTGTAACAGAATCTGACAAAATGTACCGCTTGCTTTTATTGCAATCTCTTTTAACAAACTGAAGGCTCCCTTATTTCAACTTTGTAGTGTCTCAAAGTGACTAAAATTAAAGAGTCCCTCAGGGATAATGGCCACCATTCACTGTGCTTCTCTCGTACTTGTTCATAATCCTTTCCACTTCTCTGAGAGGTACCTATTATTTCTATTTTGTAGATGAAGAAACTGAGTCTCAGAGACGTTAAAAATTAGTTCGCTTGTACACAACTGCAGCTGCGTGTGTGTGTGTGTGTGTGTGTGTGTGTGTGTGTGAGTGTGTGTGAGGGAGGGGGGTCTGAATCCATAAGCGTGCCTACTCATCCTCCCACCAACTCAGTCCACGCAATTTTCCTTTTTAGAAGCTTTCTCCCAACGTCGTTGCCATTCTTCAGGCTATCTACGTCCAGGGAAGCCTGGAGTTACAAGGCTGCCAGGAGGAGGAAGAGTTTGATAATCCAAACACAAGATGGTACGATAGGTGGTGGCTGCTCTCGGGTGCTTAAGGAATTACGTAATTAAAACGGGATTGTCTTTGTAGGGCGACGTGTCACGACCTGGGAAGACGTCGCTGCTAGCTCCAGCACATCAGTGCTACTAGTCTGCACTAACTGGGGTGGCGGAGGAAGGGAACAAGCGCGGGCGAGTTCTGCCGGGCGGCGGTAGGTGCCTGCCCCGGTTGGTGACAAGAGCGGGTTTCCCTCCAGCGTTCAACGAGGAGCAGAAGCGCGGGGAGAAGGCGGCGGGATGGCGCCGCCAGGGTTCCGTCTGCACCGAGTTTGAGCTCCCCGGCCCCGCCCCCTAGGGCCCCGCCCCCTCCCGCCCTAGGCCCCACCCACTGCCCGGGACCGAAAGCGGAGGCACACTCGGTCGCTCGGCGCTCGCCTGCTCGGGTCTAGCCGCTGTACCGACCGCAAGGGGGATTAGGGTTGCGGCTCCTGTGGGCCGGGGGCCCGCCGGGCGGCATGGAGGGGCAGTGGGCCTCCGCGGGTGGGGAAGTGTCCCTGCACAACTTCAGCGCGAGGCTGTGGGAGCAGCTGGTTCACTTCCACGTCATGCGGCTGACGGACTCGCTCTTCCTGTGGGTGGGGGCCACCCCGCACCTGCGCAACCTTGCCGTGGCCATGTGCAGCCGCTACGTGAGTGTCGGCCTGGGCTGGGGCGGGCGGAGTGGGGGTGGAGAAGGGGAGAGGGCGCGGGAGGTGGGGCGGCCCCTAGGCGGCCGGCCAGTTGGAGGGCCGGAGTGACTGCACGGGAGGGTGAGTGAAGGCGCTCGGCGCGGCCCGGGCCCCAGGTCCACTCCAGAACTCTTCCTGTGATGTCTTAAGGAAGGGAGGGTCTGTGTGGACCTTCACCACCCGGAGGGGGGCTGTGTGCGGTCACGCCAGCACGTGGGACCACAGGCAGGCCTGTCCCCTCGGTTCCCGCTCCTCTACTGGCTCCTGGCTCCCATCTCTGTGGTTGGAGTGTGCAGGGGCTTCATCGTAGGACCTCTGCTCTCCCGTTACACTCCCACCCTTGGGGTTGGCATCTCCCGTAGTTTTCATGCTCTTTCTGTATTGACCACACCGACATTTATCTGTGTTTCCAGTACAGACCTCTTTCCTGAACGTCAGACTCCTGTGTCTCTACTTGGAGGTCTAATAGGCATCTCGTACTAATAGGCATCTATTACTAGATACCTAATAGTCTAACAGGCATCTCACACTAGCATATTCAAGACCACACTCTCCTTTCCCCAAACCTGCTCCTCTAACAGCCAGCCCATCTCTGTTACGATAGCTCCACTGGAACCTAGGAGTTGGCCTTGATCCCTCCTTTCCACACTCCACGTGCTGAATGGCAGCGAATCTGTGTGCACTGCTCTCAGAACACACATGTCTACTAAGTGTTCAGAGAAAGACAAATATGTATGATTTGACTTATGTGGAATCTAAAAAAAAAACCCAGACAAACAAACCCCAAAACAGACAAAGCTGAAACAGATTCATAGATACAAAGAACAAACTGATGGTTGCCGGAAGGGAATGGAGTAGGGGGATGGGTAAAAAAGTTGAAGGAGAATAAGAGGTACAAACTTTCAGTTATAAAATAAGTCAGTCATGGGGATGTAATGGATAGCATGGTGAATATAGTCAACAGTATTGTAATAACTTTCTATGGTCACAGATGTTTTCTTGACTTACTGTGGTGATCATATCGTAAGGCATACAAATGTATAATCATCACTATGTTGTACACCTGAAACTAATATTGTATGTCAGCCATACTTAAAAAAAACATACACGGAATCCACCACATCTCATCTCCTTCAGGCCTGCCGCCCTGGGCCAGGCCTGCAGCATCCCTCCTCCGTGGCTGATTCCCCCTTCGCTTCCTGTATTACTTTCTTAGAGCTGCTGTAATGAAGTGCCACAAACGGGGTGGCTTAAAAAACAACAGAGATTTATTCTCTTGTAGTTCTGGAGGCCAGAAGTCTGAAATCAAGGTGTTGGCAGGGCTGGTTTGTCCTGAAGGCTCAGAGAGAGATTATCCCATGCCTCTCTCCCATCTTCTGGTGTTGCTGGCAATCCTTGGTGTTCCTTGGCTTGCAGCTTCATCACTCCAGTCTCTGCTTCCAGTGTCACATGGCCTTCTCTGCGTGTCCCTGTCTATGTGTGTCTTCTCATAAGGACCCGAGTCATAATAGACTAAGGGTCCACCCTATTACAGTATGGCCTCATCTTAACTTACATCTTTTTATCTGCAAAGCCCTGTTTCTAAATCAAGTCACATCTACAGGTACTAGGGCTTAGGACATGGACATATCTTTTTGGATATGTTCAACCCAAACAGTGCCTTATGGCCAGTTCTCCGTGGGGCAGCAGACTGCAGTTAGACATGTCATTTTTCTGCTCCAGACCTTTGATGGGTGTGGCTGTGTTTGGAGGTCATGGCGCCCTGGAGCCACCTAACCTTTCTCTCCTAATCCTAAGGACGTGGTCAGAGACCTGTGTAAGGCTGTGGGCTGCCTGAGGCCCAGGACTGCTCAGTGGGGGGACAGTGTGAATCAGTTTCAGGGCTCCTCCTGTGGGCTGCTTTGGTGGTCTGACCACTCGGTGGTCATAGCTCTTAGTAGTGCGTAGTGTCTCAGCTGGAAAGTCACCTTCCATGGAGATTGGGGCAGGAGAAGGAACGGAATCATTCCCACTGCCTGGCTACATTGTGTGCCCAGACATTGCCCTTCAGGGGCTGAGGACCAGGCCAGCTGGAGAGACGAGGTGCAGGCCAAAGCTTAAGGCAGGAAAACAAAGATTCCTGTGGAACTGGGCTTGGCAGACTGACCTGTGGGCTGGCCTGTGTGTACTATTTGTGATAAAGTTTTGTTGGAACACAGCTATGCCCATCCAATCAGTAGTGTCTGTCACAGCTTTTGCACTTCGGTGGCAGAGTTTGGCAGTTGCTCCTGGACCTTGTGGTCCATAAAAACTTCATGGTTTGCCATCTGGCTCTTCTTAGTGGAGGATGGCACTGAAGGGTCTGTGAGGTCTCCCCCTCCTCCCTGCCCTCTAAAGCCCCACGTGTAAGACTAGACCTGTAGAACGAAACCACACAACTCTGTTGCTCTTCCAGGTGGCCCGCCTTGCATCAAGCAGGTCTGTTTGTGCTGCCTAGAGAGGCTGCAGAGCTACGATGCTGCAGGGCCCCGCCATGCTGAGGGCAGTTGGCCTGGGACCAAGGAAGATGGGGTGTGGGACCCTGTGTACTCAGATAATCTAGGATGCGTCTGGCCCACCTGGGTGAGTGGAAGGTGGTGCTCCAGCCACAGTAAAACCATCGAGGCATGGGTCTGCCTGGGAGACCAGCTGGGCATAGTATGACTTAAGAAATAATCAAGTATTACAAAGGGTAACAGTACTGGGTTTTTAGTTTTGTTTTTGGTCAGAAAAGGCTACCCTTTAAGGTAGATTTTCTGGTTTTAGGAGGTTTAACTGTAAATACTATTAACAGTTAAATGTTGAACTTGAAAGCTGTAAACAAATTCATTAAGATCATATTTTTGTACCTTTTTCAAGAAACAAAAAATGTGTAGTAAAGCTTTCATTTGTATCCAGTGCTGTTTGATTGTTTTTAATAGACCTGAACAAGTTCTGTCTGTATTGAAGTGACTTTGAGCCCTTAGGAGATATGGAGCAGTCTCTGATCTGTGCTCTGTTCACCATAAAAGTAATTTTGGTCATATTATGGGTTGGTGGTTTTTTCCTTTTAAGTTAGACCTTTTTAATGGTTAGGGAGATTACTTCCAAAGTAATTGGAAGTAAGATTAGCTCTAGATTTCAGAAGGGCCACATTTATTTATCTTTAGTTTCATTGCTTCTTATCTGAGATGAGGATTGGCTGAGTATATTCAGAAATTTGGATGCTGATGACTGGTGCCCGTTTGCAAAATCCCAGGGCTCTTGTTGACCTTGAGGAGCTCAGATACTCTCAGGAGAGTGGAGCTGTGTGTTCTCGTACAGGTCCAGCTGAGGAGATTAGATGTCATGTCTTCTCCGTTGCTGGCTACCATGGGGGCGAGAGGGAGCTGGAGGCACTTGGCTCAGACTCTGATAGCTTTCTTCTTGGTGGCCTTAATGATCTTGTGTGCTTCCCTCTTGGTCGTCATGTTGCCCTTCAGCATGCTTTGGAGGTTCCAACACTAAAACACTTTATGTGGAATAAGTCCTAGAACTTATTGACAGCACTGTGATGCCATCTTCAGGTGACTTCTCTTCATCTTTCCCAGTTGTACTACCTCATATGCATTAGAAGGTCAACTTACCTGGCTGTTGACACAGTGCCAGACCTTTTTCTTGGCAGATGTGTCTACCTCCCAGGATTCTGCACTACAACCTTTGTGCAGAATCAGAAGCCATAGAAGTTTGGCTGATGGAGAAGCAGCATTGCATTCTCTGTTTTTCTTTTAGGACTCCATCCCAGTGTCCACCTCTCTCCTCGGAGACACTTCCGACACGACCTCCACTGGCCTTGCCCAACGCTTAGGTATGTACCCACAGTGGGGCTGCAAGAGCAGCCGATGGGGCCTCACTGTTTAATGGAACCACGAGGCAGGTCACTGTAGAAATAAAGGGTATTTATACTGAGAGATAAACCAACTCAGCACTATGGGATAAGCTCAGACCTTTGTATATTGGGTTTTGTTTAAGGAGAGCGTATCCATGCCCACGTGGTTCCACTGCTGTTTCAGGGCCAGCATGTTCCCAGGGGACTCCCATATCCTTGGCTGTCATCTAAGCCGATGAGTGACAGGTGATTTAGCTCCCTTCTATATGCACATTTCCAACTCTTGGGGGGAGAGTGTGAATGATCCCCACAGCACCCAGTGGGCAGCGGCTGCAGGTAGCCTCCTGGATGTCCCCATGGATTCAGTGGAGCCTGTGGAGCAGGGTGCCAGCAGCACGCAGGAGGGATTGGCTTTCGCTCCCTGTGACATCATTCAGAGTTCAGAAGGAGACTGGCCTGGCTTGAGTGTGACGTAGAGCCAGTGTTAAGATCATGAGGTTGAAAGCTCTACCCTCTCCTGCAGCCCTAACACACTTCCTGTAAATAAGCAGGTAGTTCAGGTAAGGACAGCATGTGTTCTGCCCTTGGCCAGTGTGCACAGTCACCAGGTCATCACAGGTTGCCCAGGGACCTTGAACAGTAGGGCGCCCTCCGTCTCCTTCAGTCTTCCCGTTTACCGTGTTCCCAGGCAGTTCAGTGCTTGTGCCAGTTCTGGAGCCCTGAGCTGGTGCTGGGGGTGCATGGCTAATGGGACTCAGCCCCTGTATTTTAGTTGTGTTGACCGTTCTATCCACCTGATCCCTGGTAAGTGGGAATTGATATGTCAGTCCCTCTGGAATGTACCCATGTAAACAGCTCAGCCACACAGTTCAGGTGGATCCGGGTGTCGTGGGCGGGTTGAGGGCAGGTCGGCCTAGACTTGCCACACTGAGTTCTCTGCACGGATAGGGTGGAGACCACGAAGGCAGCTGCAGTTACTGTACTTTTTCTTCAGCCTGAACTTACAGAAACTTGACTAGTAGATTATTTTGGTAACTTTTTATTAGGAAGTAATTTTAAATTTACTTTAGAAAAGTTGCAAGAAAAGATGCAAAATTCCTGCTTAGCCTTCACCCAGATTCCCAGCTGTTATCATCCCCTCTGTGTGTTCACATCATTGTTTTTTCTGAATCACATGAAAGTAAGTTGCAGACACGATTGCTTCCACGTGCTTCACTGTATATTGCCAGTTTAAGGGATAATGCTCCTGTGTCACACAGACCGTCCTGTGCCCTGCCTGGTCCGGTGAAAACTTGGGGGTGTTCATAGTTCTAGGGACAGAAAACTGGGTGGGTCACCAGTGTGGATGACAGATTGCGGTCGTGCAGGGTGGCGAGAGCTTCTTTGGCGTGCCACAAATTAATTGTTTATGCCGATAAAGTAAGATGGGCTCTTGGCTGTCCTTGAGATGGAGGCCTAGCAGTTTGTATGCAAAAAACTAGGGTTCTGTTTTTTGTTTTGTTTTTGAGTTTTGTGTAAATGTTGGGGCTTTTTAAAATTAACATTTTCCTCTCATGTAGTTTACATCAATTTACAATAATTTACACCAATTGAAATAGAACAAACAAAAAATAATATCCTTACCAACTTATTAAAGTCAAATAGTAACAAACAGTCCCATCCTGCCTATATTAGCAAAAACTGGCAGCTCTCAGCCATTGCCCAACAAGGTTAGGCACACAGAAAAAGCTTGAAAAGTCAGTGTTGTAATGTGGCTGCTGCTATCACCAAAGGCTGGTGACACTCACGGTGTTAAGATCACGAAGGGGGTATCCAGTGCATCCCTGCAAAATGCATTATTATTATTATGCATATTAGTTGAAAATGCATTATTAATCATTGTTAGTTGTCTAGAGGGATAATGAGAAGAGAGCATTGTCCCGAAACATTATCTTCTAAGGAAGATGAAAAGAAGTTGGAAAAGAGATGATCTAGAGGGTCCTAAGTAACCTTGGAAGCATTGGAGGGCTGTAGTGTGGATGGGGACCCCCTCACTCTGTGTAGCTCTGGAGGGCAGAGCTGGGTCTGCTAGGCAGACAATGCAGGAAGACATGTTTTTGCTCCCTGTAAGACCCTGTCTTAGAAAGTAGAGCAGTTGGGATCAGAATAGCCCTCTTCGGGGACTGAATATTCTACCATCGAGCGGGTGTGACTTGACAGGCTTCAGCCTCACCTCCTCACCTCAGCACCTTTTGCCTTTGATGCTAGGGCTGGCTGGTCAGCTGAAGTCTGGGGTGCGTGCCTCTGTGCAGAGGGGAGTTTGCACCTGCCCTGTGTATGGGGTGAGGCCCAGGGAGGAGGTGCCAGCTCCAGTGCAGGCGCAGTGTCTAACTGCTCAGGCTGACCCCCTGACTTGTCTGCGGGATGCTTGTCTTGTTGCTCAGGTTGTGGGCATGTGAGTCTGCTTGGTTTCCGTCTTGGGAGCAGTACAGCTCAACTGTTATTGCTTCTGGAGTCAGGGGCTGAAACATGTATTCAGGATCGAATTGGAAAGTAGACACTTGTGTGTGTGTGTGTGTGTGTACATACATGCACAGAAATGTAGAACTGTAGGATTATCTCTGGGAGGAGGGTAGAACTGGGAGGGTAGTACTGAATGCGAACTTTAATATTTTAAATACTTTAATGTTATCGGTATTTTTGAAAAGGAAAACCAATCAACCATCTATGTAGGTTCTTAGCGTCAGTTTTTGGATCCCCTGAGAGGCTCCTGGGCATGGATTGCTGGCCCCAACCCCAGCCTCTGATTCAGTTGGCCTGGGGGTGGGGCAGAGCTGAGAATCTGCATGTCTGCCAGGTTCCCAGGGATGCTGCTGATGTGGGCACCACACTTGAAGAACCCCGGTTCTAGAGGCTAGGAGAGGGTCCAGATGACTGTAGTCTGCATTTGCAGCAGCTGCCTGTGGAGAGCCATAAAAATTAGCACTTTCTTCTCTCCCTGAAACCCTGTTCTCTTCCAGGCATTTCTCAGCTGTAATGTAGGCATGAGGGACACAGAACCTCTGGTATTTCATTCATGGCTGTGTCGATGTGTTTTCTTTTTAGCCAGGAAGACCAACAAGCAGGTGTTTGTCAGCTATAACCTTCCAAACACAGAGAGTAACTTCGCATTACTTGTAGAAAACAGGATCAAGGAAGAAATGGAGGCTTTTCCCGAAAAGTTCTAGCTGAGTCGCAAAAGTGAGGATTTGTAACTTATGTAAAATATACATTTAAATAAATGGATTGAATTTCACAGTTTGTCACCAGGTTGATGTGTTGTTAAAGGATTGATCTTATTAATTTTCCTTCTTCCCCTCACCAGCATGTGGGCCACAAGGCTGTGATTGATCTAGCTGGGGAAGGAGAAAAGCAAAATGTGCAGTAGTTTCCTTGTGACTGCTAAATAATGGAGCAAAGGGGTTACAATGAGATTTTGTTGGAATTGAAGGGGGCTGATTAGATTGAAGGGTTAAATTTGTCATGATTCTGTTGTGTCCATTTCCAATTAGAATTGAAGTAATGTCTTTATAAAATATGCTTCAGGTTATCTCCTTTCCTTCCAGTTGCAGCCACGTCCTTCCCCAACATATCTCTTCCTACTCTGCTCTCCCTTAGGCCCGGCTACGAGCCCGCTCCTCGCTGCTCACTAGATTTGTGGACTTGGTGGTCTCTAATTGTGCTGGGCCTTGAATAATCTCCACTCTGCTGGGTTATTGTTAGGATTAAATACACAGATATACTTTGCAAACTTTAAGTGCCATGGCAATTAAGATGTTAATTATGGTTTTACCTGCTTCATTTTTGTGGATCCAGATGCTTACTCTGCCTGTTATCACTGTCTTTCCTTCTCCCTTCTCTTTTTTGCTCAAGTTCTAGGTACCTGCTGTGGCCATCTTTAATCCTTAGCCTTTTTTTTTGCCTGCCCCTTGAAATGGATTCCAAAATGTGTAGTGCCACATGCTACACATTTTGTTTTCACATCTTTCCCCAAAAGCCAGTATTTTATGGGTCAGTGGCTCCTGATCCTGATTTCACATTAGGATCTCTGGGGGGAGTGTTCACAGGTTGCCTATGCCTGACCCTTCCCCAGAGATTCAGATGACCTGGGGCCCAGGCTTTGGCCAGGTTGAAAAGCTCCCTAGGTGCTTCTCAGCATGGGCAAGTTGAAGACCACCAGAAAAGAACTTTCTAATCTTTGGGGTCCAGCTGGACCCCTCTTGTTACTAGAAGAGGTTTAGGGCTCTGTAACACTCTTCATGCAGTGGCAAAGGGCTCACACTGAGCCAGTGGTAAGCAGCCACTGGTGGTGACACTTTGACCAGGACATTAAGGCACTTGAGAGGAGTACGTCTGGGGTTTAAGATGCTTCCCTCTTTAGCAGACGTCCTGGACTAACCTCAGGCTTCAGCCAGCGTTATCGTAGCTAGGAAGCACAGTGGACACCTCTCTAGGAAAAGTAAGTAACACAAAATCAGGGCTATGGAGAGAAGAGTTTGGTATAAATACTTTATTAGAGAAACATTATTTTCTTGTTAAAAAATACTACATTAAAGAAGAGCGTTTTGGGTTACCAGTCTTTCCTCACAGAGTCACAGTGTAAGATAATCATTTCTTGGCCTCTCTAGGAACTTGCAGGCCATGGGTTAGCAGGACATCAACAGACAAGAGAAAAGAACTCTTAAACTTCCTGATGGCCCTTTCTCAGGGGTCTGAGACGGGCACTAAATAAACAGTATGTTTAATCCTACCTCTGCCTCTGCCTGCCTTTAAGACTAGGACTGTGCAAGCAGATGAGAGACCACCCACCGTTCCCAGGCAGAGCGGAGACTCGGTTTACAGAGGCGCCAAAGTAGGGACGCAGCAAGAGCTGAATCAACAGTTTTTATTACTTGTAGTCAATGGTCGTGAAATGCCCTTCATTGGATACCATCAGATGAGGTAGGAGGGAAGACATTGCAGAGGAAATTTGTTAACGGGGCAACATTTTTATTTCTGTACATTTACATACAAATTTTCCCCAAAGGTACAACAGGTGCGACATCATGCAGACATTTAGCTTTGAACGACAGTTCAGAACTCTATTTAGGCTTGTGCTATGAAAGAGCACCTCCAGAGCGATCCCGGGTGACATGTATGGTAACACGGTTCTTACTAGACACCTCAAATGTTGGGGTTGTAGAGAGACAGAGGGAGGGAAGTATCCCCACTAGGCATAACACACTGTGCTGCTCTTCCAAAACAATACATCAAAGTGAGGTGTCCTTTAAAGGAAAGCGTTGAAGTGTGGGCCGGCCCCAGCACGTGCGCCACCTAGGGGCTGGCGATGTGATGGTCACAATTCATTTAATGGCACATCAGTCATTTGTTTGGCTCTAGGAAGTGGTAATGTTTGAGTGCAATACTTCCTTTACAAGGTTTATTTTTGCTTTCTGTTGTGGCCAAAACAACTTACCAGCCCCTTTCCTCTAGTTGCAAGTGATTATACTCCTTTAGAAAACAAAACATTTAAAACTTTTTCTTATTTGTTTTGGGTGCTAGTATTTAGGGTATTTGATACGAGTTATTACTGACGTCTGGAAAAGAACAAATGAGCTCTCCAGCCCTGGATTCACCTCAGGTGTTCACATTTGTGCGTAACTTTTATTGAAAAGGGATCACAGATCCCTGATGAGACAGCAGGATGCAGGAGTGGCTGGTACAGGAGAGTAGCTGCAGCACATACCCGGGACTGTTTCCCCGGGCAGCGGGGGTGGACGTGGTAGGCAGGGCAGACTTGAAACGGCAGGTGCCTGAGAAGTGTTTCCCTACTGACCATGAAGGACACGGGACTGAGGAGTCCAAGCACGAGCAGCAGGTGCTAGGTCGCTGGTGGCCGCAGACCCTTCCCACGCAGAGCAAGGCAGGACCGAACATGTGTCACGCTCCGGTGGGCCCCTGCTGCCTTGCCCACGTGCTGTGGGATTCCATGGGGCTCAGCCCACAGGGAAGCTTTTCTGCTTTGGCTACATTTCATAAAGGTGTTCCTCAAGAGCTTCAGATATCCTTAAGCTGAACTAGCAACAGAACAGGAGCTCAGCCTAATCCTGAGGCTGCCGGGAGAGAAGAGCTATGAGACCTCTTTGCCCAGAGATGTCACCTACTGTGTTTCCCCGGAACTAAGACCTAGCCGGACAGTCAGCTCTAATGCGTCTTTTGGAGCAAAAATTAATAAAAGACCCGGCCTTATATAACACCCAGTTTTATAGTAAAATAAGACCAGGGCTTATATTAATTTTTGCTCCAAAAGACGCATTAGAGCTGATTGTCTGGCTAGGTCTTAGTTCCGGGGAAACACGGTATCAAATGTCGGCAAGTCAACCTCATTCACGTCCACGTCCCAAGAACCCAGTCCCCACAGCTAGCTTCTCGTCATCCATGAGTTAGTTCTGATTGCTGAAGTGACAGTGATGACTGTCTCCGCTAGACCAGTATTTTTATTGTCATTTAAGATGGAGATTAGAGACTGTGGAGTTTGTAAGTGCTGTTCCTTGCCTCCGCCTTCCTAGGCATAACCGGCAGCACTCCATAGCTTCAATGTTTCTTAAAGAAGGTCTCACAAGTCCTTCTGTTGTATAGTAAAGGGACTGCAAGATGTCCTAGTGCTGGGGTGATGGATGCAGATGTATGCCTGGCAGGTGCAGGCCCAGGACCTCACTGGCTCCTTCCCACCTTCCCCAACTGCCCAATGGCTTGGCCACTGCATATGTCGTGTCTTGGACTTAATGGGTCTTGCTGCCAGGTGGCTTTCTGCCAAGTACTCTAAAGAAGGCAAAGGGTATTTCACAAGTTTGGCACGCGAAGGCTGCACATTTGTAAAGGCCTTTTTAAAGTAAGGTGAATGTGACTAACATTGAAACATGGAACAAAAGTGACTTAAAAGAGATGAGGGAAAGCAAGATGAGCTGGGCTTGGAGCAGGTGGAGCTGGGGACACTGGCCAGAGGGCTGGCCTTCCCGGGCAGCCGGCCCTTGGACAAGGCTGGACACCCCAGGCCCCACTGATGAGACAGAGAACGTGTGGTTTACTCACTGGAATCACACATGCCTGCAAGCGTGTTCACCTCCTCACAATGTTGTTATCAAGTCAGCAGGCTCCTGTTGATTTCTACCAGATTTGGAGGAGAGTGGTGGGTGGAGACAGTAACAAGTAGAACAAGTAGAAAGCTGGAAGGGGAGAAAGGGAACTTGAGTCAACCTCTTTTTAGGCCCTCTGAGTTCTAGTAACTGTCAGCTGGGGGTCACACAGACCCGAGACTACGATTCCCCTGGAAGAACAGAGCCCATGGCAAAGACACATGTCACAAAGTGGGGAGGTGGACAATTCTAGAAGGAACCTAGGCTGTCCAAAATATCAGGTGCCTATGTTGCTACAAGGTGGCGCCTGCCTGTGCCAATGAAGCTTGTTTCTTAGTGGTCACCTGGGAGTCTTCGAGGAGGCCCTCCAAGTTTCCTCTGAAACACGCCTCAGACAGGTGGAGAAAACCTGATGTGAAAAGGCAAGAGGAAGCCTTCATTGTCTGGAACAAAATGAAGAACACAATGGAGAACCCTTGGATATTGGGGACGGGGGTAAGAGTTAAACTTTGGTGAGTTATTGCTTTCTCTCAATTGGTCTTGATGCTTTAAGAGGCTGGAGGTCAGTTGGACTAACCAGTGAGAACCCCACTCCTTGCCCTAAGCCCTACCACTGTACTGACAAAAGTGACAGGAAGTAGGCAAAGGCAGACATGAGGGGGACTGCCTCCCACAGGCTTTGCAGTCTCTCAGTGTGAAGTCAGTGAGAGCTGACAGTCATCCAAGCTGGTGATTTCTACATGGTGTGTGCTTGAGATGTGGGCGACGGGCCATATTTGGGAGAGCACCCCTCCCTTCTGCGGGTTTGTCTTAGTCGTCTATTTCAGTTCTTTCCTATTGGTTTTAGTCCAGAAAGTAGCCATGTTTACTGTGGAAGAGGGAACTTTTCTGCTGGAGCTAAATCTGGGAAGGAATATTAATAATGTTAACATGTCTCAGACCTCAACACATTGGCTAGTTGTGATCTATCTTAACTAGGCAAACTTGTGTCAGAAGACTGGTGACATTACCACTAATTGTTTAAGATTTGGGCTGAAATGCTTAAGCTTTATCCTAAAGAGCTTCCAGCATCAAGTATAACAGGATGGTCTCGAAGGAAACACTAAGCTGGTTTTAATGATGTTTGTGAGCAGCTTTCCCCCAACACATGGAACAGAAGCTCTGACCTTACAAATAGAGAAAAACCTTTACAAACCATACACAGAGTCTCTAGCAAAAACCTAATCATTTACATTTCACTCTGTCTAAACTGCAGTCATGGAACTGTTCCATGATCGGCTGGGTCTCTGTACACAGGCAGGCAGCCTTGGGACGCTGCTCTGGCTGGCAGAGGTGACATCTGGTTGCTCTGAGGGACTGGGTGAGAGCGGTCGGCTGCCCTGCAGAGAGGAGACTGGCTGATGTGCTCTGTTACTTACAGCATCTTCCTCGGGCAACTGGGTCCCTCTTCCAAAGAAGGTGCTTCCATTTCAAGATCAGTGAGAGGAAAGGGAATAAAGTGCTTCTCGTAAAAATGACCAAAATAAATACAAACATTTAATGGCAGAAAAGAAAGTTTTTGAAGGGTTATTTCCAAAGAGTTTGCTTCCTCAAACACACGATCCTTAGAGTTTTGGAAAGACAGAATTTCCCCACACCAGTTGAAAGTCTCATGATTCGGTGGCGTCAGAGTCGGGTTTTCCTGCCCTGGCCACGTGTAGGTCCCTGTCTGTAAGCCTGTGCCCAAACAGCCCCTGAACCTGGGAACCCACAGCGCCCCCTTCAGGGCAGGCCGTGCCCAGAGCTACAGGACTTCATGCCATTGGCCGTGGCATTGTCAGGCAGCCCGTCTCCCGCAGCGGAGGCAGCGGCCACGTCATGGAGGCCGGAGTAGTCCTTGAGCTCGGCGTTGGTGAGCAGGAGGGGCTGCTCCCCCTTCTTGTGCGGCAGGAGCGGCTGCCGCGTGTAGTGCTCCCCGTTGGAGATGTTCTCGGGCAGGTTCTGGTTCCGGCTCTCAGGCAGCAGGAGGATGCAGATGATGCAGATGAGCGTGCAGCAGGCGAAGATGATGTGGTGCAGGAAGTAGCCTTTCTGATTGTGCAGCTCGATGATGGGTGCCGTCAGCATGCCGAAGCCCGCGCTGGCCAGCACCAGCCCCAGCCCGCCGCACCTGCAGGAGGGCGCGAGCACACGGTCAGTGTCCATGGTCAGACCCAGGTGCACAGGGGCACAGTGACCCCAGAGTGTGGACACGGCTTGACCGGGGTCACAGGGTAAGTTCATGGCCGACTGGAGAAGCCCAGCTTGGGCGGTGGCCACCAGGGCCCTGGGCCCCACACCAGTGCAGCCTCCCGCAAGTGGGACATCCCAAAGCACCTTCACCTGGGCCGTATCTGTACACCACCTCTAGTTCAGGTAACAGTTTCCTCATCAACTCAGAACTTTTTACTTTATTTTGAAAGACAACTTTATAATCACTGTAAATGGAAAACCAGTGTCACTTGCCATAAATAATATACGTACAATGAAAAACAGTATCATTAAATTATGCTATCTTCCCAAGGCTTGCCCTTCCTTTGGAAAAGCGGCATTGTGGTGGGAGTGAGGGTGGGGTGGAGGAGGACTCGGATTAAAGAGTCATTAAAGACATACCAACACTTACAGCTGTTCTCTCCTTGCCACAATCAGAGAGATTGGAAGATACTATAAAAGATAGTAATTTTCTCACTGTGAGTAGATGTTATTTATTGTTGTGTCCCATGTATTTCCTAAAATCATTCTGCATGCTACCAGTGGAAACTGTCCCATCTCTGGGAAATGTTTTGCCAGAAGCCATGCACCGACAGAAATTCACTGCATTACTGAGCTCAGCAAGTACTCAATGCAAGCCTAGCGCTTGACATATTTACCTCTGCTCCTCTGCCATAGGAAGGAACTTATCAAAAGTCCCAAAGGGATTAGTAGATACAGAATATGTGAAAAAACTGTTATAACTCTAACATCTATTTTGACATAAAGGTATGTTATTGGGGAGAAAGTGTTATGTGGACATGGAGAAAGCAGTGCAGTGCTGGGCTGCAGTAAAGAGGATCATGGTGTTCAGGTGACAGGAGGTGATGGTCCCACTGTGCCCTCACTGCACAAGCCAGACAGGGCTGGACAGTCAGCTCTGTGCCCACAATGAAGGGGCCAGGCGAGGAGGTCTTGTCTCAAGGCAGTTGTCTGCCTCTCCTTAAAGAGCAGATCCAGACCACTGGGCAGAAGGTACAGGGATGTGGATTTCGGTTGGTTGCTCAGTAGTTGGGCACTGTCCTTTAGTGAAGTGACCTTTATTCCTGGATGTGCTTAGGCCGAGAGGAGGCCCCTACAGTGTGTAGGAGACAGGGATGTGAGCTCCCAGGTCCCGAGGAGCCTGGGATGAGAGGTTGACACTGTAGATGCCTCGGACTTACAAAAGTACTACAAGGACACAAGATCAACATGTAAAAGTTGACTGTATGTCTACATGCTAGCAACAAACAAGATGAAGCTGAGATTAAGAAAATTCCATTCACAATCAAAAGAATAAAATACTTAGAAATAAAGAACAAAAGAAATGCAAGACGTGTATGATGAAAGCTACAAAACGTTGCTGAGAGAAAATTAAAAAGATAAAAATAAATGGAGAGACATTCCATGTTCATGGATTGGAAGACTTAATATTGTTAAGATGGCAATTCTTCCTGAATTGAGCTATAGATTCAACACAATCCCTATCAAATTGCAATACGATTTTTTTTTTTTACAGAAAATGATAAGCTGATCTCAAGATTTATATGGAAATGCAAAGGACTCAGAATAAACAATTTTGAAAAATAACAGAATCTGAGGACTAACTTTTCCAATTTCAAAACTTATGATAAAGTTACAATAATTAAGGCAGTGTGGTATTGGGGTATGGCTAGATCAAGGGAACAGAATTGACAGTTCAGAAATAAACCCCTATATTTATGGTGAACTGATTTTTTGACAAAGGCAAATGCAATGGGGAAAAGATAGTCTTTTCAACAAGTGGTACTGAGAAAATTGGATATCCACGTGCACATCATATACAAAAATGAACTACAAATGGATCATAGACATAAATGTAAGAGCTAAAACTATAACACTTCTAGAAGAAAAGAATATTTGTGAACTTAGGTTAGGAAAAAGATTTCTTACAGATGACATCAAAAGCAGGAGCAATAAGAAAAAACAAGATCAGATGGGCTTTATCCAAATTAAAATGTTCTGCTCTCTAAAAGACACTCTTAAGAAAATGAAAAGACAGGCCATACTGGAAGAAAATGCTTACAAAGCGTATCTGATAAAGGACTTGTATCCAGAATATATAAAGAACTCTCAGTAAGAAGAGAACCCAATTTTAAAAAAATGGGCCAAAGATTTAAATAGACATTTCTCTAGAGAAACTATGTAAACTATGAAATACCCAATAAGCACACAAGAAGATGTACATCATTACTTATTAGAGAAATGCGTATCACAACCACCATGATATACCATTTTACACACACTAGGATGCTTATAATAAAAAAGACACTAACAAGTGCTGACGAGGATGCAGAGAATTAGAACCCTCATACATTGCTAGTAGGAAAGAAAAATGGTGTATCCACTGTGGAAAAGCTTGGCAGTTTCTTAAAAAGTTAAAGATAAACTTTTGTGTAACCCAGCAATTCCACTCCTATGAAACATATGAAAACATGTCCATATAAAAACTTATCGGGCCGGCCCAGTGGCTCAGGCGGTTAGAGCTCCGTGCTCCTAACTCCGAAGGCTGCCGGTTCGATTCCCACATGGGCCAGTGGGCTCTCAACCATAAGGTTGCCAGTTCGATTCCTTGAGTCCCGCAAGGGATGGTGGGCTGTGCCCCCTGCAACTAAGATTGAACACGGCACCTTGAGATGAGCTGCCTCCTGGATGGCTCAGTTGATTGGAGCACGGGCTCTCAACCACAAGGTTGCCGGTTCGACTCCCGCAAGGGATGGTGGGCTGTGCCCCCTGCAACTAGCAACGGCAACTGGACCTGGATCTGAGCTGCACCCTCCACAACCAAGACTGAAAGGACAACAACTTGAAGCTGAACAGCACCCTCCACAACTAAGATTGAAAGAACAACAACTTGACTTGGGGAAAAAAAAAAGTCCTGGAAGTACACACTGATTCCCCAATAAAGTCCTGTTCCCCTTCCCGAATAAAATCTTTAGAAAAAACCAAAAAACTTATCAGCAAATGTTCATTGTCACATTATTTGTAATAGCCAAAAACTGGATGGAATTCAAATGTCCATCAACTGGTGACTGGAGAAACAAAATGTCATGTACAGTGGGATAGTGTTCAGCGATAAGAAAAGGAACATGTGAATTTCAGAAATGTTATGTTAAGTGATCGTATGATTCCATTTATAGGAAATGTCCAAAAGATGGCAAATCTATAGAAATATAAAGCAGATTAGTAGTTGCCTAGTGCTGGGAGTGGGAACAGGCTGCAAAGAGCCATGGAGGAACTTTCTGAGGTGGTGGGAATGTGCTATAACTGGATTGTGGTGATGACTGCACTAAAAGTTACTGAATTGTATACTAAAAATGGATGAATTTTATGGTGTGTAAATTATACCTCAATAAAGCTATTAAGAGAACCCCAAAACTGTTTTAGCTGTGGGGGCCTCCTGTTGACACAAATCTCCAAAGCTTCTAGTCTAGGGAGGCCACCCAGGCCTTACCTTTTCTTCCTGAGAACTCACACACTGTCTGGCTCCCCTCTGCCTATCAACCCTGCTGCTCAGGTGGGGGTTTCTGCTCTTCTTTGCAGGTTCACCTCTCCAGGACCTTCTCGGGGCTTTCCTGTCACCAAGAAGGGGAGAGAGTCCCTGCCGTTGCTCCCTGCTGTCCTGCCACAACAGGCCCTCTGGCTGGCCAGTCCTGAATCAACAGGGTGACAGGGACAAGGGGCCCTCAGGCAGGGACGGCGGTCTTGGGGCTCCGTGGACAACTGTACCTGAGGGTCACTTTAAATCGGACACACAGTTCCATGGTAAAGAGTGCTTAGCACAGCCTTGCAAACATTTTTCTCAAAGAACGTGCTCAGCTCAGGCCCTGCTGTCAGGCTCCTCCCCTGCCCTCACCAGACTCCACCACCCCTGAACCAATCCACTGATCTCCACTGTCCTCCTGCAATTTGTCACTTATTTAATATTGATGCAGCAAGAAAGAAGTTAGAAGTGCATCGATATTTCTACTCTGTGGAGCCAAAAGAAAAGGGGAAGAGAGCATAGACAACTGGAGAAATAACCACAGCAAACCTGTACTCAGCACCTCCTGTACCAGCCTGGTACACTAGTGCTCCCGTGCTCTTTTCACCCCCGTCTCATGATCCTCGCTGCAGCTGACAGAGGGGAAGCTGCTCAGTGGTGAAGCCAGAATGCGACCCAGGCCAGCGAACTCCTGAGTTACCTGTCCAGGGAAGCTGGGCTTGGAGCACCCAGGGAGCTTAGCTGAGCCAGGGTGCGAGAACCTCACGGAGGGAATGAAGGAGAGAGTGAGGAACTCTGTGGCCAAGAGTGGTGGGGGAGAGGGTCCCCGGAAGGGCAAGACAAAGGGCAAGGCAAGAGGACAGGAGGGAGTGGGGGAGCCCTCAGGAACTGCATTATCTGGACGCAGAAGGGAGCCATTGAAGGACTTGGAGCAAGTGAGTGGCATGATCGGCTCTGTATTCTAGAAGGTTCACTTTGTCAGCTGGGAGGAAAGAAAGTCTGAGGGGATGGGAGGAGGATCCCTGAGGGAGACACCCCAGTTAGCGGGATGTGACCCAGATGGGCCTGAACTAGCAGCCATCAGGACTTGGTCACTGGTTAGACTGGAAGGGGGTTGGGAAAGCAAAGTCATGGACTCCCAGGCTCTGGCTTTGTCCCTAGGGCAGTGTGCCTGGTGAGACTGTCCGTTTCCCAACCCTGCCCCAGGCCTTAGCCTGCAGGCTACAACAGAGAACTGCTTCCCCCTCAGCCTCACCTTCTCACCTCCTCTCCCAGCACAAAGGAAGTGAGGAAACCCCTCCCCACTGTGCCTGAGGCAACACCCTCAGCAAACATATAAGGCCATTCCTAATTTAGAGAGAGGGAAAAGGGGGAGAGAGGTATCTTCTATTTTTTTGTTATTAAACATAACAAAATGGGGAAAGACCACCCATTGTGCCACCCATGTACACACAATTGTCATTCTTATATTTTGCTTATTTGAGAAAAATGTTTGCAAGGCTGTGCTAAGCACTCTTTACCATGGAACTGTATGTCCGATTTAAAGTGACCCTCAGGTACAGTTGTCCACGGAGCCCCAAGACTGCCGTCCCTGCCCAAGGGCCCCTTGTCCCTGTCACCCTGTTGATTCAGGACTGGCCAGCCAGAGGGCCTGTTGTGGCAGGACAGCAGGGAGCAACGGCAGGGACTCTCTCCCCTCCTTGGTGACAGGAAAGCCCCGAGAAGGTCCTGGAGAGGTGAACCTGCAAAGAAGAGCAGAAACCCCCACCTGAGCAGCAGGGTTGACAGGCAGAGGGGAGCCAGACAGTGTGTGAGTTCTCAGGAAGAAAAGGTAAGGCCTGGGTGGCCTCCCTAGACTAGAAGCTTTGGAGATTTGTGTCAACAGGAGGCCCCCACAGCTAAAACAGTTTTGGGGTTCTCTTAATAGCTTTATTGAGGTATAATTTACACACCATAAAATTCATCCATTTTTAGTATACAATTCAGTAACTTTTAGTGCAGTCATCACCACAATCCAGTTATAGCACATTCCCACCACCTCAGAAAGAGGCTAAAAGGAGGAGCACTTCTTATGGGCCAAAAGTCTCCAGCGATAGCATGGCGACCTGAAGGTTGCAAGAGGATGCTGGAAGCACTTTGGTCCTTCCTCCTCTTCCTCCCCACCACGCCCTGCAAACAATGCCTCCGGAAGCTGCTTCAGGCCCATCCGTCTCTCCCTTCCAGAGACATCTGCTCCAGCTCATTGCATCATCTGGAATGAAGCCTCACTCCCTGTGCTGTGCCTTTGTGCCTGCGCCTCCCCTCTGGACCTCTGCCCGCTGCATCCTCTCCCTGGAATTCCCGGTCCCAGGCTGCATCCTAGTATAGGCTGCCGTGCTTCTAAGTGCTCTCAGCCTCTCTGCCCTTCCCTCCTTCCCTCTCAGGTGCTCCCACCATATCCTCAGCACACTTGAGTTATAGCCCAGACTCACTCCTGTTTGCATGTCTGTGTGTCTCTAATAGACTTAAGAGGTTTTCAAGGGCAGGAGCCAGATCTGACTCAGTTAGCTATTCCTAGCCTCTACCCAGGCACTGGCTGAGAGCTGGCCTGGCGCCTGGGTATTTACTCAGCATGGTAGTAAGATTTCTAAAACGGCCTTAATCATTCCCACCAGCCAGTGCTCACACCCAGTACCTTGAGTATCGGCTGACCTAGTAACTCACTTTTTACTAATAAAATACAGCAAAGGTAATGAGACGTCCCTCCATGATTAGGTTACAAAACACTGTGATTTCTAGCAGATACTCTTGCTGGCTTTGATGAAGCAGGCTGCTACGTTGTTGAGGTCTACGTGGCAAGGAACTATGGTGGCTTCCAGTCAACAGCCAACAAGGAACTAAGGCCCTCAGTCTAACTGCCAGTGAGAAACTGAATCCTGATGTTATGGTCTGAATGTTTGTGTCCCCCTAAATTCATATTGGTAGGGTAGGTAGATGGATAGAAACGGGCAGGAGAAGGAGAGACAGCCCCGGTTAGAAAGCCCCTTGCTGCAGCTCCTACTTGGCTCAAGACCCCTGGAAGCTGCCCAGCAGGTCTCCAGGCTTACACATATCTCTAAATCAAAGAGATGTGGATAAAAGTCAAAGAAGGGGGGAACCCATCCTGCTTTTCAGGACCACCAACACCTTATTAGCCCAGCAGGATTCCAGGTTTACACATACCTCAAGGGGATGTGTTTACATGTGCCCCTAAATTAAAGAAATATATTGTTAAATGCCAGAGAAGAAAGAGGGGGAGGTAATTCTGCCCACAGAAATAAAAGCCTTCCTGCAATGTAAGGCGGGGCCGCTTCCCTCTCTTGGGTCAGGCCGTGCCATGTCTCGGAATGTATTCTCTTTTACTAATAAACTTGTGCTGTTCATACTGCACAAAATTCTGTCTCTTGATTGAAGTCTTTCCTTCACGAAGACAAGAACTGAGGTACAACATCATTTCCCGGTAACAATATGTTGAACTCCTAATCTCCAATGTGATGGTATTAGGAGGTGGGGCCTTTGGAAGGTGATGAGGTCATAAGGATGGAGCCCTAATGAATAGGATTAGTGCCCTTATAAAAGGGACCCCAGAGAACTCTTGCCCCTTCCATCAGGTAAGGACACAGCAAGAAGACTGCTGTCTATGAACTGGGAAGCAGGCCCTCACCAGACACCATATTTGCTGACATCTTGATTTTGGACTTCCCCGCTTCCAGAAATGTGAGAAATAACTTTCTGTTGTTTATAAGACACCCATTCTATGGTATTCTGTCATAACAGCTTGAATGGACTAAGATACCTGCTAATGACTGAATGAGCTTGAAGACTAATTCTACCCCAGTTGATTACAGCTTGTAGGAGACCCTGAAGCTGAGGCCCCAGCTAGGCCATGCAGACTCCTGCCCACAGAAACTGTGAGACAACTGCATGCATTGTTTGAAGCCACTAAGCTTTGGGGTAATTTGTTACACAGCAATAGATAACTAATACACTCATTGAGTGATAGAATTCCCTAACCTTAGCCATGGAGGAAAACAGCCAGCCACATCTCACCCAGGCTGTGATGTGTCATTGGTACTATGTATTAGAAAGCCTCTTGCCAAGGGAGAGACTGAAGGTGCTATAGGAATAGTCACATCATTGTGCTACTGGGCCATTAAAGGGACACAAATGAGAAACGGCAGTGTTTTGGGGAGTGTCCTCCAGATACCCCTTTCCCAGTCAGAGGGTTCCGGACAACCTTTTAAAGACACTCTACACCTTTCTGTTAGTGTTTGTATATATGCTTACTACCATCCTTATTAGTCTATGAATCCTTCAAGGTCAAGGAGTGACTCCATCTGTAAGATGAATAATACGAACACCTAAAATAGCCACTTAGTCTTTTTGATAGTTCCGGCTACTTCAGAAAGCCACAGGATGTTGCGAGGGACATATCAGATGCCAGGGATAATGGATGCATTTCACTGGGCCTTTGATACCAATAAGACATCATTTTCTCTGAAACCTCCCAGGTTTCCACCTGACCTTGCCACTCAGTGTGGATGCCACTGACAAACAGTGAGAGAGACTTACCCTGCTCAGTGCATGTAAAGACCACATATGGGTTAATATGCAGGAAGGTAGAATGCACAGCCCCACAAGGAAAGGTGAACACAGATTCATGGTTAAAGGAACAGTGCTCAGTACTGGACAAGTCTCCCTTCATCATGACAAATGAACTATATCATATCGATATGTTAATAAATCATATCAAATGAAATGAAATATATTTGATTTTTGGCAGCATTAGATGGATCATTAAAAAAGTACCTACATATATATATATATAAGTACACATGTACACAGGTATATATAATGTGCAATATATCTATATATTTTTTTCCATGAAAGCAATTTTCTGTTTGGTTTTCTATCAAAGATACCTTAAAATTATTCAGTAAGATTAGAGACAATTTTGGCAGAATTTGGTATGGTTTGCCATTTTTGGCTTTGCGTTTTCTTGTTGCAATCTCAGTTTAGAGAACGGGATCATTAAATGCTTGGTTTTAAGGTGATAGCTTCATTTTCTTCCCCCCAAAAGCTGAATTTTGTGCACTTTTCTGCTTTTCTCTAGGTTGTCAGTAGAGGGCAGCATATGCCCATGTTTAAATACCAGCACAGTAGGCAGCCTCAATTTACAGATAAAAGGTAACAGAGGAGGGGCAAGCTTTACCTCTGCTTTCAGAGCACAAAAATTTGAACATCCACAGGATATCTTTATTTTACTAGTAAGAATTTCTAAATTACTTTAAGGCTAGAAAGACTCAAATACAAGGAAATTTACTGAAAGTAGCAAATGAATTAATTTTCTCACATTCGGCTTATACATGTGAATCCCAGCATTTAAACACATCTCCCATTTTTCACTTCCTCTTTTATATTACTTAGTTTGTCTTTACTAGATTTTTGTGAAGTCAAGAATGAACAAATATTTGTGTCAATTTTTAGAGAAATAAAAATAACTGTCAAAAATATTCAGGCAGGGCTAATAGTGCACAAAATCAGTTTTCATTTAGTGAGGCCAGACCATTATATACACTTTCTCTTCCCCCATCATGACCGCCTGATAAGGTGGTCACAAGTAGTCTCCTTTTAGGGCAGAGTGGCCCCTGGGACCACACGCCACCCCAGCCCGGTCTTTCCTCCGTGTTAAAGACCCGAATCTTAGGCTGCAGGTCACATCCTCTGCACTTTGCCTCTCATCCTACTATTCAACTTTGAGCATGTGTGCTTTATCTCCTTGGCTTCAGGTCACTCACTGAGCGTCTGTTATAACATTATATACATGTATATTTTTAAGACATAAGTTTTAAAATAAGTTAAACAGATTCCAGATGTCATGTTAAACATAGGCCATCTTTGCCCTTGGTGCCTGTTCTTGAGGCAACCTTAGAACAGGACTGGAGTTAGTCCTGAGGTGGGAACAGAGATGAGTTAGTCAGAAGGAAGTTTCCAGAGAAGGCATGTTCCAAGAACCCTTTCTAGAAGAAAGGGGTGGGACGGCCTGAGGGGAAGCAGTGCAGGAGAAGGGACTAAGAGGCAGCCTGCAGATGAGCTCAGACAGAGTGGGGGATTCACAGCTAAGGCCCAGAGTTCTGAGGGAAGCTGTGAGGAATTGTGGGGAAATGAAGCAGGCTTATTGTCACCAGCACCTGCCTCCTCTCTTACCCGAAGCCTTTGTGAGGGGACAAGAAGACAGTGAAGGCCTGAGGGGCTCCCACCTGCAGCTTCCAGGTGGACACTGCATAGAAAAGATGACCTGCCAACTGGATCTGGATCAATCCCGACCCCCGGCCACTTCTGTCCAAGCCAAAGGGGAGAGAGTGCCGCAGACCCGGGGTCTTTCCCAACCCGCCTGCAGTTACCCCACCCCTGAAGCCTGAGAAGCAAATCTGAGAAGAACCTGTTGCCTCGGCTGATGATACATGAACAGCACCTGGATGGGCCTGCGTAGGAGGGAAACGCTTCTCTGCACTAGAAAGTCTGGATGGAATCTCACAAAACAGTATGAATTCATTAATTAGGACTCTTGTGAGTCACTGTCATTCTTGGACAATGAAGTGCTGCAAGTTTTTGTGCAGGAAGGTTCTTATCCTACTATTTGTGAGTCATCAATCCTGGCAGCTTAACCTGTACTACTGTTCTTGTTCGGAAGGTGTGTTTAGAAAAAAGCTAGTTTTGTATTAAGAAAAATGATGCTCACAGACCGCAAGTTGCCCATCCGAGCTACCCTGGGTTTATCGGTGTGAAGTGTGGGGGCAGGTAAGAAAGCCACTCCTGTCCCAGGTGCTCTGGGGGAACTGTCCCTGAGTGCATATGTTAGAAGAGATGGCTTTCTGAAGGAAACGGTGTGAAGAGTGGGTCATCAGTAACACCAGAAATTCTTCCATCCTGGCCGGTAGACACCCCCTCCATCACCTCCCTCTCCACCTTTGGACTGAATTTCCTTTCATTCTCTACAAGTACAAAAACATCACCGAGGGGCCAGTATTTTTCTAGTTCGTCATCTTGGCAAGCTGAAGCTGAGAACATAATTTGTTGAATTTCTATCCCCAAATCATCTTTCCAGGTTTGCATCAAAGAGGAAAAGGATACTGCATTTCCTTCAGTTTAGCTTCTTAAGCAAAATCTCACAATGAATAACAAGGTCTACTCACTACCGGAGTGAAGGGGTGGCCACCCCCAGAGAAATATCCATAATCACACAAAGGCTGGGAGAGGGCAGCGGAAAGTCAGAGGTCTAAACTTGACTTCTGCTCTGTTGAAAGAATCCTCTGCAGTAATCTTTTGTAAAGGAAGTTTAACTAGGTAAAGAAAAGACAGAGGGAGCCCTGCTGTCTGCCGAACGTATTATACAATTTCTAGCATAAAATAAGCTTCAGGCTCGACTCTTCTTCACTTTGGCTTAGGCAGAGGGTTGGACAGGATGAATTACTTGCCATTTAATTGCTTTTTTCTTAAATATACAATTCCTTGGCATTTTATTCCACAGGTACTGAGGAATCTTCAGGCTTGGCATGTATTGTAAAACTCCAGGTGAATGAATCAAAATGAGGTCATGTGAAAATTCTATTGTCGGCAAGACTACTGGAAATGTGGGAAGGGAGAGAGTCTATGAACCTACCTGCCTTCTCCCAGAGTCCTTCCCAGCAGCCTCAGGGCTGAAATAATTAGTCTGCACATATCCTATCTTGAACTGTATTGGCCTCTACTTGTTTTCCCATCTGGGAAAGTAAGGGTGGAAAGGGTGTTGTCATGCTGACTTGTGGGTTTTATCTCACAGCTGAATAATTGTCCATATTCACAATTTATATTTGAAAAAAGCATGTGTTAGAAATGCTAATGATATTCTCATACAAAGTTCAAAGTAAATCAAGAGGAACTCTGCTGTAAATCATACACAGTAATTACAGGAAAACAATAGGACTTTGCAGGGAAGTGGCACCTTTTTAAATAAAGGCAAACCCTTTATTATGCTATAATCTTAGTAACATCAAGTGGTGTGAGTGCCCGCTGACCACTACCCAGGGACAGGATCAGAAAGGACCAAAACAAAAGCAGCTAAGCACAAGTTGACACCACGTTTCAGGAAAGCATGAGCTAACCACAGACCATCAGGGCTGTGTCTGCACTGCCCTGATCCCTGGGCCTGCTGCCCGCACACAGCAGGTGCATGATACACAGGCGTTCCGTATACCAAAGATTCAACTTCCGGGGCTCTCTCTATGAAGCCTTTCTTTGGACTAGTGACATCAATTTTTCAAGCCAGTAAAAAAAATAAGGTCCTTTCTACTTCAGTTTTTATTTTGAAATAGATTTTTCAAATTGAGGCCTCTTAGAAGAGTTGATAGCATTTGATTTTAGGTGAAGTATGGGTGTAAGTTATCTACGGATTTTTCTCCTTTTCCAATCACTGCTGTGTTTCCTGTCCTCCAAAAAGTTCCCTGCACCCCCCCCCCCCATTCCTCTGGCTACTGCCTGGACAGGACCCAGGGAGGAGTTCTTACCTGATTCTCAGTTGCCTCAGGGGCAGGGTGGAGCACCCCATCCTGAAACTTATATGCTTAGCACATGCATCACCCTTTTCCAGAGGCCAGGGCAGAACAAAGCTGATATTGGTTAATTCACCAGGAGCCTGGTGAATAATAAACAGGCAGCCCTCCCTGGGTCCTAAGAATACATCCTGTGGGGCATCTCCCATTACGTACCTTATCACCGTGGGGGTGATCTCTGCACAGAAGAACACACTGAGGCTTCCCACCGCATGGGAGGCAAACATGCCCACGATGGAAAATGTGATGGAGAATTTGTCCTTGACACTGTCACTCATACCTGAAGGAGAATCAGAAGGGGATGGTGAGGGGTGGGCAGAAGGGAAGGGGAAAGGAAGCTAGTAAGGGCCAGGGTGGAGAGAGCAGGGGGGACGGGAGGCCGGAGGCCTGGGAGCATGCGAATGGTATGCCCTCACCCCTCCCTCCAGTTTCAGGTGCAGACCAGGCTGCTCAGCTCCATCTGGAGATGGAGGAAAACCTCCAGGCATAGAAGGTCAGACCCTTTTGGCAGAAGACTTTGCCCGGGTTCCTGCGAGTCCCTTGTGGGTCTTGAAAGCTGGAGCACACACTGACTTTGCCAGAATTCCTTAGGCCATAAGCTAGCCTGGCAGGAAGGAAGGCTGGTGGTCTCCTGTTCCAGCCTTCGATGTTGGCTCCAGAGAAAGGTCTCTGCTTTTCAGAGAGCCCTGGCTATTCGGGCCTCAGGTTTGCCCAGCCCAATGCACAGGACAGGGTATTTTAAGCTTGATTTAAGGGAACAAAAACTCAAATAACCCAAATAGGAGAATTTGTGGGCCTGGAGGGAAAGGGGCTCAACCAACCCAAGCATCTTGCAAATGGCACCAGAGTCTGACCTCACGCCAAGGTGGTGTGTAGCGCAGGGCAACGGCATGCTGTTGGGGTCATACATTTAGAGCACAGTTCAGGTTCCTGCAAGGCTGCAGCAGGACCTCAGGGCTCTCACTGTGGAAGGCCTTGGTGGCATAGGCTGGGGTCAGGCCAGGCACACGTGACAGTAGCACTGAGGTACATGGAAGCAGCTCTGCCATCCCCATGGTGGAGAGCAGCAGGCTTGCATGATTCACAAGGGGACAGCAGCTTCCCCTGGCAGCATGGTCAGCTGGGCCTCCAACACTTCGCAGGCTTTCTGATCTCGCCCAGGCACTGTCCATAAGACAAAGTGCATCATTGTGTGGGCAGCAGCCAAGGGCCTGTGCGGACTGCTGGTTCTGGTGCCAGGGGAAGAGGCGAGGGCATGCGTGCAAGCTGGGTGCGAACGGGAATGAGCCGCTCTCTAGAGGCAAGACGGGGTAGAGAACACAAATGTATGCTTATAGTGTCCAACCTACGGCCAACTTCATCTGCAACTCTTGGAGGATAATGGGGAGGAGAAGAAAGAGAGGGAGGGAAATCACAGGTCCGTGAGTGTTTATGAAAATGCCCATTTTGATGCAATACAAAGATGACACGCATGCATGAGCATTTGGGGCTCACCTGAGCCTGGTTGCTGGCTGTATTTTCCAATCACTGGGCCAAGGAGATGGTGGCACCCACACGGATGAGGATGAAGAAAGTGGGAAAAGAGGGAGAAAGAAAGCACGTTAGGTATAAAGTGACTACTGCATGTTTCCATGCGACTTGTTTCTCAGTGCATTCCCTTCCAGGTCTGGGGCCAGAGTGCCAGAGAGAGGGAGAAAATCTTTGGGGACAGTCCCAGGGCACTGGAATTAGCACTTGACTAAACAAAGCTCTTTGTGTTCTGAAGGGCAGCTAAAGCCCTACTGGCTTCAGATCATGGTGAGAAAACTGAGCTCTTCAGAAAAAGTCTAGCACACCTCCCTGACCTCAAGCCAAAGGGTTAATTTCATTGTGTATAAAATTATTCACGGCTGGTCTGTGCTCAAGGGAGCATGAGTGCTGTGAGTGCTGTGGGGACAGATTTGCCAGGCGACATTTCTTGTGCTCCCAGCTCTGATCCTCACAGCTACTTGTCCTTTGCATAAAGTTCCTGTGGCATTCCTGCTTGGTGACAAAGAACACTGTACACTCCCAGGGGCTGCTGCTCCCCTGCATGTCCACTTGAACTGCGTGAGCTCACAGAGGCCTCACCTGGGGGACGGGGGGTCGGGTGTGTGTGTGAGGGGACGGAGGTGCGGGGGTTGGGGGTGGGGACGGGGGGAGGGGAGGGTGAAACGATGGTTGGGAGACAGACACCGCTTATTAGTTTCCTTGTCAGTCACAGCTGAAACAAAGACCAGTCTCCCAGCAAGATGTAGAATGCATGAGAACCTGCCCAAGTCAGAAAGATGGGTCCTGAGGTTGAAACCGGCTATTCTATAATCCAGTTTGTACAATAAGGCTGAGAAAGTTGTGAGTCTTTTCTTTCTCTTCCTTCTGTTTTGGATACTGACTCTTGCACCTCAGACACAACTAGGAAACCTGAAATACTAGAAGTCTTTTTGTTTTCTCAGTAGCTCTTACGTATGGTGTCACTGGACGGTCAGTGAGCCCAATCCCCACAAGTCGAGTTCGCTCTCCTTGTGAAGGAGAGAACAATTAATGAGCGGCATCTGTGTCCCCGCAGTGTCCCAACTTACCCTGGGAGGACTGTGCCTGGGTAAGAGGAGGGCTCAGCTGCCCTGCTCATTCATGTGTCCCTGTGGGCAGGTCAGAGAGATGCCCGCTGCTTTTTCCATGCACAGAGGTGGGTGTTTGTTCACGAGGTACTGTCCTGAGTTTGCCTATTATAGCTGGAGGGGCTACATGAATTGCTTAGCTTTTCTTTAAATTATTTTAAACATTTAATGTGAAATTCTTTAGTCCAAAGACAAGCTGATGAACTTGGGAACATCTACTGAAAAGCAGTGTCCCAATGCAAGAAAGTCAAAATGTATTTATTTCCCCCTTATTTTCCCAGGAAAAATAAGAGTTCTTTGTCGTGTGATGTATCATAAAGAGGCAGACTGGCCATTAGTGAGGCCACGTCCCCCAGGATCCCGAGGGCCTCATGTGCCCTGAGTCATGGTGCAGCCAGGAAGGCTCTGAGTTGGAGCCTGAGGATTAGGATGGGGAAGGGGGAAGAAAGGCAGTCATTGTACACATTCCAATTAAATCTGTTCTTCCCAAACTGTTGATTTTGGAATAACAGGTCACTGAAAACTATTGTCAAGTCTCCCCAGCCCTTTCAAACACCCTTTGTTTCATGCCAGACCCCCCCCACCACCACCCCCACACCCAGCCTTGCCCCACTCACGGTTGAGGAGCCCGAGTTGCAGGAGCGAGGCCAGGGCAGTGAGGATCATGAAGAGCAGCAGCCCTCCCCGGCGCCCCAGAAATCTGACCACCACGCACATGGCCAGGCAGGATGCCAGGGCAATGCTGGCCATGGTATAATAGTCAGCATAGAAGTTCTCCAGCAGCGGCACCTTAACCTCATGGCCCATCATGCTCCTGGCGAAGCAATGGTGGATCCCGTACCCTGTCAGCCTGCGGGAGACACACCAAGAGGGCCGTGTGGGGTGTGCAGAGACGCAAGGGACCACACCATCCCCAGGAGGTCACTGTGTCCAATAACCAGAAAATATACAAGCGACTCCACATGTAATTGAAAGCATGCATAAATGAATGTACAACAGAGTGAAATGCAGAGAGGACTTCAGAGACGTAACAGGAGCGTGCCCGCTCATGGAGGTATATGTTCACTCTCCCTGCCGTGGCTTTGGTAGAAAGATATGAGCATAAAAACAGTGAGACCTTCTGTTCAAACAGCACCTTTCATGGGGACCCCACATGTAAGACAAAGTGCTCCCCGCATGTCAACTCATTTAATCCCACATGGATACCGTCAGAGCTACTGTCAGACCCACTTCACAGGTGGACAAACAGGCTCAGGGCGGGTAAGCAGTTTGCACAAGGTTACTCAGCTGCCAAGTGACAACTTTTAAAACACACTGTCCACGTGCGTCTCTGCCTCTTTCTTCGGCGCTCAAGAGTTGTGGAAACCTGGGTGTCCATCCAGAGTTACCTATTCAACCCTTTCCTGCTGCTGCTTGACAAAGTCACCCTGAAGAAGCCAGGAGGAAGTCAGGAGACTTTTGTTTCCATTCTTAATTTCCCACTGTTTCCCTCCACTTCTGGGTCAAACCTCTTTACTGCCCCCACAGGATCACAGAGACCTGCTTGGTGTCCCAATTGCTATAGACAGATGTACACTCTGGGAAACAGGCATAAATATGCATGCCCAGGGAGGCCGCAGCAGCGACGAGGCACACCATGGGGGCTGTCGCCAGGGCTCTGAGGGCTCTTTCGGACATGGCTGTGTGTGAAACGCCCACCGTGCTGTGAGAACCCATTCATTACATCGGTGCTCAGCATCCATCCTAGAGCTAAAACTTCCTTTCTTTCCCAACGACTCTTGCATGCTTTTATCAAACCTTGAGAATGCATCAAGGTCAACTGCAACAGACTCCCATCCACCGCAGTAGGAAGCTGCCCTTTGCCAAACGAATACATTTCCACTTGGGAAATAGCCAAGGACCCAGCTCCCATGTATGTATCATCCTCTTATAATCCAGCAATTGCTTTGGTTAGCCTCCTAGGATCCTGGATGACTGTCTCTTCTTCCAGGCCTACTGATGTCTCAGGGAAATTGTCCATTTTTTTGTTATGCTAGACCACAAAAGGTAATTTTAAGATAACAAAGCTGGAGAGATGGATTCCTCCCTCCCCCACAATAAGAATCATTAAAATGGAAACGTCATCTTGTCTGTCACAATTTGTGTTTTTTCAAAATAAAACTTGGAGAAGTCACTCCATTCTCAATGGCCCTATTGGTCTAGCCAGTATCTGCTCAAGACTGGACAGCAGTATGGTGGCTGTGCCCAGAGCCAACTCTGGGCCGGGAGGGTAAGGCCTAAAGTCTCGGCCCTGACCAACGAGCCATGGCTGGTCATTCCCTTGCTTGGGCCTTGGTCTCCTCAGCTGTAGGACAAGGAAGGGCATAAATTAGGTCTGAGCTATCCCACCATTTTGTCTGTAGAACCTTTTGTATCCTTCCCCAGATTTGATCTGGAACCCCAATATCAAGAACTGATTAAATGGAGCTCAGTTGATAAAATAACTGTGAGGAATGGTGGGTCCAGACTTAATCCTGTACCTCTCCCTTTATCTGACAACAGTCTTGAGACCTTTCATGAATGAGTACAAATCCCTCTCCCCCCATGGCCTCTAACCCCAAATGAGTTAACCCTCCCCACTTGCCTATATGAGCTCTAGCCCTGAATGAGAGTTAATCCCTCAGATGACCTCTAACCCTGAATGAGGGCCCACCTTGTGTGGTCAGGAAAGGACAGGGTTACTGAGCTATGAGTCAACAGGAAATACCTTCTAGGTACACAATGAGCCTGGAATGAGCTGTCAGGACACTGTGTGAGTGACTGGGGGATACAGGGTCCAAAACTGGCAGTAGGGCTAGATGTGGACAACGTGTCTCTTAGAGCACATCTGGGTTTCACTCTGGGGGGTTCAGGCTGGCCCACCACAACCTGCAGTTGCCTTGGAGTCTGGGCCTCTGACCAGGACTGGGCTGTAGGCGCCGGCTCCAAGTGGGAGCAAGGCCACTGAGCAGCCTGGCTGAGGAGACAGCCAGGGCCCCACTGGTCTCGAATCCCCGCTCCTGTGCCAGTGCCTGAAAATTCCAACTTAGAGTCCCCTACCCATTGTGCCTCTGAAGGAGGTGCATTCACTGGAAGGCACACGGTGACACAGGATTTCCATGGATGTGAACCTGCTCTCTGACAGTCCTAAGGACACATGTCTGTGTGGACTAGGTCAGGGCTCCCGGCCTGTGCAGCACACAGTGTAAGATGCCTGCCTACTGGGCTGGGGGTGGCTGGCTAGGGTACTAACTATCCTGAGGTGGGGGTGGGGTGCATATCCTCCAGCACTTGTAACCTTCAGACCACTGGTTAGGAAGCTCTGACAGGCTTATCAGACATAGCCAAGGCTCCTTAGCAAAGAGCGGAGCCCTGGGCAGGCCAGAGGACTGTGCACGGTCATAATTAAAAGTCCAGCTGGGGAGGAGGGGGGCCCTGCTGGCTTCTCCTCTAGTGGCTTTCTTTTCCGGCCCCTCCCTGACCATGGCCTCGACTTGGGTATGTCCCTCTGATGACTCACGAGTTCACACACAGGACCACGATGTTCTTCCATAGGTTCCTGGTTCCCACCACTTTCACGATACAGACCTTCTTGGGTCTCCGGGAAAGCTCCTTCTCCAGCTCTGCAGGGAAAGAGAAGCTGTGACCTCTTGGCAAGTCCTGGACAGACAGCCTCATCGACAAATCCGGGCATCATGAGAGGGGGAGGTGTTCCACCCCCCTCCCCTTAAGCCAGGGGTTGAAGAGTAGAAAGTGCATTCACAAATTCTCTAACTTTGCAGTTCCAATTTCCCCATGGGATCTGAAAGGAGCCATGGCACGCTGTCAGTGTGCAGTACCTCCCCATTGCAAAGCCTTTCTTGGGAACCAGGCAGGACACACAAATAAACCATCAGCATAGGCTCATTCCACTCTGGCCAAATGATGATGTTCTAGATTACTGAGCACTAATTAGGTTCTGGGCACATCAGAACAGTGGTTTGTTTCCTTATAGAGTCTGATCTGTCTCAATCTCCCACTGCTCAGAGGCTGGGAGAAGCACACGCTGATATGCTCCTTAACTTTGTGGGCAGAACATATGATGGCTGTAGCTGCTTCTTCTGAAGCTGCCTGTTGAGTGCATGTATCTTCAAAAGAGAAATACATAAATGAAGGAACATGTGTGCTTATAAGTGTATACACACATATATGCACATATCCACATATGTGTCTTAGTTAACGGTGGTCAAAGTCTTTGGGAGCTGGAGAAGACAGATGACGTTTTGGCTCAAAGTGATGTGACCAACTACAAAATTATGAGACAGAGTTTTTTGTGAGGCTCAGACTTGCTCCAAAAGGCATTCTGAACAGACTCTGACGGTGTCAATGAGTTTGCTGAGGTCCTGGTGCTGACTTAGCAATTTAACAGGGAAGGTCAGAACAGACAATGCCCAGACCTTCAGGATCTCCCCATGGATCTGTGAGGAGAAAAACCAGACATTCAGGCTCCCAGGCCCACCCCGCTCTTTTAACCAGGCATGTCCTTGGGGAATAATTCCTTTGTCAGGAGCTAAAAAAGAAAAAGGAGACTTAACCAATTGGATGGGTAGCCAGTACACTGTTAAAGCCATGAAAACAAGGAAAGACTGAGGAACTGTCACAGACCAGAGGGGGTTGGGGAGATGGGACAAATGTCATCCTGGATGGATCCTGGAGCAGGAAGAGTTTAATGGAAAGGATGGTGGCATCCAGATAAAGGGTTGAGCTTGGTTAACAGTAGTGTATCAATGACAGTTTCTCAGTTGTGACAACTACCATGGTAATATCAGATGTTAACAAGGGAGGAGACTGAGTCGGGGGAATTCAGAAATTCTGTACTATCTTTGCAACTTTTCTGTAAACCTAAATTTATTCCAAAAAAAGTTTCATAATAATAATAAAAAAGAAACAGCAGTGGGGGTGAAAAGGCCCCAGTCTACTTAGAAAGCCTTCAGTGCTGGCAGGAAATATGATCACCTCAGGAGCAACCCAGGAGTGGCAGCTCCCTCAGGAGACGGTGTCTCTGAAGTATGCCCGCTCCAACCATAACCCCTGTACCCCCCAAACGCCCCCGCCCCCAGCCACCTGCCCCATCTTACTTCTTTCCTCTTCTGTCTCCTTCCTGCCATCTAATGGTAGGAGGGTCACAAACCTTATCACTTGCAGTTTGAAGAAAAAGATGTTCCTTAACTATAAGGGTTTAGGAGGGTTTTTTTTATAAATTTTATTTTTTTGGGGGGAATCAGTATCAACAGTTGGAGCATAGAAAGGAAAAGGAAAACTCTTTCCTGCATCTGAGGGATACTATGCCACCTGAGTTTCTAGAACTTTCTCCCTTACCATATTTAGGTGCAAAGATTGAGGTCTGTACAAAAGCCAGACGGCTGGCATTTTGTCGCTATCTGTCCACAAATCTCTGGTGAGTTTTTCCTAATCTTTATGTTCCCCTTTGTAAAAATAGGCTAATTTATTTACAGACATACTTTTCCTATGGTTAAAAATTTTAAAAACTTTTAAAGAGCACAGAAATATTACGGTTAATAGACAATGTTGGATCCAATGTCTAGGTAGCTTCAGTTTTGTAAAACTTATCAGGAATCAAGCTACACTTGCTCACCATGGAAATCTTACAAGAAGAAAATTTAAATGTCCATTAGCATGTTTATATAAGTTTAAAGGTTGTTTTTTTTGCAAACTTAACTTGTAATACATTATTGTATATTAAATAGATGGTGATGAAGCTACAACAACTGTAATTATGACCTGAGGATTTTTTGTTTTTTTATAGCATTAAACTCTATAGCTCCAAGTCTAAAGAATTGACTGTAGTCTACAGAGGTAACTGCATTATTCTAAATGGAATTAAATTAACCTATCTAGGGCTATTGATATTTTCTCTGTTACACACATTACTAGCCTATCAACAACAACATAAAACTTGCTCAGCACTAGGTCTGCTCTTCTGGGACAAAAATCCACCAGCTGTGAGTTATAGGAAACACTAGATGACTTCTGAGACCCCCCTCCCCATGGTAACTTAATAGGTGAGTGATGGAAAGAGGCCTTTCCATCTCTCTTGTTATTAGACGGAAATCAGAAATCTCAGGGACTTTCTAAAGTCCTTGCACACAGAAATAATAGGAGTAAAAAAGGGCATTGAGTGCTGACCACACTCTGAACATCAAGGAAACAACTGTGAAAATCTTTCCTCTTCTTGCTCCTCTGGCCAAACTCTTTAACCCACTTGATTTAGAACCATCAGAAAAATTTCAAAACGAAAAACAAGTGGAGCCTGTTTAGTTTCGACAAGCCAGGCACCTCTTACTTCACCCTCAGCCCTTCTCTGCCCCTGCGCCCTTGCATTTCAGTTGATCCCTGTGACATACAACCAGCGGGCACTGGCCTGGCTAGGTGGGATCTTCTTTCCTGAACTTGGGTGCAGCAAGGGGTCTGAGACCCCAGCAGAGTCCCAGCTTTTAACCTTTTTGTTGGAGTTCCTTGGGAAAGTTACTCTGTGCCTCAGTTTCTCATCTGTTAAGTGGGACAATCCCCCCAGCTCAAAGAACTGTTATGAAGACCAAATATAAGAAGCGCTGTGTGGCTTTCAGGGCTCCAGCTGACCCAGACTGTCCCAGCTTCACAACACTGATTGCAGAAAGGGGAGGAGTCCCTACAGACACACTGGAAGTGTCATGACCTCTCTGTGGCTTAGAGATCCAGGGGAGAGGCCAAACTATGCTGCAAGAGAACAGCAGAGGGAGAATATGGTGGTAGACCACTCAAGGCCAGCCTGAGAGATGCAGGGACACACACACAATGAGGGACACTGCATGCATTTAGCTTGGGGTGTGAAAGTAACTGGCTTTGCCTTTATACTTGTGCACACTACTAATACATTCCAAGTGAAATGGGGAAATCATCAGTTAAAGATATGAAAACAAAAACAGACCAAAACAGAAGGTACGGGGAAGAAAGTGGGGGCAAAAAGGAAAATAAAGAGGAAGAGAAAGAGGAGGAAGCAGCAGTAGGAGGAGGAGGAGCAGGATCAAGAGGAGGAGAAACAGAAGGAGGAGCAGGAGGAAGAGGAGCAGGAGGAGGATGATCTGGAGGAGCAGGAGGTGGAGGATCTGGAGGAGCAGGAGGAGGAAGATCTGGAGGAGCAGGAGGTGGAGGAGGAAGATCTGGAGGAGCAGGAGGTGGAGGAGGAGAATCTGGAGGAGCAGGAGGAGGAGAATCTGGAGGAGCAGGAGGTGGAGGAGGAAGATCTGGAGGAGCAGAAGGAGGAGGAGGAGAATCTGGAGGAGCAGGAGTAGGAGCAGGAGGAGGAGGATCTGGAGGAGCAGGAGTAGGAGGAGCAGGAGGAGGAGAATCTGGAGGAGCAGGAGGAGAATCTGGAGGAGCAGGAGGAGGAGGATCTGGAGGAGCAGGAGTAGGAGAAGCAGGAGGAGGAGAATCTGGAGGAGCAGGAGGAGGAGGATCTGGAGGAGCAGGAGGTGGAGGATCTGGAGGAGCAGGAGTAGGAGAAGCAGGAGGAGGAGAATCTGGAGGAGCAGGAGGAGGAGGATCTGGAGGAGCAGGAGGTGGAGGATCTGGAGGAGCAGGAGGTAGAGGAGGAAGATCTGGAGGAGCAGGAGGTGGAGGAGGAGAATCTGGAGGAGCAGGAGGAGGAGGATCTGGAGGAGCAGGAGTAGGAGAAGCAGGAGGAGGAGAATCTGGAGGAGCAGGAGGTGGAGGAGGAAGATCTGGAGGAGCAGAAGGAGGAGGAGGCAAATCTGGAGGAGCAGGAGTAGGAGAAGCAGGAGGAGGAGAATCTGGAGGAGCAGGAGGAGGAGGAGGCAAATCTGGAGGAGCAGGAGTAGGAGCAGGAGGAGGAGGATCTGGAGGAGCAGGAGTAGGAGCAGGAGGAGGAAGATCTGGAGGAGCAGGAGGAGGAGGAGGAAGATCTGGAGGAGCAGGAGGAGGAGGAGCAGGAGGAGGAGAATCTGGAGGAGCAGGAGGAGGAGGAGGAGAATCTGGAGGAGCAGGAGGAGGAGGAGGAGAATCTGGAGGAGCAGGAAGAGGAGGAGCAGGAGGAGGAGGACCTGGTGGAGCAGGAGGTGGAGACAATCTCCGGGAGGAGGAGTAAGAGCAGGTGGAGTAAGAGCAGAAGAAGAGCAGGAGGAGCAGAAGGAGGAGGAGGGGCTGCATCCGCCCCTACAAGATTCATCACAAAATGCAGGTATTAAAAGCTTCAAAGAAGTGGCTTGAGGCCATGTTCACTTTAGAAGGACCTGCTGTCTCTTCCATGTGGCCCTCACCACTCACATATGGATTTAGAAATGGTGGCACTTGGCCAATTGAATGAGTTAGCACTAGAAGCAAGCAGCAGTTGAGAGCGTGTACAGGGATCTTATCATAAAGTTACCTCAGACAGCCCACTCTCCAACATCTATCCAAATTTCCCACAAGTCACCCTGCACCTCTGACCTCTGTAAGTCCCTTAGTAAAGGCAGCTGGAGAAGCCTCCTACCGGGAAGGAGTGGCTTGCCACAGTGGTTAGTTCCAGGGCACTGGAGTCGGCCTGCTGGGGTCGACCTTAGTTTTATTACTTGCTGGTGATGTGACTTTGGACAAGTTACCTAATGCCGGGGACTGTGAGGTAGTCTGATATCTGGAACCTCTTCTCACCTCAGGTTCCGAACAGATCGACAAGACAGAGTGAGGCAAGTGAGGGCAAAATCAACCCTGGATCACTGGGAAGGGCCTGAGGTTGGGATGCTTGCATCGTACAGACTCACTGGCACATCCTGGCAAGGCTGGGCCAGCCTGGATTCTTTGGGGTGCTGCCCAGAGAGGGCCTGATATGTGATGACACAGGACCCACTCCCTGCATGTAGCTTACTACCAAGGGAAAAAAGAAGGGAGCGAGTTCACTTTCCTTCCTCGGGGTTTCACGTGGAGGGAATGGGGCAATAGGGAAGCAGTTCTCCCCAACACTTAGCCTTTCTGGGCCCCAATTCCTCACACGTAGAGCAGGGATGATCTGATTATCAACCTCCTAAGGCTCTGATGAGGATCAAATTCATGAAAAGTGTTTCACCTCATGCCTTTTGGGGTCACTGCCCAGTGACTGCTTGTGTTAATTATTAGGAGGACGGGCTTGAGTGCAGCTCTTATTCCAAGATTCCTTTGTACAGTGAGCTGCCATCTGCATTTGAAACCAGCAGGACTACCCCTGCAGTAAGTCTTCAAATTTTGGGAATTATGATATGAGGAGAGCTGTCAGTGCTTGGACACATCACGTGATGTGAACATTTGTAGGAATGAGATTGTGAGAATGATATTTGGGAGAACATCCACATATCTACAGTAATTCAGCTGCAAACTCCACTGAGAAAATCTGCCATGTTCAAAGATAAACCAAAGATTGCTTTAAAAGAGGAAAGGGGATGGAAAATTTTGGAACGTGAAGTTTTCTTCTAACTTGAATCCAAGGCTAGGATGCACTGACAGGGTAGGAGTGCCCCATACCTCCCAAACCTGAGACACTTTCTATCCAGAGGTGACATAGCCAGCAACTGCAGCTGATTCTCATGAGAAATTGCCCTAGCCCTGACCACAGGAGACCAAGATTCATTTATTCACTAGACATTTATGGACTGCCTCCTAGGAGTCAGGTCTGCTAGTGTCAGGAAACAGTGGAACCCGGCTCTGCAGACATAGAGCAACAGACCCTAAGCTCCACAAACCATTTGTTATAACTGGATGCGGGTAACGGGGCAAAGTGCCTGCACTGTGATGGCGTATCACTGCAGGGCTGGCCTGGGCCTGGGGAATCGGGCTAGCCTGGTCTCCAAGGAGCTGCCAAATGAGAGCAGGACTGGAATGGGAAGGCCCTGCAGAGGGGAGGTGCCTGGTGCATTCTGAAAGCCCAGCACAGGCCAGAGCATCTGTGAGAGGCAGGCAGAGGTAAGCGAGGGTCTCAGAGTGGCTTGAAGGACTTGGGGATCTAGCCCTGGGAGGCCACTAAAGAGTGTTTGAGCAGGTAGTGATGTGAAGGGAAGGGAGGCAGTGAGGATGGAGTCAAGAGAGGTAAGAGGTGGAGTAATAGACTAATGCGTTGGCAGGTGGATCAGCCGACATGATGGGAAGACTCCAAGCAGAAAAACGAATCCAATTCAGATAAAACAGACACCTGCCTTCCCCGCAAGCACTCGGCCGGCTTCTGCCGTGATGCGGCCATCAGTACATATGACAGCTGGGGCTGGGAGTGAGCAGGGTCCAAGGGAAGATGTGAAGCAAGCCCCCAGGAGTGGGTGCTGTGAGTACCCTCCCAAGGGGGGTGAAGTCACATGTGCCAGCTACTTTCCCCCAGCCTCCTGCTGGGGCACCATAGACATAAACACCAGTAAAACACAAGCAAAGAAAGAGGGAAAAAATTTAATACCACTTTCTAAAAATAGGAGGGAAATGAATCAGTGTAATTTGCATTGAGAAAACAAGTTTTTCCTAGACAATATTTTAACCTTAAAGAAGTGGAGTGTGTGATTTAATTAGGGAAATGCCAGAAAAAAAATCACACTGAAAGACTTAAGAGAGTTAATCTCCTCATGAATGGGGACTGGAGAAGTTTGGGGAAGATAGCTGGGCATTCCAAAATCAGGAAACATGGCCCAAAAGGAGAAAAGTTAATTCAGTACTCATTCCTCTACATACAATCCCCTTAGTATCTCTGTCTCATCTCTCAGAAACAGCACTGGGAAGCCAGGCTGGACTTCCTGGTTTCAAGTCCCAGCTCAGCTACTTACTAGATGTGTGACCACCAGCAAGATACTCAACTTCCCTATGTCATAGTTTCCTCAGCTGCGAATGGAGATAATTATAGTACCTCCCTCATAGGACGCAAGTTGTGAAGGAACATGTTAATATGTGTCAAGCACTTAGGATTAAATATTAGATATGTTACTATCTGCAAGTTATTTAGAAAAGTGACTGATGTACAAGCACTATGTAAACGTCCTATTTATCACCACTGTCACTAGATAAAAAGGGACCCCAGAAGCCTGTGCAAAGCACCAGCATTCAATGTTCTTCATGTAAAGCAGACCTGGCTCACGTCCTTCTTTATTCCAACAAGGGCTCTATGCTTCCTGAACTCTTCTGCCTGTATGAAGTGCTCGGCCGACCATGCCTGCCCCACTGGTGGAGGTGGCTTAGTGTTACTGTCCTCATCTACCAGGTTATAGGCATAGGCTAATGCAGGGACGTTGTCCTGGCTGAGCAGCAGCAGCATCTAGGGGAACTTCTAGTAACACTGAGCCCCAGGTCTTCTGAATCAGGAGTCTAATGAACAGCCTGTGTAGGAACCATGGAATAGGCGAGTCCAGAAGCCCTTCCTGGCCAGAGTGCTCTGCCTTCCCAGGTTCAGATTTCCCACGTATTCCTTCCCTGTTGAGAATAGAGACCTGCAGGGTACATTCTCCTACTTTGTTCAGGTGTCTGCTCACCTGTCATCTTGGAGACAGGCTCCCCAACCCTCTGGTGGTGGTCACTCACCACCACCCTCTATCCCTCCACTCTGTGGCATTTTATTACAGCATGCATCCCTGCTAACTATTATACATTTAATTGGTCATTGTCTGCCTTTCCCCAATAGCCTAAAATCTCTACGAGAGCAAGGCTTTGCCTGTTTCCTTCTCTGCTCTAGAACAGTGTCTGCCACATGGTGGGCGTTTAGTAAATACATGTGGGATAGAATGTCAGATCACGGGGGAAATGTGCATGTCTCTCTGGGACAAGGGCCTGCAGATTATCTTCCTGGGAAATTTGTAACAATAGTATCATCGATACCAGGTCTTCAGGTTGGGGTAGTGGGTCAGAGCTTGGAACTGGTCTACCAGGGGCTTTCAAAAGGAATTCTGAGCATCTCGTGTCAGAATCTCTTCTAATGCTTATTAAAACTGCAAGTTTTTAGGTCTTATTCCAGACCACTGGATCAGGATCTCTGGGTGCCAGGGAGGGCCCAGGAGTCTGGATTTTAACAACCTCCTGGGGATATTATGGGTCCCTAGCCTGAAAGCTCCAATCAGGTTGTGATGCAATGTTCCTGATACATACATACTCCATCAAGTACCCATATATGAAAATACTTCACTTTTCCACCTCTTCAGTTGCCCCACAAATAGGTCATGACAAACAATGGCAGCTCTCTGAAGGTCATACTTGGGAAAACAGAGGTAGTGAAGGCCAGTTGCACTCCTGGCCAGAACTCTGCCAGCATTTAAACCTGGCAGGCAGGCAGGCAGAGCTGTGTGCCAAACCTGGGCTTTTTTACCCCTCCCAAATGTTCCCTTAACGGTCAGGTGCATATTAGGCTCATGTCTCACTTCTGGGTTTGGACAGGCTATGTGGGGCCTCACAGTGTGTTAGACTTGATCAGGAAAGATTCATTACCTAGAAGGTGGAGAGAATTTCAATTCACCCACATTTCTAGCCTCGCTGCAGACCAACTGTCACAGGAAATTAAACAGCTAGCAAGGGCAGCTGCTTGGTAAAACAAAACCAATGCCAGCATCAGGGAACTGCTCAGTGGTGACTTGGTCCAGGACAGGTGGCTCCTCTCCCAAGGCTGGAGGGGCCGGCCGCTGGGCTGTACTCACCCGGCATCACACCTTTGATGTCACTTTCAGGGTTCATGCAGTTCTTCTGTGTGAAGTGAAGGATCAGCTTCTTTGCAGACTCAAACTGCTGGGTAGCCATCAGCCACCGGAGGGACTCGGGGAATACCCTTCAAAGATACAAAGGGAATTGGTGAATGTCTTCGGATTCTGAAGGGCATCAAGAAGTGTGGCTTATGTCCTGGCCCTGTGAACTTTGCAGGAGTGGGTGTGCTGTGCAGGGCCAGTGAGTGCTCAGGACTGTCATTAGCCCAATCAGGGGCGATAAGACTGTGGGCACTGGAATGATGCCAATTTTCTTTTAGAAAGTATAAAAATTGTGATATTTAAAATGTGCAGATAGGAACAACATGCTACCAACTAGTGTATCAAGAAACCAGTGTGTGAATACTTTTAGAAATAACCATGGATTTCAAAAGCTTGTGTAAGCAATTCATTGAAGGGCTGCTTTTGTTATATCTTGTCACACAAAAAAATAGGATAATTTTAAGTTAGAAAATGCCCCCAATATTAGCAACCTGACAATTATTTTCAGATCTTGAAGATTTGCAGACTGACTTTCGCGGGACTTTCCTATAGAATCAGTTTCATCTTGCTGTCACCTCTCCCTGAGATGATGCCATAACTCAGTAGTTTTCAGGTTTTAGTAGCAACAGATTCCTTGTTTGTTTGCTTTTAGGATAAAATCTTGTGCAGAGTGCCAATAGAAAAAAAGCTAGTGTTTTATTACCCATGCATTTTGTAAGTTTCCATTTATGACAATATTTATAAGACCGTGACAGAGAACAATATGCCTGTGTGGAGCAGGGGTCGGCTCACATTTTCTGTAAAAGTCGAGAGCCAGTATTTTAGACTTTGTGAGCCATAAGGTCTCTGCTGTAACTCCTCAACTCTGCTTTGTATGCAAGCAGCCAGACAGCACGCACAGGAACTGGTGTGGCTGTGTTCCCTTACAACTTCATTATATAAAACGCGGCGCCCTGACTGGGAGGAGCAAAAACTGGAAATCAAAGTTAAGGATGACAGTCTTAGCCTTTGTCAGCCCAGGGCTTCAGTCATCACTGTATTTTATTTCAGTTATATCGTGTCAAGGAGTCATGACTGACACTGATTAGAAGTTATGGTAACCACCAACACCTGCCCTGCCAGCTCTGCAGAGTCTCTCCTTAAAGTAATCCAGAAGCCGGAACACTTTATCAGTGGTAAATTTTTATTTCAAAGTCACATCACTAATGATATCTACTAACTGCTGTCTCTCTCACCTATTTGAACAAAAATAAGTTTCTACTTGCTTGTGACTGCATTTTGCAGGAACAGCTGGGCAGGTTCCCACTGAATTCAGTGGTACCTTTGGGATGGTCTGATCTGGCTGTTAGTCCATGCTGGAGACCTGGGGGACTTCTCAAGACTTACAAAGCCACCCTCCTACACAGCTGCACCGAAGTGCAGGAGGCTGTGTGCCGGCCCAGAGGAGACGTAGCCCACGCACTAAGATAGGCTTAGAAAGTCTCATGTCTTTTCATCTGGGAGCCCAATTGGAAAGTCACTGAGGCATAGGTTTCAAATTGTAGGCACTGACTTTAAAAAAAGTAATCAAAGTTAATGTTTGTTTTACTGGCCTGTACTTTTGACACATTAATTTTGAGTAACAAAGTTCAAGCGAAGAGAAACAATCAGGATATATCATAACAGACAACAATATTATGTAGATATTAACATCTTGCCATATTTTTATCAGATTTTCTCTTCATAATGAAATAACCTAACAGAAGTGCCAACCTCTATACTGCTCACATACATTATTTGAATCTTTTTGATCTATTTGAGTTTAGTGTCATTTTTTTAATTTCTTGAGATGGACACATAGATCGTTAACTTTAATTCTTCCTTTCTAATATATGCATTTCAGACTTCAGATTCTCATCTAAGTATCCTTTTAGTTACATTTTACAAGTTTTGATAAGTGGTTCTTGCTGTGATTTGATTCCAAATATTTTGTGATTTCTATCAGAATTTTTTCATATCTATTATATATACATTATAAAACATTTCCAAAGATTATAGGTTTTGAGATGGGGGTAGTGGTAGGTTGCAATCTTGTTTCATTAATTTTTAACTTTATTAAATCTTGATCAGAAAACACAGTCTGCATTACTGGCCTCTTTAGGACTCCTTGGGACACAAGGCATGATCAAACTTTGTGTATCTTCCATTTGTTCATGCAGGATTCTGTACACAACTATTAAATCAAACCTATTCTTGGTGTTGTACTTTCTCCACTTTAATCTGTCTGATAAAGCTGTTGAGAAGAGGGTACTCTGCTCCTCTGACTGTAGATTTTAAGTCCTGATTTGGGCAGAGTCCTCTGTGCCCGGGCCATTCTGAGTAGAAGACACCATAGTGAGTGATGGCAGGAACCGAGGTGCTCATCAGGGGCACTTCTATGAGTGTGTGTGGCGGGTCTGGCCACACACACTCATGACAGCCAAGAAGAGCCCCCAGGTTCAAGATAAAACCCCATATGACGTCTGACTACATGACAGGCCACCTTCCATCACACACGCCTATTGGGCATAGCGGCAGAGCACAGCCCAGATGGCTCCACCTGGCTGTGTTCTGTGTGTGGGACCAGGGAGCCACTCGGACCATGGCATGCTGTCCAGTGGGGGGTGGGGGGGGCGTGTGCGGCCACATCACCAACACCATGGCAGAACTGCTGCCTTCTCCACCAAGAAACATTTAGGAGCAGTTCAAATATACCCAGCCACTCTAGGAGAATCTTTTTAAAGCCAGTTAACATGGTAATCTGACAGCCCAAGTTGTTCTGCAGGTGGTCTCTGAAGTATAAAATATGGTACACAACACATGCAAGTTTTGAGTTCTTTAAAAATAATTTAAATCAAATGTTTATGAAACTAACTCCACAGCAGGGAATTGATTTTGAAAATCAAGACCATAAATGAATGTGATGCAGGTAAAGAACGAGGCCCAGAGAAGAGAGGCAGGAGGGGGAGGAGCCCCAGCTGCACCTCAGCCCTGGGCAGGGCGGGGCGGACCCCAGGCATCCAGGGCTGTACGCGCAGGGCCAGAAAATGAGCAAGGGAACATCATCCACAGCAGAACATTAGGTTATGTTCTCAGCAAGCTGTAGTCCTCTTCCTCGATTTCCCCGAAAGCTTTGCCAACGGTGTCAGGGCTGGCGGTGCAGAACCATGATGAGGTGCTCACTATGAACAGTGCTGACCCCTGAATGGGAAGCGACGGCTCCAGGAAAATACAAGGCCATGTGTATCTAATGTCACTTTGTTGTCAAGGAAAATCCCTGCATTATGCATAAAAGGCAGCCATTTTTGTTATTGAAATTCCATCAGTCTAGGCATTAAAACCCAGCGAGAAGAGCAGCTCACGCTCACCTCTCATCAGGACCCACAGAGCCTTGACCTTCAGAGGAGTCTCTTTTTCCCAGGTTTTGAGACCACAGACAGAGAGCAGAGGCCCACAGGGAAGGCATCACGTGCAGCCCGGTGGTGCACGGGCTTGCAGGCTTCAGGGTGCTGCCCTGCTCAGCAGTGGCCTGTTATCCTCTATCACTAATTTCTGTCACTCCCAAATTGTGCTTAAAGACAACAGAGTTTTGATAACCAAAAATTGATAGAAATAAATGCCCTTATGGGAAATGACAACGAGCGAGTTTCTTCCTAGAGAATCTGAGAATTGCAAAGCTTATAGAAAAGATTTCAAGAATGGCACCATTCACAAATACATGGTGTGATCTTAGGATTTCAGAAGTGGGTGTGGGCTCTTTTGGAATTCAAACATTCATCTAGTCACCAAATTATTTGTTTTCTAATATATACTGAGCATTGTCACTACAAATACATCCCAAATAAATACATCCCTGACCTCAAGGAACTTAAGAGTCTTATAGAAGGAGATCTCTGTAAATAAATGGGTAAACAAAGTCCTCTCCTCTCCTCTCCTCTCCTCTCCTCTCTTCCTCTCTCTTCAAGTGATTTGCATAGAATCCTGCACAGTAGGAGACACAATGGCAGGCCAAAGAAGAGAGTGGATGGTTCTAGGAAAGGTGCTATAGGGGTGCCAGGGAGGGCTCTGTAGAGGTGGCATATGCTTGGGCTGTCTTGGGAGGTGAGCAGGTCAAATATAGCGTTCCATGGGGTGTGTGTGGGGACAGGATCCAGAGAGGAGGCAGAGGGCCATGAAACAGCATGTCAGGTTTGGGCAGCTGCAAGCTGCTAGCACCTGATGCTAGATGTGAGATGAGAAGACATGAGGAGAGGAGAGAGAGAGGCAGGACCCAGGGAGTGGAGGGTCCTGCACATTACGGACTATGATGAGCAGCCATCCCACTGGGACAAAACCGAAGGAAAGAAGCAGGGCTCTCCCTGGAGATCTGGGCACGAGATAACGGGCAAACTCCCATGAGCCACACATCCCCGCCTCCAGTGGCAGACGGCACGCAATCACTAGGCACTCTTCTACATGTTTCCCATGTTTGATTCTTTCAAGCTTGTTAAACGGTAGTAATATCATCTCTGTTTCACAGAGAGGAAAACTCAGGCATAGAAAGTTTAAGGACATCATTCAAATCCCAGAGCTGTTAAGTGGCAGAGCTAGATTTGAACTCAGGCAGACTGACTCAGGAGCCCACATTCTTCACCGCAGTGGATAAAGAAAGAAACCCCACATGCCTAGATGGCACTCAGATGACTGAAGCTTGGGAAATACTCTTCGAGTGATGCTTTCTTAGGTGTTGCAGAATGCCACAAACCCAAAGGGCACATGCATGGAATACTAAAGTTTCACAATGTCCCCCACATATTTAAATTTGCTGCGAAGTCATAAACAACTCATTGCACTGATGGCCTATGAGAAACCCCAGGGTTGGCTGTTGTAGTTTGGATTATGTGGAGTGTGGCCACATTATGGGAATTTAATGAAACCTCTCTTGACAAGTACATAATGTAATAACACCATGCAAATTAAAAAGCCAGCCAATGGTCCAGGATCTGGGAGGAACAGAACTGAACCTTCAAGAAATCGATCATTTTTAACAAAAACAAAAGATCATTGTAGGCAGCTGGAGGCCACATTTGCCTGGTGACACTCATGTGTGGATGGTGAGAAAGTGACCTTGAGGATGACTTCTGCAACCATGAAAGGTAACCAGGCATAGGAGCCATAGTGGCTTCTCTGGGAGATAGCTTTGCAGTGGCTGCTAGAAGCAGGCCATGGGGAAAGGAAGTGATCTATGGAGTGAACGGAAAAACAGGAAGTTTCAAAAGCTGGAAGCATTTAATTTTTTCAAGCTCATTATGTAGTAGTACTATTATTATGCCTCTTTTACAGATGGGAAAACTGAGGCAAAGAAAGTCCAAGTACATAGCTATTAAAGTGGCAGAGCTGGATTTGAATGTAGGCAGCCTGACTTGAGAAATTCTCAGGCTGTGATTGCTCTAAGCTGGTTGATCAGTGAGCTTCTGTGGAAAGGATGTGGGCAAAACTAAAAGTCTCTACTGTTCCTGCACAGTCCTAAAGCCCTTGCAGGAAGCAAGGCACACAGTAAGGGCAAACGAGGAGCACTGCTGGGCAGAAGTCTCATCTCACCCTGCTAATGGACCTCTCACCCCACGGCAAAAGACAGGTCTGTCCTGAGGTCTTCTCCGAAATGTTTTCAGGATGGTTAGAAGGTTCACAATCCCTTATTCACAATCCCAGAATCCAAAAGCCTTTTCACTTAATTTACTTGGCAATGAAACCTGAACTGGCTTGAACTCACTGGAGGCAGAACAAGACTGAATGGATGGGAATGTCTTAAGCCTTCAGACATTCCTCCTCATGTAGCACAGATATTGCACTGCAGAAATATTGACTATCTGAGCCAAGTAGCCAGAGACTATGACAAGAGTTCGACACGTATTTCTGATAGACGATGGTGGGGCTGCACATGGACAACACATATGGTGTCTGCCAACTGCCCACGTGGAGCAGGGCTGTGTGGGGGTGCTCTGCCTGGTTCCCCTGATGTCATCCTCCTGGCAACAGTCAGAAGTGGGATCGCCATCAGCACAGAGTTACAGCTCAGGAAACTGGAGTCAAAGTCTGGTTGCGAAATTCATTTTTAATTAGGCAAATCACAGATAAATCCATTCTCTACCTAAAAATTAAAGTACTCCAGAGAATTCACAAGCCCTCCCCCTGCACTGCCCTCCTCTGTACCAGGACTCACTTTTCACCTGCTGGGTGTGGATCCTTCCAATCACTGTGGGCGCTCACACAACCATGTATCTCAGTGCTCCCTCAGCTACATCACATTGCGCCGATTTTCAGTGAAAAATGCCAGTTTCACTCTCAAAAATTTTCTTCTTTCCAGACTGCCACACATTTGCCCACCCACTGGTCCAGAGACTGTCACCCCTATGTGCTGTGTGCAGTAGCTCCTCTCCGGATATAACCTCACTAACTTCCTACTAAGGACACTAATGCAAAGGTGATCCAACCTCAGAACAACCTGAGCAACATGATTTTCCAACAAGTACTTGGAATATAACACCTCCACATGGATGTACAGGTCACTTCTCCTGTGGCTTCAATTATTCTACAAAGAGCCAAGAATCAGAAATTAAGTGAAGAAAGCCTCTGACTGAATAACATGGAGGTTACAGAAGCCACCCACTGAAAATACACACTGTCTTCAGAGAAGGACGCTGAGGTTCTCCCTCACAAACCTGAGTCCTAGTTTAGAAAGCACCAAACCACAAACAGGAATGGGGAAGGCGCTGGGAGCAGAGAGGGGCTTTCTGACTCAGGAAGACAGCAGGACAGCCACCAACATGGGAAAGCACAGGTGTTCCAACCCCCATCAGGCAAGTATAAGACTTCACGCACCACGGACCCTTCGGAAGGGACACGCTACTGTAACATGGACATGCCTGATGCCATAATGAAAACCCTTGAATCAATCACTCACCAAGAAAGGGCAAAGTTACAAAACTAAACTTCAGAGTCAGAGTGGCGGGGGGGCGGGGGATCTCTGATTTGCACTTAGCCCAGCCCTGCAGCACACAGTAGATGCGCTGAGCCCCTACAATGCCCTCCCGGGAGGAACAACAACGGCAGGGGCAGATCTGGAACTTGGTCTTTAGACCCCTAGACCAGTGTAGTTTTCTCCGCATCACACTATGTTTACAGTATTGCTTAAAAAGTAGAAAATTTTTAAAGAAAAATACCCACCAAATAGCTACAATGAAGTGTTGATTGTTAAAGGGTTATAAGGAAAATTTATTTACATGGAACTATTTTACCAGTGGTATCAGGTAAATAATGTTACTATATCAAGACAGAAAAAATTTCCACACTTTCCTAATTGATACCACTAGATGGTTGTCCCTCAAAGCTGAGTGTCAATGTGCAATTCAAACAAGAAGAACTCTATCTGCTCCTCTCTTTAGTACCCCCTATTCACCACATGCCTTTCAGACCACGATACTTATGATTTGATAGCAATATGTTTCTTCTGATACTTTCCCATCTTTGTCTAGACTCCTGCTTTTTCTATTATTTGGCTAAGTCTCAAGCCCGTCTGATTTACAATCATGGATCTGGTTTACATCTTGTCCCTGTAACCTGTAACTCAGTAGAATCAGTAATTAAAACTTAATACTATGATCCTTTCATAATACTGTGAAGTTGATACCTTTTCTTTGACGTTTAAGAATAAAATCAAGTATTCCTTCTACCCAATTGTAGATCTGACACAGACAAGTATACTAGCTAGGCTAATTCATTTAACACCTGCTCTGATAAATGCCAGCTTGGCAATTCTCTACATTAAAAGCATATCTATCCTCTTTAAATTAATGAGAACATTTATTCATAAAAAATATAGACAGGAAATAAGATTAACTGCTAACACTCTGTTAATTTTATCCTCAAGTCGTCTGCTTTCCTGAAGTATTTAGTTTAAGGGTGATACACGTGTAGACAGGTATGCCTTCACGTGATGCAACATTACATCATTCCTGAAATAAATGTTTATTAAGAATGCTCAACCTGCCAGTAGAAAAAAATATGTAGATTAATAAATGCTTTACAGGATAAGAGCTTCTATCAAATATGTTACCCAATGTAGAGTGAAGGACACAGTGCAGATGGTGGAGAAGAATCATGAAAGGCTTTAAGGCTTTATAGAGATGAAGTTTCCCTGAATATGTATGTATAAGTATATGAAAAAAAATCTTAGGCTGCATGAAGGGTGCTTGTGATTTAAAGTAGTGTTTCTAGCTATTGACACTTTGGGGTTCTATCAAGTATCACAGGGATAGGAAATTCTGAAAAGATTCTCCAAATTAAAAAAAAACAAAACTAAATCCAAGTCTAGAATTGAATTAAATACCTGTTGGGAGACTATCTTACGTTTGTGTTTCAAAGCGCTTACAAAAATATAAATATAATCTTAGTTCTAGCAGGCAAACTTTCACTTGGATCTTTTTTAAAACTTTAGTTCTACTTGGTATTATAAAAAAAATAAGGTAAGTAGGTTCAGTTCAGGAGATAGCAAATGGATATGAATTAGCTCTTGAAAAAAAGTCAAGTTCATAATTTCAGTTATGAGTTAACTTAGTAATTTAGGGAGAAGGTATGCGTATCATGAAACCAAATAAAAGTTGGCTCTTATGATGGTTAAACCCCAAAGTTTTCCTAAGGCAAATGAACTCTTCTTGCAAATCTCTTTGTAAAACAAAGAATTCTCTCATAGTTTAATTGGCCATCCCACTGATTTACTTGTCACATAAACTCAGAACTTTGTGTCTCTATTGTTTATCAAAATGATATATACGCAAGCTCCATACTTCTACAATAGAAAAATTACGGAGGGAATCTATCAGGAGTCTTGGGTTTATAGACCAGATTTGTGACCTTGGGGAAGTCACCTAACCCTCGAGGCTTCAGTTTCCCCACATCTGTAGAACGGGTGTTTGGTGAGGGGGGTGGAATGACACCAATGCCTCAGTCAGCTCCAATCAAGATTTACATATTTCAAGGGGCTAATGGTTACTGTTGCCTCCTTCTGGAAGGTGAAAAAGATGCTGATCATGGCAATAAATTGAATATTCTATTGCAGCTCTAAGTTTTGGCCAAGCAGAATGAAGTCAGTACCTAAAATGTCTTTGGAGCTAGCCTTTTAAAGATTGAGCAACTCTGAATGTGTAACAATTGGGATAAATTAAAAATGTCCCTCAGTGAATGTTGTAAACAGATGAATGCTAGGAATTCACCAGAAAATATTCTGTAGCCGGGTGAGTTTTCCCCATTTTCTCCCTTCTGTGCTCTTTCTCCGTCTGCTCCTTTGACTAGTAGTTTATCCACATAAGCAATTATCAGGCCGCAGAAAGAATATAGCATATGGGACATTCAAAATGTAATGCTATAGGGGGAATTAATTTGGCATTTTTGCAAATTACAAAAAAAAAAGAGAGAGATGTTGAGAAACAAATGGAGGAGGTAAGTGGGCAGAAGGAACAAAGGGTTTATGCAGCCTCTTCTAACTGGAATTCTATTGGCACCTCTGTATTAGCAGCCTGTCAAGGGAGTCCAGTCCACCTTGCCCTGGACTCAGCCTTTCCTGACCTGCCGATCCAATCTCATCTCCCACAGCAGGAGATGGAGTCCACCCAGGCCATACTCACTGACTCATCATCCCGGTGGCCCTGCTGGTTCCACCCTGACCGCATACCTGGCTCTGGAAAGTGGCCTCTTGCTATTACCATGCTCAGCTCTTCTCAACTCCTACAGAAAAAGTCACAGCTTATTACCAAATCCCAATGACTGAGTGAGGCCATCTGATCTCCTCTCCAGGACTCCCACTTCTTGTGACACTGGATGTGTGTGCTTTGCCAGAGTCCCTAAGGCCAACTGACAGGGGCTGGCCCCTCAGCCTCTCTGTCCATCCACACGATGGTTGCCCCCAAGGGGGTAACCACTTAGCAGCCATCATTAGATACCTGTCACCAGAGGGCCATCTACCTAATTTCTGCCGCTGCCAACGGCTCAACTCCACCACTCCTACAAAACACATGCATGCACATGCATGGGCTTCTTGAGGTTGCAGGGCTCAGCGGTCCTCCAGCTGGCCTTAAGCAATCCCCAGCTTCCTGGGGGGGGGAGCAGGGGAGGGGGGAAGGGTAGTGACATGGAATGTTGGCGCTCATTCTAGGCATGGGGACAGGGACGACAAAGAGGTAACACTGGCCTTCAGAGCATAGGCTAGGTCCAGTCCCACTTTCACAGGCCCTTCTCCACTTCTACTAGGAAGCAGTCTTGTTGACCACAGGGGTTCCTATTATTTTACATAATCTCTGCATACTCAGAGTTGAAAATGGGCAGCCTCTTGCCTGAGGGTTCCCTAAAATTCCATGCCATCAGCAAATACCATAACACCAATTTAGATAATATTTTGATTTCACTTTTAATTGTTCATTCAATGTTTATGAATAAAATGTTGGCTACCATTTTCATTTATATATTTTGCCTTTGGTCAGTATTGCTCCATCTAGATAATTTTGAGACAAATTGAATTTGACTATAGTTTTTATTTGCTTTAAGTTTTGTAGAAGTCTCCCAAAATTAACTATACAAATAATTATTGCAGATTTATTCAAGATCCCAGAGACTACATGCTTTTTATGATTCACATCTTCCATTTTCCTTTGAGGAAAACAATTTCCTGTGTGACTTAACTGTTGGTAAAATTGAATTCCGATTCCCTCCTGGTGTGCAGGGAATGCCACGCCCCTATTTTACCTGTAATAGAGTTTGAATAATGTAGTATTTTGACCCCCTTTTGAAATAAAACTTTTTTTGATGGAGGAAGATGTGTCCCTCAAATGTGTGTAAGTAATTTAAAAAAGGCTGATAACTGCTGAAATTTACACACACACACACACACACACACATTATATATACACACACACACACACACACACACATATATATATATATATATATATATATATATATACACACACATAATTTTAAAGGGTCTTATAAAATCATTCAACAATGACAAGAGCAAAATTAATTCATCCACTTAAATTTTTACTGAGCCCCTATTAGGGAAGGTAATGATATCCCAACTATTGTAAGAAATGTTTTGTAAATGTTAAACAATATACTAAATAAAAAAGAGGAACTAGAAAATTCTTCCTGGGTGAAAAGCTTAGCTCTGTGAGGCACATACTGGTCTTGGCGACCCAGGGGTCTCCCCCGTCCCCGCCCAACATTTTGGATCCATCTCTGGGGCTCAGCAGCATCATGCCATGTGTGACCTGAGCTGAGAGGCTGGTGGTTTTCTGGCTCTGGAGTTGCCCGCTGGCTTTCGGACCTTGGCCTCACGTACCAGGTCTGGGATGGTGAGCAATCTCTCTGTGCCTTAGTTTCTCTATTCGTACTGATGGCCGTCATAGTATGGCCGTCCTAGTCCTGGCTCCAGAGGGTTCATGGGAGTATTTCACGGGCTCATTTATAGAAAGTGCTTAGCAATGCCTGACAGAGCAAACCCTCAGAAAGGTTAAAAATTAGTATTATTCTGGCCAAAATATTTCTGATGATATTTAAAAGAGCCCGGGATATTTAGGACCATTTACATATTGGAATTGTTAGCAAATTATTATTTTTCTGAATATTTAACCCAAGGCCATTTAAATGTTTTACAATGGTGTTTTCTTGAAATTATTAAAAATTAAAATCCCTTTTAGCATACACCTTTTTTCCTAAGGGTATTGTTTTACTCCTCCACGCAGTGAGTTCTTTATGACAGCACACTCTAATTTCCTCTGTTTCAAGGTTTATCTTTTACTAGGGGAATTGATACTAGTTACACAGTGTAGCTTGATCTTTCTCTGACTTCCTTGTTATTTCCCATGTGGTTTGTTATCTTCTTCTTAATGCTTTCCCAGATGCTTTCAATGATCATGTTGGCTGCCAACAGCCCTTTTCTCTTGTCAGAATGAAATTCCAACGGAACAAAGTGCAGTTAATAATTCACCATCTTCACGCGTCTCCAACATGTCTGCTGTTCATTCTTAAAGCAGTTCATTCAAAACCCACATGTTAGGCGAGTCCATGATGAGATCTTTCCTAACTAGGAACTTGGTTAAAAGTCCTGGTGGTGTTTAAGAAACTGTACCCAGCGCTGCCCTGCAGGGGCACAGGGGCATGTTTGAGAGCAAACACTGCTGGAAAGGCGTCCCATTGCTGCTGTGCAGAGGACAGGTAAGCAAGGTGGAAGGAAACTTTCTCTTCCATTAACCTAGGTCACAAGCCATAATTTAAGACTCCAAAGCGTACATGCATATGGGTTTGTGTTCTCATAGAACAGATAATATGGTTAGATCCAGTGCCGAGATTTTTGGGGGGCTTATTTCATCAGTTCTAGGAATTTCTATGACTTCTACTGTCTAGGATGATCAAGACAGCTTTGCTCTCTGCAGTGGAACTGGATTGGGTCCTGCATGTTATCTCCTCGACCTTCAAGGATGGCCATCTGTCTCATTTCTCTACAGAGCTGAGAAACCTCTTCTTACCAGAAGCGTGTGTTCTCAACAGCCGACTCTGTCTCCTTCACAACATCTTTCTTCAAAGTGTCCCTTTTCCATATGCAAGTTGTCTGGCTTTTTCTTCGATGATGGGTAGCCTGGCATATGACAGCATTTCTTGAACTTGAGAGCTCATGAGCATCTCCTAGAGGGCTTCTTAAACCACAGACCTCCGGGCCCCACCCTGACTTTCTGAGGCAGCTGGCCTGAGGTGGGTCCGAGAATTTGTGTTTCTATCAAGTTCCCTGGTGGTGAGGATGTGTGCTCTAAGAGCCACTGACATTCGAAAACCAGCTTCTAATGACTTTCCCACACTTCTGAGTGTTTCGGTAAAGTTTTTGCTGCCCTGGTTTCCCCTGCTAAAAACAGGAATAATCCCACCAACCACCTGTTGCTACCTAATCTAAGAGTATTATAGTTAATACAGCCTCCCATGTAGAGGCTTGCAGCTGATCTCGGGGAAAGCATGTCCCTAACTTTTTAAGACATGCTCAAATCAGCATGTGTTACAGTGTGTCTGCTGCCTTGCTGAGCTGTTCCAAGAGGCAGGGCAGTGATGCCCGACACCCAGCAACCACTGTTTGAAGGGTGGAAGCTCTCATGTTGCACTGAGAGACCTCTTTGGGGACCTTATTGAATGGGCATCACAACTGTGTCCTAGCCGGGTCCACAGCAGATGTGCATATACTTGTTTTTACAAATAATCATGCGTACTCAGCTCCCTTGATTTACATTTTAAGAAATGGTGATGACATGCACCAACATTTTGGGAAAGTGGCACTAACATCTTCATCATCTCTTGGAATTCCTACTTCCCATTTGTTCCTCCAAGTCACTTTAGATAGGCACCATGAGGGCAGCCTTCTCCCTCCTGTGTCGTTCCTCAACAGTGAGCTGACCCAGAAAACCTGATGTCACCTATTCCATGTACTACCTTCCTAATTTTCCCCCCTGCAGTTTTCCTATTTGTTCTAACAACAGAGACCTGGCCCCCAAATGCAGGGACCCAGGCTGTGCTTTACACAAGGGCTCCGACACAAGGGACGCACTGTCAGCAAGCCATCTGTCCTGGAGCAGACTGCAGCCACCTGGAATGGATACCTTTTGTATAGTCTGTATAATTAGAAGGAAGTTTCCAACCAGCCCTTCTTCCATTCTGGCATCACCTGCCACTTCCCAGCACATCCAAGCAGTTTCTCTTAGATGCTCCCTTCCTCTTATATTTGGATCTTGAATCTGTTCCCTCCCTCCTTTGTTTTCTGTGACCCTGGAAAAATTCCGGAAAAAGGATTGGTCCGTACATTTATTCCGGAAAAAGGATTGGTCCGTATGACTTCCTTCTAGATTAGCACTGAAATTCTGCTGCCCTTTTTTAAGTGATAATAAATTCCCAAGCAAAATAACCAAATGAGCATTTCTATCTGGCCCTGGTATCCTGATGTTCAAAGGTTGCATGGGTCTCAGACACTGGCACACATGTTAGGGCCTCTGACGGCCCTAACATTCAGGTAAAAAATATTCACAAGTAACCTCTTTTCTTCTGTTGGTGCTCCATGACAATGTGCCTAGGGTTTCCCGCCTGTTCTCATGATTTTTTTTCACTTTCTCGTTCCTGAACCCCGAGAAAAGTTGGTCGGGAAATTGGGAAAATTGGCTCCTTGAAGCCAGTAATACTCACATGGGAAATAAACGTACTACTCACAGTGTATCTCTTAGACATTTTTCCTATTTATCACCAGGGTTTCTGGGTGGGAATTCCAACCCTTTCTCGGGAATTTTTTTCACTTTTCCACTCCCGAATCCCAGGAAAATTTGGTCGGGAAATCGGGAAAATGGACTCCTTGAATCCAGGTAGTTGGTAGTATTGACCGTCACTTTGTGGAAAAAATTCATCATGGAGAACAGAAAACAGTTTATATCTTGGGATTCAGGAACGGGAAAATGAAAAACATTCCTGAGAACGGGTGGGAATTCCTGCCTGAAAACCCTAAGTGTGTCGAAATTTGACCCTGCAAAGCATGCTGGAGTACCAACGTCCAAGAAGCACATCCTTCCGTTTTCTTGGGCCACTCAGCTTCTGAAGCCCATAGGAAAACAATAGCTGGTTGTACCTGGGCCCAGGAGTTAGGAGCGTCCTCAGGAAGCTCATGTAATGTCAATCTCCCATCTTGGTTCCACTTGCTGGGGCATCGCATCTTCCCCATAACCAGAATCCACCTGTACTCACTACACCTTCTTTCAAACCCAGTCCACTCGGGTGCCTCTTCTTCTGCCACCTCTTTCTGGCTGGCTTCTCCAGCCCCAGATTCATTTCACCCAAGAGCATTCTGTAACCTGGTAGCTGCTGTGGGGCTACATATTAATTATGCCTTTTTATTTCCTGTATTTTCTGATGTCTCTGGGAGGGAGGATTGCCTCTCCCAGGATCAACCAATTCCTAGAGATGGCAAACAACTAGCCTGCACATCTTTTAAATGCAAACCAACGGATTCAGAGCCCACACCCCCACCTCCTGCTCTGTGGGGCTCTCACACTCTGGCTACTATTTCCCTGCCGAAATCACCCCCCTCCACCAGGTACCAGACAACTAGGGACAGCCCTATGCTCTAGAGCCCATGGAAATTATTCGACCTGTCCAATCCTAAGCCTGCTCACCCTGCCTCACCCATTCCTTGCTGGAAGAAACCACAATAAAGGCTCTTGCCCACAGTTCCGCCCCTCCCTGCATCTCCTGAGTGACCCCAGTGCTTCCTTTGTGCCCCCCGCCCCCACCTGGTGCACTCCCTCCTCTTGGGAACTAAGCAACAGACTATGTTCTTAGTGGCCACAGCTCCTGCTCTGTTGGCCTCACCACAGATAATAATATACCCTACAATTTAAATCAGGCTGTGCTTTCAATCAAGGCACTGAGCTCTTCACAGTGGCTCCCCATTGTCTCAAGATCCAAAAGCTCGCTTTCTAAAGCTATCCCTCAGCTAGTGATCTCACTTATGTCACCCTTCCAGCTCTTCAAGTTCCATTCCTAATGGGCCCCCACGTGTCAGGGAGCTCCTGTCCCCCATCTCAGCAAACAGTCCAAACCCGAGTCATTGCTGTCACTTACCCTCATGTGCCACAGGAGATCCACTGGCAAGACTTACTGGGGCCACTTCTAGATACATATATCTCAGATCAGACTTCTTCAGGTGACCATCCCGCCCACCCCATAGCGCAGGCACCACAGCACCTCTCACAGACGAGCGTGGCAGCCAGTCGTCCTCTGCCCCAACTTTCCCCCGCTCCACAACCATTAGCCACACAGCAGACAGCGAGATCTTCTCAGAGCACGGACGGGACAATTTCCTGTCCTGCGTAAACCCCCAATGTGTCCTCACGGCTTTTAGAATAAAACCTATCGGGCTCCAGGCCCCATGTGGGGCTGACCCACCTGTGACTAAGCTAGTCTTTCGCCCCCACCTTGTCCCTCATGTTCCGGCCACACTGGCCCTCTTCCTCTTCCAGAAAAAGCCAAGTGAGAGCCAGTAAAGATCGTTCCCATTGGACTGGAACACTTTTCCGCCCGGAACTTTGCGTGAATTCTTCTTTCTGATCATTTACGTCTCAGCTGGAATGTCACTTTTTCAGAGAGGCCTTTCCTGCGCACCCTAGTTCCTTTCTACTCCATTGCTGTATTTCATTTTCTTCATAGTGCTGGTTACTTGAAAGCATGTTATTTGCTTGTCTATGGGTTTATGGTCAGTGGGTTCCCTCCCAGCCCCACACCCCTACTGTAAGGTATGTTTCAAGTGAGTGGAGATTTGCTCATATCTCTGTGCAGTATCTAGAATACGTAGTATCTAGAATAGCATTTGGTGTGGGGTAGTGGTTACTATTTAATAAATTAGTTGAACTAACTTCTCTTTCAGATTGCTCTATTTTCTAGAGTTCCTAAGATGCAGACTCTCAGTTTATAGTTTTTGGCCCTCGTAATGGATCCCCATGGGCTCTGTGAATTCTGCCTGTGAACTCATCCTTCGCAAGAACTTTTTTCCATGTGCGTCTTGAGTGTCTGACCCCAGGGCTTCTCCATAGGAGGTTTCATATTTGACCTTGAGAGCCTAAGGAACTCCCTGGCTCATACATTAATTTTTCAGCCTTAGAGAGTGGTTGGGATTTGGGACACACAGCCAAGTGTGGTGCAGACTTCAAGGCTCAAATGCCTTAAGGGTGAACTTTTTCCGCCCATAGTCCAAGGCAGTCAGCCAGCTTCGGAGTTGAGTCCCTGTGGTAGGCAAAGATTTTCTAGCTCTGTTATCACTGACAGGTCTAACTCCAAGCTTCATCTAAGAGGCTCAATTCTAGTGCATAAGGGGCCTAAGTGCATAAGAGATCTCAGCTCCAGCCTCTAGTGCAGGTGTTAAAATCTAAGCTCCTCAGGCCTCCTTCTGGTTTAGATGTCCTGCGGGCTGCCTCTGTGTCCACTCTTGCTTGAATGCTCTCCTTGGTCTGGGCCCTGGAAATTCCCCTTTCTTGCACTGAAGCTCAGCATTGTGTATATGTTTGGCTGATGTAGTATCTTATCTGGCATCTCTATGTGTGTTTGGAGGGTCCCTGTCAGTCTAGCCCACCAGTGGGACCAGAAGATCTCTTCAGCCACTCTCTACCCCTTTGTGGTTACTGCTTCTAACCCGAGACCCTGTGTCTAGGTGACCTTGTGCCAAACAGTTTGGTTTATGGTCCTTGTTAATGTACCACTCTTACAGTTACTCCAAAGTACCAAGTGCACTGCTGGGCCCCCTGGGTACACACAATAAATACCTGCTCATTAAAGGAAAGTGAGTGGCTTTCAATACTTTGTCATCAACAGCTGGTCCTGCTGGCTGGTGCTGCAGCTCCCTCCCTCCCTCCAGCAGCCCAGTTCATCCTGTCAAACAACAGAGGCTTCAGGAGCGCAGAGCTTCCTACTGCAGCAGATGGGAGGAGGATGGTAATTAAGAAGGTGATAAAGAAAATGGGAGTTACCACAGTGGCCTTTAAAAGCCAATAATTCTTATGGAGCCTTTCAAGGATGGTAGGCAAAGGTGCAATAACGCATCTCTCACTACTGACTTCCTTTACCTGCCCCCATTACACCCAGGCTTCCACACAGGTTAAGAGGTGATATAATAATAGTAATAACAGTAGCTAATATTAGTGGGCACTCACTGTAGGCCAGACCTTAAATAAGGATACAAATAAAAATAAGGATGACAATGACCATAGAAGTTACACATACGAGTATCGCAGGTCTACCCTAGACTGAGGTGCTAGCGCTGCAACTACGTGGTATCAGTGCCTCAGGATACCTGTCCATCTGTCGGTCCACACACATATTTTACTTATCAAAGTACCCTGGATGCCATTTTCACCATAAAGTTGTTTTTATAATTGTGTGTTTCAAATAATTTTTTTCCCTTAGGTTTTCCAATGTATTTAAATAAATGAACATCTTACCTTGTCTGTCATTAAACCCTAATTTCTTTTTTAACTCTAAATAAAAAAATAAGACAACCCCAGCCCTTTGCCACATGGGACAGGCTCCCAGACCTGTTCCAGGAAACCCTTCTCTGCCGTTTCTCCCTGTCAGGTGTCCTCCTACCTGGGACAGGTGGGAGCAGAGCCTGGGCTGACACTCATAGCCTGGAGGTGATGAGACACCGTCTGCCCTTATAGGATTGTGAATCTCCAAGAGGCTGTGCCCTCCCCCTAGGCCTCCAGCCCCTCCAGGGGTCGGCAGACAGCACAGCACTGGTGCCCTTGGGGGCTGTGCAGGTCAGAAAGTGAGAGGAGGTGGGTGGGAGGATGCCAGAAGGCACAGAGGATCTTGTAGGGCAATGGGGCTCCTCTCCCAGGGCAAGCGTCCTAGTGGGACAAGGGATGGAAGCTGAGGGAAGGCAGGAGGCAGCATGGCATGCGGTAAGAGTGGGCCTGGGTTTAAGGGCCAGCTGGGCGACCTCAGTTTTATCATCTATACAATGGGGTGATGAAATACGAAGACTGAATGATCTACTCTTTGTCTAGTGCTTGCATTTTGCATCTGGCATAGAGTAAACACGATACAAATATTTGTTAAATAAATACATGCCCCGAAATCCAAAACAAGCACAGCCCAGCTCCGGATGTGGCCAGGGAAGGAACAGGAAAGGCTTCCTTGGATGATAAGTGGAAGAGCTGCCCACTCTGTCCTGCTCTGGGGAAGCGATTTCATTCCTTGCCTGTTAAGACCTTGCTGGAGGGAACGGGATGTCCTGAAACATGCAGGGCTCTGTGGGAGGGGCTGTGATGTCCCAGCTCAGGCTGGGAAGGCTGGCAGAGCTGCTGGGAGAACAGCGCAGTTTGGGCAGCTGCTGTGATGAGGGGCCTCCCGAGCGAGTGGCCTTGTTTTCATCCGTTATTGCTGGCTCCCCGCTGCTGCTGAGGTTCTTATGATACAGTCAGCAAAAGTCAGGCCCTTGAGGAAAAAGCACTTGTACTCTGCTCACCGTTCATCCTGATTTCTCTGCTGGGGGATCAACTACCTGTGTGGTGGTGGCACCCAGCATGATGAAGTTAGAAGGTGGGTGCTTTTTTCCCTCCCTGGCACCTTAGAAAAGGAGGCCCCGTTAATGCCCTCTCTGCTCCAATGAACCCAGCTGAGACACAACTGACTGACTTCTTGCCAGACATTTGGTTTTCGTTAGTGACTGAACAACAGAAACACAGTACAGTATGTATAATCTACATGGCAGTATCTTGTACGTGTATAGATTCTACTTCCTTGGGGGAAGTAAGGGTGTTGGCATGGAGAGGGAATGTGAGGGAAGGGAAATTTAAGAGTTATTTATAAAAAGGTAGCACACTCATTTTTTCCCCTAAACATCTCTCCTGCTAAGAAATGACTAATTCCAGGTATGAGACAGAAAATATAAAACATAGGCTGGTACATTTGGGGGGCTTGGAAGTAAGGAAATTATCAAAGAAATACTGGATTCATGTCAAAATGACACAGGATACAACTTAAAGGGGACACTCACTGCCCAAATATTAAATAATTTGAATATAATTAATATCTACGATGGATGGAAATACACAAAATATAAGAACTCATGGGTTCATAATCACTACTAAAAAAAGCACTTCATTGACTGCCTATGAAACTTACTATGATACTAACTTATTATTCATTGTTCTAAAAAGTGATAAATAAAAGGAAAGAAGTAATTGTCCATACAGCCGTTCCTATACAAACTATATTTCAGGGTAACTAAAAACTTGGTAAGAAAAAGTTCTTCGATCATCACTAATAAATGCAGAAAGAACAACAGAATTAGAAAGTCAGCATTTCACAAATTCTTATGATTATCAATGGCTGCTAAAATCATTAAGAAACAATTGATGGAGGGGATTATGCCAGATGGATCGGGCTGAACCTACATATCAAACTAAAAGTGGGAAAGAGTTATATATAATAATACCACCTAGGAAGCAGCCTGCATTAAGTGTGGTGGTTTTCAACCTTGGCTACACATGAACCCCTGGGTTGTTTTAAAACATCTGGTTTCCCAGGTCATACCCCCAGACTAGCATGAGTAGGTGTTTTTCTCCCCCATCAAGTCAACAAGCCAAAAATGAAAAGTCACACATGGCCCTAACAGTCCTATTGAACTTGTCTAGAGCAGGGGTGGACAAACTTTTTTCTGTAAATATTAAGTACTTACAGAAAATAGAGCCCAAAGAGATAAAAATTTTCGGCTTTGTAGGCCACATAGCCTCTGTTGCAGCTGTTCTGCCAGTGTAGTGGGCCCCCGGGCTACAGTCTGCCCGTCCCTCGTCTACAGGAGATAAGGGGGCTTTTCTAAGTCACTCCTGGAGTATCTCCCTATTGCCCCCTCCCAACACAAGGATTCTTCCTTTGCAAATCCATTCATGAAAATCACATCAAAATAACCCAGCAAGCAGGTGTTAAGCCAGACTGATGGAGGGCAGATGACCGGAGCTGGTGAAGGGCACCTGGCGTCTCATTCTACTCTTCTGTACACTTCGTGTATGTTTGCACATTTCCCAAGATACTATGCTTAAAAAATGAAACAAAAAAAAAAAAAAAAAAGGGAGCATTCCCTCACAAAACACAAGCTGAAACTAGCAGGAAGTCTGGGGGAGAGCGGGGCCTAAGTCCTGTGCTTCATCTGTCTCCTGCCTGGTGGTGGCAGGACGCAGCCTTCAGAAAGCGCTGGCAGATGCATCAGGTGGTAGAGCCTTTGGGGAGGATACTCACGACCAATAGAGCAGCATGAGCAGGAAGGGGCAGATGATGAGGGCCTGCAGGACCTGCCAATCCCGGCACAGGGCGGCCAGCCCGGGCATGAGGAACTGCCCCGCCATGGCCACGAAGCTCGCCACCATCGTGATCATGAACCGTTTTCCAGGGGGGCACAGCTCTATTCCTGGAACACAGAAGGGACAAGAGAGAAATGAGCGTCCTGCCCCATGGCCTGGGGGCGCCGTGGGAGCACCAGGGCCAGTGTACCTCTCAACCAGCCAAGAACCGTAAAATCGCTGTTATTTGCTGCTGCCACCACAGCCCTATATGATTGTCAACATGAGATCCTCACGTTTACAGTTAGATGAGCTGCAGCCGCACTGGGAAGGGGGTGATCATTGCTCAAGGTCGCAGAACAAGTCGGTGGCAAAAGGATGCTGTTCCTCGGAGTTGTCTACCCAGAAACTAGGACATGCGGCTCTGTATGGGGACAGAGTGTTTACAGCACATGTCCTACGTCCTCTGCTATCTGGGTGCCGCTGAGCTCCCTGCAGAGTGGATCCCCTCTGGGTCCCCTCTGATGCCCATCTGATGCCATTTCTTCCTTCTACATGCTGTACGAGGGACAGGGCACCAGGAACATCCATCTGCTCACTCCCACCCACCTGCACCGTCACTGCTAGTCCTGACTCCAGGGCTCCTTAGGACTGAGTTCCAGGCAACCCACTCAATGGTGACACCAAGACAGACTGAGTCGCATTGCAGCTTATCTATCTGAACAAGACAAACCCAAACAATAAAGCCGACTCGGATCATGTTGTAATGATCTCACCGGAAGCTTCTCCTCCATACTGGAATTCTCCTGCCCACTGTGACATGGGTATGCTGTGCATTCCTTTCTCTGTGACGATTAGGGAGATAGCTCCTCCAGCAGGGATGGGTCTGATTCATTTTCATGGCTCCAAAACAAAACCAGTGTCTGTTTTCTACTAAATGTCTCCTGAATGGAAGGACACCATTCAGAAGGTTTCCCTCCTGTTTGCAAGAATCTATGCTTTTAATTTGACCTTGAGATAAAAAGATGGTCACAAAACCTTAAATTGTAGCACCCAAGTGACTACCAGTACAGATGTACTACATGAATTCCTATAATGAAGGTCCTCAATACTAGAAAGACAGCTGGGTTTTACATATTTTTTCTCCTATAGAGCATGTAAATTTATTTGTTTATTGTCTAGAGACCAGAGCTGAAGTAGGAGGTTGAAAAGCAGTAAGAAGGGGAGCAGATTAGAGGGGAGAACAGACAAACTACACTTGGCCACAAGGATAGAATCAGCCCTAACAGGGGGAGGACATCACGCCAGCAAATACATACACCAGCTCGTCTGTAGGAAAAAATCATAAAGTCATCAGAATTTCCATTTCTGCTCTGCCACAAACAAACAGATCATCCTAGCTATCGGTGAGTGAGAGACAAACCTGGCCTCACTGAATATGGCGTATAAAGAATGTTTGCCATTTAATAAAGAAAACAGGATTGAACAGCCGTCTCCTGGCCATTGATGGTGATGTTGTCCTTCTCAATGCACAGGCCAGGTTCACTTAAAAGATGACTTCCCAGCAGGGCTCCAGGAGTCACCCCAGGTCTGGCACTGAGGCTCTTAGAAATAATAGAGAGGCTGGGGTCTCTTTAGAAAAGACTACCAGTTGTAGGTTAAGCATGCAGTAGATTTGCTGCTATGGAAACCAGAAAGCGGCATTAGGCTGGGTAAGTTCAGTGTCTCCAGCTCGGCATCAGCTAGTACCAGATGAGAAAATTTAGCACTTGGCCCGCAGGTAACCTTTAAACAAAGTCAGAGAGGAAATGTCAAAGTAGCATCATGCTTCATGATGCCACAACAGGTGCTGCCCATAGCTTGCAATTTTTCTTGTCACGGCCTTTCTCTTTAATTTTGTGATACAGTAAGTATGAAAATATCTGCAACTACAATTATTTCACCACAGACACCCTTGGGGACGTCTAATCCCACACACGAATCTACATTATGTACAATCACACCAGGATCAGGAGACGCCTTTCCGAGGGAAGAGACGTCCGGGTTTGTGGATGGAAAATCATTCCTGTGGGCAAACTCTCCCTTGGCTGCAAATGAGATGCTGTGACTGGTACATATTAGCATTACTGTTGATATGGCAATGATTCCATTGTTGTAGTTTATCCTCTGTGGGCTGCTCTTGTTCCTCGCTTATAAGTGGTCTGAGAGGTCCTCTAACTCCTCACCACTTGGACCTGAAGCATCCGCCTCACCTGGGAGCTCGTTAGCGATGCAGAGCTCAGGCCCCACTCCGACCTACAGAATCAGAACCTGCATTTTAACAAGATCCCCAGATAACTCGCTGAGAAGCACTGGCTAACTATATTTCCCCCAAACCAAAAGCATCACCCAAAGCAGGAGCAATGTTTTTGCCTCCCAGACACACATCTATGAGAGATGAATAAATAAAATCATTTTGTGACCTCTCCACTCCTTCTGCTTTGGTAGGAATCCAGCAGAGATTTTACTTATTTCATCAGGTAGGAAAATGTAGAGTACTCCAGCAGCTTTATGGTGTTTCAACATTCCTGCTGGGGCAATGGAAAAACACAGCGACCTGATGAAAGGACACAGGTATGACACTTGCTGATAATGACCTTTTGCCTTGACTCAACAGAAATTCTTTTCAAACTGCCTGAAATCAACTACATTCTGAAGGTGGCTATAAAGATGTTTTTTTTTAAAAAAGGCAATTATCACAGAACCGCAGGCACTTCAAGCTTGCCATTAATCATATGTTCCTTTTGGATGATGAGAAATCAGTTTTTCTGAGGTGGAAGAGAGGAAGAAATAAGCCAGAACACACAAATAAGTCCTCACATGCGGCAGGAGGGGATGGGGACTGCAGGTGGAGCCTCTCTGCCCAGGAAGGGCCTGCTCCCAGCTCTGCAAACAGGAGCAGGGGGTGAAAGAAGTGTGTGAAAGCTGAAGAGTCGGGGGCTTCACACACTTCGGAGATGCTTGGAGCCACCTGACCAGGGCCACTGCGCTTGATCCTGGAAGGCGGCAAAGCCGGCCACCAGCAGGGAATGCTGTCCCCAGCCACCCGCTCAGGACCTGGGTTGTGTGGAAAAGGTTATCCACAGGTAGCCGGACACTCTGAACTGCCAGCTGGTCAGCAGCCCCTGTGGAAGGTCCAGGGTGTACACCGTGTCACAACATTTGTTAGAGCCACTTTCTTTGCCAATAGGGTCAACCTCAAGTTATCTTAGTAGATTTTTACTTATGGGCAGCACCCCCCACTGTTATGTAAAACAATTAAAGGTCACAAAAAAATATCATCTTAGGTGATGTACCATAGATTCAAACATAAAAATATCTCAAGTGTCTAGCACACAGTGCTAGCCGGACAGTCTGGATTTAAATCCTTTTCCCAGCACTTACAAGCTTATGATCTTGCTTCAGTCATCTAGGAGTTCTGTGCCACAGTTTAGTCTATCTGTAAAATGGGCTGTTGTGAGCATTAAACAGGCTTAGAGTGCCTGAATACACTAAATGCTATATGTTAGCTTTTGTAGGTATTAATATTATGCATCGTTACCATATACAATAACATAATTATTGCCAAGTCACTCTGATCTCACTTGACCTCTTTATTATTCACCTGATCTGGTGAATTTCAGGGTAGGACTGAGGACTGTTCTAAAAAGACTGAAAAAGGGAAATAGCCTACAATGACAGTCTACACTCTTTTTTCTCATTATATTTTATTTCATGGAGATTCTCTTAGATCTAGAAAAAATTCATCAATTAAAAAAACAGAACTAAGTGAATCCAAGAAAACCACAACAAAAATTCCCATTGTTAAAATTACCTTTCCCCTAACACCTTAATGGAGAAGGCTTAAAAGTTATTCTTACAAGCGTGATACACTTTGTTGATAAGCAGAGAAATTACTGAAGGCTATGAGAATTAAATAGCACACAATTAAGACTTAACTGAGGCATTTGGCCTGAAAAACAAAACAGGGACCATGACCACAACAGTCTGAGCAGCTAGGGTGCAGGAGTAGCCCCAAAGCCCCTCTGCAGTTTCTGTTTGAAACGTGGTGCTGGGAGTGGAGATCTTTTAGAGGATTATAACTTTGGGAAGATTTGCTTTTCAGAAGGTTTCAGATTCTTACTAATTTCTTGGAGGAAAAGAAAGTAGTGCTGCCCAGACCAGTCACTTCAGGTGATAGAGGAAGAAGACCTGACGGAAGTGAGGCATTGAAGCCTAGGGGTCATTAGTCGGCCCAATAATCACTCCTCGAAAGGAGGGAGTGGGGTCAGTTTGCAGTGTCAACATTGCTAGGCTACAGTCCCCAGGCATTCGATCAACAGTAATCTAGGTATTTTATAGCTATAATTGAAGTCCATAGTTAATTTTAACTAAGGTAGATTATCTCAGATAATCTAGGTGGGCCTGACCTAATCAGTTGCAAGACCTTAAAAAGAGTCTGAGACTTCCTTGAGGAAGATGTAAACATTCTACCTGTAGACGGCAATTGTACCCCATTCCCGACTGCCAGGCTGCCCTTCCTGCCAGCTTGACCAACGGATTTCAGATCTGCCTAACTTGACCCCACAATCGTGTAAGCCAATTCCTTGCAGAAAATCTCTTTCTACGTATCTCCTCCTGGTTCTGTTTCTCTGGTTGAGCCTTGATACAGAGGTCAGGCATCTTGCACCCATACCAGGTCACACAGGACCCCCATGAAATCTTGTCTCATAAGCTGTTTGTCCTGCTGGCCACTGTGCCTTCCCACAGTGCTGCCAGTAGGGTCTGATACCTCCCAACCCTGCTTCTTTTTCCAGTCTGGCCTGGACCCAGTCCCCCAGCCTCACAGGACACTGCCAAGCTCAAGGGGGCATCTAAGTGAAAAGCCGTGAAGGTGGCAGGCACCCTTCTACTCTCTCTGCTAAGTATGTAGATGGCCCTTAGACGGGTTGCCCAGATTAGACGATGCAATGGCACTGAGAATAGGCGAGGACATGCAGCATAGGCGTCCTTCAGCAGAGGGGAGCAGGGCAGAAAGAAGAAAGCTGAAGAGTCAGGGGCAACACATGAGATTTACCTTCAGAAAGGATTTCTGTAACTTCTACAATAAGAAGAAAATGCCATGATGCCTTTTGTCTTTGTTTTGGGAGGGCAACGGTTAGGGAGAGGGTGCTCTGTCCCACCGATACCTCCCCATCAGGAATTTGAGGGCCAATCTGAAAAGGACCTTGGAGAGAAACATCTTTCCAAGGCCCCATCCAGCTTGGAAATTCCATGATCCTATAAAAGAACCTCATAACAAAAGATGAAACACTGCCATTTGTGACAACATGGATGGGTTTTGAGATTATTTTGCTAAGTGAAATAAGTCAGACAGAAAAAGTTGAGAATCATATGACTTCACTCATGTGTGGGATATAAAACTAAAGGCAACAAAGGAACAAGACAAACAAATAAACAAACAAAAACTCATAGACACAGACAACAGTTTAGTGGTTACCTGAGGGTAAGGGGGGGAGGGGGGTGGTAGAAGAGGGTAAAGGGGATCAAATATATGGTGATGGAAGGAGAACTGACTGTGGGTGGTGAGCACACAATGTGATATACAGATGATGTATTATAGAATTGTACATTTGAAACCTATGTAGTTTGTTGACCATTGTCACCCCAATAAATTTTAATTAAAAAAAAGAGCCTCTAAGAGGCCTTAAATATGCATATGGGATAAATTTCAAACACTCTCCCAATTAAAATGATGGCATCAAAGCAATACTAGCGGAACTTAACCACGAGGTCTGAATGAAGGGTTGTAAGGGTGTGTAGCCCCAAGGGTGGGTCCAAGTTGCTCTATCATCTGAATTCAGCTCCACTGTCACCTCTGAAGCAGGAGCTCTAGAGTGTGGCATCTACAAACTCTGTGGGTTGGTGACAGGGCACCTCGGGGGGAACCTGTGTATTTGGAAGGTGCTACAAGAGGAACCCAGAAGTCAGGTGACTATTAGAAAGAAAAACAAAGTCCTTCTGGGAAACACTTCAGAGCATGTCCACCAAGAACCTCAACATGCAAAATATCCTCCTTTGGTGGAGACCAACGCCTCTGTTTTCTCATTTATTCCCTCTTTGTCACCCATGCTCAGTCAGATGGATTTTGAAAGCCTACAGTTTTGCTGGTATTCAATGATAAATAATGATTTTAGAAACTCCTTGCTCACACAACTTTATTTATTTACAAAAGGACCCCTTGTTCATATAAAGCTGAGCCTATCATGGATGTGTGCCCTCTCAGCACCAGCAGGCACAGCTGATTTGCATGTCAGGACCCCTTGGCTGAGGGTGGCAGAGTTGGACCAGCGCGTGTTACATAGTGAGACGCTCACACTGAAGCTTCCAGGCAAGGGACAGCTCTGTGCTGGTGTGAGCTGGCAGAACTCATCCATGCTTCACGTCTGAGGCACTCCTGCCAGATGTGCCAGTCAGAGAATAAGGCTGTAACATTCTCTTACCACCCCTCTCCCCCTCCCCCCCAAATACTAACTGTGCACTGGATTTGGGAATTAATTAAAAACATTTTTGGAAAAGACATTTCCCATCCCTTCTATAATAGGTAAGTGAATAAAACACAATTCTTATTCTTTCTTAAATATGTATATTTGAAAACTGTGTATGCGTGCTGAAGTCTGTTTTCTTGGCATCACTAAGCGTTCCTAGCTTCTCTAAAACGAGCCTGCAGGATTTTTCTGGATCAGAGTTGGCTAGTACCAAAGCAATATGCAGTTGACTGACAATATTTACACCAGAGAACAAAGAATGTGCCCTGCAGGGGACAGGCGGAGGCCCCAACTGCGGGAGAAAGTCCTTCCCTGGCTCTTTCACGCCAAGGAAGTCACTCAACCTCTCTGCACTCCTGTTTGCTGGTCTATAAAGTAAATAATAATCTTCCCCACTGCACAGTGATGCATAGCTAACCTCCATGGAAGGTTTCCCATTTGCTGATGTCCTTACAGACCTCAGGCCATGTTGGTGAGGCTCTGGGTAGGCTTATTTCGCTAAGAGACTAACTCCAGTGAATTCATATGGGACCTAAAGTATCCTGTGTTTTAGGGAAAACTTGGTCAGAACCGACAAAATGATACGGTGTACAAGCTCCACATAATAGGATTCTTATTTTTCAATAGCCTCCGCTATTCAAGGAAAGCTAATGAGGTTACTTGGAAAGAAGAATCTCTTCTGGGTAAGGGGCTTTGACCTCCAGAGGCTGTGAGGGCACAGTGTGGAGGGTGAGGCACAGCTGTCCCTCTTCCTGCCACCAACTTCCCCTGCAGTGTTTCATTCTAGCCATGAGCCCTATGCCCAGACCCACCTTTCCCTCCTCACAAATTCATAGACCAGATTCCCAGGAAAGAAGCAGAAAGGTCTGAATTGAGGAAAAACAAGCCTCTAAGCTGATAAAAACACACACTGCTCCTCATAAGCTCAGTAAGGATTCAAAACACTTCTCTTGCACACTCTATTTGATGAGAAAAGCCAGCCCTTGCAGTTTCCCTAGCGGTACTGCCCCAGGTCACTCGGGCTGGACCCAAGATACCTCTCCACACAGGATGAGCTCACTGGAGGAGGGAGACAAGACAGGCTCAGGACAGGACAGTCTCCCCAAACTGTATTCAAGCACCGCAATTAAACACTATTCTTGGAATGGCCTGGCAAATGAGAAATCCATCAAAATACAGGGCACTGCTGAGTGGCTCAGCCGCCCCACAAAGGGGCAAGCCCACACGGAGGCTGACTGGGCCACTGCCACTAAGCTGCACAGCCCTGTGGCACAGGACATACACCATCCATACATGCCACTTTTCTAAACTCACCGTCCTTTCAAACTGAGCCATTGTCCCTTTCCTCCCACAGTCCTCCTCTATTATCAGTCAAATAGCTTAGAAGCACACTGCAGCCACTGCCCTGCTTTCTCCATCACTGTCTTCTGGGAGACCAGGGGGTTGGCAATGCCACCTGACTCACTTGGGCACTGGCTTCCTCCAGCCTGACTCCAGCTCAGCCTGAGGGCTGCGGATGCCCACATGAGGCCACTAGAGGCCCCTCCAAGCGGCTCTTGAGCTACTTGAGTCTCACCCAGCAAGGGGAACACCTCCAGAAAGCTTCAGCTGGCTAATGGCTGGCTAACTAGCCCGTCTTCGGACACCTGTGGGCCTCTCTCCTCTTTATTGCACTTCCTCTCCTTCCAGCCACAAACAAAGCTGGGCCTGGAAGCGAATGCGACACTCAATAATTAATGCCCTGGCCAAGGACACAGGGCCCCAGGAATCCTGAAAAACAGACCTCTGGACATGTGATTGTGGAATTCTTTATTATAGCATGAAGGCCTGAAATAGCCAGTCATGTAGACTCAAATAGCATTTTAGGGCTTGACTGTAAAAGGTTGCTATTATCACAACAGCTCCAAATCTTCCCTTCCCAGGGGAAACTGCCTTTTCCTTTTAATTTAGGACCTGCCAACCTGAAGGAATGGTAGGAAGACTCTAAAAAGCTGTTTTCTCCATCAAGAAAAAGAGAAAATAAAAAATACGAAAATTTAAATATTTCCTATAAATCACATTCCAGCTTCTGCTAGATACGTAGACATGGACATTTTAATGCTCAAAAGCAGAAGTACCAAATTAGTTACCTGCTCAGTACCTATTAGGTCTCCAGTACCTGGTTAAGTAACAACTCCCACTAGCTGTGGGCCAAACATTTCAGGAGGCATTTTTCATGCGTCCAACTCATCTAATCTGCACAGCAACTCTATGATGTAGGTTTTGTTTTTAGTGTTCCTTTTATACAAGATCCTAAAGCTCAGAGTGATTAAACGACTTGTCCAAGATCAAACGGCTAAGGAAGGAATGAGGTAGAAATTGAAGCAGGGGTCCCTGCTGTGTGCCAGACACTATCCTAGGCTTTGAGGAAGAGGCTGAGCAAAGAGAGGAGCCTTCACCTCCATAAGGCTTAGATTTTGGCAGGGCGCAGGAAATAGGCCATACCAACTAGGGACTCCATTTGAAGACACTTCCTGCCTGCAGCAGAGGAGTGGGGATGCACAGTGGGCAACAGAACGTTAGAAATTACTATCCAGGTATTCCAGACACCAGTTCCAAAGTAACACTTCTCAACCCTCATTTTCTGCAGTAGGATCCATTCTATGGATCAAAATCACACTTACTGACTAGTCGTATTTGCATAATTAAATTATGCATCCAAGCAAATGGAAGCCTCATAGGCCTTCAGATGTGAAAGCTCAGGAGTGTAGCTGAATGGAATAGTCTTAAATTACTTCCAACAGCATGCACTCAGCTCCCCAAATGTCAGAGGGCAGGTAAGATTACTCAATTTTTATTTCTTATCGTCAGTGCTGTCAATATTGTCGTTATTTTATGAGCTTGGCAAGCAATCAGGAAATTAGGGGTGGAGTTTATGATAAGTAGAATATCGTTCCACATGAGTTCATATTATCGTTACTGTGTAACATCTAGCAATAGTAAATGCATTTCACTCTTTGGCATAATTTTCCTAAATAAGGAAGAATCATTAACAACATCGTTAAACAAGGCCTTTCTTTTTTTCTTATTTTCTTATCTTCCCATCTTCTCTTGCATCTGCACTTAACAAACCTTTCCTTTTGAAAGTTCACATATTCACAAAGAAGAGGGAAGACACCTATGTACCATCTGCTAGATTCAGCAATTATCAGTGTTTCGCTTCTCTTGGTTCTTCTGCTTCTTTTCTCTCTTTTACTCTTTCCTGTAATATTTTAAATCGGATTCTTGAAATCATGTCATTTCACTTCTAAATACAAATGTATGTCTCTCTATAGAAAGGACATTTTCTTACACAGGCAATACCATCATCACATCTAACAAAATTAGTAATTGATATTACTTAATATCCAGTCTGTGCTCAAATTATTCAGATTCCTTCAAAAAAGCTCCGTTATGGTTGTATTTAAAAATAAAAAGATCAGGTCCAAACAAGATCCATATGCTGCACATCTCTTAAGTCTCCTTCAATCTAGAGCCCTCCCCATCCCTTCCCCCCCAGGGCACTGTGCTGTTGCAGAAGCCAGATGTGACAGCTCACGGCTGGGTCTGGTATTCACCTCACAGCACCCTAGGAGGCACACCGACTTAGAATGATGCTATGAGATGAATCAAGGATTCAAGTGCAGGCGTCTGAACCTTCCATCCTGGAGCCGTTCACCAACATTTTTCCTGCTGGTTTTAGCATCCTCTAGTGATCAATGCCCGCCCATGTCACTTATTTCATTAGGGGGTGCAAAATGGGGATTTGATTTTCTAATTCTACCCTTCATTCTGCACTCTTTTTCGCCTTGAATTATTTCCTAAAGAAGAACTTTGATTCACCAGTGAGGGCTATTTCTTTACCCAGAAACATAGTTAATTCAGAAGAGGCAGCACTATATAGTGATGATTAGTCTGGGTAATGAATAATTTCACATATCATGTCACCTTTCAGTGGCTCCCACTGCACTCAGAGCAAAAGCAGTCTTTCACGATGACTGAACACCTCTTATGATCTCCACCCCTCCCTTACCCCGCAGAGCTCATCATCTGCCACTTTCCCCTTTGCTCACTCCACTTCAGCCTAGTGGCCTCCTTCTTGCACTTACTGTCTGTTCCTTGTACCTGGAACACCCTCCCCAGAGAGTCATATGGCTCCCTCCTCCCTTTCTTCAGGTCTCTGCCTAAGTGTCACCTTCTCAGGGAAGCTCTGCCTGCCCACCCTATACAAAATAGCAATCCCTACCCCTTCTCATGTCCCTAAGTTCACCCTGACGACTTATCACATAGTGGAGATTATGTGTGGAACAGTGGTTCTCAAGCGTGATCCCAGACCAGCGGCATCATCCCCTGGGACCATGTTCCTAGGGCTGTTCTTCAGGCCTGAATCAGAACTGGGGTTGGGCCCAGCCATCTGTATTAAAGAGCCCTGCAGTGACACTGATGATTCCCAAATGTAGTGGACTTTACAAATATTATATCATCTAATCCTCCCTAACCCTAGGAGTTAGATGCCACGTTATTCTATTTGATGACAAAACTCAGATTTCTGGGCCCCACCCCTGGAGATGGACTCAGGTGATCTGGGCATGGTCCCAGAATCTGCATGTGTAACAAGTTCCCAGGTGATGCTGCTGGTTCAGGGACCCCATTTTGAAAACCAGTGCTCTGAATACTATAGGTAGAGAGAGTCTCACACATCTTAACCTGGAGACCTCATAATTAATTTTCCAAATGTAGCATTAGCATATTAAAAATAAAACAAAACAAAGCTACATTACAGTTTATAACACCCGTTGGCCTACTGGCCTTGGAGTGACTAGACGCTTGCTGTTTTCCCCATCACCAGACATGTGATTTTTTTATTTTCCATTGAAGAAAATAGTTCTTCCAATGCCTAAAGGGCAAGGCAGTCAGAGGCATAAAAGACCTGAAGTTGCAAAGAAATCCAACTCTCAAACTATTCCAGTTGAAAGGCAACTCGGAGCCCACCACCCGGGCTGGTGGAGTCAAATGACTGGCAGACAAGAAGTGTGCCAAGCGGACCTGGTGTGAGGGGCGGGGCCTGTGGCAAATCACCCAGTGCTTGCCTAGTTTACAGGCCTTTAAATTCAATTATAAAATAAAACACTGTCTAGGTCACACAAAACATGACTAGGGTCAGGGTCTGGCCACACCATGCCAGGCTGCAAACGCTGAACCTCACCCAACCTGCTCATTTTATTGAAGGGGAAAATAAGGTCACAGAGTTAGTTGGTAGCAAAAGCAAGACATGAATTCCAAGCTTGGGGCACTCCGGGGTTTACTACGTTGCCTCTGGAGAACACAAGTCACTTGGATTGCTTCTGGTTTATTTTTAAATGGAGATTACAATAAAAACAAGAGTCAAACTTGATGTGACATAAGGCAGTTAAAATTAGCTCTCTCCTCCACCAAATCAGGAAACCCCTCTGTGCTATATTCAACCTAACAACATCAGCCAACTAAACAAAGGGTCAGATAGCCAGCAACGGGGAAGGGATTTTCAAGAAACGGGTCCATGATGACAGGATATACTGGCCAGAGGGATCAGTAAGTGGTTTTGCTCCCGATGCAAGAGAAATGGTGTATCCTCAGCAGCAGCAGAGGAAGGGTCTGAGATGTTCTAAGGTCCAGCACCATCTTGCCCCAGGGCCATCTTGCTTCTGACATAACTTGTTCCATGATGTGTTTGCCTTTGAATTTTCTGCACATGGGGGCATGGTGGGAGGAGGAATTTGACACTATAGAGTACTAGTTCTCAGCCAGGTACTGCCCTGGGACTTTAGGGACAATGCCCCTTCTGTGGCAAAGCCTCTTGTCCCATGTGAGAACAAAGCCTCAGAGGGCATGGGTCTGCAGTCCCATCTAGGGAGGTCCAAAGGTCACACGGCCTTCACCACAGCCATACATCTGTGCGCTGTTGTGCGAACAGTGTGGGCTCGGTAAACAGATGCTGAGTAACACATTTATAATCTTCAAGTAACAGAATACACCCCCACACACACTTAGATCCCCCTTAAAAGCCAAACTCTTCACAGCTCAATTAGAGCTCGCAGCACAGGACAAAGCCCTACCATAGGACAAAGCCCTACCGTGACCCCCACTTACTCACAGCTGTGTGGCCTTGAGGCAGCCACTTACCCTCTTAAAGCTTTAGTCAGGGCCCTTGTCTCCAAGATGAGCATCATATATTTCTTCTCTCCTGGAAGCCGGGGCTGTGTCTCCCCTTTGGGGTTGCGGGGGGCTCCATCTGTCCCTCCAGCTCTAAATTGTATAAAGTTATAACCCAGCAGACTCAAATCTGGACCCTGGAAAAGGATTACATTAAAGTACTGCTCTGCTCTATTCTAGAAGTGGCTATTGGAAGCCTAGCAAATGCTTCCAATAGAAAATACATACACACAGATTGCACCTCACCCAACTCAACAGTTAAGCAAATTTTCCCAATAAACTGGGAATCAAAATTCCTGCCTGACCATCTACTCCAGGCGGTTGGAGGTAGGGGACAGTGCCTCATCACATGTTTCCTCTTCTGCTGTCACACCCACATTATTTCTCACCTGGACTGCTACAACAGCTTTTCATGAAGGTTTTCCCTTTAATTCATCTGACACTGCTGACAGAGTACTGCCCCTCAAGCATAGCTCTGTTATATTTCAACATTCCTAAAAACGCCAAGTCCAGACTCTTCATGCTATTCACGGTTCTCTTCGATTTCACCCCAGCTCACCTTCCCAGCCCTATATCCTGTCTCACTTTCTGCTGTCCTCACGCAATTCAGTGTTCCTGGCGAATCAAACGGTTCTAAGCCTTATACCTCCTGCCACTCCCCAAGCCCCCACCACTCCCAGCCCATCTGTCTCTGTCTACTCAATCCCCTTCCCATCCATTAAGGACCAGCTCCTCTGGTGTCTTCCTCCACCAACTCCCGACTGCCAATCCAGATGTAACCTCCTCCTGCTGGACCCCAGAGCATTCTGCAGCCACATTCTAGAACCTCTGATATCCCCTTCTCCTTGTACCCGTTAGTGCCTCCCCCATAGCCGTGAGCGCCTCGAAAATGAAAACCATGCTTGTTCCTCTCTGCATCCTTCTTAATGTCTAGTACTGTATTCAGCACCTATCAGCTGCTCAATAAATGTTGAATTAAAACAACAGAAATGAGAAAGGCACATATTTCCATGGGAGCCAAACAACTGGGTAAATTCAAAAAGGACTGCAGTTTTTATTAAGTACCTTTACACGAGGGCATGGAGGTCTGTCATGAATGGAGGTTCTGAGGGCTCTCTGCACCAAACACTAATGCAACGAGCTCGTCAAAGCTGCCCTGACCACAGAGAAGCTAGTAGGCCTGCTTATTAGAGCAACCACACCCCCACTACGGCTCCCACTGCTCCCTCACGTAGAGCATTTACTGAGCTGCTACCATGGTTTTGGTGGGGATAGCATTTATCACTTATGCAGGGCTTGTATGTGCTAGGCACTGTGTGAGGCACCTTTTTTATTTTTTTTTGTTTTTATTATAGGAAGGAACCTATGAGGTATTAGGCAATTATTATCTTTTTTCTTTTCTTTTTTTTTTTTTTTTTTATAGATGGGATGAACAGGCTTGGAGAGGTTCAATAACGCATCCTGGTTCATGCATAGCTGGGCCAGGTACATGACACACGTCTCATTTAAATTTCATCTGCCCACCCTCCCTCTTTGGTAGGTGTTGTGATTCTTATCTGAGGCTCAGGGAAGTAACTCACTGGCTCTCTGTGGAGCCTGGGGGGTAGGTAACTAGAGGGAAAAGCGAGCATTCCCTGTGCACTGGTGTGTGGAATCACACAGAGTACAGCCAGCCAGCGAGGGAGAAAGGTACATCGAGGCTCCAGGCTCAGCTCTGCCTCAGTGACCCATGAGTACTCCCTCTGATACTAGGTTGTCTCATTTGTAAAAGGAAGTTGAACAAGATTACACAGGGGATCAGAGGATGCCACTCTAACACGTGCCACGTTGGTGGGAGGACTGTGTTGAGCCGAAGGCAAACTGAGAAACAGCAGACACAAGAATAGCTTTTTACCCTCCTCATGTCTGCTTAAAGGCAGGACGCGATCTTTCTTTGTGGAGGTGCCCCTCCTTCCTTCTCCTATACCAAGAAGAGGAGAATAGAAAACTCTTATCACTGGGGATGGCACCGATTTGAGTCCACATAACACACCTCACTGGAATAGCCCTTATTTTCCATTTGTTTCCTCCACATATTTACCTCTCCACAATTTACCACCCCTAGAAGCCTTAACCCTTCCCTTTCTCTTGTCACTTCTCCACAAATTCATTGCTCTTTGTTAAAATGGTATATAAGCTCTCAGGTCTAACGGTTTCTTTGGGTTTTTACTTCCTTTTCCGTGAGATCTGTGTATACTTGTATATAAAAATTAAAATATTAAAATCAAATAAAATTTGTATGCTTCTTCTCCTGCTAATCTTTTGTCAGTTTAATTTATAGGGTTCTAGGTTGATCCTAAGACCATAGAGGAAAAAAGTTTTTTCTCCCCTATAGTTGTATCCTCAAAATAGTAACATTTCATAATGGTGTGATTATTTTTGTCATAATTATCAAAAAGAATATTTGATAATATCATAATTATCAGAACAAAACGTCTGTACAAAATTTAGTGGTAGTGTTAAGATGAGCTCAATCATACAAGAGGTAGACTTTTGAATTTATTCTTTTGTCTGAGAATATTGGCCCTTTCTAGCCCAGAGTTGCTATTCTACCAAGAGTAACCAGATAGACAACGAGGGGCAAGAGAGAGCTCAGGGTAGGAGCTCCAGAAAGAGGGTTTGGGGGTCCAGAAGGGCTCAGTACAGTAAGTGACCCCTAGATACGGCAGAGGTGCCTGGTGAAGGGGTGGGGAGAGAACACATCACCAGAGGGAACAATACGGTCAAGGGGAGAGATTGCCAGTCATTCTTTAGATGACACAGTAGCTTTGTATTATTCCCACTACAACTAAAATTCATGTCAGCCCCCTGCCAATCAGGGTTTGGCATCCTTTAAAACTCCTCCCCCAATTTTGATAAAAATAAAACTAGTATGTTTTCCCCTGCCTTCCTCCTCATCCCCAATCTGATAACCCAGCACCATATGCACAGCGTTTGATGAAGACAGATGATGTATGATCTGTCTTTAAAGACTGAGTCAAGCAAGCTTTGCTAGGAAGCTTTGTTTCCTGTTCACTCCCCAGGTACTGCCAGCCTCCCAAGCCCTGGCCTCAGCCCTCCTGGGGTGAGAGTCTTGGCTTTCCAGCTCATAACACTTGAGGGACATATGCACAAAGGCCAGCCTCCTTATGCTGACGTATGAGATTCAAAATGACTGTATCCATGAGAATCCACCTTCCCTCCTCTTGCTTTCCCATAAAAGCAGTACTATCCAAGAAAGACAAACTGGAGAAGGCAGTGGAAAGAGCAGAAGCTTTGAAGTTGGCTGGGATTTCCATTTCCCAACTACCAACTATGTGGCATTGAGTGAGGTGCTTCGCACGCTCATGCGTGAAATGAAATGATGATAGGTACGATCTGGAAGACTTGATGCGAGAGTTAAAGGAAATGATGATATAAGACACAATGTGTGGCATGTTTGCTCTGGAGTCCTGAAACAACACAGTAGTATAACAATTCAGGGACGGAGTTCAACAGCCCTGTGGACTAGTGGGGGAACCATCTACAACCATAACGTAGGCTCTAACAAAATGCCCTTATAGTTCCAGGTGACCATGATAGAAATGAACTTTTGTAAAGGCTTATAATTCTCATGAAGGTTGGGGACTTTCTGCATAAGAATGGCAACTTCCAAAGTGACTGGATTTCTACCCAGTGTAAAGGCAAAAAAACAATTTTCAAGGTTCCATGTGAAAAAGGATGTGACAATTGCCATAGCAAATATATAATGCAACAGAGTACAATACTTATGAAAAATGGGGGCAGACTGGGAAATGGGGGGACTGAGAGAGTTTCCCACGGTATTTGTGGTTTTGATGGAATCAGTTTGGAAGGGACACATACGGTATTTGGAAAAGCAGAAACAGAGGCAGTATAGGTTTTAAGTAATTATATTTAGAGTAGTGTTTCCATACTGCATTCCTTCTTTAAGCATAAAGTTGAGTGGCCAGGAGCCCCCTCTTTTATGTTCCACATGCACATAAGTATCATCATCACTTCTGCTCCCAATGGCATCTTCCAATCATTTCACACTACAGAACCACCAGCTGTGAGGTCAGGGAGTACGTGGTTCTGTGAGCTCTTAGTTCTGAAGGAAACGTGTGCAGGACATACAGCACTTTATAATGAGAAATGTTCCCCACGTGAGGCCAGAGAGAGGCTGACCCGATTCACAGATGCCCTCCTGAAGGCCAGTGGGATAGAGTTGCTCAGAAAGCATTCCCTCATATCAAGTTGAGAAGGAACATGTTAAACACAAAGGATTTAAAGTTTAAAAAATTTCTGCCATTGAATTACAATTTTTATTTTGTTCAAAAGATTTTAGTCCCAAAGACTACCTTTTATATGGTACAAGAGGCTGTTTCAAGGTGAAGTTTTGAGGGCACACTTGAAGCTCATTTTTATTTATGACAACTGTCAGACCTCCCCCTCTCTTTGGTCCAGAACATAAAAACACAAAAAAGTCATCCCACTACTCCATGTTGGATGTGATGCTGTAGTCAGTCACTGGTTAATCATTTCTGTGGTATCAGGAGACATTCAAATGTAAATGCTGTCACACAAAACAACCCCAGACATCGTGGGTAAATGTTCAGCCAGCACTTCTGATTCATGTTGTGCAGCATCTGACAAAGTTGACAGAAAAGAAAGAGGCCAAAGAGCGGAAACCAAATGAACAATTCATTTATCATCGATGGTGACCAGAGCTTTCCTGCCAGCATGAGGGTGGGGTGCGAGGTGGGGCAGAGGGAGAGACGCGTGTTTGGCAATAAAATATAAAGCGAGAAGAATTCCAGGCCGTTTTACCTTCTCCAAACTTTTGGGATGTAATTCAAGTGATGTGCTTTATGCAAAATAAATAATGTAAACTTGAAAAGTTAACAGATTTTCAAAGAAAATCATCTAACTTAAATCTCCATGTACTTCTCTCATTTCATAAACAAACCCTAAGGCCCAAGGGATTAAATATATTTTGATTCATGGTTAGAGGAAGCAATCTGTCCAGTAGAGTTAAGAAGATAATCCAAGTTTAGTAACTCCTAAAGTAACATTTTGTTCCCCTAGGTAAATAATATGGGTTTAAATACTAGGTGTGTCTGTGTTAAAAATTATTTTTAGTCACCATTTTGTTCCAAGATGTAACCTTGAATTTCAAATCAAACCCATTATGGCTTGATATTTTAAAGATATGTGTCTCCTTAACATAATTCAACTTCAAAAAATTATTGTGTGGCTAGCAAATTGAGATAAAGCAAAATTGAAAGGAGCATACCATTTCATTTAGTCAACCAAATAAACTTAAAATTGAAATGCAGAATAAAGTACAGACCCAGAAACTATGAAAGAGAGGCCATCCTAGGTCATCCCCCCACTTTTTGATCTTCCTAGATGCAGAGGTCCTGGAAGCTTCTCAAAGTGTGGTTTCCTTGACCTCTGAGCCAGACTCCCCTGGGGCCCTATGCCCAGACCTTCAGAATCAGATGCTTTCAGGGTGGAGCTGCCAGAAGCCAGAGTTTAACTGGGGGCCCAGGAGATTCTGAAGCTTGAGAACCTTTACCATTAAGTGTCAGCAAATGGCTGCAATTTTTCACCCCCCTCACACCAGCATCATACAAATAACACCTTCACCTGCTGGTGTTGGGGAGGGAAAACTTTATCCTCTTTAAGTTCAGTCACTGGGGGCCTGTGAGTTAAACTGAGAAAGACAGTTTAACAAGAGAAAAGACAAAGTTTATTGAGGAAGCTTTGCATGGCAGGGGTGCTCACAAAGAAAATGGCTGAGAGCAGTGGTTAGAATTGGGGGCTTATATACCATCTTAACACACGGGGGGGGGGGGAGTTAGGATTTCAAGGGACAGTAAAGGGTGGAAAATGATGCAAAATAGATGAGCGAAACTAGTGGAAGCTAAAGTTTGTGTTAGTAACGTCTGTTTATGCAATTTCTCATCTCTGGTGATAGAAGTCATGCTTTCCTCCTGAAGTTATAGGGGGGATTATTACAGTTGCGTTCTTCTGGAAGGATCTTGTAGGCAGTCAGCAGAGAAAGCCTCTTCTTGCATCTACTGATTCTCAAATGCCTTCAGCTCAAAATAATCCTCCTGCCACGGTGGCATACTGTGGACCCCTTCATTAGCAAGCAGTCACTTGCATCACCACATTTATTCCTAACCACATCCTTGTAGTGCAAACAAGAGTTACTCCTATTTTCCAGGGTGGTCCCATGAGGTTGGTTACCAAACAGTCCTCAGGTCAAATGGTTTCTAGCATCCAGGACTTGAATTTATATCTTTTGATCTTAAACACCAGATTACCCTTTAAGAACAAAGCAAACAACCTCAAATACATACCCAAAATTCCTCCATTTAAACATACTATTTTCCTTTTAGACATCGCTTTTCAATAGACTAGTATAATTTATCACCATAACCATTAAGGAGACCAACCCTTAATAAGCTAAGCCTATCAATGAGGGTTCACTCCAGTGTTTGCTGAGACACAATTAAATACTCAGCAACAAGCCAACTGTCTAAGGACCATAGGTTGCTCTTCAATTGTCCATCTGCTTCCAAACATAATGACATTGATTGATGACCTCAGGGACTAGGGTGCAGTTAAACCTAGTGAAGAGCTAATTATTGTCAAACACGAGTGACTCACACACGCAAGAGGGAAGAAAAACACTTCATTTAGAAAAGAGCAAGCAGAAGATACAAGAGGGCAGAAGAAAAAACTTACATTCTGTAAATATTTCGTAAATTTTAGACGTGGTTCATTAATTCCTAAGATCTTTTAAGGGGATATTTGCAAAGGAATGGTACACAAATTAGAATACACAGCACTGTCTGGGAGTAGCATTGGAGGAATATCCTGGTTTCTGCAGCTTTTTCTTCCAGAACTGTACCGTTTAATATGGTAGTCACATATGCCTATTTAAATTTAAATTTAAATTAATTAAAATCAGATAAATTAAAAAGTCAGTTGTTCAGTTGCATTAGCCACATTTTAAGCATTCTATTGAACAGTACTGATCTAGAATCTGATGTTGAAATAAAGACACTTTGCCGGCACTCTCAAGAATATCTAAGTAGGAAGGAGGGGAACTTAAATTTTTTTTTAATAAGAAATTTTTCAAGTATATTGATAAAATGTAAGAAATACAGAACACTTGTGTGCCCAACACTTGGCTTGGTCAAATATTTACATTTACCATGTCCCCTCCCCCAACTCTTTGTTTTCAGTGAGGATAAGACATAAAACACGTGCAGAAGCCTTGTGGGGATCCCTTTGCTGAGCCCAATACACGCTTCACTGAAGAGCTCCAAGTGTACGGATACAGGCCGTGATGCCCTGGGACCACACAGCACAGAGCCTCAGTTTCCTGGAGAACTAAAGACTATTCTAGAATGTTTGGAGTTCCTTTGAAGGTTAAGGCAAAATTAATTTGAAAGCACAGAATGATACAAAAAGATCCTTTCTCTAGAGGTAGAAACAGAGAGCGTGTCTTAAAGAACCAATTTCAAAGTTTAAGCACAAAAAAATAAGTAATCATTAAGTAATCACAAACTCCTTCAATATCACTGGTCCTTATAACTTCAGAAACAAGCTTCTTGGAGTTGAGGGGTTTCCAGAACAAGAAGCAAAATCACATGGGAAGTGCTGTTTTCTTGGCAGCTACGGGAGCCTGGGCTGAGGTAACACCTCTCTATTTTAAGTATCAGGAAACAAGCAGAACTCTCACCGAGCAAGTTCCCTTTATTCAAAGAAAATAGGCATTTATTGTCCAATACTTGACAAAAGATTCACAGCCATCTGTAATAAGTACGTCCTTATGCCCAAATGCTGGCTTTGTTAGAATTATTTACGCTCTTTCATTTAGTGTCACTTCTGTTCTCAAACCCAGCAGACTCCAGGCATCAGCGTTTGGGGAATTAGCACACAGACGTGTTTCAATGGCCACAGAGATTCAAATGATTGAAAAATAAAAGCAAAGCCGTGTTTGAGCTTGTATAGTCCGTCTTCATTCATCAGAAGAACACAGTTTCTTACAGGGTAACCACTCACTTTTAAGTTATAATGAAAGTACATGTAGGCTACATTTTAAAAAACACTGTGCCTTTTGCAGGTCAAGAACTGGGACTTTATTGATACTCAGGATGGCATGTCCCATAAGGTCTGAGCTGCTGCCTACAGAAATACATTTCTACTGTTATCTAGAAACAATGCTGCCCCAAATAGTCATGTAATAAAAGTGGCCTTACCGATGCTAAGCAGATTTTGTTTTTGTTTTATGTTTATAACCTGCTGTACATGCAACTGAGCCTTTCCCCTTTATTGGTATCTCCTTTTCTCTAAAGTGTTAGTCTGCTGTGGCCTTCTTGGGTACTGCATGACCCTGAATTGACATGGTACCCACGCTTGCTGTCAGCTGTTCTGTTGCTACAAAAGGGCTTCCACTTCAGCATTTAAAATGTTCCACTTAAAACTTATGGTCCCACTGAAACTTTCCCCCACTCCAGCTGCTCAAAGCCAGTGACAGGCTCCTCATTGTTGGAGGGCATGCAGACCCCCCAGTATGTGAAGGATGTCACCTTGACCTGCCAGAGCTGTCTTCTCCCTAAGTTCCAGCTCTACCTCTCTGCTTATCTCCTTGCAAGTTTCTGCCACACCTAAAACTCCATACCCCACATCTGAAACTCAATTCACCATCGCCTCCCCTGACCGCACGTCAGTCAATCCCTCCACCAACTTCCTTATGTCTGCTAATGACTTACACATCCCTCAGTGCCCCCAGGTCGAGAGCCTGGGCGTCTCTTCCTTCTCCCACCTGGACTCAGTCTTTGGGTTCAGCAAGTTTTCTCCCTACAGATCCTTTGAGATCTGACTGTCTTCCCTCTTTCTACCACTATTGCTCCAGCTCAGGTGGGGTCCCTTCCTTCCCCCCCCCATCTTCTGCCACACAGCTTAAGATCATTCCTAAACAATCACGTTGCTCTTCAAAGTCTTCTCTGGGTATCCGTTCCTATGTTAGCTGGGTTTCCAGCACCTCCTGTTCCTTGCTGAGCTGTACCTTCCCCAACACCTCCCAGGGAGCCCACATGAGCTCACTCATTCCCATGCTGTCCCTCAGACAGTTCATGTTCTGTCGTGTCTTTGCTTATCCCAGGCCTCCTATTACAAATGTTCTGCCTTTGCTGCCACTCAGGATGAATGCTAACTTACCTCTAATGGCAAAACTGTAGCTTATGGAACTCACCTACAACAGAAATCCTCAGTCAGACCCTTGGGGAACAGGAAGCTGTGCCCCAACCATGGCACAAATTCCCAAGTGCTGTGGTCCTCTGTTTGGATCGCTTGGATCTCTAAAGCTGTTTCTCTTCCAGACTCTTTAGTAAGCAGCATCTGCTCTCACTCACAGTGCGTGCTGGAACCTGGTGACTCTTCGATACCATCCTCCTCCTCCTCCGGAGCCTGGCCATCCTCTCCCCACTTGTCCCCAATCGCCTCCTCTTCCTCTTTGCCTGCCCCCACCCTGGTGTGGTCTGCTGTTACCACCTGCCCGGCCAGCTGCAGTGGCTTCCTCAGGGCCCTCCTACCTCCCAATTTTCCATCTGCACTTCAGCTAAAGTCATCTTTTTAGGACACAAATCTGGTATTATAGGTATTATTCCTCTAATCCCTGCCAGAGACTCCCATTTACCCAGGACACTCTGTAGTCTCACTGAGGCATGGCCGAGGAATTCCTATGTGGTCTGCGCTGCCCGTCTCAGGCCGTGGTCAAGCCCTTCATTCTACTGCTCAAAGGCCAGGCTCTCCCAGGCTTGGGAAGTGTGTGGCTGATGTCTTTGCCTGGACGCTCTTTTCCTGTCCTGCCCCTGGCTAAGCCTCCAAGTCCCCACATGAATAATGTGTTGTCCCTGCTCCCTCATCCAAATCAGGCCTCTGCATGCTCTTTCATATACCCATAGACTCCTCCTTCACAGCACTTGTCCCAGCTGGGGGATACATGTATCTGATTATCTGTATAGTATCTGTCTTCCGCCCTAGACTTAGGGTCCAGGAGGAAAGAGATATTATTTTTATCTTCTTTAATACTGTATCTCTAATCCTCAGTGCCTGCACATTATAGGTATTCTGTGCTTGTGGAAAGAAGAAAGTAGGGAAAGGAAGGAGGGAGTTCGTTTCTGACCACTGCCTGGTACAACTACTCCAACTTATGGGGTCCTAACTTTATTTATTCTCTTAGTTTTTAAATTACAGGTAACATTCAATATATTAGTTTCAGGTGTACTGCATAGTGATTAGACATTTATATAACTTACAAAGTGATTTCCCCTGATAAGTTTAGTACCCCGCTGGCTCTATACATAGTTACCACCATATCATTGACTCTATTCCCTATGCTGTACTTTATATCCCCATGACTACTTTGTAATTGCCAAGTTGTGCTTCTTAATCCCTTCGCTTTTTCACCCAGTCCCCAACTGCTCCTAACCCCTAATCCGGCAACCATCAGAAACAACTCCTCTATATCTATGAGTTTGTTTCTGTTTTATTTGTTCATTGATTTTGTTTTTTTAGATTTCTCATGTAAGTGAAATCATATGGTATTTATCTTTCTCTGTCTGACTTATTTCACTCAGCATAATATCCTCTACGTCCATCCATGTTGTCACAAATAGTAAGATTTCATTCTTTTTTATAGCCGAGTAACATTCCATTGCATATATGTACCACCTCTTCTTTATCCATTCATCTATCATTGGAGACCTAGGTTGCCTCCGTTTATTGGCTCTTGGTAAATAATGCTGCAGTGAGCATAGGGATGCATGTATCTTTTTGAATTAGTGTTTTGGATTTCTTTAGACAAATATCCAGAAGTGGAATTGCTGGGTCATGTGGTAGTTCTATTTTTAATTTTTTGAGGAAACTCCATACTGTTTTCCATAGTGGCTGCACCAATTTGCAATCCCACCAACAGTGCACAAGTGTTTCCTTTTCTCCTCAGCCTCACCAGTACTGGTTGTTTGTTGATGTACTGATCATGGCCATTCTGGCAGGTGTGAGGTGATATCTCATTGTGGTTTTAATTTGCATTTATCTGATGATTAGTGACGTTGAGCATTTTTTCATATGTTTATTCGGGTCCTCTGTTCTTTTTTCATTGGATTGTTTGTTGTTTTGCTAATAAGTTGTATAAGTTTTTTATATATTTTGGATATTGATCCCTTATCAGACATTTCACTGGCGAATATCTTCTTCCATTCAGTAGGCTGCCTTTTTGCTTTGTTGAAGGTTCCTTTGCCTTGCAGAAAATTTTTTGTTGGATGCATCCCAATTGTTTATGTTTTCTTTTGTTTCCCTTGCCCAAGGAGATATATCCAAAAAAAATATTGGTAAGAGTGGTCACAATTTACTGCCTATGTTTTCTTCTAGGAGTATTATGATTTCAGGTCTTACATTTAAGTCTTTAATCCATTTGAGTTTATTCTTGTATATGATGTAAGAAATTGATCCAGGTTCATTCTTTTGCATGCGTCTGTCCCATTTTCCCAACACCATTTATTGAAGAGGCTATCTTTACTCCATTGTATAATCTTGCCTCCTTAGTCATAGATTAATTGACCATATAGGCATGAGTTTATTTCTGGGCTCTCTATTCTGTTCCATTGATCTATTTTAATGGATCTATTCCATTGATCTGTTTTAATGTTAGCACCATGCTGTTTTGATTACTCTAGCCTTGTAGTATAGTTTGATATCAGGCAGCGGTGTGATACCTCCAACTTTGTTCTTCTTTCTCAAGATCGTTGTGGCTATTTGGGGTCTTTTGAGGTTCCATATTAATTTTAAGATTATTTGTTCTAGTTCTGTGAAAAATGCCATTGGTATTTTGATAGGGATTGCACTGAATCTATAGATAGCTTTGGGTACTGTGAACAGTTTAACAATGTTATTTTTTCTTTTTTTTAAATTAAGGTTTATTGGGGTGACAACTGTTAGTAAAGTTACATAGATTTCAGGTGTAGATGAGGGTAAAGGGAATCAAATATATGGTGATGGAAGGAGAACTGACTCTGGGTGGTGAACACACAATGTGACTTATAAACAATGTTAATTCTTCCTATCCCTGAGCACAGTATATGCTTCCATTTATTTGCATCTTCTTCAATTTCTTTCTTTATTGTCTTATATAATAGTTTTCTGAGTACAGTTTTTTTTTTTTTACCTCCTTTATTAAATTTATTCCTAGGTATTTTATTCTTTTTGATGCAATTGTAAATGGGATTGTTTTCTTAATTTCTCTTTCTAATAGTTCATTATTGGTGTCTAAAATGCAATCAATTTCCGAATATTAATTTTGTATCCTGCTATTTTACTTAATTCATTTATTAGTTCTAACAGTCTTTTGGTGGCTTCTTTAGGGTTCTCTCTATCCTGTCATCTGCAAATATGGACAGTTTTACTTCTCCCTTTCCAATTTGGATGCCTTTTAATTCTTTTTCTTGTCTGATTGCTGTGGCTAGGACTTCCTATGGGGTCCCAACTTTAAACCAAGGTCTAAACTCCATCTTCCCTGGGGCAGTGGTTATATTTCCTATGAGCTTCTGCTTTATCATATGTCTGCAAGGGTGTGCTCTGGCTAATTTGTGGCCATCTGCTTAGAGTGACAACAACAGTCTGGATTTTCTTCATGCTCCTCTCAGGATTCTTTATTTAGCTAGGCCACTGCTTGGTTACTGGCTCCCATCTGTGCATCTAAGGCATTAGCCTAGTTGAGTGCACACATAGGGCATTAGCCTAGTTGACATTATGATACATCTTGTATTCTGCATTTATGAATTCAGCAATCTTCTGAGTGCCTGTCATGTTCTAGATACTGAGCTACGCGTGGTGCTTTTCTCCACTCCCAGGACTCCCCTGCCCAACACCGAGGCCAGGTACCTCACCACAGTTCGCTCACTCAAAATCTAAATGGGAAACTACCCAGGGAAAATATGGCTGCAAATATTCCACTTGCAAAGTGTTACTGAACCTGACATATAGCAAGGGTCCTTGACCATGAGGAGACAACCCCTCAAAGCCAGGGCAGGGTAGAAGATGTCTAGCGCACTTTAGATTCTTTGTTCCTGAGAAGAAGCAACTGATATTTTCCTCCTTCACCCTTAACCTCAGCCTTCATCACCACCCTGGAAATAGAAACTAATCATTCACTATCCCTTTAGAAGAGTAAACATTTCTCCCTATGGGTAAACAAGAAAACCACAAGCATCATCTGAGCAGGAGAACAAGGAAGCATGAGGTTCCTTCTGGTTCTGCCAGCACACCTTTTCTCTACCAGCTTGTACATGGAACGTTTCCCACTCATCGGGTCAGAAGCACCCACTGTCCTCAAGGCTACTTGTGTCTGCTCCTTCATTCCTTTCTATAGAGACCTTCAGAGTTGGAGAACCCAGAGCCCTCTAGGAGCTTGCCCCTCACCACCAGGAAGCACAGGGCTGAGGCTTCAGACTGTTCAGTGAGAACCCCCAAACATCTTTGTATCCCCTACCTCTCTTCTTCGTCTCCACACCATTTTCTAGAGCTGGTCCAAGTCAGAAACCTAAGATCTGTCTCTCCCTCCCTCCCCCCATCACTATCCTACATACCAGAAGACGGTTCAGCCCAACTGACTGACCACCAAAGCACAAAACCAAAGCCCAGCGCAGCCCTCTGTTTCCTGGAGTTTCTGGGACCCTCTTTAGGATATGGGTTATCCACAGGGCATCCCCCATGGGCCCTGAATTATTAGAGCTCTCAGAATCTTCCTTCCTTCCTCCTCCTCCACCTCCTCACAGCTTGGCTTGCAGTTAGACTAGCAGTCATGGTTGGCATGAGTTGTTTGTATCAGATTAAAATGTATTATCGCTCTTCCCACACACAACTGTCTCCTTACTTGGTGAAGAATACTGAATACCCAATCAAGTGTTTTAAATAGTACTGAGTCTGGGAGACAAAAGAGCAGAGAGATGACGACAAATTCTTGTTACTACTTAGAAGTAAGCAAAACATGAAAGCAAAAACTTCACATTTAGTGGGTAGGGGCCCAAATAACCCAATATCCTAAGAATACATATTTGCTGTTGCTTCCATCTCTCTCTGGCTAAAGACCCAGGAGAGAGAAACTATGTTAGGAGTCTTGATTCTTTTCATACATGAAGGAAGGTAATCACACGCACCTCTGTCCCCTCTTGTTAACTAACAACATTATCACTCCATTGATTCTGAGTCTTTGTGTACCTTGGGGGCCAGGGAGGGCCCTGGCTGATAGAAAATTCTTTCCAAGTACTCAATAGCACAGTGAGCCAGTACACACACACACACACACACACACACACACACACACACACAGCTCACACAAAATAAAAGTTTCATGATACAGTACTTAACCTTTATTATGTGTGATACACTAAATTCTATTCTTTTTCTTTTAAAATGCAAATGGACTTCATAACTAACTAATGTGTTATGAACTGCAGTTTTAAAATACTGCTTTAGGGTATGGTTCAGAATTGCTTCTCGGCCTTTTTGCTAAGATCAAGTGTAAAGCAAGGTTCAAAAAACTACAACTCATGGGCCAACTCCTGCCCACTGCCTGCTTTTGCACAACCTGCCACCCATTTTTATTCAGCCTGTGCACTAAGAATGGTTATTTACATTTTTAAATGGTTCCAAACAACGAAAAGAAACATAATATTTCTTGTGTGAAATTTATGAGAAATTCAAATTTTAGTGTCTACAAACGACGCTTTGTGGGAACACAGCCATGCTCATTCATTTCCAGATTGTCTGTGGCTGCTTTGCACTAGAATGCAGCATTGAATAGCTGTGACACAGACTGGACGGCCTGCACAGCCTGAAATACTAAATTTCTGTCCCCTTACACAAAAAACTTGAGGACATGTATTCTGATGCTTTCATAGGTGGATGCTTTCATGGATTATCTGATCAGTTTGTCAATTTGGCTGTCAGAGCTAGGATATTTTAGTTTTACTTTAGTTTGTAACAGAAAAATGAGTAATGTCACTTAAAGAATGCAAATAGTGATTTTTATTACAAGAACAGATTCCTCCAGGGAGGCTCAGCTATCTTCCATCAGAGAGAGAACACAAATGGAATTTCAGAGTGTGGGGAGGTGGCCCTTCTCACTCATGTATAACAAGGGCAATGACCTAGTATCATCAAAAGGTATTTCAAATTTTAATGCTCTCCTCTTATTGAGGCATTTAATTTACAATGGAAGAGAAAGATTGTTTTCTTTTTTAAACCCATCGTTTTGCATTTAGTAACTTATAATTGCAAATCTGCATTCCCTCTACATAAAGTAACAATAGGTTGATCAGAACAAATTTCACTTAAAATTCAAGAAACTAAAGTCAGATGAAAAGTACCCTCAGAGTGGCTGTAAAAAAAGACCTGGTAAAAGGCTAATGCCATTTGTATAGAATTACAGGAAAGAAACTGAGAGCTAGAGAGGCCCCACAGCTAAAGCCCCCAGCTTTTGGGAGGCCCACACTGGATAGAAAAGAAATCTGCCAGTTAGCTCTCCAGCCGGTGGGTCTTTGTTCAGTGAAATCGGAGTACGGTGGAAAAGGCCTGGGGATTTAGCCTGTTGGGGTAGAAAACAGAGAGGAGAAGGAAAAAGTAAGGGGGAAAGTAATCTGATGTTCTCACTAATGCTGGCAGAAAGACAAATCTCAAGATTTTCTGGGGGTGGGAGAGCTGGGATGGACACTGAACTACAGACCCTGGGGTTTTGTCTGAGAACCCAGGCCAGTGTGTAGCACTGAGCCAAGTCTGTGTAGTCAGGACTAATGAGCAGTCATTGTGGCGAATAATCAGCCCTCTGTTGCTTCCCCAGCCCTATTCCCGCCCTACCCCAGCAGCTCGGGAAGCCTCCCTTCTTTGCCTGTCTTGGCTTTAGCCTAGGAACAAGCCACGGGCCACTTTGAAGATTCAGGAGCACGTCTCTTCTCCACTCCCACACTGCCCCACAGCAGCTGGCCTATGGAGCCAATATTTCTGCTATTTGGCACCAAATGGTAGCCAAGGAAACAGGGTGCTTCCTTCCAGACTGAGCCAGGAGACCCGGGCTCTACTGTATTCTCATCAAATACACATGCCCCCACCTGAGCAGGAGGAAGGAAAACAATGCCAAGGCCTGCCCAGTGCTCTGCAGATGGTGGGGCCAGCCTTAGGCGCCCCAGTTCCCCTTGCGGCCTCAGCAAACAGGAGAGCAGGAAAGCAAGAGGGATGCTCAGGGGTGATGATCATTTAAGGCCCTAGTCCATTTCCGACATCTGAAATCCAAGTTCCCTGTGTGGGTAGGGCTGAGCAGACTGCTGGAAGCGGGGGGTGGGGGGGGGGAAGCAAGGAAAAGGGCCAACCTTGGCCTGTTGGGACCACGGCGAATGGCAGGGTATGAAAGGAAATGTAAGTGCCTCTCATCCTCACACTCTGCTGGGAGACAGAGACAGAGACAGAGACAGAGAGAGAGAGAGAGACAGAGAGAGAGAGAGAGAGAGAGAGAGAGAGAGAGGAGAGGAGGAGAGGGGGAGGGAGAGAGAGAGAGACAGAGAGAGGAAAGGGGGAGAGAGAGAGAGCAAGAAAGAGAGAGGAGGAGAGAGAGGGGGGAGAGAAGGAGAGAGAGAGAAAAGGGGAGAGAAAGAAGGGAAAGGGGGGAGAGAGAGCGCGAGAAAGAGAGAGAGAGGAGGAGAGAGAGAGGAGGAGGAGGAGAGAGAGAGAGGAGAGGGAGAGAGAGAAAGAGTGCCAGAACGTTAAGCTTCAAGTGTAACAACGGTGTACAACAAAAGGGAAAGAAAGCCGCTTTAAGGGTTTAATTTCTACAGGTTCTGATCTTCGCCTCCATCTCATTCTCATTTTTCCATCTGTAAATCAGAAACCTCTATCGGGACTCACTTGAATCATGGAAAATGGAATCACTTGGGTCCTTAAATCATATTCTCACATTGTGTGAAAATTGCTGAAGTCTCAGCAGCAAGTTTCTTTGAGTTCTGAGAATGATTAGTGTTGCTTACCAGTATTTAAAAACAATTACAATTCTGTCATGAATCTGAGTGAGGGATTTTGCTGAGAAGGGAAAGCATATAGCAAAAACTCCTCTTGAACAACCGTTTGGAAAAATACTCCAGTCTAACATGTTGACAAGTTGAGAGCACTGCACACATATGGGAGGATGTTATTAAGTTGGTGCACAAGTAACTGTGGTTAAAAAGGTTAAAAAAAAAAAAAAATTGCCAAAACCTCAATTACTTCTGCACCAACGTAACAGCCCAGACGTCCTTCCTACTGATCACAGAACCAACCCCTGGTGATTAGCTTTGTTTCAACAGAATTCTTTGCTGAGGAGCGGGGTAAAATGTCTCACTTAAAAATGAAGGTGGTAAGTAAATATAATTACTGTACAAATATTGACTGGTCCCACAATATATCAGGAGATGTTATGAATCACTAATGCTCTACTTCATCTAAAATTGCATATAAGAACTGCTATCTTTTATCTTTTTGAAGAAAAGATGGCAGAGGGCTGCAAAAGGCATATATTTGGGGTCTTTACCAATTTGCTGAAACCAAAACCTGGTTCTCCACTATTTGAACAAAAAAGCCAAGCTCTGTCTATTAGATTCCCCATACCATAGCCAGAACTCTAATTAAGAGGTGCCTCCACCCCGCAATTCTCCCAGTTGCCCCATTTGTTCTTTTCTATGGTGGTTCATTTAAACGACTTCCTGAGTCTCCTTAAGATCTCTCTCAAGTCTTTCGGCATCGTGGCCTGGATCACACCCAACCGAAAACGCTGAGATCCTGGTGCTGGGCTTTGAAATATCACACTGCTCTGATTTAGGTGTTTATTACCCTTTCAAAATCATATAAACATCAGGAAAAAGTTCAACTGAAAACAAAGACTAGAGCTTCTGGGGTTTTTCAAATCGCCAAACCGATTAAGCGCGGCTTTCCCAGGCTGGGAGTGTGCCCTCCTCTTCCCCTTAGTGAAGCTCTGACTGACACGGTTCTTTTTGTCCCTCCTACTGCCACCCAAATGTGCCCACGTGATTTTTGCTTCCAGGATCACTGTTCCCAAGGGCCATGATTCAGGGAATCCCACAGCCTCTTTCTTAGTAGAGGCAGACCTTTCTCCTCCACTGCCGGACGTTTCCCAGGACATGACAGCGCAAAAGATGCCACGAGCAGAGGCTTCATCCAAACCATAGCCATTGATTTTTCCAGATCTCCTGTGGGTGGGGTGCTTTGCTTTTTCTAGGAAAACATTGGGAAAAAATACGATTCCTTGGGCAGGTTGACTGAATTCTCTGATGTGCTCCCTGGAGTGACAGGTAGTGAAACCACCTGTCCGATTAGGTAAATCCCTGAACGGTTTCTGTGAATGTTGATGACGACCACAGGTAGGTTTTCCTGTGCAGTGGGCATGGCCAAGACAAGAGCCACTTGAATGGCTCAGGGCAATTTCCAAACCAGAAACACACAGTCCGCTCACACGACAAGACAGAACTGATCCTTTCCCCACTAGAGGCGCCAGGGCACCAGATGGGCAAAGATACTCCTTCTGTGACACCTCACGGGTAAACTCAATAGGGAATGCATATTTGCCAAGGAGCTAGTAAGTAAGGGCCCTCAGAGACTCTCCCTTCTCCTTCCTTTTATTAAATAGCTACTTTACATGAAGGTGGGTTGGGGAAAGGAAAGAAAATCTCAGAAAGATTGAGATTCTCCCTCCCATACCCCCATTGCTTTTAGTACGTGCCTCCATCACAGCGACCACTGCACTGTGTCAGATGCCACAGTCATACTAGACACTCTGTGTGCCTCAAGGGCAGGACAACGTCCTTCCATCTTGAGTCCCAGCATCCAGCAAGCACTCAATAAATGATGGATGAACCATTTGTTACTGGAAGAACTGAAACACGGTCTCTGTTTTTCAGTAGATGCCTCATTAAGAGTGTTGGAGGAAGACAAAGAGTTGGAGGGGTTGCTTAGATGTCAATTAGCCATACCAGCTCTAATTCCCTGTTAATCAATCAAATAATTAGTGAATGTCTACAATGGGGAAGGTACTATGCTGGGCCAAGTTACCATGTAATTGGTTGCTGAATCTCATAATTCAATATCATCTTGTTCAATTAATACTTGTCCTTTCAAGTCAATTAAGAAGGTAGCTTTGTCAATTCATGGGTGGGCTAGACTGTGTAATAGAAAAAGTAATGATCTGACAGTCAGAGGGTTACAGCATTGATTCTGTTCCTAAAAGCATGAAGCATTTGGATGCCTTTGTTCTGTACTTTTTCCTTTCAATCAGAAACAGGAAAAATACTGAGGCTTCCATTATTGAGTTTACAAAAAGAAAAAAAATAATAGTGCTTCTTGACCTATACTATAACACAGTAGTATTCAAATCCTTACCTTTGCGTTTCCACCCTCCACTCACTTAGAAATGGTTCCCTCTCTTCGTGGTTACTGCCCTCGCCAATCAAAAAAATAATTTCCTTCCTAAATAACAACTATATCTCTTCACCTTCATAGTGTGAAAATATGATGAACAGAGAGGCCCTAATTCCATAAATTTCCACATCTTCAAACTGAAAATCAGAAATAAGAGTTTCAGAGGAAAGAGATTAACTTATTGTGTACAGTAAGAAACCTTTAACATCAAATAAAAAATAGGATGAATTTCCTGTTCATTGATTCCTCATACCCTATATTTAGCAACATGGCAGTCTTGCCCTAGTTACACACACACACACACACACACACACACACACACACACTCACACACCCCTCTCTTACCATTTGTACAATAGAAAGAAAGAGAGCAGGAGTTGCTGGGCAGAGAAGTTACTGTGTGAAGGAGAAGTCCTGGCAATGTTATTGTACTGTGAGTTGGGCTTTCATCAGGCCCTCACACCCCACTCCCTACATTATCCCCACTCACAAGCTACAGAGCTAGGTCACTAGTTACCCAATCTCTCCTTTCTGTGCCGTCCAAAATTTAATTTCAACATGGAGGAAACAGAACCACATTATTTTCTGGCTCATCTACTATACTCCTTTGCTATTTCTTAAGTCAAGGCCGAAGACCTTGTTCAATCTGAGTAACCCCAGCTATCAAACATTACTCTGCTCTAGCTCATTCCTTCTACTCATGTCAACATGAAGGAACCTCTCAAACTTAATGCTGAGTTCAAAAAAAAAAAAAAAAAAAGGGAAGTTCAGAAGCACAAATGCAGTATGATACAAAGTCTATTTTTAAAAGGCAAAATGGTACGATCCAGCATTCTAATACTGCTTAGGAATGAATACAGAAGGGTAAACACTAAAGGAAATTCATGGAAATAACAGACAGCAATGCAGATGACTCTGGAAAGAGTGGGGAGGAAGACGACGTGGGTAAGAGGGTTGGACTATACTAATAATGCTTTGCTCTGAGTCTGGGTAGTGTGTACACAGATATTTGATGTCAGAAATATTTCATAGTTAATAATAAAAGAAATCAAAGCACACATGTTGCTTCTGAGTGCCTTCTGTAAGCATGCCAGCCCTTGGGATTTGGACTGCTGGCTACTGGAACGTTCAACAGGAAATGGTGAGCAACTAAACAGTTGACAGAATTGGATCATAAAACAGTGTATTAAATCCTGCCTAAACGCCTGCAAGGTTGAAGGGCTACACTCCCATCTTGAAGATGGCAGTAACTTTCTCAGGAAGGGGCAATCTCAGGGGAGTGATCTTGGCAGCCTCTCACTTCCTCATCTGCTTCTGGAAATACAGCTGCCCCTAAACTTAGCCATTCCATACCACCCTCCCATAAGCTTCTCCATTTCACTGGGCAAATCATCTCAAGACACAGGAGTGTTTATTTTAGAACTGAACCCACTGGCCAGGACCCCATCTGCGTAGGACATTTCTTCCCAAGTCTGGACGCCTGTTGTAACCGTGCCATCTTCCTCCTCATCAGCTCGCAGTGAGGACTAGGTGGCTTGGGTCTCTGGGTTTTGAAATCAGGCCTGTGATATCAACAACTACACATGATAAGGGGCGCAGTTACACCCAAGCCCTTCAAGGCATATTTAGACACATCACCTCACCAAATCCTATAAATAAGGATATCAAGTATTAGCCCCATTTCTAAGATGGACAATGGCACCTTCAAAGGTCAATTCATGGACACAGTGATGCCAAGAGGTACCTCTAAGATAGGCACAAGCTTCTAGTTTCCAACCACTGTGACAAACCTAGAGGCTCTGGCACCTTGGCACACACAGTCTTTAAGCAGACGACCTAGCAATGCAGCCTGGAAGACAAAACCAAAACAGGACAAGGAACAAGGCAGGCACTGTACGAGACACTCACATCTTGTGTAGTGCCCACGTCACATTCCCAGAGTCTCAAAAATTCAGCAGCATTTAAATGCCATGGGAATATTTACCATTGTTTTTGCCAAACAAATCCTTCCTTACCTTAAGCAAAGGTCAATTGCACTGCAAAACTGCCAGCACAAACCATTAGTTGGGAGGACTTGTCACAGCCTCATGAAATCTTTGCCAATAATTATCCAGATTGCTTCTTATGTGTAAGCAAGTGGCTTGGCAATAGTACACAGATATTCCCCTTACCAATCAGCATGGGGAAATCACTCTAAGCACAGAGTAGGGCTGTTTTTCTTAGCTTCCTACACGCTGCATTAGCTACAGATGTCAACTATTTCAAAAACGGAACTCCATATACTGGAGGTTCTTTACCTCTTTCTAAACACTGAAAAGACATTTAAAAGCATGTCATAAATAAAAATTTAGAACTGATCTTTCTGGTTACCAATGTAAAAGTTTCTTGAGTTTAGTAACTGAGTTCTTATTCAACATCCCATGCCCAGCTCTCAACCCAGAGAAAACCCTGAATAATGGTGAATAAAGAAAAATGGAAGGATGGCTATGCATAATAAATGTGCCCCATTCACTTATTTAGAAAGGAATTTGCAGTAGTGCTTTGTCAGGGGAGATGCCAAAATGAGTAAGCTGCACTGCTGGCCTCAGGGGACTGACAGTCTGATGGAGGAGACTCATGCCTATGAGACAAAATGCACTGGGTGTGACACCCGTAACTGGTGTGACACCTGTGCTGGGAGTGCAAACGAGGGAGTGACCCTGGGGATGACTTCTCAGAGGAAGCAGCATTTGAACTTGACTTTAAGGGGAAAGTAAGTAGGACTGTCCTTTCTGTGGGTGATGGGGACAGGATGATGGGGAGGGGGAGGAGGGGGGCGGGGAGGAGAGTTCCCAGCAGAGGCACTAACTCCTGGAAGAGGGCCTGTGCAGAAGAGGCTGAGCAAACGGTTTGGTTATCAGTATCAAAGGGTCCACAGGAGGGTTTCTGTTTCATCAACCAATGACAACACCAGAAGGAGTCACAGCTCTGATGAGGAAAATGAGAGCAGGAATTGCCTTTGGGAGGCTGGCGGCATTTGCAGACATTGCCGATTCAAAGGGAAGCTTTACCTCCCCTTGGGTACAGTATCCAGGGTGGCTTTTGCTTTCTGTCCCCCCACATCATCTGAACAAGGTCCCCACACTGTGGTGTTTCTGCGTCAGGTTCAGCGTCCCTTCCTTCCCATCTCCCCACCCCTGTGCACCTCAGTCACTTAGGATGACAGGAGGACAAGGAGTCCAAGTTACACAACTGCAAAGAAGAAAACTTTCGTTCATTTGGTGCCACACAGAGGCAGGTAAGAGGCAACAGAGGCCACATCCAGAATCACAAATCATTTCAACAGCAACGGATGGGCACTGAGAAGGGGAAGTGAGGAAAACAGCACCTGAGTCTCATCCGACTCCAGGGCAGTGCAAGCACGAGCATGTCACTGAAGATTCGTGCCGTTGGGCAGGTAACAGATGCTGCTGAGTTAAGCTAGCGGGTCTGGCACACTTACCTTCCATCACTGAGTGCTTCTTTGCAGGTCACACACATTGATATTATACCTACCTGAATAAGAATCTTGAGCACAAGTTTAAAACAAAATGGAAACCAAAGCAGATATACAGATCGCCAATAAGCATGTGGAAAGGTACTCAACACCACTAACCATGAGTACAATGCAAATACAACCCACTGGGAGATACCACTTCACATCCATGAGGATGGCAAGAATGTGGAGAAATAGGAATCTTTGTGCACTGCTGGTGGGAACATAAAATGGTGCAGCCAATGTGGAAAACAGTACGGAGTTTCCTCAAAAAGTTAAACATAGAATTACTATATGATCCAGAGATTCTACTTCTGAATATATACCCCAAATAATTGAAAGATATTTGTACACTCATTTTCAAAGTTGCATTACTGACAATAGCCAAAAACTGGAACTAATCCAAATGTCCATTGATAGATGACTGGATAAACAACACAGGGTATATACATAAATGGACTATTATACAGCCCTAAAAAGGAAGGAAATTCTGACACTGGCTACAACATGGAAGAACCGTGAGGACATTACACTCAGTAAAATAAGCCAGCCACAAAAGGACAAATACTGTAGGATTCCATTTATATGAAATACCTAGAGTAATCAAATTCATTGAGACATAAAGTAGAAGGGTGGCTGCCAGGGGCTGTAGGGGGGAAGAGTGAGAAGTTACAGTCTAATGGGCACACAGTTCCAGTTTTGCAAGATGAAAACATTCTGGAGATGAAGGAATGGTAGTGCAATAATGTAAATGTCCTTAATGCCATTGATTTGTATACGTAAAAAGGGTTAAAATGGTAAATTTTATGTTACGCATATTTTACCCCAATAAAAAAATCCCCCTCCAAACAAATAAACCCCAAAATGTAAAGCAGGCCTCTTTGCCTTTGGGAGCTCTGGCCCTCAGTCTGTGCCTACTCCACTCTACCCACATAAGGATCCTCACACGATCCCCTGTCCCTTCAGAAGAATTAGATAAACCTAATCACCGAGAGGTGGGAGTGATTCACAGAGCTTGTTGTGTTACCACTCTCAGGGGTCAAGTCCCTGTGGCTTAAAATAGAGAATTACATTCTCAGGGTCAAATTTCAGGCAGCAGCTCAATGCGTAGCAGGGGGAGGTTGTTTCAGGGCCCTTCTTCCTCCTCCACCCTGACAATCTCACGCCACAGGTTTCCATGTGTCCACTTATTCCTACATTATGTGCTTGTCTAAGTTTCAGACACTGTCCTGGTTACTTAGGAAACAAAGAGGACCATGCGCTAAGCCCTCTCTCCATGATGGAGGCAGGAGAGAGGTGCAGACAACCCCCACACAGGTGGCTGTCCTCCAACAGACTCCTGCAGATGTGGACATCCTGCCTGGGCCGAGCTGAAGGAGACTTCCCTGGGATGGGAGGAAGGGGACTCCAAGAGCTGGGGAAACAAAGAGGGGGAGCAGGGTGCATGCAGCAGCAGAGGAGTGTGAGGCTGGAGGCACCCTACGTCCAGGCCACAGAGAGCATCCATGTTTTACATTTCCATAGTTCATGTATCTTCTATTTCTATGTACTTTATGCTTGCCCCGAGTTAAATTGCTCAAATGACTTAGACTTGAACCAGCTGTGATTTAAATCAGGGCTTCCCTCCCAAAGAGGCTGCATCTCACAAAACATACCCACTGTACTGCCTTTCTATCAAAAACTCCAACCAAATGGCACTTCGACAGGGCATGATGCTGGGTCCCCCAAGCCCTCCCTTTTTAAGAAGCTTGACAATTGCTACATCATTTTTTAAATCCTTTAAAAAAGTTGGATGAATTAAATCTGTGCTAATGACTATTTCATCCCACATCCCGTCCTTCTCTCTCATAGCTTCAAGCACCTTGGGTCCCCTGGAACAGCATCACAGTGACCAGGTAAGGACCAGCATGTCAGTGATGCAGGTGTCCAAAGGTCAGCAGCCGAGCGAGGTCACAAAGGTCAAGGTCCCAAGAGGAGGTGGTGACCATGCCTGTCATCAGTTCCATTTCTAAAACTCTGGAGTTTGGGGCTCCATACTTCTCCTTCCATCCTCAATTTCATCAACAACACCTCATTCCCTTTCTACAAAGCACAGTCTTAGCACCAGTAAGCCCTATGTAATCCATGAAAATCCCTCCACAGATATGTTTCCAGTACTCTTTCTGTTGAATTACATTTTGGGGGCAATATGAAATAAAAGTTCATCTCAATAGATAACAAAAGTACAGTAAACATTAGTGAAGTGTGACATATGAGCCAATTCCCAGGCTAATAGCCAAGAGCATAAAGACACAGTCCCTACCCTGAGGGAACTGCAATCAGATACAGAAAATACCCCCAGTCCCAATATTGCACTGCCTCATGCTGTCATGCAGAGACCAGAGAAACAAGGAGGAAACATTCTGTACATCTTTCTCAAGGATTCGTATGCATATCAGCAAATTAAAGTCTCTGTAAATCTCTAACGACAACAACAAAAAGTTATCATCCTAAAGTATACTTAAGTCCCTGACCCAAAGAGTTGTTAAACAGGCCAGGGCAGTGTTCCTTCTTGGATCTTTCATGGAGCCAGGCTCCATGGCCCGCAAAAGCCACCAGACCCATCTTTTTAGGAAGGCTGCCCGGGACCAGACTCCGGGGCCAGGTGGAGATCCCCAGTCTGTCAGTTATGGACCTGGGCTCTCCTTCTCTCCGTTTCTCAGACGGGGAAGGGGGTGGAGGGGAAAGTTCTCTGCCAGCTTCTTCGTTTCCACGTGCATGTGTGAATGAAATATTAAACAGGCTCAGCCAATTAACAGCCTTTCAATGACAAAGTGCTCAGAGGCCGAGGAACTGAGTTTTGATCTGTATTCTCACTTGCCTGGCCCAACAGTCAGCTGGGAACAGTTTCCTGTTCTGTTGTTAACATTCTTCTCACCCCACTTCCCACCACGCTGGCAGCACTTGGCCAGATCTGTGCCCGCCATGGCTCCTGGTAGTCCACAGCCAGCCTCGGCAGCCTGGCTCCTATGCTTTATTACAGGTGATAGCCCCTGTCCTGAGAAAGTCTATCCAGGGCCCTTCATTGCTACCCCAGGATCCATCCTGTGGCCCACTGCCCATAATTCCTCATGGGCATCATAAATGGGCTTTCCACTCGACTGAGGATATGAGGTGCAGGACACTTAGGCAGTGGCACTTTTTTTCTGTGACTTAAGTTCCTGTCATTTCAAAACAAAACAAAAAACACAAACAGTTGCAACTCCCTTCCACCAGTCAGTTGTTTTCCTCCTGCAGACCTGGCTCACCTGTCCTCACCGAGCTCAGCAGCAGAGGAGAAGCTCAGAGAGCTCAGTCCATGTGACATCACAGCCAATGGCCAGCAGAAAGGGGCCTGTGGGGCTCTGTCCCAGGGACCAGGGCCACCAGCCAAAACAGGACATAAGACATGGCCCAAATAGGATGTTGCAGCTTCAGCAGCCTTCCTTGTCAGGGAACCGTGATGCCCCAGAACACAGGCTGAGGAGAGGCTGGGAGGGAGGAGGTGACAGGAAGGGAAGGGGCAAAGAGAAGGAATAGGCAGGAATATGGGCTCAGCGCCCACTGACTGCCTGGATGTCGGGGATCACCTTGATAAGACAGGCTCCTGCCTGCAGTGAGCCCTGGGTCCAGTGTGGGGGCCTAGCAGCCACACCCAGACTAGGACTTGGCACCCCTAGTACTCCCAGAGGAGCCTGCCTGCTTTCATCCTAGGACAATGACACTCAAAAAGGATAACCACAGCACTACAACTAGCCATTCTTGTTCCAACCATCACCATGCCCCAGGGAGAAAGAAGGGAGCTTTTCCAGGGGCGGTGGTGGGAGCCGCCTATTTTGGCCTCTGCTGGGCTCCACTTCAGCGATTACTCCACTGCCCCCACCCCTCCAGTCCTGGTCACTCAGAGGTACGAGCCTTACATTTCTGAGAGGACACAGGGACATGGGGCAGAGCCAGGGACCAGCTGACCCCAAAAGGCATCAGCGACCTAGCAGGCACAGCCAAAAGACATTCTTCAACTTGAAGCCATGAGTTTCAAGTCTGGGCTAGTTGGTGGCTGAGATGAGTGTTGACTACGTGGCCTGGCTTGTGAGCCCGGCACAGAGGACTCAGCCCAGCCCTTGCATCTCACCGAATCATGCCACTTCTGGGCATTTTCACAAGCCCCTTTGGGATGGGACAAAGATAAGGCACATATGAAGAAGAAAGTTCATTGTCCAATCCACACACAAATATGCATTATCTTTCTTGGAAATGAATGGCAAGTGTTCTGATGGTGCCACCAAACACGTGGATAGAATAGAGTTTTTCAGTTTAGAAAAACCTTCCTGCACATGCGTGCATTGGATGCCTGTAGTGACTAGGTAACACAGAATAGGCACAATTTCATTTTTTGTTTTAAAAAGCTGAGGATTTGCTCTTTGAAGTAAAGTACCCTACATTACATCGATAATAAAGTCCTCACTTCAGGACCAAGATCGAGATTTTCAAACTCCCTGGATAAGGATCTTTCATATTCATTCCCTTCTGTAAAAAAAACAAAACAAAACAAAACAAAAAAACCAAAAAAAGGAATCAGGGCCACTGCTGGTAAAGCACTGTGGGACAAGGTCACTCCTGTTATGGATGCTTGCACTATGTGATGAGGTCACACCTGTCCTAGGTACCCTGCTCACACTGTGTGATGAGGACACACTTGGGCCTGGGCACCTTGCTCACACTGTGAAACAAGATCACACTTGGGCTGGGTGCCCTGCTCACACCACAGGATGCGTTTACACCTGTCCCAGGGGCTCCACTCATACCACACGATTTAGTTACACTCGTTCAGGTGCTCTGCTCACAGTGTGGGAAGAGAGGCCACAGGAATGGCATTTAAATTCCACACAGAGGTGAGGGAGAGTGTCAGGAGGTGAGCCCACTGCTGCATGTTAAGGGGCAGTGCATGTAGCTCATCCTTGAAGGAGCAGCTGGAGCAGGAGCAGCTCTAGGCCAAGGAGGCTGTCAGAGGAGGAGACGTCCTACACCAGTGCCTGGGCCACCGCTCACAATGGCCCTGGAGGGGAAGTGCAGGACAAGGAGTGGCAGGAGGGTGCCGAGTCAGCCCACTGTCCGAGGGGCCTGGGTTAGCTTGGACTCTGGGGTCACTGAAAGGACCTGAAGCAGAAGAATAATGGGTGTGGTTTTAGGAAGGTCACTCTGGCTGTGGAGTGGGGAGGGGATTAGAGGGAGGAGAAAGACGTTCAGAGTTCCTGGGAGCAATCCAATACCTGGAAGCTAAGGGGAAATGAAAGGAGTAAGGGAATAAGGTGCAACTGTGACTGATGCAGCTACAGATGGATGGACCCTCTATTCCCCATTACGGTTCAGGAAAACACAGGAGGAGGCCACAAGAAACCTACCTCGGCACAGTGCTTTGAGCAAAGAACAGGATGTCCTGAAATACTGACTTCTAGATCAGGCCCCATCAGTCACTAAGTATCTCTCCTGCGTCCCCACTGTGCATCTGGCATGGCTCAGGCACTGAGAATGTAGCAGTGGGCAAAGGTGGCAGGGACACCTGCCGGGGAGAGTATACATTCTCTATTTCACAGTGTTTCTGGCAAGTAATTAAATATTAAAGAACATAGATTAAACCTATAACAGTGGAAACTATCATGGTTTTTCCATAATAATCTCACTTAAAACATTATTTTCTGTTGTTACCATAAGGCGAGTGTTGGGCCATGTGTTCAGGGTTATTTTTTCTGAAAATTTTAAAAAATTAAAAAATTTGTCATCTGCAAAAATTCCAAAGAAAATACTAGCCAATAGAATATAACAACAATACATTAAAAAAATAATACATCATGATCAAGTGGGGTTCCTTCCAGGGGCACAAGGATGGTTCAACAAATGCAAATTGATCAATGTGATGCACCACATAAGCAAAATAAAAGATAAAAATCATGATTATATCAATAGACGCAGAAAAAGCATTTGACAAGATACAACATCCATTATGATCAAAACACTTAATAAAATGGGTATAGAAGGAAAGTACCTCAACATAATAAAGGACATATATCACAGACCCTCTGCTAATACACTTAATGAAGAAAAACTGAAAGCTTTTTCTCTAAAATTAGAAACAAGACAGGTATGCCCCCTATCACCACTTTTATTCAACATAGTATTGGAAGCCCTTGCCAGAGCAATCAGGCAAGAGAAACCAATAAAAGGCATCCAAACTGGGAATTAGGAAGTTAAATTACCACTTTTTGCAGATGACATGATTCTTTACATAGAAAACTCTGAAGATTCCACCAGAAAACTATTAGAAACAATAAACAAATACAGTAAAGTTGCAGGATACAAAATCAACATACAAAAATCCATTGTATTTCTATCTACTGACAATGAAAGTTCAGAAAAAGAAATGAAAAAAACAATTCCTTTTGCAATTGCAACAAAAAATATAAAATACCTAGGAATAAACTTAAACTATGTGAAGGACCTATATGCTGAAAACTATAAGACACAAAGATAGTCCATGTTCATAGATTGGAAGAATAAACATAGTTAAAATGGCCATATTTCTCAAAGCAATATACAGATGTAATGCAATCCCCATAAAAATCCCAATGGCATTTTTTCAAGAAATAGAACAAAAAACATCAGGTTTCTATGGAATCACTACAGACCCCAAATAGCCAAGCAAGCCTAAGAAAAAAGAACAAGCCTGGACGTATCACACTCCCTCACTCCAATTTATACTACAAAGCGACAATAATCAAAACAGCATGGTACTGGCAGAAAAACAGACACACAGACCAATGGAGCAGAATTGAGAACCCAGAAATAAACCCACATATATATGGCAGATAATTTTCGACAAAGGAGCCAAAAACATACAATGGAGAAAAGAAAGCCTCCTCAATAAATGATGCTGGAAAATTGGAAAGCCATGTGCAAAAGAATGAAACTAGATTGCTATCTGTCAGTATATACCAAAATTAACTCAAAATGGATCAAAGACCTAAACATAAGACCTGAAACAATAAACTGTACAAAAAAAAAATAGGTACTAAACTTATGGATGTTAGGTTCAACAAGCATTTTATGAGTTTGACTTCAAAGACAAGGGAAGTAAAAGCAAAAATAAATGAATGGGATTATATCAAACTAAAAAGCTGCACAGCAAAAGAAACCATCGACAAAATAAAGAGGCAACCAACTGAGTGGGAGAAGATATTTGCAAACAATGCCTCTAATTAGGGGCTAATATCTAAAATATATAAAGAACTCATACAACCCAACAATGAAAAACAAATAATCCAATTAAAAAATGGGCAGAGGAGCTGAAAAGACACTTTTTTCAAGAAGACATACAAATGGCCAACAGATACATGAAAAAAGGCTCAATTAACTAGCTATTAGGGAAATGCAAAACAAAACCACCTCACACCTGTTAGAATTGTTATCATCATCAAGACGAATAATAACTAGTGTTGGAGAGGCTGTGGAGAAAAAGGAACCCACTCACACTGCTGGTGGCAATGTATATTGGTACAACCACTGTGGAAAACAGTATGGAGTTTCCTCAAAAAATTAAGAATAGAATTACCATATGACCCAGCAATCCTTCTTCTGGGTATCTACCCCAAAAATCTGCAAACAGTTATCTGTAAAAATACATGTATCCCTATGTTCATTGCAGCATTATTCACGGTGGCCAAGATACAGAAACAACCAAAGTGTCCGATAGATGACTGGATAAAGAAGATGTGGTAAATATATACAATGGAATATTACTCGGCCATAAGAAAAGATGAAACAGTGCCATTTGTGACAACATGGATGGATCTTGACATTATCATGCTAAGAGAAATTAGTCAGATAGAAAGAGAAACATATCTATTCATCTACCAAAGGACATTTTGGTTGTGGTATATATACACAATGGAATACTATTCGGCGGTAAGAAAAGATGATATAGGAACATTTGTGACAACATGGATGGATCTTGAGAGTATAATGCTAAGTGAAATTAGTCAGACAGAAAAAGCAGAGAACCATACGATTTCACTGATATGTGGTATATAAACCAAAAACAGCAAAAGAAGAAGACAAACAAATGAGAAACAAAAACTCATAGACACAGACAATAGTTTAGTGGTTACCAGAGGGTAAGGGGGTGGGTGGGAGACGAGGGTAAAGGGGATCAAATATATGGTGATGGAAGGAGAACTGACTCTGGGTGGTGAACACACAATGGGATTTATAGATGATGTAATATAGAATTGTACACCTGAAATCTATGTAATTTTACTAACAATTGTCACCCCAATAAATAAATAAAAAGAAAAAGAAACATATGACTTTACTCATATGGGACATAACATTGAAAGCGACAAAGGAACAAGACAAACAAAGAAACAAAAACTCACAGATACAGACAACAGTTTAATGGTTACCAGCAGGTAAGGGGGGAGGGAGGGAGATAGAAGAGGGAAAAGGGGGTCAAATAATGGTGATGGAAGGAGAACTGACTCTGGGTGGTGAACACACAATGCAATATATAGATGATGTACTATAGAAATGTACATTTGAAACCTATATAATTTTACTAACCAATGTCACCCCAGTAAATTTAATTTAAAAAATTAGTCATCAGGTCTGTAATGTAAACCTCTTTATTCTTCATTCTTCTGGGAACATTGGAGGCAAAAGGAAAATGGAAACTAGAAAACTTTATCTTTAAAACAACGTATTAATTTGTCAACCAAGACATGTTGGTTTCTTATTTTTTTACTCACTTAACTTCTTTGACTCCTTTAACTTGTCATAGTAGTTATGAGTGTATTGGAGGTTTATGGCACAATGAAACAGTAGAGGAAATGATGGAAGGACCCTGGGAGTCAGAGTGAGAAAGACCTGGGTATGAGCTACAGCTGCATCACAGTAAGGCTGTGTGGCCTTGGTCCACTTTTTGAGCCACGGTATTCCCATTTGTTAAGTGGTGCTCAATATTTTACTAACAGTATTGTGGGGGAAGAGGGTTAATATGTCCAACTGTCCAGTACAGTTCCAGACTAAATAAATAACTTAATTATTATTATTACCATCAGTATCATATGAAAACTAACTTTTCCTGAATTATTTGCTACTCAAGATACCTCACATGCAAAAATACTTCTATAGGAACTTTATAATTGCTGAAGTGCACAAAACTCACTCAGACCTTCCTCCCAAGCAAAACACCCGCCCAAAATATCACTCTTAGAGAACTTCTAAATCAGAGCTCAGGCCCAGCTGAAGCCACATGGACCTTGGGATACAGGGAGCCTAGCAAACGTAAGTGAAATTTCGGTTCAGCAAGTGGCCTCTATGCCCCACCCCATCCTCTACTCAAAAAATAAAACTTCGTTGAGATTTGTCAGTGTTGCAGGATTCACCCTAGCTATTTCCTCCAGAACGAAAAGGCAGGGGGTGATCAGTGTCTCAGGCAGTGAGCCGATGAGCAGGATCTCCCTATACACAAACGTGGCGATCCGTCGTTCAGTGAGTCCCATGAACCCCTGATGGAACAGCTCTGCCCTCCTTCACCAGACACCAAACCTTTAGAGAAAGTGCTTGTGAAGCTCAAAGAAATTGCTCTTTTCCATGGAGCTTTTGGCTTCTCTGGGCTTGTTGGAAGTCACAGCTGCTTCAGTGGCAAGGATATCACTCTCAGAAATTCAAGAACATCATGTTTCAGAAATTCAAAGTACATTTCTAGAACAGTCCGGACACCAAACTTTTGAGGCAGGATGAGGGTCAGGCATTTAATTGGGTATTCAAAGCTTCATCCTTTGGCCATCATTGACTATTGGTCATCACTGAAAATGTCTATTTCTATACACCATCATGTCAGGCATTGGTGGGCCAGGCCTGATGGCACTTGCAGGGCCATTCTGTGGCCTCAGAACTTGGCCTCAACAGTGCGTGCAGACAGCTCTGTGGTCATCTTATTTCCAAAAACTCCCAGAAAGCAGTGCAGGCCCATGGCCACCCCAGCCAAGACTGAGATGTATCTGGGTCATGGAGAGTGGAGAGAAGGCGCCAGGTACTCACTACACAGCTTTACAACACAGGCTCATAAGAGCCCTGAGAGAAAAACATTAGTATTCCCATCGGACAGATGGGCAAACTGAGGCTCAGGGAGGTCCCAGGGTGCCCAAAGTCACAAAGCCAGTGGTGGCAGTAGAAGGGGGTAGCATGAATCCTAGGTCAGATTTTCTAGTGGCTGCTCTTTTTTTTTTTTTTTCAGTGATAAAATAGTTTTAATGGGAGGCTTTCTGAAAGAAAAACTTTTTCTTGTGCTATCAAACAGCCAGTTTCCCTGCTTTGGGTTTCCTTGGCGGTGCACTGGCTGAACCCCTAGCCCCACCAAAAGGTAGGACGTTACTCTGACACTATGTGCAACCCCTTCACAGGTCCAGAAGCATGTCTCAACATCAGGAGACTGGCATTAGCAGGCAGTCAGTCAGTTGAAGGACTCCTGACTATTTGTTGGCACTTAAAGACTAGTCACATGAGGTGAAAAAGGGAACAGACACTCCCTGCCCAATGTAGCCAATGACCTTGATTGGGACTTATTTGAGCAACTACCTTTCCCTCTGCTTAGAACACGGCAAAACCCAGCCACTGGTCTCCGCGTCTTTCTCACTGGGCTGAGTCATTTTCTTGAACACTAAGTCCTACTATACTGTCTCAGCCTCATCCAGAAACTTCTGGTTCTGTCTTCACCCATTGCCCAAAGCCTGTCAAGTGAGAATCCCATCACTGGGCTCCAGTGAGGTCAAGGTGACTAAAGGTGGATAGCAAAGGTGGGAAGCTTTCTGGGGTCACAATCACTTTCCACCTTTTTGGACAAAATGTATTTTCTGGAAATAGGAGATTTCAACCAAAATTTGAATCCTTGGTTCATCTGACAAAGTACTTGATAGCACTTACATCTTGGAAATACACTTTCTGCTCTGGCCTCTCACATAATGCATCTTCCATGTGACCCAGGATTTGCAATACGAGTCAGTCTCCCCCCGGGGTCCTTGCCTCTTGTACTCAACCAGAGCCATTTAATTTTCAATGTGGGATCTACAAATGTGTTTTCAGGATATCCATGAATTTTCTGTAAAACTGTATGGGCATGTTTGCGTGTGTATATGTGTGTTAGATATGCATTTTTCCTGGGGAAGGACCCACAGTTTTCATCAAATTCTCAGAGGGGTCTCTGACCCAAAAAAGATTCGGAGAACTCAGAAGCACTGCTTTAAAAGGAACTTTCATTTCTGTCAGATTGGCCAAATTTCAACATAAAGTGTGTCAGCACGATTAAAAGCTGAAAAAAGTCAAGGATGGGAAATTTAATGTGTAAGATTTCAGGGAAATTAAAATAAATCCTCCAATGGAGTAAATTATGCAAAAAAGATTCCAATAAAATAGGGAATCATAAGCTGTGGAAGAGGTTGGGGGACAAGAATAATATGAATCCAGAAAGAGTAAGAACCAACGGAAATGCCAAATGGAGAGGAAGTTCTAAACAGGGTAAGTAGCAATTCCAGTTCCCAAGATGTGTGTTGTTCAGAAGGTAGGCTTTACAGACAGCTTCTTTAGGCTGCACACCAGTTCCTATTTTTACTTAAACCACTGAAAGAACTGTGTATGCAGCACAGAAGTCCTGGCATCAGGGACCAACCTGCTGACGCGTCAGAACTGCTCAGTGATGAGCTAATTAAAATTCTATGGTCTTTCCCAGAGATGGCTCTGTTTTTAACCTAAATATGTCTGTCACTTCAAGTGTGAAGTTTACATTTTTTTAAGAAAATACTTTACCTTCTTAACATTCCCATGAATAATTTAGCTTAGCTGATAATTCCTCCAGTCTCCTTCAACCATTTCTTCTAAAGACAGATGGGGATATTCCAGGCAGAAGGGAACTGATAAAACCTTATGAATCCTTGTCCCACCCTGTAGGGTCCCTAATTAAAAATACAAGGACAAAAAAGTTATGACAAAAAAGGACTGTAGCCCTAGGATTTTAAAAATCACTATTACCATCCGGTAATTTTCCTCCAACCCTATATTCAAGGCAATATCCACCTCACAAATGTTTTCCAAAGGTTCATGTGTAACTTGCTTTTTAGAAACGATGGTGTAAACATATATTCAGGTTCTCAATTAGAAGTCACATTTTTGAGGGACCCCAGACTAGTCTATATAAGCATGTCAACCCAAAGGCTGTTGAAATGCTTCATACTTATAATGTGTGTGTGTTGAAACAATATTGCTTCAATATTAGAAATGTTGAATATATCTTAAGCATAACATTTTTCTTGTGAAAATTTCCCTTACATATAGGTTCACCTCCATATTCAAGAGAAAAAAACAAAAACAAACTCAGTATACTGTAACCACAATTAATAATTGTTAAGCATCACACTTTTCTTTGGGGAGAAAGAGGCAAACTACAGGAAACTAGATCCACTTTTATCAGGATGACTGCTAGAGCCTGGACAACAGTGTGCACTGAACTTCACTTTATGGAGTATAGTCTATGCTTCCATTCAAAAAACATATTTGGGGGATTTTTTTCCCTCCAAACTTATTTTTCCATTATTTTCTTTATAAAACTAAAGGTGGTTAGCCACATCTAGGAATGCAAAAAAATCTTTATAAAATTAAGCTTTGGGGAGAAATGACTTAAAGGGAAATTATTTAATAAAACAATTTAAATGTTTAAACAAATTCTAAAGAATCTTGAGCTGCTCCTTGAGGAACTTCGAGTCTGATGGGGGCAGAAGGGGTACATGTGGACTTCCAAGGGCAGGCGGCCTTGGATCTTGGTTCTGACTTTGCATGAAGCTTTATGGAGGCACCCCTGAGCCTGAGAGAAAGCCATCTCCAGGTGGACAAGGAGAGAGGGCGGTAACCCGTCAGAGTTGCTCAGAGTATCAGCCAGGTATCCTAAGCTGGTCCAAGGCTGCCACAGCTGTAACTACAGGAAGTTCCTGGAGTGCCCCATGCCACCACCCTTCTGCAGTCTGAGGTATTGGGGCTTCCTGCTCCCCTCAGTACCTCTCACCCACGTGTCCAATGGCTGGCTCAAACTCCAAATTAAGCAAGTTCTGCCAGTGACCTTGCTTGCGTGTGCCTATACTTGACTGCCTTGTAAACATTTAGTGCAGTGGAAACATTGATCCTGGTTTAGTTTTAATAACTTGATCTCTTGAAACCAACAGGGCCTTCAAAGCAGGACATCATGGACTCATTTCTCCACACACCTGCGGAAAAGATCTCCTGGCAGCAGACTCCCTGCCATCCGCTCTTGGTCCTAGAGTGGCACAGCAGGCCTTTCACGGGCTGACAAGAAGGAAATCAAGTGTTCAGTTTAACGAACACATCTCCTACCTGAGACTTATTTGCCCATTCAGCTGCTCCCGAGAACATGGCCTTATTCTTATAAGGGGAATCTGTTTATTTTATTTACTCTTTAAGAAGTATTGCGACACAAATATAAGCTTAGGTGAAAAAGTGTCTTTGTTCCTCTCCTTGAACAAATGGCCATTTTATTTTGCTGTTTATCTGGTGCCATGGTAACCAGCATGATTTGAGATTTACTTTTTAGACTTAGGAGTGACAATTGAAATTCAATTTAGCAAACATCGATTGAGTGCCTACCAAGTGTGGAAGATAAAAAGATGGATGAGACACTCTCCTTCCTCAAAAGGACACATGTCAGAGTGCTAAGAACTAGACTAGGAGTCGGCAAACTTTTCCCATAAAAAGTCAAATGGCAAATATTTTAGGTGTGGGCCATGTGGTTTCTGCTGCAATGATTCGACTCTGCCACTGCAGTGCAAAGGCCGCCATAGACTATAGGTGATGTATGAGCAGGGCTATGTTCCAACAAACCTTTACTGATGGACACTGAAAGTTACATTTCTTGTAATTTTCACATGTCACAAAACAGTAGTCTTCTTTTGATGTTTTACAACTCTTAAGAAATTTAAAAAGCACTCATGACTCGGGGACCATATAAAAAAGGCAGCTGGCTGATTTTGGCCAGTGGCCGCAGCTTACGGACTTCTGGGCTAGAGTCTCAGGTCTGGCCCTTCCTAGCTCTGTGGGGGAAGGGAAGTTGCCCAGACTTCCTGAACCTCGCTGTCCTCATCTCTAAACTTGGGATGAGAATCTCTGCCATGTGTGTTCTAAGAATTAGATACCTAAAAAGAGAAAACACTACACGAATATCAGATGATCTCCTTCCTGGAAGGACATCCTGTTTGGTGGTGACAAGGACACTGATAACAACTAATCTTCCTGCATATTTGTTTACTGCTAGGCATTGTGTTAAGTGCCATGCACTTTTTACAGTATTTTATCTCATCCATGATGACATCGATTTTAAGATGCATCATTATTGAATGTACCACCAAGAAAGAAAGCGCTGCCAGTTAACTTCTGACACAGCACTGACTCTGAGATGCGTCCTGATTTCACAAATGCTAATGTGTGTGTGTGTGGTGGGGGTGAGGGGGGGCGGCTGCATTTTAGCATCTCCTTTAAGCCCACAACCAACCTAGGATAGGTACTACCTAGTACCCACTAGGTACTATTATTGTCCCTATTTTGAGGAACTGTTTCTAGTCTCCGTTCAAATAGCTAGAAGTGCCAGTGCTGGCATTTTTACCATGGGCAACCTTGTCCAGAGTCTGAGCTCTGCCTTAAGGGCATGGATGCCTGGAAGAAGGCTGAAACAGATGGAGCTTTAAGTATGAAATGGCAAGCTCAAGAAAGTCTGACACAAATGAACTTTTTCATCAGTGAGAGAGGAAACATACATGCCAGTCAATCATGCACCTCTGCGGTTTCACAGTAGGGTGTGAATGCAGTAAGAGGCAACAGGGAACAGGAAATTTAAAATGCAGAATAAGCACGGCAAGATGCACTAACATCGGAGCTTGCAGACCCCTCTAACAGCTGTATAGGGAATGCTGTCTAGCTCAAGGAAGGATGGGAGCAGATGCTAAGAGTCTGTAACGTGAACATAGCTGGACAGGAGGAGGCAGCCAGGGAAAGGTTTCTTATCCTTGAGCTTTACTTTCTTGTGCGAAAGAAATGTGTGTGGGGTGTGGAGCCCAAAGGCCAGGGGACTGGGGAATCATGCTCCCCTGGGCCACGCATCCTCACTGCACAGGGGGCTCAGGACGTGCTCCAGCTTCTCAGCTTGGCCATGCATGTCAATCACAGCAAGCTGGAGGCACAACACTGGTGTTAGATGCAAGCCTCTGAACGCAGAACTTAGGGGAGAATTTAGGCCAAAAATCTCTTTCAAATTCTGATTTAGATTTCCTCTCAAAATTTTGGCCTCAAATCTTCCCTTCTCCCATTATTTTGTCACCAAATATTTATGAAGTCAAAAGCTTGCTCGACATGTAACTTCAGCCTGTGTCATTGTACAGGAAGGAGCCAACAGAGTGGACCTGAGACTGCTCTCCTTAGAAAGGCCTCCTTGCAAGACTGGCCCTTGGCAGCTGTCTGGGAATTTGGATTCCAGGCGTCCACCCACCATTCCCTAACTGACCAGCATGGCTCGTTGCACCTACAGGGTTTACACAGACAATGTGGTTTATACGGAGCACCTGCTTGCCTTCGGGGAGGGTGGAGTTTGGTACGTGCCAGGCAGAGGGTGTCTGTGTGACCAGCTCCCGGTAAAACCCTGGGCACTGGGTCTGAACTGAGCTTCCCGGGCAGACAGCATTCCACACGTGTCACAGCTCAGTGCTGTGGGAATGAAGCGCGTCCTGTGAGACTCCTCCAGGAGAGGACTCTGGAAAGCCTGAGCCTGGTTTCCTTTGGACTTTGCCCCATATGCTTTTTCCTTTTGTTGATTTTGCTCTGTGTTCTTTTCCTGGAATAACTCACAGCCAAACTAGCTGCTGAGATGCCGAGTCCCATGAGTCCTCCAGTGAATCATCAATCCTGGGCATGGTCTTGGGGACTCCTGACACAGCCATCCTCAGCCAATTCATTCCAGATTGCTGTCCTTCTGAAATAGTGCTGTGCCAGCATGAGGCCTGAGGGAGAGACGGAGGTGCTTTCTGTACTGACCAGGAAGCAGAAGTGCGGGGTAAGTCAGGTACCAGGTTCTCGCTTGTTCCATTCAAATGCCGGCATGTGCTCAGGGAAATATTAACCTTGTGATTTCTGCCCTTCAGAAATTTTCAGCCAAGTACAGGAGACAACAGTGGAGATGATGATGATGATGGTGATGGAAGCAATATAGCTAATACTTATCCGGCGCTTATTCTGTGCCAGGCACTCTCCTAGCACTTCCCATGTTAACTCTTTTAATCCTCACAGCAACCCTGGGAGTCAGGCAATTTTATTATCTTCATCTTCACAGATGAGCAAGTTGAGCACAAAAGGTTAAGGACCGCTCCAGGCCACATAGCTAGTTATTGGCAACACATCCTCTGGCTTCAGTAAGTGAGTTGTTAACCAGTACACCACACTGCCTCTCTCTGGACATAGAGATAAATCCTAATTAGTATAAACAGGTCCAACTTCACCTATATCTTTCAAAAATGTAGTATTTATTCTACCCAACATCACAATTATCTTTGTGTATGTTTTAATGCCTGTGCTAGACCCTGAGCTGTGTGGCTAGGTGTGTGCCCAATGCATCTTTGCGTTGCCTCTGTGGCACCATGTTTTGTACTTGGTAAGCATTCAGATGCAAATGAATGAAAGAGCATAACCATCCAGGTGTTGGAGGTCATCTCAGTCTAGAACTGTGATGACAGGTCTTAGGGAACACGTGACATTGAGGGGGATCTCAAAGTTAAGTTCCAAATAGGCATTCCATGTGGCAGTAACCATATGAGCAGAGAGGTGGACCCAATAATGACCACAGTAACTTGAGAGGACCAAGAGGTGACTGGCTAGAATAATGGGTGTGCCTGGGTAAAATCAGGTGAAATCTAACTATCATGACCCTTAAATGAAAACCTAGAGTTACAAGCAATGGGGGAAGCCAGTGAGGAAGAAAATGACAGGGACAAAAGTGATGATCTGATAAGATTTATTTGGGGCACAACAGAGGGATGCATGGCTTGATGGGCCAGAGCCCTGGAGCGGGCTGAGGCATTGAGAAACACTGCAAGAGTCTCAACAAGATGTAAGTCAGCACAACATATGGTCAGAGACCAAGAACAGAGGGGGTTTCAGGGCCAGACCTGCTGCTAAGACAAGTAGAATCTTGGACAACGGAAACTTTGAGCTGAGGGGTGGTACCTGACAATCTCCGACATTCTTTCCCACTTTAACCTTTTAGGAGTCTAAGATTTGGGTTGGAACTAGGATGGTAGCTGTAGGTTTTAAGAATCATTTCTAAAGAGAATTGATGGAATCTGGTATGTAATTAACAGTGGCAGAGGTATTAAAGATGACCGAAGCGTGAGTGCAGAAAACTGAGAGAATAATGGTGATGTTCATGGGAGTAAGACGTACAAAGAAAATTCAAAGACATTTTTATTTCACACACAAAAAATATACTTAAAGGAAAAAAATCATCTCAGCAGCTACAAGAAGTGAGACTTTGACAATAAGCTACAAGAAAAAAAAAGAGCAAAAAAAAATTAAAAGTAAGCCCAAGAGAAAATGACTTAGTTGGTAGTTGTTTTATCCATCCTTATTCATTATTTAGCATTTTCAGTACTCCCAGCTTTAAAACAAACCACCCCCTGTCAAAATATTGCTTACACACTGTGGTTGAGTCTCATTAATTCTCACGATTATATCTGAGCACATTCTGTGTTTTGAAATAGAATATCAGCTACTGACCCTCAGGAAGCTAATTGCTTTTCCACATATTCAGCACAGTTATGCATCCAACTAAACAAGTCACTTACCATGGTAGCGGAGCACTACTGTGAGCTTTACTGCCCAGGGATCAACATGGGCCAGTGAGCTAGTGCCCAGGCTATGACCGTGGGCAGAGACGGGCGTTCTGCCCAGTCCTACTACACAACCGGTTTCCAGCAGATGTAATTTACTGCTCTTTGTACAGTGTCTCTTTGTACAGGGAGGGGACTTAAAGCCTCTAATGTGCATATCTGTATTGAATATACATGGCTGGTGTTACATGTGATAGGATAAGCAATTCTGCAGTTGCTCCCTTCCAGTTAATTATCTTGCTTTGTACACAGATACTAGGTCACTACTGGCAAAGACCAATTTCTGGTTTAATGGGGCAGAAAGAAGAGATCTAGATATAAATGTCTATCAACTGTCTCTATTCTTATTAAAATATTGTGCTTAGAGGAAAACACATGACTATTCCATTTACTTGAATTTGCCTTTTAAGTAGCTGGCAAACTAGGAATTTTAATAGTAGAAATAAGCTCATTTGGTGCTATGGATATTTCAATTCCATTTCTAGCAGGCATTAGGAAGCCTCTTCTATACTCTATCTTTGAATATTTTATAGCCATATATATTTCTTTGGAAAAACACATTGCATTTGGGATAATAAAGGTCCTGCAGATTTTATTACGCAATTGTGCCAGTAAGACCAAAGCAGTAAATACCAATGCTGGCTTCAGAATACAAATGTTTATTGTGCAATAATTTCAGAGTGGCATGCACTAGTGAGAAGCCAGACCAAAGACTGGACACCCAGTTGCCTCCTCCTCTCCTCCTTTCACTATCTGATGTGAGCAATTCACTTAACCATTGCTGTGCCTTGGCCAGAGGAGGCCAAGACCAAATCTCAGTGCAAAGTGAATTCCCCCACTGCTCTCCTCTTACGCCAACCTTTCTGAGCCAGGTGAGAGCTCCTATGAGACCCGCCACTTCCCACCACCCCTTCTACCTCCCTCTGCTCACATCATGTAGCTCCCATTTCAGTCACTATGCACCTCTTCCTCTATAGAATGTGCCTTTCTATCTCTTTGCCACTAAATACCTGCATTCTAGCCCTCCTGCCCACAGGAAGACCTTCCCAGCTCTCAAAGCTCATGTCTTTCTTTTTTCTCCTAAATTTCCAATGGCTTTTAGCCACTCTGTACCAATCCTTAATCCATTCACTTATATTACACATATGTAAGTGTCTGTTAAAAACAGTTCAGTGTATTTAGGCACAGCTCACTGTACAACTGTGTTGGGTCAGTTGGACAAAAACCAATGGGACAATTGTTAACCTTGTAGGCTAGCTGGAGAGAGACAAGTGAAGCTGGTTATAAGAAAGGCAACAGTAAAGTCGGGCAGGGTTTCACTACAGTGAGACTGGCCCCCTCACTTGGGGATTGGGGGGATGGAAAGATCTGTAAAGAAAAACGGCCTTTTGTGCTTGCCTGGGCAGCACATGTACTAAAGTAGTTAAAAGGATACAGAGAAAAATAGCATGGCCCTGTGCAAGGATGGCACACAAATTTATGAAACATTTCATATTTTTAAAAAGAAAAGAAAAAGGGAGATGAGGGTAAGGGGGATCAAATATATGGTGATGGAAGGAGAACTGACTCTGGGTGGTGAACACACAATGGGATTTATAGATGATGTAATACAGAATTGTACAGCTGAAATCTATGTAATTTTACTAACAATTGTCACCCCAATAAATTTAAAAAATAAATTAAAAAAAGAAAAAGGGCCTTTTGAGTTGGTCCAAAGAGAAACTGGTAGAATTTGGAAATGCAAATGGTGGATGAGCGGTAAGGGCATTTCAGGGAGAAGGAAGCGGACAAATGAAGGCATGGAGAAAGGGCTGGGTGTAGAAAGGAGGCAACACAGGAAGGAGGACAATGGGGAATAACACTGCAGAGTCCTTCACTGCTCAGACCTCGTGTTCTCTGGGGGGCCCCTCGGGACCTCTTGGGGGGGCAGCTGCCCCTGTTGTGCCTAAACAGTTGAGAGACTGAGTGCAGATTTTTTTTCTCTCTCCAGTCTGTCAGCAGCATGAGGGCAGGCACCCCCTTTCCTGGCTTTGGTGCCGGTCACCTTCAGGGCAACTGTGTGGTACATGAGGTAAGACTGCGCCCCAAGTGTGCAGTGTAGCGAACACCGTTAGCTGCATTTGCAAAGTGACCTGTGCCAGGCTCAGAGACAGTGTGGCAGCAGTACTGGGAAAGGCAAGGGCAGGGCAGGGAGACCAGTCAGGACACTACTGACACCCCAGCAGGCCCTAACGACACGGGGCAGGGCCTGGAGAGAGGCATTCACGCCTTTTCTCAGGAGCCTTGTCTCCTCCTTGAGCACATCAAGGCCCTTGCGCAGAGCCCAGCAGCCACTAAAACAACAAGACATACGGTTTTGCCCGACTGAGGACACTGCTGTTAGGTAACTCCTGTGAGTGTTTCCACCACAGACCAGGAGCCACATGTAAGGATGTCTGAGGTGTCTGAAGGGCTGCGTGACATCGTGATGGAATCTGTTTACATGGAAACTGGCAATAACAGCACATACCTAAGCCATGTGTGACTAATTCCTATGTGCCCTCAAGTCCTCCTTCCACAGTCAGTATTACCAGCAGCCCCAGAGACTTTGTACTTCTTGCTCAGCTGACCTAGGATCCTCTGCCCCTCTTGCTGGGCCTACCTTCGTCAGGTCGGTATGCTGGGAGGCCAGAGGTCAACATGGCCAAAAGTCCATCAAGCACAGGCAGTGAGAACCTGGAGAGTTCTCCCTGCATTTAATTCAGGAATTAAAGGCTGAAACGTCATGAAACCCTCAATCCATGTATTAGCACTTACTCCTGTAAGATATGAGGGAAATTTAAACAAAGTTTTTACACAGTGACCACTGCTATTACTACTACTCAGACAACAGGCATCAATTTCCCTTGAAAAGCCATTATTTCTTTTCTTTTTTGTATATTCCCCGACAACTATGATTTCCTTTCACCTTCTGAGGGGCATTAGCTGCTATTCTGGAGGTTAAATTCTGACTCTGGTTCAGATATCATCTGTCTGCCTTAAGTATGTCTTTTCACCTCTCTTAGGATCAGATTTTAACATGAAGGATGAGCTGGACTGTAGTCTGTGCGCTAAGCAGCAGCTCAAGCAAAGCCCGTCTTTACAGGACGGCCTGGTCTGGTGTTCCCTGCCAGCCCGCCCCTGTCTGCCCTGTGTTCTCCATGAAGTCTGACTCCCTTAATCAGCTCCCTGGAGATTCCCTCCTCTGCCTGGCCTGCTTGTGAGACAAGCTCCATATTGCTGAGTGCAGAGTGGACCAGAAATTTAAACCACACTTCTCTGCCAAAAGGGCTTAGGCATCTTCTCCCCAAATATGTTTTCTTCTTGGCAAAAGTCTGACAATTTACTAGATTATAAGCTCTGAGGGAAAGGCCTACCTTTTAAATGATAATCTATAAACTTTTAGAGTCACCAAATGCTCCTTGAGAAAGTTCAGGGTGTGCTTCCCATTGTCAAGGATGAAATTTATATCGCATGCTATGGGACACTATTAGTGAGCTAGAGAACAGCATGCAGCAAATTCAAGGTATTTCACTTGCAGGGCCTGGGGTGGGAGAGGGGAGGACAGACGGTGTCTCCACTTGGTTTTGGAAATTTTAACTTATGGAGAAGAGAAAGGCAAACATACCTGGTGGGGGTTGGAATGCTGCCAGTTTTTCCTTTCCCCTAATATTACATTTCTCCCATTAATTCTCCTTGCTCCATATCACCTTAAACACAAATTGAAAACCGAAACCTCTGGAGTATGTGCTTAAGGCAGAAACTTACGCAATTCAAACTGAAGTCGTGCAGCTGGGGTGGGCTCCGGTTACTGATAACCACTCAGCAAGCCTCCCTCAGTTCCCAGCAGAAGCATTTGAAACCATACCTGCAGTTTTGTTCATTAGGGCTAAGGAACAATGTGCAGACATTTTCCCCAATGTCAGGGATTTCAGAACAGGATCAATTTGAACTTCTGGTGAGAGAGAGAGAGAGGAGAGGGGAGGGAGGGAGGGAGGGAGGGAGGGAGGGAGAGAGAGAGAGAGAGAGAGAGAGAGAGAGAGAGAGAGAGGATGGGGGGGAGAGAAGGAGAGAGAGAGAGAGAGAGAGAGAGAGAGAGAGAGAGAGAGAGAGAGAGAGAGAGAGAGACACTGCATGCGAGAATGGCAAAGAGAAAAATATGAAGAACGTAAGGACAGGGCGGGGAGAGGGTGAAAAGTACAGAAACCCTAGATAATAACTGTTCAACAGAAACTTGTTTAATAGAAAACAGGTCTCGGCTAGAGCAGTGCTTGATATGCGAACAATATGCTGACTCTACAGGGCCAGTGGGGTGAATGGTTTGCCCAAACTCAATGTGTTAAGCAGGTTTTGGAGATGTTTAGATGGAAGATGCAAATGGACAGGAATCAGTTTGGGCAAATAGGAATGATATTGTTGAACACAATACCTATACTAATGTATCCTGTAATATAGTTGGGTATCATGTTAGTAGGTCTTCCTACTAACTAATAACTAATAATTGCAAAAAGAATGACTATTCGCAATTATTTTTAACCTTTTAAACAGCAATTACGTTTGTACCAACCTAATATTTCAAACCACAATAATAAGGAATTGATAAGAATATTCAAGGAAGTAACTAATTTGGCTGTATCAGTTAATAGTATTTATATGCATTTGAGTCCCATAACAATGACCTGCTAATGAAACAGACATTTCTTGACATTATCATGAAACCAGCCACTTTGGTAGATTTATCAATATCTACAATCAGCATGTACAAAGTCCTATGGAACTGGACTCCATTTTTGGAACTTTTTACTATAAAACTCTATACACCCAAAGTCAACACTAATATTCTTTCATATCAGTTCTAAATCATGTAAAGTCATTTAATAAAATTGTACAAACAAGCTGTTTACAAGGACAGAAAACTGCAGTGGGTTTGTGTATTAGTCATGGGCTCTGCCAGGCTGCAATAATAAACAACCCTTAACAATCTCAGAGGCTTAAAACATCATAAGTTTATTTCTTGCTCATACTACATGCCCACTGAAGGCTGGCCGGGGGCTCTGCTCACCTTGTCACTTGGGATGCAGGCTAAAAGAGCAGCCACCCTCCTGAATATTGCTAGTTGATGTGTTAGAAACTTAGAGAGTCTCTCATAGGTAATTAAATATCCCAGACCAGAAGGGACATGTCATTTCTGCTCACAGCTCATTGGCCCAAACTAGACATATGTACCTGCCCAATGTCAAGGGAAATGTTGGCAAAAGGCACCAGTGACTTCCACACTTTGTTGTGTGGAGTTGAGTCTTCAAAAATACTTCAAATACACATATGTGAAGACAGTGACACGACTCCCTGGATGCTTTGTGTCCTTAGAGAAATAGGTGATGTGTCTAGACCACCTTCTATGTTTCCTTCATCAGAGCCCTAAAACCATCACGTGGGACTAACTAAAGTCCCGTTGAGGCACAGATCTTTGGGAGGTGAGAACCAGAACCCTGCCTTAGCATCGTCTACCTGGTCCATTTACCACAGCTCCTGTATCACAGTGGAGGCTCAGCTCTCTACAATTTTACACCCTGAATTTTTTTTTCAGGGACCTTTCACTAGAGAAGCTTTGTCTGTTCTACCACAGGTTGGGCTACCACAGGTTGGGCTGTATGGGGCTGAGCAAGTCACCTCAGTGGTAAGGGATTTCAGGACCATTTCCCAGTAATGATGTCACAGTAGCCAAACTTAAAGCTTTAGTCGTAACATCATGAGAAGCAGTGTCATGGTGAAGAATGGGGACTCTTCAGCCAGACACACTGGTCTCAATCTTGGTTCTAGTACTAGCCAAGAGACCCTGGCCAACTGACCCTCTTGTAAGAGTGGGACAATAATAGCACCTTCCCTCTGGGGTCACTGTGAGGACGGAAGGAGGAGTACAGAGCTCAGTGAGCATGAGGGCTTGTTCTTTCTATAGTCTTTCTCTCATCCGCATCATTTCGACCTCCCCTCAGCCACACTTCTTTCAAACTAATTTGCTACCACAAGGAGCAAGCCACATGCCTCACAATAATCCTGTGAGGTAGGTATAAGTATCCCTACTTAACTAAGGAAAAGACCACGACTGACTCAGGATTTCAGATCTGTCTGCCTGAGCCTATGCTCTTTCACAGCAATGTTCTACCTGGTCTTCCCAATGTCATGAATACAAGGGGCCACTATAATGCACGGAAATAGTCCAAGTTGTTCTTCCACTTGTACTTAGAACTCTTCTAAGAGGCTGTTCTGCTCAATTGGACAAATAAGAGACAGTATTTTCTCCATCAGAATATACTTGGAGTGCTTCACAGAGTGGAGGCACCAACTCTCAGTTCATTGCATGCAGAGCACGCCAGGCTCAAGCCTCAGATGCTAGACCTGAATAGGGGAAGAAAGAGTTGGGATGAAAGATGGTGAGATTGATATCCAAACCGTCCTAGCCTGCAATTGAGATATATAATAGCAGTAATTTTATTCATTGCTTTGTAATGTAGTCTACATATATAACCTGTGGACATTTAAGAAGTCCTTTGGTTCTAGTCTGAAAATTGCTACCTTTCCACCTTGACTAGAGCCAGATTATTTTACCTATGGCCTTATAAGGTGCAATAAACCGACTCTTTGTCCTTGTCTATACTAGACTGGTGGGGGGAGGGGGGATTCCCCCTGGAAAGCACAGGCATGGTCAAGTTTTCCACTCACTGGCCCAGTAGCAGGACTGTCTTCCCTTCCAACTAGGGAAGTTCTCTAGAGCAGAGGTTGGAAAACTATAGCCACAGAACAAATTCAGCCTGATGCCTATTTTTGTAAATAAAGCTTTATTGGAACACCCATTTTTATGTATCATCTATGGCTGCCTTCATGCTACAATGGCAGAACTGAGTAGTTATAACAGAACTGAATGGTCTGCAGAGCCTAAAATATTTACCATCTGGTCCTTTACAGAAAAAGTTTGCTGAGCCCTGATCTAGAGTATTATGGCCAGGGAAGGTGCAGGGAGGAAAGAGCTTCTGCCAAACAAGAGTGATACTGCTGCTGATGACCAGTCACAGGCAGGACCTCAGACCAAAGGGCACATGTTTCATTTAACAAATATTTTCTTATGTGCCAGATACTAGGACGTAACAATGAGCAAGATAAACTCAATCTCTGCCCTTTGGCAGTTAAAAAATGTGTGTTGGGATAAAGATGAGGGCATAAGGAAAAGAGAAGGAATAGAGATATGTAAAAAATCAAGTATAGGCCAAATAATGGTGATATATTCATACATCAAGGAAATGAATGAATTATAGCTAAAAGGTCAATATAAATGCATCTCAGGAATAATGCTTAGTGAAAAACAAACACACAGAAGAATATATGCTGTATGATTTAACTTACTAAAGGTTCAAAAACATGCAAAACTAAATGATATATTGTTTATGAATAATAACAGATGAGGCAAAATTATAAAGAAAAGCAGGGAAAAGAGTAACCCAAAAGTGAATCTTGTGTTTACTAGGAGGGCACGAGTGAGAGTGGATGGCTGGAGGGGGGCACGCAGGGCAAAAGTAACGATCATATTCTTCCTCTAAAACTGGGGGGCGAGTACACAAATGTGCATGATGACAGAACCTTTATATCTGGCATATATTCTATTAGTATTTTTATATCTACTCAATACTTAAAACTAAATTCTGCAGGTAGAATCAGTGCTGTGCTTCTGTAACAGACAGTGGCGAGTGCTGGGGGCATATAGAGGAGAGGCCACTCGCTCAGAGTGAGGGTCAGGAGAAAATCCCCAGGAAAAATGGCACACATGTCCCTTGAGGACTTGGTGAGCAAATTTCACCCTGAGAAAAAGTCATAGAAGAGTGTTCTACCAAAGAACAGCCTATGCAAAAATCCAGAGATGCAACAGATTGCAAAGTTTTTGAGGAACTGAAACCAGCAAGTGAGGGCAAGCAGGGCTGGAGAGCGTCCATGGGGGCCACACAGTGAAGACTTAGAAGCTACAGTGAAAAATGTGTCCTTTATTTCCAGAGCACCGTGAGCCTTTGAAAGATTTAAGCCATGGAGTAAAGAGACGTGATCAGAATTGGCTTTTAAAAAGATTCTGCTTGATGTGGCAACATCAGTTTATTCTGCGATGCTCAAGTCCCCGTAGATATGAGGGGTTGAGGATAATGCCAGTTCCTGTGTGTACGTAGCAAGGAGGGACACCGCCACTACTCAGACAGAACCAGGGAGGTGTCAGGCTGAGATCACCACACACCTCATTAACACAGCACATCCGTACTGACTACTGATTGCTGCGCGTGGGAACACCCACATGTTGTGTCAATGAATTTTCTGTACAGTGAATTAAATACTAGTACACTAGTAGAGCTTACAATTGTAAACATATTCCACGGTGAATCTTCGCAAAGCAGATGCTCCTTCTCTAAAATAAAGAATCTCCTACCACTTGTCAACTTTATAGTAATAGATTTTAATCTGTCTGACTCATTTTAAACATTCTATCTAAAAATGCTTCTTAATTCTTTAAAAGTAGAGATGTGAAAACTATAAATGCTATAAATATATTTTAAAATAATATTCGTAGGAAAATCGGTTGAAAAACATATTTCTCTGGCAGCAAGAACAAACATGGATATATATGTTATAAAGACAACAAAACATAACAGCACTGCCTTCTGGTTTTATCATCACACCACCTAGTTTAAATTTATACTTTAATTACTAAATAATGACCATATTTTTTGCCCGCTGTTACTTGCATTTAAAAAAATGTCAACATATGCTTTTATTTATTAATGCTTGTAGTAAGTTTGACCAAATCTTCCAAGACAATCTCCAAGGAATATAGTAAAAGTCCTTAAAACTGTATGATCCAGCAACTCCACTTTCGAGTACATACCTAAAAGAACTGAAAGTGGGGTCTCAAACAGATACTTGTACAGCCAAGTTCATAGTAGCATTACTCACAATAGCCAGAAGGTGGAAACAACCTGATTGTCTAGCAACTGATGAATGGATACACAAAATGTGATGTATACGTGCAATAAAATATGATTCCATCCGAGAAAGGAAGGAAATTCTGACACACGCTACAACATGGAAGAACCTTGAGGACATTACACTCAGTAAAATAAGCCAGTCACAAAAGGACAAATACTGTAGGATTCCATTTATATGAGGTTCCTGGAATAGTCACGTTCATAGAGACAGAAAACAGAATGGCAGCTGCCAAGGTCTGGGAGAGAAGGGATGGGGAGTTAGTGTTTAATAGGGACAGAGTTTCAGTTTTGCAAGATGAAAAACTGAGATGGATGTGGTGATGGTTACACAACAATGTGAATGCCCTTAATGCCACAGTGTCTCAAACTGTACACTTAAAAATGATTAAAATGGTAAATTTCATGCTATGTATACTTGAACAAAATAAAACAAAAAATTCCAAAGCATGGATGTCTAATTGCACCACACAACTGCTGAGTTTATTACAGACTGTACTTGTCTTTCACTGTTAGACCTAATTATCTTGGTTCCCTGAAAAGTCTGTGGGTTTCTTGGCGAAGTCCTCTGAGGTGACAGGGAGTGCTTGACCAGGGTCAGGACATCCCACCCACCTAGTTCTGGTACCCAACACACGTGCCTGCCACTGGCCCCTATGAAAAAACAAAATCCTCTGTCTTCAACACTCTTCAGAGGATACTTTGTTGCCAGGACAGAGAGATGCATTAGAGCTGGGATGTTGTGAGGGCAAATTTGTCACCTAATTTTTTTCAGCTCACCTTCTCTAAAGAACATGTACAGAATCATCCATTAGGCTGCCAAGATCCTGCAATAAGTGCCCAGCTCTGAATTCAAGCAGGACGCTGCCAAATTAAATGTACTGCACTCTGAATGATGCGGCTCTCAAATTCCCCATTAAACAGTAGTCCCTGCTGGACACGAAGAGATTTTAATAGGCTTTAAAAAAAGAACACCTTTCCACACTCCTCCTAGGTCTTTGATTATCTGGCTTGGTGGATTTATTAAATGACCCAGCTGATGGTAGGTAGAAACATGACACTGACACCATCGAGGCTCTGAAAGCATACCGTGAGGAATTTGGAAGTGGATCTGAGGAAAGGTAAGAAATCGAGGCAGAAAGGGATGCTGGTGAGGGAGGAAGCTTAGCAGGCACCGCAGGAAGACAGACAAGCCTCAGAGCTGAGGAGAGAGAAGGAAAACTTGTTTCACTGAAACCACAAACAAAGCCAACATCTATGAATTCCGTAAGTGGGCACTGGTAACTCATTTCTCCCTATTCTTCCTCAAAACGTGTGCTTGTTTGCCAAGTTGGGGGAGGGGCTCGAAATAAGCAGCCATGGGAGGCTCAGGGTTTTTCTAAGATAGCCTTGTTCTTAGTGCCACAGAGGAGACTGGCACCACTGGGTGACAACCATCCCTGTGGGCGGAGGGGGTAGGGGACTCTGAAGGCCCTTGTTTCTCAGCAGCCATGCCAAGCATTGTTGGACACAGCCCCAGGGCTCAGAGCGGGCTTCTGGGCCAACCCTTTTGTTCTACAGATGAAGGAAGTGAGTCCATATGTTCCATCCATCCCACTACTGGGTATATATATCCAAAAAAATTGAAGGCAGGGTCTTAAAGAGATATGTGCACACCCATGTTCATAGCAGCAGTATTCACAATAGCCAGAATGTGGACGCAATCTAGGTGTTCACCGACAGATAAATGGATAAACAAAATGTGGTCTATATATATAATGGAATAGTACTCAGGCTTAAAAAGGAAATTCTGACCTGTACTGCATGGATAAACCTTGAGGACATTACGGAAATAAGCCAGTCACAAAAGGACGAGTACTCCGCCATTCCACTGATACGAGGTTCCTGACGCAGTCAAACTCATGCAGACAGAGAGTAGAATGGTGGGTGCAGGGGCTGGGGCAGGGGGATGGGGAGTTAGTGTTTAACGGGACAGAGTTTTAGTTGGAGATGGATGATGGTGATGGTTGTACAACAATGTGAAGGTACGTAACAGAACTAAGCTATACACTTAGAAATGGTTAAGATGGTAACTTCTATACTATGTGGGTTTTTTTTTTTTTTACCACTATTAAAAAATGTTTACGTATATGCAGAGAATTTGAGTGTGACAAGAGAAGTAAGCTAGTGAATTCTGAGTGAACAGTCAGGGAAGGCATCTTTTAGGAGGGAAGTTGGGAGGAGGGTGTGATAAATGTGTAGACAGAACTCTCCAGCATCTTTCATTTCTGCTGCTCCCTGACTGCCCCACATTTCTACCTTTTCAGGCTATTTTCCTACAGTCACCTCCTCCTCCAACCTCATGAAGGTCTAAGCTCCTCAGGGTGACAGAGTTAATGCATGGTTATCTGGCCTGAGGCCTGTGAGGGAGAAAGTACAGGGAAAGCTTGTCCGCCCTGCTGTGAAAGCATCAGAACGTGTCCACGCAAGCCAGGCACAAGGGGACAGGGTGCTGAGGTTTGCATTTCAAGTTGTTGTCAATGGCTTAAAACCCACCAGCAGAACGCCATGTCTATGAATGGAAAATGGCCTTGCTGAGACCAGCTTCAAAGGTTTGACCCCATCGTTTGCCTTTTTTTGCTAACTTTGCAAGCTCGATGTCGCTGGTCCTCAAAAAATAATACTCAGCCAAAGGGCAGGCTAATATATGAAAGTGACATAATTTTGCATTTCAAAAAAGACCCAGTTAGGAGTGAAATGAACAGACTTCTGGCACGACATTACCAGGACAGTTGCTACCATCTGTCAGTTGGCTCATCTTGAACAGTTACCAGCTGTGAACCCCAGTCAGGCATAAGGGAATGGGGTTTTCTTTACAACCTCTTGGCCTAATAAACCCCATATCCAATGAAACAGAAGGAAAAAATGTTCAGAAGTAAAATGCGTGATTGCTTGGAGAACTTACATACTTTCAGCCATCTCAAGCAACTGACCTCAAATCGTAGAATGTTCTAATAAGATTTTTAAAGAAACACCTCCATAAGAATGCAGAGAGATCTAGGCACGTCCCGTGTCCCAATACCTGCCCCACTCTCTCTTTCCTCCAGGCCCAAAGCCTAGTCAAGTCCTAGTGCGAACCTATGTGTGGAGGCCAAGAATTCTATTCATGTCTGCAATGACCTTAGTCCACAGGCTCTCCCACAAGAAGTCCTCAGGTCCCAAGTAAACCTAGCGCTCCAGGGGGCCCAGATTTCTGGGGTATACTTAGTGCTTGCCCGCAGGCTTAGGTATCTTGTAAGGAATAACCTGGGCTGAGATGCATTCCCTACGGGCACTTTGGCTCCATTTCACTATCAACCTGGCTCACATGCCAAAGGCTGGATGAAAACTGGGGCGCTGGCATGTACCCCGTGCTGGACACCCGGCCTTCCTGAGTTTGGTACGCATAACTGAACCCTGAGTGAGGATGCAGAGTATATAGAACTCTGCTTCCTTTATTTTCTAAACATTAGTTTCAGGTCCCACGGGCTTAAATAATACTCTGGTTATCTGTCAAATCACTGGTTGGACAGAATTAGAGCCTGAGACTCTAACAGTGAAGCTGGAATCCTTCCTGAAAGCCCCACACACCAATATGAGTGAACCAGAATGTTTACTGTTGATGTTGGTTCTTTACTATAAATGAATTTGGTGAACTGCATAGATGGAATGTAGAGAAATGATACCCTGACTCTTTACAATGATGAAAAGTTTCTTAACTCACCCAAAACCCCTTGACAAGATTTTTCCTCATCTTTTAGTGATGATTACTCATTCCTCAAAATTTCTTATTGACTCTCTACTGTGGGAGGCACTGTACTATATACAGAGGATAGAAGATCCTCTCTGTCCACTTCTCATGGAACTACAACGAAGAGAAAAGCAAATACTCATGGGAGAAGTCAACTACTAGTGGTAAGGTAGGAAAAGAAGATGGGGACCCTATGCTATCATTCATTATTGACCATCCCCCATTTTGTGCTCATTAAAACATTATTTGCACACAAATGTCCTCACCAAGTCACTGAGATCTTATTCTGACTGCTATCAATTCATTAGTCAATAGTTGTGTGATATGGTTGAGCGATCAGTTTTGAATTCAACCAAATTTTTGGCATCCATTCCAAATATGTCTAGTTCAGGAGAAATCTCAGCAAATTATCTCTACTATTCACAACCACGTATGTGATAACATCAGGTGTTCTTTTTCCTCATCTTTAATATGTGGGAACTGAGTAAGAGAACTCTAGTCTATCCAGCTTTAATATTTTATAATCATACACATACATCTATTCTGTAATAGTGCTGCACAGATTTTCATCATGTCCTATGAATTCATTCATTCATTTATCCAATTCATATTTAGATACTCATTCTGTCCAGGTACAAATCTAGACACTGAAGACATAGTGGAGGAAAAAAATGATAAGGTCCTGCTTTCGTGGAGTTCACTCTAGAGCAAGTGGGAGGCATGAATAGAGATGCAAATAAATACATATATTTTCAGGGAATGGTAGATGCTTGAAAAAAGGCAGTTGATTCTAAAAGAATTATTTGGATGATGAGTAGATGGGTGGTCTGAGAAAGCTTTGCAGATGTCAAATGAGCAGAATCACAGTGATAAGACATGGCCAGGCCTGCAGAAGTCAGGGATGGAGCATTTTGGGCAGAAGGAAAGGTTAGTACAAATGACCTAAGGAACAAGTAAGAGCTTAGCATGTAGAGAACTGAAAGAAGGTCCATTTGGTTGGAATACGATGCTAGATCAGTGGAGGCCAGACCATGTACAACCTCCTAGGCCATGGTGAGGAGCCTGGACTGCACAATGAAGGCCGTTGGAGGGTATGGCAAAGCCCACTGGTCATCCCCCAGTACTCATTCTCTCCTTCTTTCTGGCTCATCACTGTACAAAATGAGACGATATTTCCCAGCCACCCTTGCAATTGGATGTAGGCAGGTTACTAAATTCTGGCTAATGAGATGTAAGAAGTGGGACCTACAACTTCTGCGAAGTGACCTTAATGGGGAAAAAAGTGTTTCTGCCTCTTCTTTTCCACCTCCCTATTGGCTGGAATATGAACATGATGGCTGGATTAGGATGGCAGGAAGTGTCTGGGTCCCCATGTCATCAGACTGTCCATATCAGCCCTGGACTATAAACATGTACTTTGCTTAGATCCCTGTCATTTTGGTTTTCAGTCTTTCACAGTGAAGCTATTGCTGACTAATACAGAGAATTTGAAGTAGGGGAGTATAAGGCCTGATTCATTTTGTATAAATATCACCCTGGTTGTAAGTGAAGAATTAGTTGCAGAGGTTTGGGCGGGAAGCAGGAAGATCTGCCAGGAAGCTATTGATATCCAGGCAAGAAACGAAGTGGCTTTCCCGCAGGGGGTTGCAGTGAAGGTGGAGAGAAATTGAGGGATTCAATTCGAGGGATTCAGAATATAATTTGGAGAAGGAGCCGAGAGGACTTGCTAATCAAAGGGGAAAGAGAATAATAAAGGGTGACAAACCTTATTGGCACGAGCAATTGTGTGGATGGTGGGTCTATTTATTGAGACTGGGAAGACTGGAATGAGGGCTCTATTTAGCCACACTGAATTTGAAAGGTCTACTGGACATTGAAATAGAATATCCACTGGGCAGCTGGATATATGAGTTTAGAACTTGGTAGGGATGTCAGAGTTGGTTATATAGATCATACGGAGATGATTTAATGCCACATTTCCAGCAGAGCTGACCGATATAGTAGCTACCAGCCACTTGTGGTTACTTAAATTTAATTAATTAAAATTAGCTAAAATTACAGATTCAGTCCCTCAGTCACACCAGCCACATTGCAAGTGTTCAACAGCCACTGTGACCAGTTGTTAGAGCACTGAACAGTGCAGACATAACATTTCCATCATTGCAGCAAGTTCTTGTGGAAAGCTCTGATCTAAACCTCTTTAGAAATAGTTTATTATGATTGATTTGCCTTGTCTCGGAGGATATGTGTATGAGAGGATGGGAGAAAAAATAAAAGCATGCGTTTTCCCGTTTGGTTTCATATTTTCATTCATAATTTAGACATGTAACAACCATTGTTCCTACTCGTTTGCCCAAATTCTCCAGGTTCATGCTTATAAACTGTTCACAATAATTTTCTTTTTTTTTCTTTCTTTTGTAATATTTTTCTTTTTTAAAATTTATTTATTGGGGTGACAATTGTTAGTAAAATTACATAGATTTCAGATATACAATTCTGTATTACATCATCTATAAATTCCATTGTGTGTTCACCACCCAGAGTCAGTTCTCCTTCCATCACCATATATTTGATCCCCCTTACCCTCACCTCCCACCCCCCACCCCCCTTACCCTCTGGTAACCACTAAACTATTGTCTGAGTCTATGAGTTTTTGTTTCTCATTTGTTTGTCTTGTTCTTTTGCTGTTTTTGGTTTATATACCACATATCAGTGAAATCACATGGTTCTCTGCTTTTTCTGTCTGACTTATTTCACTTAGCATCATACTCTCAAGATCCATTCATGTTGTCACAAATGTTCCTATATCATCTTTTCTTACCGCCTAATAGTATTCCATTGTGTATATATACCACAATTTCTAATAATTTTCAATTTGAAGAGATCAGAGGTCTACATAACTTTTCAGAAGGTAATTATCCTAAGATTTTCAATTGTTCTTTCATTCTAAGTTGCCTAATCACTCCTTTAAAAAGGAGGATGGAAACAAGTGAAGGCAGCAGAGCCCCTCCCTCTGTACTTCTCTCCTCTCCCCGCACTCCACACAGATGCCAAAACAGCAATGATGGAACAGAAAAGCCAACTGTGAAAACATTTGCTTCTACTGTCACAAGGTAGAAAGGAAAAATGCCAAAAAGGAGAGCTGGGAAAAACAGCAAAAGAGCAATTATCCCCTGAAGAGAACATGAAATAAGACCCTACAGTGACCCAACAAAGGAAATGGAAAATAAGATCCAACCACCAACGGGTCAGAGAACACCTCTGTGTGTTGGGGTAATGATTACAAAGGAAAAAAAAGAGCTCTGGGCACTGTGATATTCCAGGACTTCAGCCGGGGACTCCCTGGGTGGTGCATTCTGTAATTCAATTAAACCCTTTGAAAGAACAAGATTCGTGTCTCCTACAGGAACCTGATTCTCCCTGACAACTCTAAGCTCACATAAAGTTCACGAAAGTTCTGACAATAATCCTATAAGTGGTTGATGGGTTGTATTGCATGGGACTCGAGAAGCCCACATGAAACAAGAGGAAACTAAAAGATGACTGCAAAGAAGACCATCTTTTCAGGGACAAAAGTGCTAAGACGAATGATTTGGATACATTTTATTTATGGGAAATGTCAATTTGGATGATTAGGTCTTCATTTAACTTTATCCAGGGATGCCTTCTGCATCAAAGAGGAAATTATAAGTTCAAACTTGTTAAATGGCACAAGCTATTACTGCTTCATGGCAGCCCATGGGACAAAAACGGGTGTGACGCCCAGAGTTATCTCCCCAAAACAGAGAACAGTGCTTTCTCTCTCAAAAAGCCAGCGATGGCTCTCCATTGCCTACAGAGTAAAGTCCAAACACTTTTTCTGGCGAGCACGTTGCTCCATGGCCTGAGCCCTTGGGGAAACCCTTCCCAACCCCTCCTCCCTTGCATCTTTGCACAGCCACCATGTGGTGGCTCCTTGTGGAGAGGTCACTTTGGGCTGGTGGACTCCTCAGTAAGAGGGGCAGAGGTAAGTCTTGAGAAGGTGCCTTGTCCTCAGGATGTCAGAGAACGAGGCCAGAAAGCCAGAATAGAAGCTGACCCATGAAAGGGACTGGAGAGTAGGGAGCAGGCCTAAGCCCAGTCATCAACCCAGAGATGAAGTAGACAGTGAAGGGGGCAGGAATGAGGACAGTGTCGCCAGGTGGGGCTAGACTCTGCAACCATGGTTCCTGAATTGGCCCTGAGACTGTGGCCATCTGTGGGTGCGTTCTTGGCAGTCTATAAGAATGTTCACATTTTATGTTCTCGTGTTAATGAAAATCTTAGTCTGTATTAACATAATTGCAACCTGGATCGTCTGGATGAGCAGCCATAACCCAGTGTGGACCTAAGATTCTGAGTGCCCGTTGGCATCTAGACTCACACAAAGGCCAAATGTCACCAGGAGAAGCTGCCCAAAGCAGGTCGAACAGTGGTTTGAATCAAGTAGCCGGAGAACTGAGTCACCACATGTGTACAGGGGCTAAGCCTGGTGTCAGGCTGAGGACACGCGTGCTGTGTTGTCATCTCTGTGAAGGCCAACTTCATTAGCAGAAGAGTACTAGGAAACAGGCAGTAATGTAGGTGTCTAGGCTCATTTCCAGTCATAAATGGATTGAATACCTATTTAATTAATGTTTTAATAATGCCACAAATCTAGCTTTATCTCCAAGAGAAGCAGTTAGGTTAGCAGAGCAGTCAAGAGGTACCCATAAAAGTGACCGATTGGGGTGGGCTCATGAGCAACAGTGGAATGAAGTCTGAGTATTCATTCCATGCTGGCAAACCTTAAAATTATTAATGTCATTTCAGACAGCAAAATTATGCGAAACAAGGCATCACGTACACTGGAATTTTTCAAGTCCAAATGACAAAATAGGTTAACTATGAAACTGAATATGAAGCTATGCCTTTCTGCTACTTAACCCAAGAAGGGAACAGGCGATTCCATTTCAGGCAAAGACCATCATCATCCATCACATCAGGGTACGACTATTAATTTGGATTGGATTGGTGTTGGTATTGGATTGTTAACATTTTGGTCTTACAGTTATTTAGAAGTTATAAGAACTAATGCAAACTCCTTATGGGATATTTGTACATATTTAAATACTATAATAATAACAACATATTTTAAGTCAAAGAAAAAGAGGGATGTTAGGAACAACACACCAGTTACAAACCATGGCTGTAGAGCCACACAGACCTGGGTTCTGGTTCTGGCTCCTCTCTCTCGGTATGTGACCTTGACCAAGTCACCTCACCTACACCTCAGGTTACCATTTGTAAAATGGGGGTAATAATAGTGCCCATACCATGGATCAAATGAAATATTTATATTGCACTCAGTACAGTATCAAGGTACACTGTAAAAGTCCAATAAATATTAGCTCTTGATTAAAGCCTTCGTTAGTGAAGTAGACAAGGTCCAGGGATTAGGGGGTCTTAATTTCCTTATCTGTAAAATGGGTCTCTTAGTAGGATCTATTTTATATAATTATGAAAGTTCAAAAATATGTTTGTGTATGAATGAATAACCGAGCACAGTACCTGAACTTATAAAATGCTCAATAAAGAGCTGTTACTGTTATCAAATAACTATCGTCATGACTTCTTCAGTCCCTCCTTTTTACTCCTTAACATCAAAATACTCCTCAGCTGCACAGACCATGCCACGTCCACGCCATGCACTCACTGGACTGCATGAGAAGGGAGATCTCAACACAAGGTTCACCTCAACTATTCTCTGTCTAACCCTGAACATCAGGGCTGTCTCTGGTTCTTTCTAAGAGGAAAGAAGTGTGATGACCTATCTATCTTTATCTATCTATCTATCTATCTATCTATCTATCTATCTATCTATCTATCTATCTATCTATCCGCCAGTCCATCTGTTGTCTGTCTACCCCCACTCCCTCATCGGAGTGATATAATGAGACACCAGACAAAATCAAGCCTCAAGCACTATTTAGTGAGCAAATGACCTGGGATGAAAGGCCAGGGGACCTCCCAGCAAAGCACCACCCATGTAGTAAGGACAGTCACATGCCCCCATTCCAACACAAAGCAGCCAATAAGATTTATCAATGTAAATAAATTATATTTAGCCCCACATTCTCCTCCATCTCAGGAGCCCCCATAGCGTCTGTAGTTTGAGTCCAGAGCCCCACACATATAGACAGCAACGCCAGTTTGACAAATTAAATAGATATCAGAGAAGAAAGAATCAGAAATTCCAAGTCACCCTGGAACTAGCAAAACTTCTCTCTTCTGTAAAACTGATATGGCTGCGGAGCTAGGCTAGAACTAAATGCCCTTAATTCTTCCCCTGCCCCCACCCTGACAATAGTTTGGAGGGAGTTTTGAGCCCTTTCCCAGAACTGACACAAAGCAAATACCAAGCACAGATGCTTTCAAAAGGCACAGGTTGGAAGGCACAGCACCTTTCAGCTTTCAAAGGAGAGTGGGCAGAACCAATTCTGGTTGGACACAAGGCACCGTTTTCTGCAGGAATCATCGAAGGCCCCACAGAGCAGCAAATGAAGGGAAAACAGCAGCCCTCAATCAGAGACCCAGGATTTTCAGGTTTCTGTGTTCCATTCAGGAGGCTCAGAGGGAATGACACACCTGGGCCTCTGGGCTGTGCTATTCAGTCACCTGGGAATGCCGCTCAGAGAGCAGAGCATCCCGGCCCAGTGAACCCCTCCCTGGCTCCTCAGACTCCCTGGTCGGGTTTCTATCGGGATGGAGGCCACAGATTTAAAGATGCCCAGAGGGCCTGTGAGTCTGACTTCATCAAGTATCATCATACAGGCCCCTCATTCAGAGTCTTGGCCAGCGGGAGCTGCAAACATGCACAGGAGGGGCCCGCCTGCCAGCCATGGAGTTTGGTGGTCTCCAAGGAGAAGAGCTGCATGGGTCCTCACAACCCAGAAAGAGCCGAACAGGACATCCCCGCTCAGCCTCGGTGCACATGGATCCTAAAGGCCAGATGCTGGGTTTGGGGAGCTTGTTCACAGAAGGAACACCTCTTCAGAGGCGAAAGCAAAACAAACAAGGCACTGCCCTTCGCTTCAGCCCAGATATCTGCTAGGTCTTACATGTTCCTGGACCAGCAATGGGAGGATGATTCCCGAACAGCTTTTCCTCCAGAAGAATAATTTGGAAATACAACAGAAAGCAAACCTGGTGCTATTTCAAAGTAACACTGCTCCTCACACAGCTACTCACACCTGTCCTGGGAGCATACATTTCACACAAATCACATCACAAATAGGAGCTGCCATCATCCTGACAAGAAGGAAGGCAAATTAAACTTCATGGCAGCACAGAGACAACAATCGGACCACAGCAGGCCAACAGCTGGATGAAGGGACAGTGAGCAAGATTCATGAGTTAACATTTAAAAATATAGAGAAATGTACACAGGCACTTTTTATAGAGCAGGGATTGATAATACAGGGAAGAGCACGGCAGAGTTTTTTTGAATATGTGTAAGATAAATCTTGAAAATGGCTACCAGTATTCCATTTCTTTAGTGTCTTTCCTCAGCAATTCATGCAGTATTCTGGCAGTGATGGATACTCAGGTATCCATGTCTGACAGAAAAGCCAAGGTCCGTATGCATGATTTGTCCAGGAGAATTTTTCCACTAGTTAATTATCTTCTCCCACCCTTGAAGTGGTTAGGACTTTTAAAGTGCAGTTTATGGAGCTCTGAATGGATGTTACAGAGAGGTAACTTATTAAGCTGGCCACTGGAGAAACGATTATGAAGCAGATTCTTAACCCCCACTTCCTCCCACCCGTTATTCTCCTATGTGACCCTAAGTTAGTAGCCAGCCCCAGCCCAAAGCGCGTCTTCAGTTACGTTTCAAAGCTTGCGGTGATCTCAAAGAAGCCCTCATGCGAGAAGGCCCCACTGCAGGAGGAATGGGCTGATCTCAACGGAGGATCCCTGCTTTCGCGGCACAGGGGACAGAGCACGTGCACAGACACACACGCCCACCAACGTGTCTCTGGATCGTCATGGTTTAGTGATGGTGATCACGCTCTCGACCCTCTACACAACCTCTCATAGGTGAGAAAACTGCCTTAGACTTAACTACCTTGCCCAAGACCACCACTGGCGAGTGATGGGGCTTGGCTTACATCCACCATTCAGATCCTTCCCAGGGTCTTTCCAGCTGCTGCCACAGCCACACACGCGCGTTCCTGTGTTTGGGGTGGGGTGCACGGCAAGTCCTCAGACACTGCCTTCAACGTGTGCAAATAACATCACGCGGACAACACAACTATGTCTCTAACTCATCTGCAATTCTGACTTTCCAGTTCTAGAGCCGTGATAATGTACTGTTTCAGGTGACTTGAAGGAAAAGAGTCATTGCTGATTTGTCTTCCAATTCATTTTTTTCTACCCAATTATAATGAACATTTATCATCGTTGAAAAGTTATTTTCTTGCAAAAAATGTGAATGTACTTAAACCACTGAATTACACACTTAAAAGTCATTGAAATAGTAAATTCTATACACATTTTACCACAATAAAAATGTTATTTTCTTTCTAAAATACTTGACATAATAACAAGACAGTACTCTTCTGGGGAGTACATGAATTAAAACATATGCTTGAACTAATTTGGATTACATTAACCTCTAAACTGAATTAAAATTGCTTTTGCCCCAGTTACCTCTGACCTACTGGGCAATAATTGCCACAACCAGTGGACACTTCTCAGTCCCTGTCTTGCATCATTTGACACTCCCATCGGCACCTTCCTTTGCTCCCTGGTTATCAGACTATTCTGACTTTCCACTCACCACTCAGGCTGTTCCTTCCCATCTCCCTCAACTGGTCTCCTACCTCCTCCCATTTACTTCTCAGGTTACACAGTCTCTGGGTGACCTCAACTATTCCACAGCCTTTAACTGCTACCTTTACGCTGAATTTTTTTTTTTTTAGGGTTTTCTTTTATTTTATTTTATTGTGGATATTTTATTTAATATTTAATAAAAACTTACAGTGTTGACATCTGCCAGGTACTGTTCTGAATATGCTAAAAACATTAACATTTCATTTAAATGTCTTTTTAATACTTAGACGTTTATCGTTTATATCCCTCACACTGTGTCAACCCCCCTACCCCCATCCGCTATCCGTCTGACATTGCACAGAGCCATTACATTTCCACTGTCTCTAGTCGTAATGCTGTACTCCGCTTCCTGTAAGTATATATATAAACTTGTAGTTGACATTCATTATTGTTCAGCTTCAGCTTCAGATGCCTGATCACTATGCTGAACTTCTGACTAGCCAATCACCTGCTAAACCAATCTCCTCAGACTGTGGTGCGCCTAAGGACTACCAACTCATCATATCTGAAACTGAAGCTGTCCTCACTAAACCTGTTAGAGGAAGGGAGTGGCCAATAGCTCCAAAATCTGCAGGACTTGGAATCAGATGCCTGGGCTTCATCCTTTGCCCCCACCATCTGGAAGGAAACTATCCAGGTGCCCCAGCTAATCACCTGGTCCTCCCCCTCCCTTCTCTCCATTCTTCAATCATCTAGATTGTGGATTCCACCTCCTCAAAGTCTCTCCTTTCTTGTGGCCACGGCCTTTGTTCAGATCCTTTTCCTTCCTCATCTAGACACTGCAATAGCCCCCCAGCTTTTAGCTTGGCCTTCTCCCTTGGTCTGCTCTCCACTACTGTAGCCAGAGTGATCTTCCCAAAACATGCATGTAAAGGTTTGTCTTCCTTGCTTGCGATCCTTCAGTAGTGTGGCCCTGTGCTGAGGTTATGGAGGTCAGAACTGTTGTGCATTGTCCCAGCCTCCTTCCAGGCTTTGCTATTCATGATTCATTCTCTGGGCTCCAACCAGCTAATGACCCACAGAACCCAGAATGCACGAGGCTCCATCAGGCTCCTAATCACCCATAGTACCCAGAATGCACTAGGCTCCTTTGGCCTCTGAGCACACACTGCAAATAGCAAACACCTACCCCCCTACAAAACTCATGGTTCAGGGGTCACTTTCCGACAGTCCAACCAGGGCCTATCCCTGCATCTTTACTCACTAAACTGAGTGTCCTAGAGGGCAGGAAGGAGTGTCTGCCTTTGTGTGCTCAGCATCTGAAAGTGACCTGGTAACATGACTGGTAACTCAAGTCAACCAATTGTTGTTCCCCTGGCACCTAGTAAGCCCTCAAATGTTTGCCAAGAAAATGAGTAAAGGAGAAAGTAAGGTCTTGTGTTTCCATGAGAGTAACCAAAAAAAAACCAAAAAACAAAAAAAACTTAAACTGTCTGAAGCAGACTTTATCTGGAATGACACAGAGTAACACAGTGGCTAACTACATCATTTGAGTTATATGATGGCTTTGCATCACTTGAGTTATATTTTTCTCTGTTCCCTCAGCCAAGATTATGTTTTTTTGTTTGTTTGTTTGTTTGCTTTGTGTTTTTGCTAACAGAAATCTTGGCAAACCAGTAATAATTCTACTTCCCACCAGATGTGTTTGGATGTTTTGAAGAAGTCTGATCTTACTTGGTTTCAAGGTGACTGATTTATGTCCCCTCTCTTTTATTTTGTTTCAAGAATGGAAAAATAAAACAAAATAAAGTCAGTCCAATATTGCTGTCTTACTTCTCCTCAACCCCCTCTTCTAGTCAGCACAGCTTTTAGCTTTATGTCTCATCCGGTCTTTCCAGGCGAGAAAAGGAAATTCTGTAGAGTATAATAGGATTCCTGGAAAGGACCTGTGAGTCTACCAGGCAAAAGTGTGGGAAGAAAGGAGGTGGGAGTGACCAAGGAGGGGTAGGGAAGGTGAAGGTGCTGACATGAGGGCAGGGTCTGGAACCACGGGGAAAACGGGGCTTTTAACCATTAATCTTACCCTGTCATTTCATCTCTTCTCAGGTCACTGTGGTAGATGGCGCAGTAGCCTCACAGAGGCATGGGTGGAAGCCCAGCAACTCTAGTTATTAGTGTGGACATGAGAAGGACACAATTTGGGGGCCAAGCACCCCTGCTTTCATACCCCCTCCTTCCTGGAGCTATGACATTCTCAACACTGAAGGAAGCTTACTAGTTGAGCTTAGAGTTCAAAAGCCATTGAATTCTAAAACTGGAAGGTAGGAGGGAACCAGTGGTTTTCCATTTGGTTTTGTTGTTGTTGTTTTATTTTAACAGCATTATTAAATATTGTCATATAGAATCCATTTGTTTTTGTTTTCTATCCGTTTTCCTCCATAAACAGTTCCAGGAAGGGCGCTCATGGATTCACGGTACATAGTTTGAAAATCCATGCCTTGACTTTATAGAGCAGGAGATAGAAGCTTAGAGATAAAGCAGTTTGCCTCAGACATCGAGTTGGTCCACTGTGGAGCTCACACTACGGCTCAGATATCCTTATTTCCAGATCTTTCCACTTCCCCTTTTAGTGTGATGAACAGCTTTGTTTCAAATGAAGTACTCACACACCACTAAAATTCCAGTCTGGGAGAAATCTAGTCCTTAAGGATACACACAGCTTTAATAACCTCTTATTCTGTGTGGAAAAGACATCCAAATACTCTAATTTTTAAAATGCCAGATATATAAATATTTGCTGTTTTTCCCCTGATTTTGAGATAGGACTATCTTCACTGAATTCAAAACACCCAAAGAACTGTGCATTTACAGCCTTACTTACATACATTTAGGCAGTATATACATGTTTTCTTGCCCGTACTTTTGGACAAAAGAAAAGTGGGTGCATGGGTCTCAATAATGCAACACAGCCACTTTTCCTCTGACATCATTTTCCCATTTTTAACATGCAGATAAGGTTAAATATCCTTACAAGCCCTTACAAGACATACAGGGATTTCATTTTTTTTTTTTTCAGAGAAAAATCTTGCTATAAATCCAAGTTTGGGCTAATGTGTAAGTGGGAGAAGTTTAATAATTTTTATTTGAAGAGCTGCCACAACTTTGGGAAAGATTATTTCTCAGTGGCATCTTTTGGTTCCCTGCTGGACAACTCACCCCTCCAGTCTCAGACCAATGAGCAGCACTGCCCTTACTGGCTGCCACACTGTCCCCATCCTAGGAATTAAAACTTAATAACCAGAAGTTCTGCTGTGACTTAACATTTCGTCGTTACGCCAGGAGCTGTGATTCCTCAGAAGTGTGACAGAGAGAAGACGGATGGTAGAGGACAAACGTTTCAGTACTTTTTTGCTTATACATTTACTCCTTTGCTTTTCACAGTGTGTCTGTCTGCAGGGTTAACAATGTGATTCCAGTGAAGAAAAAGACTGATGGAGAAACATCAATCTGCTCTGATTTTTCAGCCCTGCCAGGCTGAACCTGGATATAACTGAAATTCTTCTGAAGCTTTTAAAATATATATAAAATTGTTTGTCAAAGGCTTTTGGTAAACTGTGACTCATTTCCTTGGTGGAGAGCCCGTAGAGCCGGTCCCACCAGAAGAACAGGGTATAGCTCCCAGGGCTTGCTTGCTACCATTGGGAAGGCCCAGGTAGGTATCTGAAGATTGGCAGAGAATGGGTGGGGGGGAAGGTGGGGGAGGGAGAGAAACAGACCTATGCATTATGATGACCAAGTATGCATTCATATGAACTTTCCCTTCACCCAGATGCAATGCAAATATTTGCTCCCCAGTGAAGTGAAGCGCAATACAGGTGAAGTCACTTATACTTGACAGCAGCAATCTCCATTCTCCTAATCCCACAGCTCAACAATCTCCATGTTATTCATCCCACAGTTCAGTAACCACATGGAATAATTTGGTTCAGTCGATTTTTAAAAAATGTGCAGCACAGCTTTGATGTTTAATAACCCTCTAGACCGAAATATGTTCCAAGGAATATTAGTTCAGAAAAACATCAAATGATAGCAATATACACAATAGTGAGGAAGAAAAACTCACCCTACAACAGCATATTAGAAATTACTCAACTACATCAGTGAGAGACTAAAACCATGTGAGAAAGAGAACATCACCCCACCCAGAGCAAACTCAAGATTTTTCTGACTCTATTTACCAGTTAAGACTTGGCTTCTGATTTTGCAAAGTAATCAGTAACTTAGTCACCCGTGAAATTTCTGGTCACTCCTTGATTATATATAAAATTCATCCAATTATTTAGGCTGTCTGGATGTAAGGAGGGTTATTATAATGAGAATACGAAGCTTTGAGAGAATTTTTCAATATAATTATTCAGTGTTTCTAGACAAAAAAAAATGAAGAACAAAAAAATTGACATTCATTTGCTCATAGTAACTAAGGTATGGTGTCTGCCAGCAAAAAAGTAATGTTATTTCAAATTAGGGTGGAGGGTGGGTTGTTAATAGTGGGGAGGAGGATCAAATGAGGAGAAAAACTAAAACAAGTTTTAGATTTAAAAAATATTTCTCTCCCACAGGACTTAATACATCAAACATCAAACCAAATTAAAAGGCAATAATCTCTCATTGGCCTCTTTTGAAGAAAGACACATCATAAACAATATTTATTACCCTGCCTATGATGTTATAAATTCTAGTTGGAAAAAGAATTCATACCACCACAAATCATGTCTGTCTATTTTGAAAACTGATTCTTTAGTTTTTGATAAGACTTTATTTTCATAAATAAATAGGGAAGTGTGATCGATTGCTTCTTTTCTTCGTCTGTGGTTCCCTGCCCCTTGCTCAGCTAAGACTTTCCATCCTTTTTTTTTTCCATCCAGAGGTAAAGGGATACAATTAAGCCACTGATGTAGCCCAAGTGTATTTAATTATTTCAGAGTCTCCTGATGGCCTCAGAGGCAGGCAGGAAGCACGACTGCAGCGCCACACAAACCCTCTCAGCTTCCCTGTTCTCTCTCGCTCTTGCCAACGTACATGCTGCTGCCGTGTAAAGATTCCTGGGGAAGAAGCCAATAGTCTCTAGTTTGTGTCCTAATTATACAACCAGGTCTTCTTTTGGTGAGTTCAAGGAAACAAAAGTAAAGGAGAGAGTATTTAACTGAAATGTACCTTAGAAAAATTCCAAAGAACAAAGAAAACCTTAAGCGGCTTTGTACATAAAGCAGAAAACTTTCTCAAGTCAGCAGCATTTCTCAAAACTCAGAGTCCACCCTCATGGCAAGCCACACGAGAGTCAGAATCTGCAAAAATCATTACTTTCCCTACTTACACTGCCAAGCACCTGCAAGACTAAGAAAAGAATGATATCCAGTTCTCTTTCGAGAAAGTACAGATCTTTCCAGCAGATGCATTAAGTGAGATAAAAACATTATGGTTGAAGGGGTAGAAAAAGTCAGGACCATTAAAAATGTATCTTCCAAATAATCAATGACCCCAAATTTTAAACTTTTCTTTAGAGTCAAGAAATACTTCAACCCTGTGACCTAGATTATCAATTTCCTTTAAGCAAACAAATTCTTAAGTGTTAACTGAGCACATACACTACTGGTGTATAAAAAGCTAGAAATAGAAAGCACACTAATCTGGACATGAAAAGTCATCTGCCCTATTGACTGGGACGCTGTCTCTTAATTTCTCATTGCCAGCCTCTGTCTTGATCCAGGATTGCCAGAGACATGGGCTGCCCCAGCCAAGCACACACCCTATGCTACCCCAATCCCATCTGCCCATCACAACTTTATTTCCTCTTTTTGATTCTCCCTTGCCAAGCTTGGATCCTCTGCCATCTCTCAATCAATATTCCCTTCTTTATGTTGTTTAACTATTATCTCAATGAACTTCAAGTAGTCATTTATGTCCTTTTGCTTTATTTTAATTTTACTATGCCAGATATTGTATTAGCTCAGACAGTGGACCACTGGTTGATACTTGGAATTTTTCATTACAATGGTATTTGTGGTGATGTTTCATTTGTAATCCCAATCTAAGAAAACATAACTATTTATGCTCTGCTTTATTTCAGAAATAAAAAATTTAAGGTTGCTTACACAAATACATACAATAAAATAACACTTAAATTATGGAAACAGGAAAACGGGACAAAGGAGAAATTCAAGTAGGAAAGTTCAGATGAAATTAGGAGGCCAGAATTTAAAACTCAGCTTGTGAGGCCTATACACATGCTAGGTCAGAATTCAGGCTTGCTAAGCTTCCTAGCAGTCAGTGGAAAGAGACAGACTCACTTATATAATTGGCTGAAATACTATGGCCTGCTGGTCAAATCCAGCTCACTGTCTGTTTCTGTAAATAAAGTTTTATTGGAACATAGTCACACCTAATCATGTACATATTATTTATGGCTGCTTTCACGGTACAATAGCAGAGTTGAATAGTTGTGACAGAAATCTGCAAAGCCTAAAATATTTACCTGGCCTTTCATAGAAAAGAAGTTTTCAGATGCCTGGGTGCCTATGAGATAAAAGCAAAGCAGTGTCTGAGGGCAAGCACATTCTTTGTATGGTTCTGAAATGGAAGAGAACTTTCTACTATAAAGAACTCACTATATAATTCCCCCAAAATGCCCTTAGTTTCATTTTTTTATATATAGTAAATATAGCAACAGGCTTCCCAGGGCCAATGGCAGGATATCACAACACAAGTAGTAAAACGATCCTATGTGAGCCTGAAATGACGCAATGCAGGAGAAATTCTCTCCCAGTCTGGCTTAATTCAGGGAGGGTCTGTGGAGGCGAGAGCCAGCTGTGTCGCCCTTTTCTACCCTCTTCCCTATCATAGGCAGGCATGGCTAATGGAGCAAGGTATTCTCTCCAGCTGAGCCCCAAAGTGTCCTCCAAAGTCCTCTCTGAGTTGCCTGGCAGTCCTGAACAATCATTAGCAGTTGGCATGCAAGATAAAACCGATATGTCATCTTTGCTTTAAGGCAATTTTCCATTAACATCCTCTCCACTGAGTTTGATAAGTACTGGGGTGGTAAGGGTGAGATTATTTCTCTGCTAAGTTCCTGAAACACAGCTCTATTCTGTTTTGCCTGCAGAGCTGTCCTCTTCGATGGTCGTCCACAAGGAAGCACCGCATCGACATCTTCCCATGAGAAGCAGGAGCCTCACGAGGACGGCTGCCTGGAGAGGACCCCGGCACGCCAGCACACATGTAGGGCCACAGAGTATCTGAGAGCAGGGCCCGGCGTCTCCTCAAAAACGTTGCGGAGAACCTGGTCCTCTGCACAGACCAATGGGTGGGTAGGGCCAGAGAACAGCAAAGGCATTTTGTCTGGAAACATTCAAGCCCAATACCCATGTTGTTTGTTCAAAGAAACAAAACCTCCAAAACAGCCATGACCTAGACCCACTGACCTTGAACACATACTATATTCCTAAAGAACACCCCTAAAATACAGGTTTCCAAAATAATGCAAATAAACTGGAAACAGTTCAGTGCTGGGAAGGAATCACAAAACTGCTGACTGTGGCTTTAGAGAATACACCTGTAGCCTTTCTCTCTGCCCATTTCTTCTTTGTGACTATAAAACTACATTACAAATTGATTGAATTTCTATTCTATATAACTGGGGAACAAAAATTCAGGTTATCTAAGTGTTACCAAGTCTTTAATGAGTAAATTTAGGAGAATCAGAACTATTCTTATTTGACCTTACTGAAAATTGTTACTTAATCAATAACTGACTCCTACCCATATTGTCAAAGGGAAGGAAAAAAAAAAACATATTATAAATCATCTTATATTATTCCTAACAGTTCTTGGTGATTAAAAACCATAAAACTAGAAAATAAGTAAAACATTCATGCTTAAAACCTTCCTTTTCCTTATGGGTTTGTGGCTGTGTTCTAGAAAACACAAACTACAAAGAAGTGAAACATAAGCATACTTGACAGGGGAGTTAATACAGCCAACAAACATGATGGATTAATAGAGGAAATTTTTCTTCACCCTAAAAAGAAAAGAATACTAACAAATATTGCCATTTACTCTTCCAGTACCAATGCTTAGGGTTCAAGTTCAGACCACTTAAGGTTACACATAGGCACATGAGAATGTGGAAAATTTGGACTCTAGATAGCCTCACATGAAAAAAAAATTAAGAAAAACTCTTAAAGAGTCAATCAAAACACTGAGCCCAGACCAAATAGTAGCAGGTAGGCTTTTCTGGTAGGCTTTTCTGGATCCAAGTACAGGGATGCTCAACTACATACTAGATTTGGAAGAGCACAGAATATCAACATAGAAAATTCTAGAGGAAAGCAAAAGCCCCTCCATATCAACCACGGGCTGATCCCTGCTTCTCCAAGCAATTATGCAACCCTCTGTGTTCTTTGATGTTCCCTGAGCCCAAACTGGAGATCAGGACAGAGTGGGTGTTGGATTACAGTACCTGAGAAAGCTGTTTCACAACAGGTGAGGCCATTAACGTTTGAGCTTCCAAAAGACTGCCACCCCAAACCAGCATGCACAGCACCCTCCCAGAACCTCAGAGGCAGCAGCAGTGTTTTTGCTAATTTCTTCAAGACTAGTTGTGAACGCTCCTACTTACGTAATGCATACAAGGTGAGAATTATCCCAGCCAGGCAAAACCCTTCAAAGAACCTGAGTGTGCTGAACATTGTCACATTCACTGACAGCGCCACGGTCAGTCCAAAGATCAGAATGAAGATGATGGAACACAGCAGCACAGGCCGCCGGCCGACCCTGCGTATGGAGAGGGAAAAAGTTAGGAGTCATCATTAAACAGGCCCATCATGCTAGACGCTGAAACTCACTATCCAGCAGGCACTCAACAGATGTTGAATGAGTCTTCATACCATTGAGACCCACTTTGGGGGATCTAGGGATAGAAAGGCCCTGAGGGGAAATAGGGCCCAACCCCCCTTGTTCTATAAATAAAGGGGCATAGATTAAATGGGCTACTGCATAACAGAATTGAGACAGGAACCCAATTCCTGTTGGCAAGTCTATTTCTGAGTATACAGGAGGATAATTCAAGGCAAGAGTAATAAAATCAATAACAACTCCCCAAACATAAACCTTGACACACCCAGCAAAAAATGTCTTGAGAAATCACTGACCTTTGGAATTGACTCCAAAATCAACAGACATTGAGCGAAGCATTTTATTTCCTTTCTCAGGGCTGGTAATTGGTCAGGTACCTGACCTCACATGCAGCCTATCAGAGCCAGGGCCAAGCCAGCTGTCGATGTGTTTCAATTATATGATGAACAGTAATTTTTAAAGGATCACCGACTACACTGAGATAGTGTGAACTTTAAATTATGGGTGTGGACCTGAAAGTGAAGCCCACCAGGCAGTAAGGGGTTGGTTGGAAGGCGCTCAGTCCACTGTGTTTCTGGAAACAGCAGTGCACAGACTAGGCTGGCGGATCACAGGGCGGTGCATGGTTGGCTACCACTGTGGGTTGACATGCCTCTAGGTGCGGCTGGAAGGACGGGTGTGTATGTGTGTGTGTGTGTGTGTGTGTAGGGGGACGGTCCACGGGAATAGGAAGTCATTAGTTCTCCATCCTTTCCTTGCTCACCTTCCAGATTTTTCATCATCAATTCGTTATGGGGGAAAAAAATCTCTGACTTACAAATTAATATAGCACAACCAGCTTGAACCAGAAGAATAGTTCATGGAGATATTGGAGCAGTGGACTCTATTTGCCAAAGGAAGAAAATCCATGCCTGGTACCCTAAACGGTAACTGAATAGCTTGAACTCGCCTAGACATACTATAACAAGACATCTACATAAAAACAAAATACCCAGAAAAGGCAAATAGAGAGAAAGAGAAAGTAGATTCGTGGTTGCCTAGGGCTGGGGGTGAGACTGAGGAGTGACTGTAGGTGATCACAAGATTCCGTTTAGGGAGATGGAAATGTTTTAAACTTAGAATGTGGTAATGATGGTATAACTCTGTAAATATACGAAAACTCACTGAATTGTGCTCTTAAAACAGGTGAGCTTGATGGTATGTAAATTATTTCTCAATAAAGCTGTTAAAAAAAAAGCATGCCCACTAACACATGGTTGTGCCCTATGAAGGAGATTGATGTAATTTCATGAAGATTTGGGGGCGGGACCTACAGGACACAATTTTATTCAGAATTTCTTAGGCTTCTAACATTGCCTGTAGTCACGTTGGGTTTAGTGATGAGGCCAAACTATGAGAGTAATGCCAATGTAAGTCAACAGTCTTGTCAGAGATTTTAGCCTTTTCCTTCCCTTGACTGGTGCTGGAGTCATTGAGCCCTTGTCAGGAAAGACAATAGGTAATTTTGTCCAAACCTAGCAAATTTATAGAAATAAATTTAAAATATAGCTTAGTTTGTCTCCTAAAATGAAGGAAAACAAAATCTAACTTACCCCGTTTTATTTCCTTTTACATCCCTTGTCTGTAAAGTGGGGGTAACCATCCTACTTCACATCACAGCTTTATTGAGACAATGAGAGATGATGGACATAATTACAGTGCCTGGCACAAAGCAAATAGTTAAATGCTGTCTCTCTTATGATTCCTTTCTGCATGTCTACATCCCTGATGCCCACCAAACATGGTTTCCCTGTTCTGATACTTTAGAAAATATCCTTGATTTTTTTCAACCTGTAGAAACTATTCTAAATCTGTCCCTCCCAAATGGTTGCTAAAATCAGTAAGTAAAAATTATTGTTAGGAACTGTGGAGCAAATATGATCTTCAAAGTCAGAGCACTCTGGCCTTGAACCCAGGCTCATCACTTATGAACTTTGTGATCTTGAGAAAGACCATGCTTGTCCAAATGAGCCTCATGTTTTCTTTAGGAACGGCCAGTCAATGCTGACCTGATGGGGTTGTTGTCAGGTGTAGATAAGTACAAGTGATTTAGCAAGCGTTGAACACATGTTAGTTGTAACTACTAGAGTTTTAGTGTGAACTGGTTCCCCCCAGAGCAGAATCCCTTCGCAGATGACTGGTAAAATCACACTCCTAAATCTGTAATGCAGAGGGCTTTATGAGTCAGGCTCTGTTGTGGGCAGAGTAATGGCCTGAAGGACGTACTAGTCCTAATCATCAGAACCTGTGACTATGTTACCTTTCATGGCAAAAGGGGCTCTGCAGATGCGATTAAGGTTAAGGACCTTGAGATGAGGTGATTATCCAGGTGACTCCAATCTAACTCTCTGGCAGCATGAGAAGGAGCTGACTGACCTTTGCTGGATTTGAAGCTAGAAGAGGAGCCACGAGCGGAAGGAACGTAGGCAGCCTCTAGAAGCTGGAAAAGGCCAGGATACGGATTCTCTCCTAGAGCCTCCAGAAAGTGATACAATTGCCAGAACCTTGATTTTAGGCTTGTATGAACTACAGGACTGTAAGGTAATTTATCTAAGCCACCAAGTGTGTGGTAATTTGTTACAGCTGCCATAGAGAAATAATACAGGATCTCAACAGGAAACATGTCTCACTCAAACAAAGTAGTTTGAGATTTTAATAAAGGGATTATTTACCAAAGGGTGGGCAAGCTTTGAGAGAAACCTTGGGGCTATTAACAGCAGGGGGCTTGGAGGTACGATGGTCATGGAACCCAGAGAGAGAGGCTGTGTGTGGAGGGGCCTGAGGGAAGCAGTCAGCTCTCCTCGGCCCTGCAGAGATCATGCTGGGGATTAAATGCCTCCTCCTCACTCTCCTCTCTCCCTCAGATCTCCAGCTGGTGTTCCCTCCTCCCAGCCAGGCTCGGCCAGGAGCTAGAGGGCAAGGGGTGTTCTGGAGCAGCCCAAGAGGGCCAGCCTCCCAGGGCCGGCTGGAGAAGGGTGCGGAGGGCTCCTGGAGCGAGAAATGCAGGCCATCTGGCAAGAACACCAAGGATGGAGGGGAAGGATGGGCTCTGGTGAGAGCCCCTGACAGGGCTGTTCCTCTCATACATCTAAACTAACACATTATATGATAACACATAATGCATATCCCCAAACAAAATGTGTGTGGAAAACAATAACTTTTAAAGAAAAAAAGTGTACTGCTTAAGTTTTATTATGCTGACTGCAGTCTTAGAAAGCTTAACCTACGACTTGATCAACTTCCCTACGCAGCCATGAAACGGGTGCCAACAGCTGTGAAATCTGGAGTTCCCTCTAAATGTATTCATTTCCTTTCAAGCAAGGCTCTAGCAGGGAGTAAAATGCCAAAAATAAATACGGGTGGAAAACACCAAACTTTCAAACTGGAACTGAGGCCCACTCAAAATGTTCCAAGGCCACAGCATAAAGCCTTCTGCGTGGACTGTCCGGCACGCATGCCCACCCATCACAGATCTTTGGAAAAGCAACAGCAGTGAAGTGAATTTGCAACAGCACACTCTGGTTACTACTGAAGGAAGACCCCAAACTCTTCTATTTGTTGTGCCCAGGCCTGGTGAGATAACGGAGGCCAAACAGCATGTATGTGCAAGAAGAAATTACAAAACAACCTGTAAGCAATTTAAACCCCGTTACAGGCTGATATTAATAGAGGTGCATTTTGCTTACACTATTAAATCATTGAACGTGGACACTAAAACCTCAGTCAAGTCTGCATATTTTAGGAAGAAGTGATGTGGATTATATTAGTATATATCTTCCTAACCTATTTCAATGCAGATTTCCTGGAAAAACAAATCCTCGTGGTTAAAATATTCAGATTAGAGTATCTTTTAGATCAGTACAGCTTTGAAAACCTTTATAAGCTCAAGTATTTGGGTAAAAATAAAACAAAACTGTGCATTCCCCCCACCCCACCCCACCCAAAAAAAAAAAAAAAAACCTCAAAAAAACCTCAAGGAGGCCCTGGCATAGGTTTCCAGAGGTCCTTTACAGCTTCTCTGTTCCTGTTCCCAGGAAATGTGTCCTTATGAAGCATTTACAAATGATGACTAAGCAAATTCTGAACACACAGGAAATCACACTACATGTTAATTCAAGAAACTGCCAAACAGATGCTAGTTTTTGGAAAGAAATCTCCAGAACTTGAAAGTGGTGTCAGAGCTCCTCTGGGCTCCATCTGCTGCTCTGTCCCCCCAGGCTCTTGCTGGAGCACCTCAGCCAGCTTTCTCAGCTAACCAGGGTACAGAGGGCACCACCAGCGAAGCCACAGGCAGTGGAGTTTGCTCGTATCACTCTTGGCTCTTATTATGTCATTGGGTCCAAGACGTATGTCCTTATTCACAAAAAAAGTTCCTTTAAAGATAAAAGAATATCAAGGGGGAACAGCTACCCATGCCTCTCCTTGAGCAGTCCCATTACTTGAAAACCCTGTCAACATCGAGCAATTGCCTCCCTGCTCAGATGTGTCACTGCTGCTGCCCTTGTGCCTGCAGAATGCCTTAAATAACAGTGTTGCGGCACACTCGGGAAGAAGCAGGCTCTGAAGTCATGGGGCTGAGTTTTAAATCCTGGCTCTCCAATGTAAAAGCTGAGTGAACTTGGGGATTTCACTTAGACATCTGTGCGTCTGTGTTTTTCACTCTAAGACAAAGGTAGTAGTAGTAGTAGTGCCTACCTACCAAGTGCTGTGAGGATGGGATATTTTCATGTTTGGAAATATTTAGCATAGTGCCTGGCAACAGTCACCAGTCAGTGTCAGCGGCTAATACTATCGCTGTTATCATTACCATCTCTGCTGCCATGTCGCCCTCCCCACTCCATCTTACCAAGCTCATCACTTCATCCTGCATCACACACTTTGCTTCAGACCCTCAGACCTCTTCATTCACCCAAGTAAAGCATAGTCACCCCCACCTGTGGACACTATGCTTCTTCTGTCTGCAATGCTCATCCGTTATCTAAATGCAGTCCACTTTTCAAGGTTCAGCAGCCCATGGACCCTACAGAGGCATCTCCTGGCCAAGCACCTACAAGGACTGTCCTTCTCTAAAATCCGTGTGACATCAGCACAACCCTACCCATTAAGTTCACACGGGCGAAGAGTCTCTAGGTCCTCCCCCCATTTTTTGGATGCGTCTTGTACACCCAACCCCTCAGGGCCCAGCCCAGAAAGCCCCGAATCTATATCCTCAGGCTTTTCCTAACTAAACACTGTCAGGAGGAGATAGGGCTGCAAGATGCTGGCTGGTTTGGCTAGATTCTAGCAGCTAGAGAACTGCAATGAATTTAAATTCTCACTTCAAAAGGGTCTGTTATGTGTACTGGCCAATTCTTTTCCTTCTGAATTCTCCAGGTGACTGCTTTGGCCTTCTGTTCTGGAACTAACACCAGGGCAGAGAAAAGACTCAGTAACAGTAACTAACACTGACCACTCCTCTTTAGCCAGTAAGGGCTTGCTGTGGCTTCCAAAGGATTGTGCGGCAGGCGTGTTGGTACTCACCAGTCAGCAATGCATCCAGTTATTAGGTAGCCAAAGATTAATCCAACCAGTAAGGAGAACTTAGCGATATGGACCTTCCAGGCATTATCACACACAAGATCCCACTAGAGAGGGGCAAATAGAAAATAAATCAGAGAGAAACATACACAGATGCCAGGCATAGTCAATCATAAGGGCAATACAATAACTGTGGTAAGGATCATGACACTCTTTGCAGAGCCAAGTCAGGCATACCAGTGAGTCTCTTCAATGTTTTTGAAAATCCAATGAGAAATATAACTTGCTCACAGAAGGCAGTGTAACGTTTTAGTCCAGGACAGATTATAAAAGTCTGCAGGCGGTACTCTCATGAAATCTGGGACGTGTGTTCCTTCTGTGCCAGCTACCACAGGAAAGGTAACCCAAGGGAGAGGGAACAGCCACGCAGGCCGGCGTTTTTGGTCTCAAGCACGCTTCTCATTGGCAGAGCTGTCACACAGCCTAGGACACGGGCAGGCCCTGCCAACTTTTTGCACCAGGTATCATAATGACATGAGGAAATTAAAAGCAATTTTTGTGTTTCCATCCCCTAAACTCCCCAAACTTCGTAAGTAGTCTTAAAAATAAAGACGGTTAATGGCAAATGTTGAAATATCAACTTTAAGCATTCGTATTATTTTCCTTGTAAATATCCCTGTGTTTTCCCATGTTCTACTCTAAAGCTATTTGCTCCACTTGGAGAGAAATGCAATCAATTAGTGAATACAGCATTTAGACTATTTTTGCAATTAAGTTTTATTATTTAATAAACAAATGAAAATAACCCTCCATTTTTTTTCTTTTCTCTTTCTGCAGAAGGAGGAGAGAAAGCCATGTTTATTCCCTCGAAGGGATCTGTGTCCAAGTGGATGCATGTGATGGCACAGCACTCGATCCACAAACAGCTGAATGACATCTGGGTCCCAGGAGCAAAAGAACAGGGTCTGTGCTGGTGACACTATAAAGACTGCAGTCCCCCACCCATGTCATCCCATCAGTGCTACAGATGCCCTCATTCTGGTGGAAAGAAGTGGCTAAAGCTTGCAGTTCTTGGAAGCTTCAGTCACTCCAGGTCAGTAGAGATGGCAGGAGTGGAGAAAAAAGCTGGAGAGATGCACGACGAGGTAGGGGAGTGGGGCATGTCAGAACAGAAGGAGTTCTGGAAACAGAAGCAGGATTTGTAGAGTGGGCACGGGCTATATGGAAGGCTCTGGGCTGAGACCTGGTCTTAGCTGTGTCTTCTTCCACATCTCTCCCTTGTCTGTCCATCTTGAGACTCAGAGTACCATGTAGGGGATCCTTAAAGGGCATTGTAAACTTGGGTCCACCCTGCCCTCCACCGTTTCCAGATTTCTGGAAAGCCTGATGGAGGCCCAGGAGTCCTTAGCTGTGGGTCTTAGCTTCAGTGGGCTTTGGAAAAAGCTGATCTTCTGTATGAGTCATTGCTGAGTAAGGCACCAGGCCCAGACAAAGCAGGAAGGCGGCTGCCTGTCACACTGTTCCCTGGACTCCTTGGGACACATACATGATCACCGATGCCACCAAGGTATGTTTGACTTTCCAGAGACCTGGGGCAAACTCCTCTCCCCCATTCGCTTCCACAGTGGTGGCCACACCAGGCTCAGGAAGAAAGGGAATGCAAGCACAGACTGCACACAGCTTTGTCAACAGGGGATAGTTTGGGGTTTGTTGTTATCAGGGTTTTATCATGTGTCTGGGGAGCAGGACCTGCTGGTCGCACAGAATCTTATCAGTAAGAAGTCAGACACAGGAGCTACTGAGATGGGTAACTTCCTCCTAGGTCTAGCCCAGGTCTTCCAGGTATGCTCTAGGGGCGGGTAGCACCAGCGTCTCCTGGGAATGTGTTAGAGATGCAGACTCTTGGGCCCCATCCTGAATGAGAAAGTGAAATTTAACAAGCCCTCTAGGTGATTCTTATGCCTGCTCAAGTCTGAGAACCACTGGCTGGCTCTGCCATGCTGTCTCCCTGTCATTTTGAAAACAATGAATGAGTTTGCAGCCCCGGGATGGGGTTCAAACAATCAACTCGCAAAAGAAGCGAGCTGCCAAACGCTGCATGAATCAGACACAGCAGCACTGGCTCCTGTTCTTGGTGCAAGTGCAGGATTATAAAACCAGATTATGAGTTAAGTGGGCTTTTGCTAGCAAGCCTGGAAAACCAACATTCATGTAGATATTGTTTCTAGGAGAAAATTTCATTTTTAATAATAAACACCTTTCATGGTGCAACCTATCTCTAACTTCAGGAATGCAGGCTCTGCCTATAATGTGAATTATAGTATCATAACTAACAGTGTGTGTACATTCTGCTTCCCCAGCTGGGTTTAAGTATTGAGGCCATGTCTAAATTGTTTTCTCTCCTCTTTGGCCAGCACTGGAACCTGCCCACAAAGGAATCGATTCCAAGAGTAAGAGCTACATCTGTAAGCACACGCGGTCCCAGGTTGTGCTGAGGAGGACAGCACCAGTTGTTGGCTGTGGGGCAGAGAATCATTCGCTCAGGCCTCCACCCAGACTTCCTACTGATGAGTTTACCTGAGGTTAAGTGATGCAAAGGTGCACATTATACTTATATTAGATGGCCAGGAAACAAAAGGAGGTTTTTATAAAAGCGTTCAGGGAGGTGGGGGAAATTGCCAAAACTGTTGTGAGCTCAGCCACCTAAATAATAACTCTACCTGGGTTTGGATAGCCATGACCCAATTTCGTTACTACCTACCAAGATGTTCGGCCACCTCAATGCAACCTCTATCAATTAACAACACTGGAGTGGAAAATTAAAACCGTTGAGAGAGACAGACCGCTTCCACAGCCAGTAAGAAAAGAAAGCCTGGTTAGAAGAATCTGCAGGCATCACTGTTCTCAGCCTGGGGGCGGGGCCACAGAATCCGGGACTTGCTGCACCAACCCCATCAATTAGGCATAAAAGTACACAGTATTTCTCAGTCAACAAGCAAACTGACTCTGGCCCTAGCAGGTTCCCCAGGATGAGATTCCCCATGCCTGGGGATCTGCCTGTCACAACACCCTTGAAAGAAAGCCTGCAGGCCCATTCTGAGAATATTCCACAAACTGGGTGGGGTGAGGCTGGCAGCACCATTGCGATAACATCCCTTGTTTGCTTTCTACTTTTGTACTGACAAAAATGTATTGGGAAAAGAAAATATGTTCAGACATAATATTATCTTCAAAAAAATCTCAGAAGTATGAGGAAGCTTTGAGATTACCTTGCTCTCGAAATTTGTTTGCTCCACTATGGCAATTGGTCATTTTACTAAGCAAAGGCTAAGGGACTTTAAAAAATTTAAACCATGTAAAGCCAGGACTTAATGTATGGGTTTTGTCTCTGACATTGCTCTTGTCACCTCCCTCTTCTTCTCCTGCACCCTCACACATCAAATCAGTCACCTCTTCCAGAGGATTCTCCCTTTCAAACATACCCCACAGTCCATGTCTACCCCAGACAATCTGATTTATAGGCACTCGGTCGGGGCTCACTCCCCACCCTTCTGATGTGTGGGCTGGAAGGCTAAAGAAAAACCACCTGCAGACTCCCTTACAGCTAAGGCTTCAAATGTGGTTCAGACTTTGCCAATCAGCTGCATACCCCATAACTTTCAGTGTACAACCTAGTTCTAATTTTTGGTATGACTTGAATTAGGAAGAGTGTGAAGTGGGGAATAAATGGGACACCCGTTTTGCTGGTGAGATCTGGCAGGGCTTGGTCTGGAGGTGATGCTGGAGCCAGCGGTTGAACAGTGACTGACTGATTCCCCAGCCTCCTGCCTGGGGAGCTGTTCTAGGAATCCTTCTGGAGGCCTGGCTTTCAGCTCCTCCTACAATTTAGTGAGGACTATTCCTCTGTCTTCAATCCCTAGCTCCTTAAATACCCAGAGTAGTTTCTGGTATCTGCAAATTGCTGAACCCTATTCCCTGATTAAATTTCCTTGGGATGGAGTTTGCAGGAGAACAGGATGTAGGCCATGCCATCAGCCTCCCTTCGTGAACTAATACAAGAGTCTCCATGCATTAACTCTGGCCTTCCTCAAATCCATTCCCTGCAGAACAATAAAAACAATCCTCTAATTAGGCATATAAACACTTCATCAGCAGTTTTAACAAGATCATAAAAGTGTTCAAGTCCGGCGGTTTTTTTCTGCGCCATTGTTCCAAGACCAGGGACGTTCTGTGGTGATGCCACGTGATGCTGGGGAGCCATTACTAAATGGTGAGAAAACTGACCCTAAAAAGTGTTCTCAATTTCAGTTGCACATGTTCCGTTAATAAAAAAAAAAAGCAGAGGTTACAGAAAACCTCATAGACTTTTTTCTACCAGTATGTTTTTAAGGATAGCTAAAAGAAAGGAAATAAAATTTATATTACTTTCAAAGGAATAATCTAATTGCTTGGCTTACCAGAGAAATATTCACCAAGGAAACTAAATGAAATTTCTAAAGAACATGGAAAATAAATGTGACGTAAGGAAAACAATCTTATTTTCAGCAATAATGAATATGATAAGTAAGCTGTAAAACAAGAACATATAAAGGAAGGAACATAAAAACATAAGAGAACAAAAGACAAAGGACATAAAAACATTGCAAGGAAACAGATTACTTATCCAATTTTGAAGTGGAGATGGAATCCCTAAGGATAAAAACGAAGGGGAAAAATCTACCTAAGGAAGACTGATAGGTTTTATAACAGTTTAACTGTTACTACTTATTATTCATTTTAGTTATTTGAAACTTCAATGCATCAAAAATACCATAAACAAAATTATAAAGACACAATTTTGTAAAATATATTTAGGGGATCAGAATATGCCGCCCAAAAGATGCACTTTGGCATAAGAATGATTTTCAGCTGGAAGCAAATGAGAGTCAAAGTCCAGAATGCTGACCATTACACCATGGAACCTGCTGCAAATGAGAATCAACAGAGGCAGAAAGAAGCCTTCTCAGAGCTTCCATTATCTGACAAAAAGCAGAAACTTCTGAGAAATGAGGGCTGCCATGAATCCCCTCTCCTGGGGGAAGTTTTATGGCCATGAAAAAGAGAAAGTCGTCACTGAGATGGGTCTCCAAACAAACTTTATTAAACTGACTGTTATTTTCCATTAGTTTCCCCCATATATGTATCTTCCAAGGTTTGCTGCCCCTAAAAGTACCTTTACCTTTGACTTGTCACTTCTCTAGAGATTTATTGTTCTTTTGTTAAGATGCTATGCAAGCCCAAGTTCTAACCATCCCTTTGAGTTACTCATCACATGTTATTATAATAAACTCTGGTTTTTCTTGTTAATCTGTTTTTGTCAGTCTCATTTCCAGGGCCCCAGCCACAGACCTTAGGACACTAGAGGAAAACATTTTTTTGTCCTCCCCTGCAATATTCACAGGGTTAATATCCTTAATATATAACAAGTATTTACATAACAATATCGACTAATATTCCAAATAGAAATGAGTAAAGCACCCAGATAACTAACAAAATATGAAACAAATGGTTAAAAAGCACTTGGGAAATACTTGATTTCACTAATGAAACTCAAAGCTTACTATTTTGTTTTCCAAAAAAATATTCTTCAATTTCCCAAAGATGCAGGAGAAAAAAAAAAGGTGCAAATCTGTGCTAGAATTATAAACTAGGCACTGTGTTTCTTGAAGGCAATTTGGCAATATGTATCACATTACTTTAAATAGTGTATACACTTTATCCCAGGAATTCCCTTTCATGGAACTTTCCCCAAGGAAATTACCTGAGATGCCCACAGTGCAATGATGTCCACTGGTTGTAACTTAAAATAGAAAAAATGGGAACTTGACTAAATGTCCAACAATACTATGCAGCCACTAAAATTTTGTTTTTGAAAACTAAAGAATGAGAAAAATGCTTATCATATAATGGTATGAGAGAGCCTCAGAATAAAAAAGCAGTGAATAAAACAGATGTTTATGTATGCAGGGGGATCAGAAGTCAACATTCCAAAATATTTAAAGTGATTATCTCTGAATTAAGACTGAGTTTTACTTTCAGTTTTACACTTTTCTTGACTTTTCTAAACTTTCCACAATTAATCTAAAACCTTATAATGACAGAAAAAATATAGGTAAGTATAATGTAAATTCCCGTGGTAGTAGGTGGAAGTGATGGTGGCGAGGGTAAGACAAAATCATTAAAAAAAATAATAACAACAACCAAGAGCCTTCTCACCTTTTCAGGAATATGCACTTTGACACAAGCTAAGAACTCAGACCTAGAGAAAGAGCTTATTTGGAAAGTGACTTGGAACAAACCAGGTTTTTATAGCCTGAAGTTTTTGTTAATGCATATGACTAAAGCAAAAACCATTTTTTAGGGAAGTAAATGAAAATTTCCCCCAAGTTTTATCTTTGCAGTGGAGATCCCCACTTGAACTTGTTCTGTTAGAAACCAGGAGGGTTTTGCCAATCACTATGCACGTCATCTGTTCTACACCTGAGAATAGTCAGTTGAGATAAAAGGAGTCCTACCACGGAAGGGGTTAATACTGCTTAGAATTTCAAAAGCTTGAAAAAAACAAAATTCCTGATTCAATTGCAGGAATTTAGAGGAATATAGGGGCAGCATTCTTCTGTAACCCCTTTGGCCCCCTAAGTAGCATTTCAGCAGCCTCTCATGAACCATTGTTTGATATACCATGGATTTGTCATGCCCTGCATTCTTTAACTGGAAACAACAAAAATAGGAAGAAAACGGACATACCCACGCATGCATGCACATGCACATGCCCGCACGCGCCACCCTGGAAGATTAGTCACAGACAGACCAAAGGAACACCCTACAAAAGCTAGACCGATGCCTCACATGAGCTATAACAGCTTCGCAGCATTCAGACAGGCTATGCTACCCTGTGATTTTCGGTATTTTTTTTAATCTAGCAGTGTACTGATTGTTTTCTTCCTGAAAGACTCTATCAAAATTCAAGATATGCTGCATGTTTTGAAAATTCCAAATTACTCTCTGCTTTTTGCCCCTAAGCTCATCCTCCAATTTTAGGGATTTAATGTCAACAGTAGCCAACATAACTGCCAATTAGAGTTGGCATCCTTGCAAGCTTCACGAAATGACACAATGAACGTCCTTGCCAGGTACTCTGGGAGAATTTTTTTTCCCTTAGTTTGTTTCTTTGTTTTTCATTAATTGCTATTCAAATTGCTCCTCAACTTCTTTTTCTTTCTAATTTAGTGCCAAAAACCCAAACATGGCATGTTGAGGAAAGCTGCTGTACCAAAAATCTACTGCAAGCCTCTTCATGTTATAGGAAAGGTACACCTGCATTCCCACTTATTTGCAGGAAACCCACTCCAACCCCACAGCATCAAAGGTGCTTAAATTTCTTAAGCTTCACGTAGTCCCATTTTTGACTAATGTAAAAATTTTAGGGTCATTCTAACACACAATAATCTCTACCTTGTTTCTTTTTTTCTTCTGGTGACAACACTGACTGCCTGCTACCCTTTGCTGTAGTGTCACCTTCCTGGTGGAGGAGAAATGGAAACCACACTGCTTCAGTTATTGACATCCAGGCTTTCTGGTTCTTTTTGAATTTGAGCATTTTTAAAAGGGTAGTGAAATAAGACCTCTTTCAGAGAGAATTTAAAAGGGATACAGAAGAGTAACTACCTGAACAGACCCTCGGTAGCCGATGTAGGATTATCTCTGGGAGAACAATATGAGACACTCATTTTTCCTTAAAGGAAATAAGGACACATATAATTCTAAACAGAAGTTTACATTATTGAATGCTATTGATCTGGTATAATGCCGTCTATGGTATCTGGGGAAGTTGGATATACATGAAGCCGCAAAGATTATAATAAGCAATGCCCTTTTATCAACAGATACCTTGGTGAGTTGTTCCAAATTCTGCAATGCATATTTTACTAATGGCCCTCACCAACTACCTCTGAGAATGGAAATTAAGAGTGCACCCTGTAAATTAAAGAGGCCTATTGCAAATCCAAAAAGAAGGGGAAAAACCCCACAGCTCTAAGCATGAAATGGGAGGAACCACTAATGCCCTAAGTGAAATCTACACACAGGCTTATTACACACACACTAACTTATATTAAGTAACTGAAGACTCTTGAGAAAACAAAAAGTTTTCTATGTGTGTAGGGACGGAGTCCCAGAGAGCAGTTTCCAGGTTCTCAGCCTCACGTGGAAAGGTGCTGGCTCGGTTATTAGATGGCCATCAGCTGTAACCAGTTAGCCATTAGCCACTATTGTTTTGTATGTAACTGCCATGGCTACACTAGCAAGTGTGGATGGTGGTCAGCAAGCACGGAGGTGCGGATCCTGTGGATCCTACTTCCTGTGTCTCTCCCGGCTGCCAGCGAGACTGGTGCAGGAAGACCCCTATTGGGGTACTGGTGGATGTTTGCTTCTTGTGTCTCAACCTGCCAGCCATCGAGAATATAGTGGTATGAACCCCCTACCTGTGGCTCCGTTGGTGTTCCTTTTAAGCCTCAACATATCTTGCATTCACCTGCTGGGAGCAGGAGCTGAGTCCCTGCATTACAATGTGTTACTAGAGGACATCCTTTAGTATAAATGTAGTGCAGGAGCAGAACTGGACCATAATATTAACATTTAAAACAGCCCCTGTACTTCTGGAAAGGAGCCAAGTAGGGGGTACTTTTGACAATAGGATCAGGAAATTCTTGGAATGAGGACTGAAGATCACCCAGGTGCAATCAATCCTGGAAGAACTCAGAGGCAGAAGGAAAATTATCTTTCACTCCTGAAAACAGACCCCTTTCCACTGCCTGGCAGGTTGTGACCCGACCTAACACAGCCCTATGAAGTTCCCTTTATGACCTGAGTCATCCTCACCTCCCATTCGCATGCCTGCCCCTCTGTGTGCCAACCCCTGCCACAAGCCAGCCTCACCAAAGGGCTCACCAGCTCCCAGAGAGCCTCCGTGCTCTCTGCCTGCATTGCTCTTCCACGTTTGCCCCACAATATCCACACACACCCCAGTTTTTCTGGCTCAATGCCCATTCAAATAGGCGTTTCAACCAAAATTATTTAACACTGTGTACCACCTAAGGGGCGGAGTACAGCAGACTTCTTGCACCGCTTGCATTTTTTCTTTCAATGAGAACATATTACCTTTGTAAGCACGCACTTAAGAGAAGAGGGAAAGGGGTAACAAAATTACAAAGATTTAAATGAATACATTTCCTTATTTCTATCAAGTTTAATAAACTCAACTGAGGGCGTCTCTTCTTCCTAAACTGGACCAGGTGACACTTCTCTGTACTTCTGTGGCATCCTGTACTCATGATAAACACCCAGATTATTTATAACAATATATTATAATTGCCTACTGTTTACAAGTCTTTCTTTCACTAGCTCAGTGGTCAGCAAACTACAGTCTGCAGGCCAAATATGGCCCTGCCACCTGTTTATAAATAAAGTTCTATTGGAACACAGTCACACACGTTTATTTCTGTATTGTCTCTGCTTGCTTATGCATAGCTGAGTACTTACAACAGAGACCATATGGCCTGCAAAGCTGAAAATATTTACTATTTTGCCCTTCATAGGAAGTTTGCCAACTCCAGCACTAGACTATGTGCTCCTCAAAGAAAGGGACCATGTCTTATTTCTGTATCTCTAGTCCCTAAGTTAATGTCTGGAAAGGGGGACGGTGTCATAGGATAGTGCCGTGTAGGAAATGCCACTCCCAGAAGTCAAGTGCTCTTTGTGTCTGCTTGTGTTTGCTGTGCCACGCATCTTCTTACTCCTTTTCTCCCTGTGATTATTTATTCACATATAATTTAAATAATACATTAATATGTAAAATTTGTATAGGCAATATAGTTTTTAAATGTTACTGCCAAACTTTTCAGTATTAGTAATTTCCCTCCAGAGAAACATAATTCTAGTTTTATTATAAAAAGCCAATAGAACATTGAGTATATGAGAAATTTATTTAAAGCAATGAATAATTCTCTCCCATTTTAATAATTTTCTCTTAATAGAACAAACCTATTATGTAAATTAAGCATTGTTCTAAGAAGAAAGGAAACTACCATTAGTTAAGTACCTACCGTGGTCTAGGCACTCTGTTGGCTGTCTTGACTAAGTTCTCTCATTCAGCCATCACAATAGGGCTATGACACAGGCATTATTACCAATGTGTCCATTTTACAGAAGAAGATGCTGAGGCTGCCAGATGTGAAGCAACTAGTCCAAGGTCAAATGGCTTTTAAGTAGATGATTATAAATGTCTGATTAAAACTCATGTTCTTCCCCCCCAAAAAAGTCAAAGCAACAGCCCTATTTGGTACAAATAGAAACAATTCTCTGGCGTATTCTAAATTGTTACAGGTTACAGCACTTGTCTTGCCAGGTATTGGATACACTTCCTATACATGGAGGCACTGTATTCTAGAAGTGGGACAGGCTTTGCTGTTATTTCATTGTTACGGTGATCAAACAAAAATAACTTCTGATGTAGCTGTGAATAGCAGGTATTTAATAAATGGCAACTATTAAAAATATCACAGTATCTTATTTTTCAGAGAATTTAGGTACTGAAGTGCTAGAAAAAGTCAAGGTCAACCTCGTACTTTTAAAAATGAGGAGGAGGTCCAGAGAGGTAAAGAGACTTGCTCAAAATAACAAAGCTTGCAGCTGAGCCAGACATGGGCAGAGCCCAGGTCTCCTTGGTTGGTTGCAGTTGCTCCCACTGAGGCTTCCACGGAAAATGTTATTTTCTGACAGGTCGCCTGATACCCAGGGACACATGTTTCTCCCTGCAAACCTCACAAGTCAATTACTGCCAAGCAAGACAAAAAGGTGGACCTCCAATTCCTAGCCTAATGGTCATTCTGTCTGCCTTCACTCTAGTCCAAAACTCTCACACATAAAGGATTTAAAAAAAAATTAACTCAACCTTTTTAAATTGAGACCAACTGTTGGGCTTCCTGTCAAATACTCATCCTTTTTATAATTTATGAACCAGAGTCGTTGTGATGCTAAGCCAGTTTTTCTCCTGTTTCAATTGGTCTAGCGATCTTGAAAGGACATTAATGATAGAAGGTAAGCCGGCCTGTTCAAACAAAGATGTTGTCTACCTTGTCCAACTCAAATTGGAAGTTAGTACAACTGTGAATCTAACTGATGACGTTTTCCCTGAAGACGGCCAGCACCAACCTGCTGTAAGAAAGCTATGCGAAACCCTCAGGCTGTACCTGGCCCACACTGTGTCCCAAAGTTACTGAACTCAACAAATGGTCTCACAAGAGTAGAGCACAGGTTTTGAATTTTTACCAATATGGCCTTTGTCTTCATTGCACTTGGACTGGGCTACAGTTTACCATCATCTGTGAGGAAGAACATCATATGATAAACAAGAGCCTGGAGGAAGCATGGAATTTAGAGACTAACACGGGGCTGAGCCCAGGGCCCAGATGTGGCTGTTGAAAACTACTGGGTATCATGGTGAGAGCACAGATTCTGACTCCAATGGACTGAGTTTCAAACTTTGGTAGTTTTGCTCCTTGATAGTCCTGTGACCGCGTAAGTTATTTCACTTCCTGGGTCCTCAGTTGCAACATCTATGATATGAGTCACAAAACCTATAATATAGGTTTGTTATGAGTCAAAAATAATAGAATGTGCCTAGTGCAGTAACTGTACAAGGTGATTATTACTCATTAATTTTGCCTGTCATTTAAGCAGCTCCTTGGGGTTTTACGTCTGTTGGTAAGTACCATTTGAATGTGCAAATAATAAAACTGCTTCCCAAAAGGGTTCTGACATTGAGAGTCTGCATTATTAATTTAGCCTTACCCCTACCTGATCTGAATTAAGGGGTATTTTACTAGTGGTACATCCTGTCTGTACAGCCAGCACCAGAATAGAAAGTGGGAGAGGGGAGTGTAGAAAGTGTTCCGCAGAGTTCTGCTATATTCACAGCGGGGGGCAGGGGGACAGTTCTACATGGGGGTTCTACACACCTTTGAAGTCCTTCACCAGATCTCAGGATACAATGACCTTCACTTCGACCTCCTAGCTGCATACTGGGAATAGCAGCACAGCTCCATTTCCTAGACTTCTCACAATCATTCATTAAATATACTATTTCTCTGAGCAAAAGGAAAAAAAGTAGGTTGGTTCTCAAAAGCTAACAATACTACTATACCCAAAGGGGTGTTTATATATTTTTTTCCTTGAACTATTAATCTCCTAAAAACACTGTAGCGAACTGGCAATGTGACAGAAAAACGTGACTGTGCAGTTTGTTTCCACAGGGAGCACAGTGTGCAGACACAACACAGAGGGATGAAGAGGAAGAGGGGTAGCCGAGCCCGAGGTAGGGTGAGCAAGGAAAGGGCCCTCACCTTCCATTTGGGGTGTCTCTGTGTGGGGACAGAGTCCCAGAGAGCAGTTTCCAGGCTGTTGGCCTCGCGTGGGGAGGTGCTGGCTCAGGTAGTGAATGACCATCGGCTGTAACTGGTTGGCCATCGGCTGTAACCAGTTGGCCAATTGGCTACTGATGTAACTGCGGGGCTGCGTTGATTGGTTGGTTGGTTGGCAGGCAGAGAAGTGAATGGCGGACTGCGGATCGTGTGGCTACTACTGCGTGTGTCTCGCGCGGCTGCCAGCGAGAATATAGTGGTACGACTCCCCTACCTATGGCTCCGTGGGTGTTCCTTTTTGGCCTCACCATGTCCTGCGTTCTTGTATGGGGAGCGGGAGCAGAGACCCTGCAGGCCGCCCTGCGCGACACTGACATTCTGGGGGATACAGCAACCGACAGACAGTTCTCCAAGATATTTCCTCAAGTAACACTCAAAAGCATCCTTAAGCCAAAGCCAATACTATCTCCCTGGGGAGTGCTACTCGAATCTGTGAACCCATTCTCCCAAGAACAGACCCCAGAAACCCACACTGGGCCTGGCCAGATGTGTGAGAGGTGGCGATGGAGAATAGACTAGACAACCTGAACCTCAGCAAAGAGAGAGAGAGTGGAAGGCAGAGACCCTCTCAAGCCAAAGTGGCTGCCAAGTTGCCCAGTTGGGGTCCTCAGGTAGTTCCCCAAAGCGGTCCTCCAACTTTGCTGCACAGCCCTGCCCTCCTCCCAGGTTGGTAGAACGATACAGGACTTAACATTGGCCATAGGCCCTGGATAACCAGCTCTAGGAAGAACATCCTTCTGCTGCTAATGGATTTGGAGTCACCACACTTAGGAGCCTGTTGGGAAAGCCCCTTACAGCAAATATGGTAAGCAGTTGTTGTGCTTCCGATGATTCTTTGAAAACTGTGGTCCTTCTGCTATAGTATTAACTGTAATCAGTGTTTGGGGTTTCGTGGGCTTGCTAGATAAGCCAGGGCACCTGAATTCCATCCTGGCCCTAAGGCATACACTAAAAACAAAAAATTCAGACACAGTCCAAAATAATACTCTCCATTAACCACTGATTCAACAGAGCAGACTTTACAAAGCTTTGCACAGGATGACTTTCAGGTGAAACTGGAGTCCCATTTGCAGGGTTTCTCAGAGCCTTTACTATCTTATGAATCCTGAAGAGGGGATTCTGCACACGGCACTTCCCAAACGTATTTGCCTAGGAAATCCTCTCCCCCACCAGTGCACACTTTAAAGGCATGTTTTTGGACTGCTGAATATGAGATGTTTCCATGTACATTTTGTTTGCCCTTCATGATCACAATGGAAATTATAATACATAACAATTCTGGGATTTTGAGCCTGGGTAAAACAGTCCTGTTACCCCTGGCAATCTATAGGAGGGGAGGAGGGGAGCTATTCATGAGTATCAAAGGATAGTCAAAGTAAGCAAAGGAATTTTTTTTCTACCTTTGATCAGAGAAAATAAAAACGAGAACTATTTTCCTCTGTCTTCCCAAGAGATTATAACTACTAATTAATAACAGATGGACAAACATCAAATACTCTTAGGAAATGATATACAAAAGGTCAACCACAACAAAAAGCAATCACTGTAAAATTCAGCCTCCTGGCAAAGAAATGTAACTGCACTGCACGTGTCTGCCTTTCTTGCAGGAGGACACTCAACCCAAGTCCAGAGGCATTTCCATATTCTGTAGCAAATTACTTACACTATCTCATTCTTTAAAAAGTAACTATACACCCAAAAAAGTGAGTGCAGGGACAAGAGCAGATATCTGTACAGCCATGTTCATAGCAGCATTATTCACAACAGCCAAAAGGTAGAAGCAACCCAAGGGTCCATCAACAGATAAAAAGATAAAACGTGGTATATACATACAATGGAATATTATTCAGCCTTAAAAAGGAAGGTAATTCTGACACATGCTACCACATGGATGAACCTTGACAACGTCATATTAAGTGAAATAAGCCAGATACAAAAAGCCAAATACTACTTGATTCCACTGATATGAGGTACCCAGAGTAATCAAATTCACAGAGACAGACAGTAGAATGGTGGTTACCAGGGGCTGTGGGAAGGGGGATGGGGAGTTAGTGTTTAATGAGCACAGAGTTTCAGTTTGGGAAGATGAAGTTCTGGAGATGATGGTGATGATGGTTGTACAGCAGTGTAAATGGATTTAATACCACTGAGCTGTACACTTAAAATAGTTAGAGTGTTCAATTTTATCACAATAAAAAAACAGTGTATCTTCAAGTCTTAGCTTGAACTGTGCAAATTCTATTCTGGTTCTACCAATGACAACCCAGGAGGTAGAATAGGGGAAAATGGGCTAGGCAGTGTTCTGTTTAACTTAAATACACATGGCATACCACTTTGAAGAGAACCCCAAATTAAGATCTTAGCAGAAGTATTGGAGCAACCACTTCCTTCTTATATATTCTCAGTCTTATGGATTATAATCTCAAGGAAATCTTCTCCAAGGTTCAGTCCTCCCTGCACAGAATCTGCTCTCCATTGGAGAGATTATTCCTTACAGTCACACATCCTTTCTCCTCAAAGTTGCCTATGAGTGGAAGGATACAAGGAACAGAATAGGAAGAGTGACCATAGCTTCCTACCTCACATGGTGACCTGCTCCCTCAACCTGTGCCTTCAATTTCACACAAAGGTCAAGGCAGGTGACCCCACGCTCTTAAGTCCTCTCCACAAGCAAAAAGTTTTTCTCCTTTTGTGTCACTACGCAACAGCCAGCATCCTGGTCTAGGCCCACTGTGGCCTCCTCTGCATGTGGCAAAGGATGACACAGCTTCAGTATATAATGACTATTTGGTCACTGCTGAGTACCAGGCTCCAGGGAAACAGCAGTGCAGAAAGTACTGTCTTCTAGAGTTCAGAGTCTAAGGGTAAAAAATGGGCAGTGAGGAAGACTTGACAATACTGAGAAATAAAGGGCTGCGATGCTAGATGTATACGTGTTTATGATGCTGTGAGAGCACATCAGAGGGGCCTAAGGTTCCGTTTTGGTCAAGACTGTCTCTTCTGAACTTTCCAGGCCTTGGTCAGGCTTGCACAGGAAGAGATCAGAAGTGTGGGGCAGGAAGGACACTGCACTGGCGCCACACACTGAGTTAGAAGTGAGGATGGAGGCCAGCAGGGGCAGATCCAGCAGGGGTCTTGCATACCATGTTACAGAGTTGAAACTTTATCAAAAACAACTTTTAAATGGAATTAAAATGTTAACTTATTTTGTTCATTTTAAATGTTAACAAATTAAACCTCATTTTGGCTTTTGCTTGATGCTGTTATTGTTAGAAATAGCTTGACCAAGGATTGCAGCCTTTCAGAGGAAGAGGACAAATCTCAGACCCTGGCTCTTCAGGGGGCAGGGGAAGAAAGAGGGGAAGGATTGACAAGTGGGAGGGAGGGCCAGGAAAGCTCCAGCCTTTCAAAACATATCAGCTATGGCTGCGGGCTACTGATCAGTCACTGATACCTTGGTGTGAACTGCTTTACTCTCTTAGCCAAGATTAGTTGCCCAGATGTTTTAGAAAGTAGGTATAGAAAGAGGAAATTTTGAGAAAGAGGGCCTTTTAGGGCACCTAGGAAATACACCTAAAGATGTTGAATAACTGGATGTGATGTGGGGCTAAAGGAAGAAGGGCTCTGAAAGTGAGGAAGCAGAGTCGCCACCTGTGTCCATGGTTCAGGTGGCTGGCCACGTGCCATGAAGACTGCTGTTTGCTTGTCGTAAGGCTGTCGTAAAACTGTCTTAATTATGTCCTGTGAACTTCCATACTTCTTGTTTTAAAGGTCTAACGTTAATGGTTGGGAAACTGTGGTTAGTTGTACAATGCATTACAGTAGTTGACTATACGACTGCACCCCAAGCTCCAATGGGAGCACCCTGCAGAAAAGGACTCAGATGAAATCTGTGTCAAGGCACCCACTGCTGAGGGAGCCTGCACACCGGATCAGATGACATGTGAACTGTCATCTCCACCTTGCCAAGTAGGTTCCAAGAGGCTAAATAACCCCTGCAGCTTCACGGTGGTAAAGTGACAGCACTGGGCTTCACACCCTCTGCCCTGGGCTTCACGCTGGGCTCCTCACCTCCACTCCTGGGTCTCAATCAGTGCGTGCGGCACCTGTGGCAGGTCTCACTGAGCCCCCACTGGCTTCTGCACAGCCACTCAGTGTCTGAGGTGAAGTGGACTGTGAGATTGTGAAAAAGCCTACATCTAAAATCATTTTTTAAAATGTCTTTTTTTCAAATCATGTGACTGCTTTTACAAAACCTAAAGGAACCAAGTTCTTTGCTGCTGTTCATAACTGCTGTTCAAAACACTAAATACCTAAATGTTGGGAGAACTTCGAGTAATGTCACCACCTATATGTCTTCTTTGGCTCAGTCAGCATGATAAATTTCAGTAGCCAGCATGATAAATGTATCGTGTATGCTGAACATTTGGGGCCCTCCAATCTCTAAATTATTATCTCAATAAAGTCCATCACTGGTTGCTTAACCTGCTTTAAAAGAAAATGCAGTTCAATTTGGGGTGACATGTGTACACAAGCACAAACACACTTCATGACAAAATGCTGAGTGATTCGTAAACACAGAGATATGTGAAAACCCTGTGGAAAATGCCACATTTTTCATATGTTTAAAAATGGTGGGAAATGTCCACCTGCATTTCATGGTTTCCTTTAAGGATTTTGGGCAGGTGGTGAGAAACTGGAGGACTCTGCTCCTCTCACTCCCTCTTCCCTGGTGAGAAATACTCCTCTAATTCCATCCTGAACCCAGTGAAGAGAACAAGGCAGAGCATGTTCTGTAAGAAAAGAATTCCCCGTGCCCAGGTCCCGACAAACTGGGGCTTGGCCACTCTTTGCATTCGGCCTGGGCTGGGTGATAGCAGACGCACCATCTGTTTTGTTTGGGGGTTTTGCTACAAAGGTTCTTTAACCCCTGGGCTGCCTACCTTCACAGGGCTGACCCAGATCTCCTTAAAGAAAGAAAGGTTGAGGTGGTTCTCCTCGAGGATCCCATGTGGCAGGAATGGCTACAAGACAGACAGGAGTCCTAACTGCTCAAAGCCACCCTCCTGTGCACAGGGGACAGGATGAAACATCGGAATATCTGGTTAACTTCCCCCTGGGTGGCAGGGCAGCGACTGACTGCCAATGCCATTTCCAGGTGTGGCTTCTCCCTGCCCATATATATTCCTGTCTCCACCACTGTTCCTAGGGTCTCCTCACCAACCCGGGAGTGATTCACTGGAGCTGGGGGGGCCACAGCTCTCTAGGGCCAGGGAAATAGACTGGCTTCCTTCCCCTTAGAGATGGTAGCCCCTCCTCCCCCACAGGCACCTGTCACTTCTGCTTCCTAGCCCCAAAAGAAAAGACAAAGAAGGAAACTTACCTAGATTATAAGTCAAGATTTCTCACTAGCTGCTCTGATTCTGTCAATCAATTTTTAAATATTAGTACTTAAAGGCAGTAAGGGAGAGAAAAGATTTACAAAATTCATATTATAATGTTCATAGCAGTCTATGCATCACAGTCACAAACAGGAAACCATCTAAATAGCCTTCAACAGGTAAAGAGGTAAACAAAATGTGGTATATGCACAATGGAATACTACTCAGCAACAAAAAGGAACAATTAGTGATTTACAGTAACGTGGACAAATCTCAAAGATGGTGCTGGTGAAAACAGCAGACACAAAAGTCCACACAGTGCATGGTTCCATTTGTATGACATTCCTAATTAGGCATAACTAAGCTATGGTGATGGAAATGAAAGCAGATATGGGGTGGGCTGACTGGAGGCAAGCATGAAGGAATTTACTTGAGGGTGAGGGAAATTCTGTATCTTAATTTAGGTGGTGATTAATGTGCAAAATGAGTCAAAACCCACTATACACTTACAATGTGTCCCTTTTACTATATACCTCCATTTCATTATACCTCCATTTAAAAAAAAATCTGGGAAATTGTTTTAAATGGGTCCCCAAAGACGGGGCAGAAATATCCAGTCTCTTCCTTTCTCCATTAGTTCCCCGGTGGCAGGTGGCAAACAGGAAGGATATGCTAGGGGTGTGGACAATTCACTGGCAGAAGAACCCAGATAACTGGATTAACCTCAAGGAGTGAAGTCATTTGTCTGTACTCTCCCTTCTGCTTCACAGGTAGATCTCTAGGCCAAGAGCTCAGAACAGAGAGGAACAACTCACACAGTTACTATTTCAAGACCTGAGGTCCTTAATAAATGTGGTTATGGGTTTTTGTCAGTTCCACAAGAGTGTTATTGTAACTGTATCAAAAGCATGCAAAACAATCCGTTAGCCTTGATCTACACTCTCCCATAGAAACCAAGCAGAGAGCCCAGCATTGCAATGGGCTGGGCTGAAGGAGCTACGGGAGAGCTGGTCTCCAGAAGCCCCGCTCTCAGGAGCAGGGATGCACCAGCAAGGCTTGGAACTTGTACGTGCTGCCCCCTCTTTGCTCAGCTGCGTCAGTTCAGCCACGTCGCACTAATCTCTCTGAACTCCAGGTTCATGAGGAAGCCAGGGGCAGGCCTACTCCTCAGGAGGGCTTGTCAGGATTCAGCACTGACATACCTAAGATGCTCAGCCAGGTAAACCCGCCACAGCCTCCTTCTTCTTCCTCCCCTCCCCTCCCCTCCCCTCACCCCTCCTTCTTCCTCCTTCTTCCCCCTGTGAAGGGTGCCCACAGGCACTCCCACCCTGTTCACAGCCACCTCTTTTTTTTACTTGTCCCCTTCTGTCACCACCTGGATTCCAGCCACTGCAGCCACCTTCACTTCCAGAGCTGTAATTTTACAATAGACAAAATGGGATGGATAACCCTCTTGCAAAACTGGTGTGAAGGACAGAATCACCTGTGTGCTAGCCATACGAACCTTCTCCACTCTGCCTGAAAGAACGCTGTTGTGTGCTGAATTATGTCCCCATAACAAGATCTGGTGGAGTCCTACCCCTGGTTGCCTCAGAATGTGACTATTTTTGGAGACAGGATCTTTACTGAGGTAACTAAGGTAAAATGAGGTCATTAGGACGGGCCCTAATCCAATATAACCGGAATCCTTATAAAAGGGGACATGTGGACACAAGAGACACACACAGAGGGAAGATGAAGTAAAGACCCCCAGGGAGAAGGCCCTGTGAAGATGGAGGACTGAAGTGAAGTTGCTACAAGCCCAGGGACACCAATGATCGCAGCAAACACCAGCAGCCAGGAGAGAGGCCTGGAGCAGATCCTCCCTCAGAGCCTCCACAAGGAACCAACCCTGCTGACACTCGATTTCCAACTTCTTTGATGCTTCGTGCCCTTCCCAGTCCTTTCATTTGAAACACTGTTGAATGTGGTCCATTTTACTTCACCACCACCACATGGCCCTTCCTTTTCAACGGCACAGACTCCTCCAACGCCCTCTCCGTTCTCTCCTCGCACGGAGCACTGTTCCCTATCTCCTCCACCACAGCCTGTTTCATCTTTTGAAAATGTGGAAGCTGGTACTATGGAAAGGACATAGATTTTAGAGCTGGGGTGGTGCATTTTAGAACGTTGATTTCACCAATTATTAACAGTGTGTCCCGTGCCAAGTTTCTTAGCATCCTGGTCTGTTTCATCACCCATCAGGTACTGAGAAGTGTGGCCTGGCTGGGTTATTGCAAGGGTAAAATCAGGGGCCTGCTTAAAGCAGCCAGGACACAGCTGGGACACATAGCCACAACCATGCTCAAAAGCTTTCAACACTCTTCATCACCTGCCAGAGAAAGTTTGGACTTCACTGCAGAGAGCAGTGGGCTATGCTGGTGACTTACAGCACCTCTTCTCCCCCATTCACTCCTCTTGGAACCCAGGATTTTGCAGTCTGCCCCCCTCCACACACACGTGACTTGGAGGAAGGTACCCCACCTCCAATGCACACATGGCATCCCCTGGTGAACGGTATTTGTCAGGAATGGGCATTTGGCCTGAGTGGTTCAGGTAAAAGGACTCATACTCCAAAGGAAAAGGAGAAGACTGTTGTTCCCTTTTCTCCAAGTTGGGGGATAGGAGAATAGGGGCAGCAAACAACTCCCCATCAGGGAAAGCCACCTTGCCACTACAAAGAACTCAGTGTTTGTTATGGCTGAATTGTGTCCCCTCAAAATCCATCTGTTGAAGTCCTAACCCCAGTACCCGAGAATGTGACTATATTTGGAGGTAGGGCCTTTAAAGGGGTGATTAAGTTAAAATGAGGTCATTAAGGTGGGCCCCAACCCAATATGACTGGTGTCCTTATAAGAAGAGGCAATCAGGACACAGACTCACACAGAGGGAAGATCATGTGAGGACATAGGGTGAAAGCAGCCATCTATAAGCCAATGAGAGAGGCCTCAGAAGGAACCAACCCTGCCAAAACCTTGAACTCGAACTTTCAGACTCCAGAACTGTGAGGAAATAAATTCTGTTGTTTAAGACAGTCTGTGCTCTTTGTTATGGCAGCCTGAACAGACTAATACATTATTAGAATGAACCAATGCTAAGGAGGTTGAGAAGGGAGACAGAAAGAACTGTGTATTAGAGCCTATCCTACCTCTGGACTTCTAGAAAATTCCTTTGTATTTCTGTATATTTTTAATTCTGTTTGATTTGAGGTTTTTGGCTATTTGCAGCATCCTAACAGATCCCCCGAAGCTTTCAAACCCTTCAAAATATGTGCATTCTCCCTAATTGAAACAAATGATTCCTCTTACTCCTTCCCATCACAATTCATACTCTGCCCTTCCCATCTCCATTCTTTTGCTCAATGCTTCCTTCTGCCCAGAGTACTCCCTTTCAGCCCATCTCTGTCTACCAGGACTACCCATTCTTCAAGGCACAACTCTTAGGCTCCTTCTCCCCTAAAGCTCCCAACATAGCGTTTTGCACATAGCAGCTGCTCAATAAACATTTGAACATTACATACTGCTCTGGACTTTTCTTCTCATATTTTCCCTGCATACATTTTTTGTTTGTTTATATCTTTTTCTTAAATTTATTGGGGTGACAATTGTTAGTAAAATTAAATAGATTTCAGGTATACAATTCTGTATTATATCATCTATAAATCCCATTGTGTGTTCACCACCCAGAGTCAGTTCTCCTTCCATCACCATATATTTGATCCCCTTTACCCTCATCTCCCACCCCCCCACCCCCTTACCCTCTGGTAACCACTAAACTATTGTCTGTGTCTATGAGTTTTTGTTTCTCATTTGTTTGTCTTGTTCTTTTGTTGTTTTTGGTTTATATACCAAATATCAGTGAAATCATATGGTTCTCTGCTTTTTCTGTCTGACTTATTTCACTCAGCATTACACTCTCAAGATCCATCCATGTTGTCACAAATGTTCCTATATCATCTTTTCTTACCGTTGAATAGTATTCCATTGTGTACATATACCACAACTTCTTTATCCATTCATCTATCGAAGGACATTTTGGTTGTTTCCATGTCTTGGCCACCGCAAATAAAGCTGCAATGAACATTGGAGCACACGTGTCTTTATGTATAAATGTTTTCAGATTTTTTGGACATTTTTTTTTAACTACTATATGAGATTAGGCCACTATATTTGCTATCCAGATTCAAACAGATCACCAAGGAAAGATTGCTGTGTATCATTGCCTCGCCATACTAATGGAGGAAAATGCCTTTGGAGATTTAAAAACCTATTCTTAGTATAATTAAACTACACGTCTTTAAATTCCCTGGTTATCTTCCACCTGTTCAAGGTCATTTCAGTTTCCCAAAAGTTGCTGTTGGAAATGAGAGTCATAACCAAGGTAGTAGTTTTGCTTTCCCTTTAGTCACTTACCTAAGGATCTGTCGAAAAACCACTAGAGTTATAAATGGGGAAAAACAAGATGGCATATGAAAAATTAATTAAGTACAGAAACCACAGCTTATATTTAAACCACAATTCAATTCAAACGTGTTATCAGCAGACACACTAAACCAAACACAACATAACCTTGATGATATCCATTTTTGTAAAGTTGCTTCTTATGGGGCTTATCAGAAAAATATTAAAAATAAATCTTCTATTAAAATGCAATAATCAAAAACCTTACTCTGGAACACAGGAGATTTGATGACTCATGTGCAATTTACCTCCAGAAAACACAGGCTGTGCTTAGGCCCCTGCGAAGATGTGTCGCCTTCCTGAGTCGCACTTCCTCTCACTGGATGATCACTACCGTGTTGCCCCAAAAATAACACTGGGTCTTATATTAATTTTTGCTCCAAAAGATGCATTAGGATTTATGTTCAGGGGATGTCCTCCTGAAAAAGCATGCTAGGGCTTATTTTCCGGTTAGGTCTTATTTTTGGGGAAACACGGTAGTCAAAGCATCTTTATTTCCCGCTGGAAAGTTACTTCTGAGCACTAGATCAGACACTCTACCCAGCCCAGAACACTCAGCTAAGTCCCACCATGTACAGCCTTTGATAGCTCTTTACTAGGGACACCAAGAATGTCAGCACAAATCCTCAAAAAGAAATATGAGTGAGACAGCCAGCCAGTGCTGTGAGCATCTAAGTCAGGATGTCGGTTTGATTAATGGAGGGGCCACCTCGCCAGCAGCCCTGACTAACACCTGGCACCCTTACTTGCAGAGGTGCATGTATCATTGGAGATGTCACACTCAGACCACTTTAGGGTCACTGCCAGTCCCAAGGTCAACCCTGATGTGTTTGTTACTCAGCAAACGTAAATAATGCTTATGTTCAGTTCTGGCCTCTAGCTCCTAGTATGTGTCTCATGGGGGACTTCTCATTTCCAGCTGCTGAAAACACTACCAAACCACCTTAATGGGAATTAATTATGGAAAAAACTAGTCTGAATTAGAGACATTTTGAATGTAAATACCTTTTATGTCCAAATAAATGTTTCCTTTTGAAGTCATTAACCATTATTCTAAGCAGAGGTTCAAAGGACCTACTTTAACGAATGACTAGGTCATTATCAGCATTCATTTATATGTAAACATGCTAAGGTAGCTTTCATAATGTGGCTCTCTGGGTAGATTAAACATGCCCACTGTCACTTAGTTTATCCCATCAATGAGCTTAGCAAACTGTTTTTTCACAGAGGGCAAGGGGGTCCTGGCTGAGTGGTAATTCTCAGCACAGTGACCCTCCCTAGTGCAGCTCCTGAGCCTGCACACCAGCGCCCCTTCTGTGGGTTAAAAAGAAGCCAAGGTCTCCTTGGGATGAGCCCCGGCCATCTGTCGGCCATGGTTAGGAAATGCAATTCACTCTTTATATTAGCCTAGATCAAGATTTCTCAAACTTGGCACTCAACATTTTGAGCTGGATCACTCTTTGCTGTGGGGACTGTCCTGTGCATTGTAGGATGTTTAGCAGCACCCCAGTCTCTACCCACTAGATGCCAGTTGTAACAACCAAGAATATCTCCAGACATTGCCAAATGTCCCCTGGTAGAATTCATCTAGAGCTTTTTACAACAACTGATGCCAGGGTCCCATAGGCATTTCCATAAGTTCCCCAGGTGACTCTAACTGCTCCAGACACCACCACTTTTGTCCCCAATCCTAGATTCAGACAGACCAGTTCAATATGGAGCTTTCATTAGAAGCAAAGGCTCCGTGACTTAAAGCTCTGAAAAACAGTGACTTAAAGACAATGTACTCCATAGTCCAGTATGATTTCAAGTTTGATTAGTTGCTACTTCAGGCAAATTATATTACTCTTCTTAGTCTTCAATAGCTCACTGAAATTTGACTTTAAGTCTGAGTTGACCTATATATCTGACCTCTTCTTCCTATTGTCATCCTAGAATTAAATCAGCTTACCTTCCTGAGACGAGAGCAATCCCACTTAAGAAATGTGAATTGAGCACCCACTATGTCCAGGTCCTAAAGCTCTGTATCTGGGCCAGGAAAGCAGGGGCAGGGGCTAGAGTGGAAGAATAGGGAGTCAGGAAAGGCCTGAGAAAGGTGACAGGATGACAGGAATGGGAGCTGGATTCTAGGCTGAAAGAATACCATTTGCAAAGGTCAAGTGTTATGTGAGAAATGATCAGGGGCTGGAGCACAGGGTCCCTGTGCAAGCATGACAGGGACAGCTGCAGGAGAGGCAGGCAGGGTACAGATAATCAGGGACCTTGACCATCCGCCAACCAGGCCTAACCTCATCTGAAAGGCCCTGGAGAGCCAGGAAGTTAACTGAAGCAGAGAAATTAAAAGAGCTAGTCAGCTACAATTTAGGACCAAAACACTGGAATCTGAGGCAAGGGGGTAGGGGTGGACAAGATCAGAGGCCAGATGAGAGACTCAGTCAGCAGGTAACCAAACACACAGGTCTAGGGCTTCGAGGAAATATTCAGGTTACAGATAAAGATTTGGGGCTGCTATACTCAGGGTGTGTGCTGGAACTCAGGTGTTATGGGCTGAAGGTGTCCCTTCACCAAACAAAAACAAACAAACAAACAAAAAACCAAAACACCAACAAACAAAAAAACCCTCATATGTTGAAGTCCTGACCCCTAATACCTCAGAATATGACCTTATTTGAAGATATAATCTTTACAGATGTAATTCATTTAAAATGAGGTCATTAGAGTGGGCCCTAATGAAAGAGGACCGGTGTCCTTGTAAGAAAAGAGTAGGACACAGACATACACAGAGGGAAGACCACATGAGGACCCAGGGAGAAGGTGGCCCTCTGCAAGCCCAAGAGAGAGCCCTCAGAAGGAATCAACCCTGCTAATACCTTGATCTTGGTTCTAGCCTTTGGAACGGTGAGAAAATAAACATCTGTTGTTTAAGCCCCCAGTCTGTGCTACTTGTTTCGGCAGCCCCAGCTGACTGACACACCTGCGAAGTACCTTAAGGGGGTGAGTGGCTGAAAGGATTCATGAAGGAGACAGGGAGAAGAGGAATAGCCACGGAGGCATAGGAGAATCAGGAGAAAGCAGCATTCCCCCAACACAAGAAGAGTGTTGAGAACTGAGGCCACTGCCAAAGCCACACAGAAATCGCTGAAGCAGTTCTGAGGGAGCTGGTATAAGGCAAGCATCACACTGTCTGGAGCACAGAGACTAGGTGGCCTACGTGACGTGGGGACACTGGGCACAGCTGGCACTTGCCAGGAGCACAGACAGGCAGCGAGGGAGAGGGCAACAGCCCCTTCCCCGCACCATTTGTGAGGGGATTTGTTGAGGGGGTTTTCAAGAAGGTCCAGACTAACTAACAGACTAACTAACATGTATGCTTGGGGGCCCACATGTGGGGGCTGGCGAGGGAAGGGCTGAGGTCTGCTGCATGTGTCCTGATGACACAGCAGTGACAGGCACCAAGCCCTCAGGCAGACATAGGCCTGGGCTGGAGCACGTCCCTCCTGAGTCTCTTCTGTCTTTTCTGTGTTTACAACCCTCATACACCTCATGGTCCACTGGGTGAAAAGCCTACCAAAGCCCCAGGAACTAACTTTATGGGCCTGTGGGGTTGGGTCCCAGGCCCTCCTCCTCTGCACTCGGCACAATGTCCCTTCCCAGAATTCACAACTCCTCAGCAGGAGGCCCTTTCTCAATCCTTCCCAGCTGCCCAAACCCCAGCCCTCCTTTCGGCTGGTTCACGTGCCAGAGCAGCCTGGATCCCTGACCGCCCCGATGGTGGGCACTCCTCAGGCCTGAGCACAGCTCTCACCTGCCCTCCCTGCACGCGCTCACTTCTGCACCCGACACCCTCAGCTCCCACCCTACACGATGACGCCTGCCACTCACACCCTGGTCCCAGCTCATCTCACACTGCGCCTGGAATCCTCCACTGACCAAACGTCTTGGCTATACCATTAGCTCCTTCTCCAGGGCAGAGATGATCTTCTATCCATTTGTGTGTGTCACCTACTCAGGGCACAGCAGACGGTCTGCCCTAGAGCAGATGCTCTGAGAGAAAAACTGGGGTCCGGCACTACACAAGCAGCCGCAGGAATCACCTCTGACAGGGGAGGGGAGAGATGAAGGGGCTGGATGCAAACAGTAAGACAAGACTCTGTCCGTAGCACCATTCCCAATAGCTGAAAGGTGGAAGCAACCCAAGTGTCCACTGATGGATGAACGAAATGTGGTCTAGCCACACAATAGAATGTTGTTTCACCTTAAAAAGGAAGGAAATTCTGACACAGAATACATCATGGATGAACCCTGAGGATATTATACTCAGTGAAATAGCCAGACACAGAAGGACAAATACTGGATGATTTCACTTATACGAGGTTCCCAGGGTAGTCAGATTCATAGAGACAGAAAGTAGAATGGTGGTTCCCAGGGGCTGGGGGAGAAGGAAATGGGGAGTTAAGGTGTCTCGGGCACAGTCTCAGTTTGGGAAGATGAAAAAGTTCTGGAAATGGACGGTGGTGATGGTTGCACAACAGTGTGAATGTACTTAGTGCTACTGAACTGTACACTTAAAAATGGTTAAATGTGTATTTTATAAAAAATAATTTTAAGTAGGACAAACAAATTTGTGTTTACTGCAAGCGCTCAAGTATATCCATTTGAGAACAGTGGAGTTCCTCAGTACGTAACAATCAGGGGTGCCCAATTTGTAAAGTATCTTTTAAACACACAGAAAAAGCAGCTTTTATCTAATCTGAGAGGAAGCACGTTGTAGTGCACATTACGATGCTGTGCATAACCCATCCGTAATTTAGTATGACCACTGGGATGCTTGTGGCTGTTTTATGCCGGCACCATCTCCTTTGTATTTATTTTCACATGATACTGAGAAACAAAGTGTGACTATTACCTAGTAGAATTAAATTATATAAAGGACTGACCCTCCTTCTCACCTGAAAAAAAAAAAAAAAGAAAAAGGAAAAAGGCTGATAAACACTTAACCAGCATTCTAATGACTTAACATTCTTTACCACCCATTCCTATGACTCAGCTCGTTGGTTTCACTGCTCAGATAAGGACCATCTGGCTTCGGGAGCAGTGTTTTCACTGTGAGAGGGCTCCCTGGCTCCCTCACGCTATTGTGCACCTTGACCTAACTAAACATCCCAGACAAATCTGGTTAGGCCTTTGTGAAGCTGTTCACTAGGAAAAACAGGCGCGTAAAAAGCACGTGTCACTTTTACTACAAGAAACCTAGAAAAAGATACAAAAGACAACAAAGAAGTAGAGAAGCAGAAAAGATACCGAAAATTCAGGAAGAAAGACTTGGAGCTTCACAGCAGTGACAAGCAGCTTTGTGAAAGATGATAGAAAGGGCCCAACATCTGGCTTAATGCTAGGCTGTCACCATCTTAATCTTCCTGATAATTTTTGAACAATGGGTGCTGAATTTTCATTTTGCACTGGTTCCCACAAATTATGTAGCTGGTCCTGACTAGAAAAAAGGTTTGGAAAAACAGAGGCGCACCCTGTGTGGGGCAGAGGGTAATTTGCAAAACTGTTTCAGTGACTGCCCAAGGGCTGTTCCAAGCTCCCTCGGTGATCTGGGGCTAATAACTAAGGCCATCTATAACTATTTCTAGAAAATAAGCCTCAGAAGGGGTATTATTTCCAATTCTACACTAAACTTAAGCAGCTTAAGCAGCCAGGTGAGTTACATGCTGAGTCCTTAAGAACAAAAAGAATACTTTGTTTAAAGCATTTTATGGTCAAATCATCAATATTCAATTATTCTTGATTAATTGCCAGAAAGATCCTCACCCCTTCCTCCCCCAAAAAGAATAGTTATTGTACTACCACTCCCTGCCACACTGTTTGAAGGAGCACCCACCACACACGCACACAGCCCTGCGTGATCCGACTCACTGCTCTGAAACCTGCCCTTCCTCACCTCGGCCTGAGCTGGATATCAGATTGGCGCCCAGGAACCTGGAGTTGGACAGAGGAATGCTGGCCTCCGTGCTGGCCATTCCTGGACCAGGGACCAGGTAAGCAAAGGAAGAAGACAAAGCCAGTTTGGTGGGGTGACAAAGCTGATGTCTGGGGAGGGGGGTGAGAGTAGATGTGTCTTCTGAAAGAACAATGGTGGCAGCAGACCTCCTGAAAGATTCCCCCCTCCCTACATTTTCTGGCCTCAGATCCCACCATAGGTTTCCTGAGCCATCCCTGCATCTTTCCAATGAATTTCTTTTCTATTTTGTTAATGTAATTTGAAATTTATTTTCTCTACTTGCAATCAAGTCATAAGAAGAGAAGAAGTTTGAGCAAATGGATGGCCTAGAGCAGGGGTGTCCAAACTGCGGCCCGCGGGCCAACTGCGGCCTGCAATCCATTGTTAATTGGCCCACAGCAAATTCCAAAAATATATTTAGTTTACTTAAATAAACCAGGTGAGGCAATACTTCACCTCGAGTGAGTGGCCCGGCTGTTTGTGTATTTTACTGCATATGGCCCTTGGTAAAAAATGTTGAAAAAAGTTTGGACACCCCTGGCCTAGAGGGTCCCCTGGCAGTGTTCTATTACAGCAACAATTTATTTTAGGGGAAATCCACTTAAATCAATCAATAACCACTGCCCCCCTTTCCTAGAAATGTAGGCCTTGTCAGTCTTTAGGTCACCTGTTGGGAGCGAGGTCTGTCTGTGTACAATGACCAGCATTGCGTAAACGTTGAACAAATGAAAGAAGGAAACTACTAAATCCCTAAAGATCAAAGTCTGTGGACGACTGAGGTCGAAGTCAATGTTCTCCCACAAAAACTCAGCAAGGATGACACTCCAGGGGGCACAGGGCAGCTCTGGAACGGGGTCCCTGGCCCTCAAGTTCAAGCTCTCTGATCCTTGCTGTTACAGCTCAAGGTTACCATCAACTCTCTAAAATTCCACTTTCTCTCTGATCCCTTTCCACCTGGTACAGCTAACCCAGATTTCTAAACACACTGAGAACTCTAATCCTCAGTGTTGTGGCCCCCAGGAAGGTCCTTCCTTCTCAGATTCTCTCTGAGCCCAGTGGCCGTGACCTGTTGTGTTTTCAGATTAGAGCTCTGAAAACAAACTCCTTAAAGGGTCGTTTAGACAAACCCCTGCAGGTTGGTTTTGGATTCAGGTGTCTTATCTTAAGGGCACACCTGGTTCCCATGTCATCATTTTCTGGGGGAAGGTGACAGACACCTAGGAGCTCCCAAGGAGCTTCCAGGTGTGGCCTGTCAGCTCCTCCCCATCTAAGCATTTCTCAGATGACTCATTCAGCCAGTCCTCAGCCCACAGAGGGAGGAAGAAGGAGCTGAGATTTCCCAGGTGCCTCCTGGTGTTCTCCTTCTGTTCTCAGGACGGCTCTCCAGGTAAGGTAAGCAATGACCCACTTTACTGATGAGGTTCCTGCCACTCTCAAGATTAACAGGTCATAAGTACAGTCAAGGCTTGAACCCACACCTGCCAAACTAAAAACTCCCACTCTTTTCATAACATTGAGTTCAGGTGCGCTCAGACATTTACGTGAAGACGTTGTGAGTAAAAGACCAGTACGCATAAGACACACTTCCAGTGGGGGATGGACAGACACCATTCTGAATACCATACAGTGAGAGCTACGACAAAGGCACAGCTGGGTGCTGGGAGCGCTGGATGAGGACTCCGCTGATCTGAAGCATGAACAGGGACTGTCTGGCTGAAGGAAGGAAGGAAGGAAGGAAGGAAGGAAGGAAGGAAGGAAGGAAGGAAGGAAGGAAGGAAGGGCATTCCAGGTAAGTGGGCAATGAAGGCAGAAAGAGCAGAGATTATAGAAATGTGCCCAGAGAGGTGCTTTGCACAAGCCCACCCTCACAAAGCCGTAGTATAACCAAATACACCTCAGCTTGCAGAAACCAACACATAGAGTTATAACCATTCTCGGGCAGGAGACCATCTCTGATATGCCAGTTAGAGGGAACAACCCAAAGAACAGGAGCAGCCCAGCCAGCACTTCCTGGCCCCTCTGCCCTGGCGGGGGGCACTCAGGGGCAGAGGCAAGAAAGGCCTGCAGGATGAGAACTGGATTCTAACCCTAATTCTGGTGGCTTTGGACCCACCAGAATGATCCTTCCTCCTTCCATGCCTGTCTTCTCATCTGTAACTGAGGACTTTGGACTAGAAGATAAAATTACAGGTTGGCTGTGGCCAGGATGATCTTTTACCTACACTAGGCATTTGGCAAAGGTAAGGCTCGTTGAATGGAAGTAAATTTACCCATGGCTTCCTACCGTGTTTCCCCGAAAATAAGACCTAACTGGAAAATAAGCCCTAGCATGATTTGTCAGGATGACACCCCCTGAACATAAGCCCTAATACGTCCTTTGGAGCAAAAATTAATATAAGACCCAGTCTTATTTTCGGGGAAACACGGTTTATCAGGGTCTCTCAGCCTTGTGGGAATTTAATTAGCATCCTCCCCCTTTGAGCAGGAGGGCAATTGAAAACACTAGAACACTCCAAAGGCCAGTACTGTTTCCTGTCAATAGCCCTGGGAACAGGTTCCAGGCCCACATGTCTAAAGTCTGGTCTGGACCGGCAGCTCCCACACGATTTTACACAGCTCCTTCTCAGCACCCCTCCTTGGGCCAGCTGTTTTCCTTTCGGCAGCATAAACAGACCTGGTTTCCTGTGGAACCTTTGTTCAGGCTGCCTCTGCCCCCTTAAGTGCTCTCCTCCCTCCTCTCTGCCTACTCGCAGAAACCCAAGTCTCCATTTCAGGCACAGGGCTTGGTCCTAGGCTCTCATCTCACCCCACACACTGTCCCTTGTCCCACTCCATTCCAAATACATCCGCTCAGCTGGCTGAGTTCATCTCATGGCTTATGTTCTTAGAAGCCACCCCCTTCCATGTTCCCTTCTACACCGCCTCCTATCAATTCCAGGCTCCTGCATGCCACAGGGCCCTTGCAGATGCTGTTTCCTTTCTCTAGAAAATACACGTGCGCACACACACCCCACTTTTGCCCCCCTCTCTCCTACTCAAACCTCAGATGTCATCTTGGATGTCAGCTTCACTCAGACAAATCAGTCTAGGCGAGGGTCTTTGTTCTAGTCTTTCATTTCCTTTTCTTTCCACATGTTTAACTCAGTTTGTAATTAAAAGGTTATTATTTAATGTGTTAAATAATAAAGGTGTGCCTTTATTATTAAGGTGTGCCTCCCGCATTAGACTATAAGCTCTATGGGAGCTGAGCTATCTGTTTCTGCCTAGCCCCAACATGTAGCACGATGCTTGGCTCAGAATTGGTACTCCTATCTAGGAAGGGAAGGAGGGAGAAAAGGAAAGGGTTAAAAAAAAAAAAAAAGGAAAGGAGTGGCTCAGGGTCATGCTCAGTGGACTGCTTGATAACTGCAAGAAAAACAAAACCCTGTGGTGCCAACTTCCATGGTGTAAATGCTCCTGCCATGGCCGATTCCAAGCCACCATCATGACATTCCTGAATGCGCAGCTGCACAGAGAGGAGTGTACAGCCTGGATCCAGCACACCGCTGGTTTGTGCTAATACCAAGACTGACATTCAGAGAATCCAACATGTTTTAAAACATTATCAACTTTTGATCCAACCCTACCTTGGGCTAATGGCCAAAAAGAATTGAGACTTGCAAAAAATGCTGAAGATTAAAAAGAAAAAATGATGTTTTGCAAGTAGCTCAGAAGGGAACGTAAGACCCACTGCCTGGGCATGAGCGCTGTCTCTGAGAAGGAGATGGAAAGAGCTGCTCAACAACTGTTTAGCTTCCAGTCTTTCCCTCAGTAAGACCGTCAAGACCACTGACAAAATCAAGTTTAGGACGTAGTTATCAGCAAGTTAAAGCCTATATGAAATGCTGGTTATATCATCTGACCTAATATTTATTTCCCTTTCTAGAAATTTATCCTGATCGCTCAATAAAAGCAAAACTGATCCCTGCAACTCTAAATTAAAGATGTACTGAGATCATAAAACTGTTAGAAGAAAACATGGGTTTTTTCCTAATATTCCAGGGTTATGGAAGCCCTGAATCTAACACAAAATCCAGAAACCATTAAAGAAAAGATTAACTCATTTAACTCTATCCAAATCTAAAATTTCTGCCTAAAGAATGCACCAAACAACCCAATTGAAAAATGGGCAGAGGACTTGAAGAGACATTTCTCCAAAGAGGACATACAAATGGCAAATAGACCTATGAAAAAATGCTCAACATCACTAATCATCAGAGAAATGCAAATAAAAACCACAATGAGATATCACCTCACCCCAGTCAGAATGGCTATCATCAACAAGACAAATAGTAACAAATGTTGGAGAGGCTGTGGAGAAAAATGAACCCTCATACACTGTTGGTGGGAATGCAGACTGGTGCAGCCGTTATGGAAGGCAGTGTGGAGGTTCCTCAAAAAATTACGAATAGAATTGCCATATGACCCAGCCATCCCTCTCCTGGGTATCTACCCAAAAAATCTGAAAACATTTAGAGATAAAGACACGTGTGCTCCAATGTTCATTGCAGCTTTGTTTACGGTGGCCAAAACATGGAAACCACCAAAATGTCCTTCGATAGATGAATGGATGAAGAAGTTGTGGTATATATACACAATGGAATACTATTCGGCGGTAAGAAAAGATGATATAGGAACATTTGTGACAACATGGATGGATCTTGAGAGTGTAATGCTGAGCGAAATAAGTCAGACAGAAAAAGCAGAGAACCATGTGATTTCACTGATATGTGGTATATAAACCAAAAGCAACAAAAGAACAAGACAAACAAATGAGAAACAGAAACTCATAGACACAGACAATGGTTTGGTGGTTGCCAGAGGGTAAGGGGGGTGGGGGGTGGGAGATGAGGGTAAAGGGGATCAAATATATGGTGATGGAAGGAGATCTGACTCTGGGTGATGAACACACAATGGGATTTATAGATGATGTAATACAGAATCGTACACCTGAAATCTATGTAATTTTACTAACAATTGTCACCTCAATAAATTTAATAAAAAATAAATAAAAAGAAACTGGTAGCCTTAGTTGCTTCTAAAGAGGCAAAGAAATATTTTTACTGTCTGCTTTGAGTATCACGTGCACACATTATTTATTAAAATCAATTTCTAAAAATAGATATGCATAAAGATGTTCACTGTTGTGTTGCATATACTAGATGAAATAAATAAACCACCACTAGAAAGACTTAACAGTGGGTTCTTTTAAAAAATATTACTATTGCAATGAAATTGCAATTATTTTTAATCCTAATTAAATTGTACTGAGTCACTTTAAATAACTTAAAGTCTTGAGTACCAGAAAAGGAATACAAATTACTTTGCAGGATATTTAAACAACTCTCAGGTGTCCTTACAGGATAAAAGCCAGCAATCTTTGAGAATTCATGAAGAACAGAAGAAATATCAGAAGACTAGAGATAGATAAGCATTTCAAAGCTCATATACAGAAAAGGAATGAAGCTTAGAAAATTTAACTGACAAACTTTTCGGCAACATTATAGAGATTAGTCAAGGAAGTGGTGAGCATTAAACACTAACAAGAATTCACTCAGAACAATGAAGAATAAACTATGCAAGTTATGAAGAGAAATATTTTAAAATCAGTGGAGTTGCAGTTTTTTAACCTCGTTGAGTAAAATCTCAGAAGTACCTGAGACTCCGGGCTGCACAGGGAATGCTGGTGTGGGGCGAGCAGGGCTCCCGACCCACTTGGCCTCAGTTTCCCCAGAGCTGCCCTCTTAGTGACTCTGCAGGAATGTATTAGGTTCTTCTTTTCAGGAAAGCACTGACAGTATCTTTCAACATAGCTGGGAGATAAAATACAGAACTATAAATGTCATCAGGAAGTTGAACACCAGGCTTCTGTACAGAACACCTGGCTCACTCAAGAGTGTGACAAGTGATTTAAACTCCAAGATAATACTCAATGTTAAGACTGGCCTTGGATTACTCACCATTCTCAATGAAAGGAAACAGGTGTAAAAATAGATGTTAAAACTTTATAGGGCCACACAGAAGAAAGCTGGTATTATTATTGTTATTTTGAAGGCACTGAAAATTCTGGAACAGGTAACAAATACCAAGGACCAAAGCAAAAACAAATAAAAACAGGAACCTAATTGGAGAGATCTAGTAACCCAAAACTATTAAGGTGAAACATATATTGTGCACTGCGTCACACAAGGGGAGGCTGAGAAAGCCCTGACATAGTGCAATCCCATACAGGTTTGGTGACCGTGATCTCAAGATAATTAGAAGCATGTCAAGTCTACTAAAAGCCTTAATGTATCAACTGTAGGCTTTGTTTGTGGACTCAGAGTGTCCATTCTTCCTCTCTTCTGATTAGAAGACACAGGGCCTACCAGGTATGTTCTGGGTGCCACGCTTACGAGACACATATGAGAAGTGGAGCAGTCAGTATGGTAAATGTTGTCATATATGTAAACAACTGAAGCAGCTGGTGATGTAACAGCCAGGATACTTGGGCATCCCCAAACATCTGAACATATACCATGTATAAGGAAAAAGAATCATTCAGAGGAACAAATTGCACAAATAGGCATGAGATGATCTGAGTTATAGTCACCAAAAACATGACTCTCTGCAACGAAGAGCAACTATGGAGGGGCTGCCTGCCTAACGGGGGTTGCCTTCCCATCCTGGAAGGGATATGCATGTAGGGGATCTTATTCATGAGGCTAGAGAGACTTGTCAGCCTGAAGAGCCCTTTGAACTATAATAACCTGGGATTCTAACTGGCTTGACAGTTTCATGTATGTAGGTGCTATTATAGCATATATAATAGGTTATGCAATACATAACACAGATAATATATATTAACAACATGTTTATAATATAATATATAGTTATAATATATAAATTTATAACATAATATGTATTTGTAATACATATTTATAATATAATGTAATGTAATATGATATAACATAACATATGTTTGGCAATTCTTCTGTATCCCTTTCCCCACCTAGGGGTAGAATACGGTGTATATTGTAGGGGCATATATATGCTGAAGGAAGTCTACTGACTGATAAAGACATTGCATGAGGCTTATTTGCAAGTAGGAAGGTCATAGTATGAATCTGGGGAAGAGAATACAAAAGGCAACTTCTCAGACTGGACTTTCATCTGCTGATGGAAGGCAAACCTTCCACTTCTGCATCTACTTACAAACAAAGCTGACAGGTACCTGACCCCTGGAATTCAGCACCCATCACAGTATATATTCCACAGTTGTACACCTGATAGTGTATCCAACATGCACAGCCAGCAGAGGAGAAAGTCTGCCTTAGTACATGCCAAAATGTGCTTTAAAAGCTCTTTAAAACATTTGTTATGGAACAGAACACTGTGGAAGGACAGTCCTTTATTTAGATCTTATTTGTACGTGAAAATCGATATGTCCTTTCTATAGAGTCTTTATCTTACAAGAAAATGTGTCTCTAACTATTGTCCAAAAGTCTTCTCCTTCCAGTCTTGCCTTGTCAGCTATCTGTAACTGTGACGTATCTGGCACCCCCAAAACATACCGCACACATTAGTGCCATCTTCGACCCTCTCAAATGCTAATTTAAAAATATTGTCCAGCTTTCCAATATACTCCATAGCCTGTTTCCAAGAACAATTTTAGTTCTCTCCTCTTATGATCCATGGTAAAGTGTGAATAGCTGTTCCTGGGTCCCCACCACCAAGACAATAATAGTCTATCCTCTCTCCCAACTTTCAAGTTCATCTCCCATCAGGCCCCAGGACAGAACACCATCTACACACATTTGCTTTGATCTATATTATTCTTCCTCTACTTTAAAAAGGGGCTTGATTAAAGTATTTGAAAATGTTACCAAATCCTTACTTTCACAAAGTACAAAGAGTATTAAAATAGTCATTGTGGTCATTGTTCTTAATTTTCCATGCTGGTAAACAAAAAAAAAATATTGCCCTCCATCGTTGGGAAACAGTCACAGAGACACCTTTGGGAAGGCCAGCCTGACGGGGTGGGAGGGTCAAGGTGAACTAAACTGCATGGTTCTTCTCCTATTAACAGCTAATCCAGACAGTTCCCACAAGACAGATCATTTCTTGCCAGGTTGGTACAAGATTAAAGCAAGGGTTATGATGATGTAAGAGTTTCATATTACACATCCGTGAACTACAACTGTTTACTAACATGCACTTGGGGGGAAAAATACATGCACATTGATTGACATAAACTGTTAAATTTCAGTCTCACATTTAAACAAAGCATTTAAAACTGCCCAGAAGGAGAAAAGGTCTACATTTACTTTGTAATGCAAGTTAATTTAAAACACAGAAGGAGCAAAAGACATAAATTGCTTGACAAATTGGTATACAATTTCTCTTATGTGTTAAGAAATCCAGAAAATTATAGATGTCTTGGGCACTGATTTTCTAACACTGCCCATTCTCTATTTTCATACTGGCTACACATCTCTCACCAAACATTCCTGTTCCATTCCACACAATGTAATACCTCTACTAGAGGGGCTCCCTGGACTGGGAGGGAGCAAATGGGAAGTTCAGCTAAAGCTGACTAGGGTCTCAATGCCTCTGACAAAAACAGCTGCTATGTAAGAGCAGTGGTGGTGCCAGAATACCAAACACATTCTTAGCGTCCTTCCTATACTCCAGTGATGTTTACTGAAGTCCTGAGAAAACATTGCAGGGAACACTGGGGTGGCAAAGTCTAAAGCCAAATACGCCCCTCTTTGGAGAGGACTGAGCCTGGGGAGGGGGAAAAGGAAATTTTCAAGAGCTCTTTGCTTCTCCGGCTACAAGTTAGTTGGCTTTAGTCTGTTTCCAAACCAAGCTGGGGATGGCTGAGGTCTTCCAGAAAGACCATCTGGGAATAGGGTACTAGTCTCATGGATGGGTATTTCTTTGTGAGAGACGTAGGGACGACTAACCAGGCAAAAGAGCAGAGCCCTGAGCCTGGCTCCCACCAGCAGACCTTGAATGAGGTGGGTCCTCCATAGCTGGCTTGGTGACAGGTCAGAGGTCTTACCCTCCGCAGGCCACCCCTGCCCTAGTGAGAGTGACAGATGGAAGGGTGGGAGAAGGAAGCGCCAGGCTTTAGGGGGAGGGGCGCTCTTCGCCTATGTGCCCTGGGACAGGAGTTTGGGTGCAAACTAAGAAAGCCCATAATACCCCCTTAGAGGTGGGAGGCAGTCACTGCAGAAGGCAACAAAAAACCCTCCCTTTACACCCGAGTAAATGCATCTCTTTGGGGGGACAGAAGGCGATTAAGCCAATGTGAGATGCACGTACGCACAAACTAGCATCACTTTAGGGACTTTGGTTCCTGGCTGCCTCGGGCTTGGACCTCGGTTTACACGGAGGGAAGGGTGGGGGCGACCTAGGGGTGAAATGGGCTCAGGAGAAGGACACGGGGCCGGGGCGGTCGCGGCCCTTACCTTGCTGACCACGTTTTGGACGAGGCCTGTGCGGATGCCATAGTCCCATTCGTGGCAGTTGCAGTTGGAGGCGTTTTCTCCCTTCTCCGGAGGGGACTGCAAGGGTGGCGTGTCGCCTCTGTCCTGGCCGCTGGTGTTACTAAGGTTGCCCGCGGTCCCCCAGGCGGCAGTGGAGAAAGGGGTGATCGGGAGGCTGGTCCAGTTGGCCACATCGCCGGCTCCCCATCTGCCGGTGGCGGTGACCCCCGCCAGCTCGGCGCCTTTGCCGGCCTCGCGGCACCAGAAGTCCGGCTGGTCCAAGAGGAAGGAGTCTGAGAACTGGCTGAAGCCGATGAACAGCGCCGGGATCCAGGTGAGCAGCACGAGGGTCTTCTGATAGCCCCCGCCCAGGCCCCCCAGGAAGGGCAGCACCGACCCGTCGTAGTCCAGCAACAGGAGGCTCGGGGCCGACGCCGCCGAGCAGCAGCTCGAATGCGGGCCGCCGCCGGCGGGATGCGGGGCGGGCAGCGGCTGGATCTCCCCGCCGCTGCTTGAGCCCGCGCGTCCCCCGAGGGGCACCGAGGCCGCCGCGTCCCCGGGCGGCAGGGAGCCGTTCTCCTCGGCTAGGGGCGGCTGCCGCCCGGGCCCGCCGCCCGCCGCCTCGCGCCGCCGGTCTATCGCCATGGCCCGGGCCCGCGGCGCCCGCAGAGGCGCATAGAGCGCGGCGAAGGCTCCTGCGGGCGCCCGGGGCAGAGCGCGCCGGCCCGGGCCCCCGCCGCCGCCGCCGCCGCCGAGCAGAGCCCGCGGCTCGAGAGAGAGAGCTTGGCCGCCCCAGGCGCGTCAGTCCGCCCCCATGTCACCGGCCCCGACCCCGCGCCCCGGGCGCTGCGGCCCCGCTCGGGCGCCGGGCAGAGGCCAGGCAAAGGCCGGCCCGGGCCCTCAGCCGCCGCCGCTCATCCGCTCCGCGGCCCGGGCGCCGGCGGCCGAGCCCGCCGCTCTCTGCTGCTCCGCGCCGGGGGAAGAGGAGGAGCAGGCGCCGCGCCTTTGCCGGCGAGCTCAGCGCCCTGCGGACAGCAGTGCGGGCGTTGCGGGCAGCGGCCGCTGCTCCCCGGGCGCCCAGGATGTATTTATCCGACCTCAGGCGCCTCCCGGAAGCCGCGAGCTCCGGTGCTAGCCTGCCGAGCCGGCCGCGCTGTCCGGCTCCGCAATTCGACCTCCCTCCTCCTGCTCTCCTCCTCCTCTTTCCTTGTCCCCGGCCCGCCCCCTCTCCCCCCGTAGAGGTGGAGGTAACCGCGGCACCTGCTGCGCCCTGCTCCAGGGCGCGAGCGCCCCCTCCAGCTGGGACGCGCCCGCGGAATCCACGGGAGAGGGGCGGGGGAAACGGGACACTCGGGCCCGCCTGGCCGTAGGGTCCCCTGCTTCTCCCACCTCCGCGCCGGGCGGGGCGGGGGAGGAGTAGGCACGCGGAGCCGCGGGCGTGGGTGGACTGGGGGTCCCGGAGGAGTCGGCGTGCGCCGGGAGCTTGTGAACTGGGTTGTGTTCGGGTCTGGGTTCCCGCCTCCGCGCACTGCCCCCACACACTCGGCGTGCGTCGGGTCTCAATGACTTCTGCTGGCCTCAGAGGTGCCGGCTGCCGGCACCCCATACCAGCTCGCGAGCCCAAGGGTCGCCAGCATTAGGGAGCAACCCTCTTGCACTTTTTCGAGGTACAGATATGGTTGATTTTTGTGTCCGTGGAGTAGGGTCAAGGAGGCGCATTTGCCACTTTCAGGTTCTCGGTCACCCGCAGCGTCGGGTAATCCACCACCGGCCGCAGCACCCACTCCCAGATCTCTATTTCTTCCCCACCCCAAAATGAATGCTATTACAAGTATGATACTAGACGGATATGGTGCCAACCCAAGTTACATATACATAACCGTGAATGGTGATGGTAATCCTCTCACCCCCACCCCGCCACGATCTTGAATTCACGTGTGGAACGCCAAGTGCACTGCCGCACACCTCTATATTCGCACACATGAAGGCAAACCTTCCTCCTCTCTAGTGCTCCAGCGCCAACCTTGCCCAGCCGGTGCTATATAAATAACGCCAGCCCTGCGGCAAACGGCTGTATTAGCATATTTCCTTCTGCACCCAGGCGCAGATGAAATGGGGCGGCACCTTTCACCCCAGCGTCCCCACATGGAAATATTTAATATTCTGAGAAGTTTATTAATGGAAGTCTTGATAGAGCAATTCATTTCCAGTCTTATTTAATGGGTAGTGGTGAAAGAAATGCTTTGCTTTCCAAAAGAATACAATCTAAGCTATGCATACTGAATGTATTCTTTCGCATTTCCATCATTTGTTTACATATTTAACCTGAAGTTCCTTTTTGTTATGGGCAACATGGGATTACTACGTAAAATACTGGCACATCCGAGAAAATTCTTCCTGAAGGCTGCTAGTGGGCTGGGCCTTGGGGCGGGGTAGGTTGTGGGCGTTTCTGCATGGCTGAGAGGGGGGAGATTAGATAACCATGCCCTAAAGGGGCCCAAAGCGCCGCAGAAAACAGCAAGCCTCCAAGAAATGGGTCTCTAAACCTGCTTGTATTTAAAGAGCTTTGGGTGTGATACTACACACAGTTTATGTAGTAACGGGTTTTCTTTTTCTTTCCAGCTTCACATTATTTGTTTGTTTCACTTTTTCTTCCTTCCCCTCTTCCCATTAGAAGAGATAATAAACGCAAAGTGCTTACCTCCATGCCTGGAACAGAGAAAGTGCTCAATAAATGTTAGTGATTTATTATTACCACCACTACTACTGTTACTATTACATAAAATCTGTATTTCTATTTCTGAGTTTAAATATAACTTTAAAGATGTTATTTATTTCTTCTTTAGGGGACAACCGTCTCAGAAGAGGTCTACCTGTGTTTGACTCTGCCTCTTTTCCCCCCAGTCACAAGGACCCATTTGTTGTATTATATGTTATAACTCCTTGTAAAACAAGCATGGCCAGTGACCTTGATGGCCATTCCAGTGATAATAATAATATTTAACTTTGCAGGGTTAGCTTTCATATAGACACTGTCATTCAGTCCTCCCAGGACCCCCCAAGAGGTGCATCTTCAAGATGAGGCTGTGAGAGTTAGGTGACTATTGGGTCAAAGAGGTGGCCCACCGCAGACAAAATTGCTGGCTTTGAACCCAGATCTTCTGACTTGACATTCCAGGGTTTTTCCATTTCAATGTGCAGGGACAGATTACAATACCAGAGGGAAGGATTTTAAAAAATATTTGTTAATGTGCATTTTTAGGTGGGAGAAGCCCTGGCTCTGGCGAGCAGTTTCATTGCCAAGCTGTTATTTGTCCTTGATGCCAAAAGGTGGTAGAAATCCTCAAATGATACAGTCCCAGAAGTTGGCAACACACTGGAAAATGGTACTCTCTAAAATGCAAGCTAAAAGGAATCAACATAAAATGTTTCGAATTAGCCATCTGCAACACTGACCCAGGCATTGTAATTAAGTTGTTGGTTAGATTAGAGGTTTCCCTAAATCCCTCTTGGATCAACATGATCCTCAAATCTAGTCAAGAAGATTAAAAAGTAACTAATTTAAAATTAACTGGCCTTCAATTCATTTAGACATACCACAAGTGACCTCATAGTGGGAACTGATCAAAAAGAGTAAAGAGGAAGAATCTGACACTCTGACAGCCTCCAGGGTGAGTATTTAGGTTCGCTGGCGAGTATAGGGTAGCCAATCAGGCACCTGCTATCACATTACCCGAGTCCACCGTTCTGTATGGTAGTCATCACTAAGTACTAGTTTCCTTTTACTTGTTTATTGACTACCTCCCACTCTAGATAGGTTTCTTATACTCAGTTATATTTCTGGTGCCTAAAACAGTGCCTGGTACATGTAAGACTCTCAGTATGTACTTGTTGAATAAATGAGCTTATCAAGTTATTATCACTCGACAATAGTATCTATTAGGATCCTATAACTCCATTTACTTTTATTCTTAAGTTAAGTTACCAAGCAACCTTTTCATGTTTGTTTAAGCTCTCAAATATAGTGCTCAGATCAGCCAAAATGAGAACTCAAATGAACTTGACAATTATATTTCTTATTATAAATAATTGTGGTTAATGGATTAGCTTCCAATATGAAGTTATTGTGGGCAGTTAGTGGCTTGCAGACAGTTTGGCTTATAGTCCAAATGCAGCTCACAGACCACATACAATGTTTCCAGAAAAATATTTGTCAACATTTGAAAATCAGGAGATTGAACATTAAAATTTTTAAAAACACATATCAGAAGTTTTGAGGCCTAATTTTTGCAGGGTCATACTTCCCTGGAATGCAGTGGAGGGGCAGGTTTTCTCCAGCTGCCCGCATCTTTGCCTGGCACACCTCCCTCATGCATAGCACTTTCTGGCCCCAGAAAGCATCTGAGTTTGTGACCCTAAATTTATGATAGTATCCTGAACTCTCTGATCTCCATTAAGAAGCCAAGCCATTCTCTCTTCTTTTGAAAGCATAGGAAATAATCTACCAGCTTCTAACTTCCTAAACATCAAGAAGATAAAGAAGAGATACAACCTAATCACGAATACACTTGAACAATTTTATTTCCTTGGAGATAACAGGAGGAAAAAACATTTTGCTTCTAAATGTGGTCGAAATCTAATTTTAAATCCTTCATAATTCTATAAAAGTTAGTTCCAAGGGATTGGTGTCAGGGTTCATAACTTAGAATTACAAAACTAGTCATAGCAAAGCGGTTTCACATTGGTTTTACCTGTATGTTCATATTTTTTATTTATACTTGAACTATAGATAGGTGTCACATTTTGGACTATTATGTGTCTTTCTTTTTTCTTCTTACTGCAGCTTGATTTCTTTCTTTCAAATAAAATTTTTAAATCAATTAATTAATTAATTAATTTTAAATTTATTGGGGTGACAATTGTTAGTAAAATTACATAGATTTCAGGTGTACAATTCTGTATTACATCATCTATAAATCCCATTGTGTGTTCACCACCCAGAGTCAGTTCTCCTTCCATCACCATATATTTGATCCCCTTTACCCTCATCTCCCACCCCCCCACCCCCTTACCCTCTGGTAACCACTAAACTATTGTCTGTGTCTATGAGTTTTTGTTTCTCATTTGTTTGTCTTGTTCTCTTTCAAATAATTTTAAAAGTAGGTTATCTTGATTTTTGGAGGATGGCAGAAAGTGATATGAAATTACTTCAGATTCTAATTGTGTATACATGAACACAATTTATATTCACATAAATATATATCTAATTGTGCATGCATGAACATAATTTATATCATGTATTTATATCAGCCTTTGACTTTTGGAATGTTAACTCTGATTATCTAACAAGGAATTTGACATTTAAAAACCTATCATAAACAAAAATGAAACAGCTACTTTTGTTCAGGGGCAAAAGCAATACAAATGTCACATAATCTATCCTAAGGAAAACCACATGTAATTTATTGAGAAAAACTATTTAAGCATGCTGTACAAGTCAAATTCACCCCTCCTGATCCAAAGGCCAGGTGAAAATAAACTACCAGGTGAAGCTAAGACTTCTATGCAAAAAGCTCTTCAGTTGTAAATGTGATTGATAGGGCCCAATTACTTTTAAAAGCATGGTCAAAATTTAATTTGAATTGTTTTGTTGAGTTATAAAACAATTAGCAGAACAAATTGATCTAGAATCTGATGTTGGCTTTTCTTTGCTAAAACTCACAGATGTCATATTTGGCTTATTGTGCTTAAGAATGTTCTTTGTTACACACACACAAGAAAAAATACAGAATGCCAAGACTTACAAGTGAACATTATATGTTTCATTCCAGCATGGAAATAGCACATTCCCAAATTTGCAATGAAAATCATCCCCAAATTTGCAAATGAACCTCAGGTTTCGGGTATGGATATGGGACTTTCCGAAATGGGTTAGAAATCTTCTGAAGATAATCATTGTCAGGAAAGTTTGTGGGAACAACATCAAGTAACAAAGGTTTAAGGGAAAGAACTTCTACTTCCTAAAAGAGGCAAAATATGCTCTTTAAACAACTTTTCCCTCCTAACTCTTTCCCTAGTAATTCTAATGGAGATAAAGAAAGACCCACAACTACATGGTCTGGGTGTTCTAGCCAAATCTAAAGTGATTAAACTGATTTCCTTCAATAACTAGAAGTTAGAGGATATGAGGAAGGAAGACCCCTGAACAAGGTAGATCATAGATACAGAATATACACCCTGAAGCATGATGTTTTGACCAAAAATAATTTTGATAAACTTTTTATCTCTAATACAGTTGGTTTGAATTTATGACTATTAGTCATAGAGGACTTTTCATATTTTAAAAAATTAGTTGCACATATATGCATATTATCTTCAGCACAAGTCGTGGGACACTTCGCAGGGTTTCGAATAAAAATTTGGTGTCTGTATTGCAAAAACAATATAAATGTAAAGATAAAGTTACTGAAACATTTTTTTTCTTTCTAAGTTAGTAGTATTTTAAAAAATGAGACTGAGTTTTTGAACTTTGATTGCATGAAACACTTTTATTATTTTAGGTTATTTAAAACCCAAATAACAATGAGTACACTGAGTACAATTTCTAATATCATTCTTTAATAAAAGGAACCAAGGGTCTTTGGAGAAATAATTGATTTCAGGACTGGGACAGGAAATACACAAGATGAGCCTGGGCATGTATAGTGTCAGAAAGTTAGGAAATGTTGAGCACCCTTTTCCACCCACACAACAAAATGATAAGGTGTGTTAGAGGGACACAGGAGTGAACTAAAAGAGCTCCCAGTTTGGGCAACAAAATAAATAAAGTACTATTGGATATTAACCCAAAGTATAAAATAACTATCCACAAGTACCTACTGGTATAAAAAAAATTGAATAAATAAATAAATAAATAAATAAATAAATAAATAAATAAATGAAGAAGAGACAAATCTCCCATACAGAAGAATTCCAAATGATATATGTAGATACATGGCACTCAAAGAGTTGAGCAGAATTCTCCATGCCTCAAGTACATAGTATTTCCACCCAAAGCAAGGGGAAAAAAGAGAGGAAGTTTATAGTGGAGAAACCTGATAATTACTACGTCAGCCAGGTGATCAAGGTCAACATCAATGATGGTAAGGCATGTTGATAGCATGTAGCCTTGATATGATGTATGAGAACGGCCCTTTACCTCTGTGATATTCCTCACCGAAACCAATAATCCAATCTAACCATGAGGAAAACATTAGACAAATCCCAATTAAGGAACATTCTACAAAATACTTGAACAGCACTAAAAACTGTCTAGGTCATCAAAAACAAGAAAAGTCTGAGAAAGAGGAAGGTAAGGAGACATGATGAAATGTAATGTTGCATTCTGGATGAGATCCTAGAACAGAAAAAGGACATTAGGTGAACACTAAGAATATCTGAGTGAACTATGAACTTCAAATAATGAAAATGACCACTATTTGTTCATTAGTTGTTACAAATGTACCAGACTAATGCAAGATGTTAATAATAGGGGGAATTAGGTATGGGGTATATGGGAACTCTGTACTATCACTGCAATTTTTTCTATACATGCAAAACTATTCTAAAATAAAAGGTTTATATTTTAAAAGGTGATTTACCACTCTTTTCAAACAATATTTCAATTTAAGCTCTAAATCAGTAATTTCCCTCTATATAGGTTCTATCTCTGTGATGATATTTTTAATCAAGTAAAGATTTAGTGGTTTGGAACACAAAGGTGATAGGGGAGCTGAAAAAAACATAAATAATTGAAAAACTAAATTTTAATAAATGCTTATGATAGTATTGCTTATTAAAATCACGTTGTTATAGTAACATGTTTTTAAAACTACTCCAAAATGTCAATTTACCAACATCAGCAAACTTGTCAGCTGTGGTCCAGGCTGTGGTCTAAAAGGCCAGCAAGCTGGGGCAAGCCTCAAGCCCCATCTGGGGGACATGACAACTGCAGCTACTATGTTTAAATTCTCCTGTTGCATTTGAGTTTATATTGCCATATTTTATTGTGCTTTCATCATCGACCCAGAAATGCACTTAAACCAAGTTTTTCTTTAATTGCTCAGAGCTTTTTGTCTCCTACCTTGTTAACCTCCTCAAAGATTCCATTTCTTTAAAGTTAACATAGAACCTGTAAGGAGGCTGAAAAATACATGTGTATGGAATAACCACAAGCTTTGAGGTAATATAATAGAGCGGGCTGTAGCCTTCAGGTTAACCAGCTTTGACAGTCTTTTTGTCAGCCAGAAAATGCTGGGAATATAAATCGAAGGGCTTTCAAGTGAAACTCCATTTTCTAGTGTATGTCCTCAAAGGACAGGTCCCCTGATTTATATGTCTCAGGAGCCTCACGGCTTGTCACAGGCCCTGGCACTCAAGTATTTGTGGAATGAATTAATGAACTAATGAAGACTGGGATGACATATAGGGTTTTGCTAAGGAGGGAAGAGGGGAAAGTGTATTCCAAGTTGAAGGAACAGCAGGAATGAAGACACAAACAGTCATGAGAATTGCACGTTTGGCAAAGTTTATGGACCTAATGGCATGTCTATAATATGATTTAATTAAAGGATTTATAGAATAAAATTTGATGATACCATTTTTGAAATAAGAAACACACACATGGTGCCAAAAATGTATACACATTTTAAGAAAGGAAAAAACTGTATTAAAATTGTAATATTCAATATATACCAATAGCAAAAGATGAATACAAGTCACATTTAACTCCTGCAATTTCAAGAGGTGCTCAAAGTGGTTACCATCAGTGTCCAGACGCTTCTGATGACAGCGAACTACTGCTTGAGCAACGTTGACCAAAATGTCCACTTGTATAGATTATTTTTGGCACTCCTGGTGTGTGTATACATACACACACACGTGCACACACACATACACATATATATGTATGTATGTATGTATGTATGTATGTATGTATGTATGTATATGTATATGTATATGTATATGTATATATGTGCCCTCTGACCCAGTTCCCTGCACAGAGCTCCTGAAACCCTTGAAGTGATAAGAGCACCAGAAACATCATTTGTCCTAATGAGGTGACACTAGATGGGCTCCTGGATGGCTTCTTCTAGTCACCAGAAAGACTAAGCCATGACTGAAAGCTCCCAGAGAGAGGAGGTGGCTGGAAATAGAGTTAATACTTGATCACTTGAGGAGGCCTCCATAAAATCCCCACAGTAGGGGGCTCAGAGAGCTTCCATATTGGTGACCACATCCACACTGGGAGGGTGACACACCCCGACTCCACAGGGACAGAAGCTCCTGCACTTGGGACCCTCCCAGACCTATGTATCTCTCCATCTAACTGTTCATCTGTATCCTTTATCATATCCTTTAACAAACTGGTAAATGTAAGTAAGCCTTTCCCTGAGTTCTGCGAGCTTTTCTAGCAAATTAACTGAACCCACCAAGGGAGGTCCTTGGAACCTCCCATCTATAGCTGGTTGGTCAGAAGCACAGGTGACAACCTAAGCTTGCAACTACCATCTGGTGTGTGAGTGGAGGGGCAGTCTAGTGGGACCTGACACTATCTCGTGGTAGATAGTGTCAGAATCAAGTTAAACTGTAGGACACCCAGTTGGTATCAGAGAATCGCTTAATGTGAGGGAAACCCCCACACATTTGGTGACCAGAAGTGAATTGTTTTATGTGAGTAGTAAAGGGGACTTTCAGGGAAGAAACTCACAGTAGGAAAGAACATAGAAAGGAAAAAACTGTGCTTTCAAAAGACTGTTTTAAAAATAAACATTATAAGTTTTGAAAGGAAGTTAAAGAAATCCTAGGGAAATACCCCACTTTTAAAAACAACTTAATATTTTACATACACACATTTTAAATTACAGTTCATTGGTGTGTATACCTGTTACACATCAAACTATCACCCCAATCAAGATACATTTTATTCACCGAAAAGAGTTCTGTTGTGTCTCTTTGCAGCCAATCTATCCCACATACCACCTTAGGCAACTACTGCTCTGCTTTTTCTCACTATAGATTTGTTTTTCTTTTTCTAGAACTTAGAATAAATGGAACTAGGCAGTACATGCTGTCTTGTGTCTGGCTTCTTTTACTCAGCATAGTGCTTGTGAGATTCATACACATGTTGTTGCATGTACTATCAGCATTTTGTTCCATTTTATGTATTGCTGAGTAGTGTTCCTGTATGAATATGCTAGAACTTGTTATCCATTGTCCTGTTACTAGGCATTGTGTTGTTTCCAGTTTCAGGCTATTTTGAATAAAGCTGCTGTGAACCTTCATGTACAGTTCTTTGTGTAGACATACGTTTTCACTTCTCTAGGGTAAACAGTTAGGAGTAGGATTGGTGGGTTATATGGTAAGTCATATCTCCCTTTTTGAAAATGATACCTTTTGGGACACCAACCCACAAAAATTGTTGTTAGGGCCACTATTTAACAGAAAGCCCAGGCTGGATAGAGCATCATCCGAGCTAGCGTGGAACAGCTTACATTCTTATGAAAATAAGATAATGCCTGTATTCTCTGAGGACACAAGTGACAATGAGGAGATTGCACAGAATTTGCTGGTTAGTCACTGTAAAGTGAAAGTGAACATTTTACATGTCAGTATCTGAAAATTGACTTCTTTTAGGCAGCATGTCATGGTCTCATACTTGCTTACATAGCAAGAAATCTATAGGACATTACCAACACTGTGAGAGTATTAGTATTTTTTATATGAAAACTCACAGAAAACCCAAGGCAAACTGACTTATGCAAAAAAGGGACTTTATTAGCTTATGTAACCAAAAAGATCAAAGGTTGAATGGCTGAATTCTGGTGTGTCTCCACCTCTTGGGTTTGCTTTCTTCTCTGTTACCTTCATTCTCAGGCTCTGTTGGTGTTTCCTCTGCTTACCCCTGGCAGCTCTGACAGAAAGAGAATACCTCTTCTCTGAAAGCTCCAAAAATAGCACAGCCAATCTCATTGGCTCTGACTGTTGCTGGCTTGGTTATATATCATTTTTCAGCCTATCCTTGTGGCTCCTGGGCTGTGATGCTCTGATTGGCCAGGCTTGGTCCACATGGCATGGAAGTGGCCTTAGCCTAGTGTGAACCATGATAACTAAAAGTGGAGTAGCAAAATTTCCCAGGCACAGTTACCAGAAGGAGGAACAAGGATGTCCATTTCCAGTGTTCTTGTTAGAAATGATTTGCAAATTCTAGATTTTTAAAAATACAGATGTCATTTGGGGTCCCTAATCTGAAAGAGAAAATAGATAAGGCATTAGTTACAAACTATGTCAAGAAAGAATCCTCCACTTTTGAGGAAAACTCAGCAAATAAATTAGAGTTAACTACTATCGATGAGAGCACCAATGACTCCAAGTTACCTAAACTCCATCTTTTGTCTAAAGCACGTGTGGGGGTGCTGTCAACATGGCTCATTATTTGGTGATTGGGGTCCAGGACCTTCCGAAGCCCTCCTGGCAAAAATGACCATAGAAGATGAGTCAGTGCTTTGTCCAGATCCCTCAGGCCCCTTTGAACTATTTCTGTTTGGAGGTCTGGGGGCTGAGGATAGGAGGCCAGCTTCAAGGGGCTTTTATTTCCGTCAGCTCCAACTTGGGCTTTTGTTCAAAGCATTGCTCTTGGATCACTTGAGCTGATTTTCCAAGTCAGCAGGAAATCCCTGGGAATTTAGTCCCCCCCCCCCCCCGCCCCAAACGTGTGACAGGTGAGCGTGGGACATTGAAAGCCCCGCCCCTTGCCTGGTCCCTTACACATGAAACCTAATTTCAGGGCTTGCTTCTAGTCAGCAAAGCAAAAGTCCTTGGAGACTAAAGCTTCAAGCCCAAAGATGCATTTGGTAGGATCTAGTGAAGAAAGCAGAAAATCTACAGTCAGACTTCCTGACTTCTTGACCAGACCTCACAACCTTCTAGTATGTAAGCTTTATTGACATAAGAAATGTCCAAACCTGTAGAGAGTTTTTTATAAGGGTTTATTTGAGCCAAACTGACAACATACGCTTGGGAGGAGGATCTCAAATATCAGTATTACTTCTGATATTTCAATGATGTGTTAACCTAGATGCACAGAAACAATGGACAGGGCTTACTTAAGGCAAAGATAAACCATTTACTAAGGAAGTTATATGCCTGGCATGTGACTACCCAGTCAGGAATTTATGATCAGATCATCCTGTGAGGTGACTTTCCATAGAACCCTTTTTTATCCACAGCTTGAACAAGTCATATCATTTCTGTGAGTCTTACTTTCCTCATCTATAAAATGGGAATAATTATAGCACATGCCTTATCTGCCTATCACATAGGGTTGCTGTGAGGAACAAATGAAATACTGTGACCAAAGGGGACTTGGAGGTATACACAATTACACAATATCCCATGTTATTTAGGTGCTATCAGAAGTGGTCGTCTTGACGCCAAGCACTCACGGTATCTATATTGAGCTTGTTGGGTTCTTCATCACTACGAACTCAGGGGCAGAGTGCAATAGCGATCAAATAGATGAAAGAGGTTGGAATACTCAGTGGACATTTCATTGCATTAGCTCTGCTAAATAATTCTACAGTAGAGTCAAATAGACACAGAGCTTGAGTTTGTTGCCTGTGGTCAGACTTCCTGTGAGTGAATGTTTGCTGGCCCAGATCTCTGTGTATTGTCCCAAATCTCTGGTTGCCTCACTTTGCCCAGGGGCAGGTGAGCCAGTCTTCCATCTTGTCTCCTAGGCTAAATAGAGTGTTGGCCTGTCACACCCTGGGCGGTTGCTTGTCCACTCAACCCAACCCCACTAGGAGCAACCCCTGTACCCTGCCCCGATATTATCCACTGGGCAGAGCTAATGCTAGGTCCTGGCCCCACCTCATACTGCTTGCCCTATCCTCTGTAAACTCATCTGTCTGCACCTCTGATGGAACCAGAAATGTGACACATTCCTAATAATCTTAATGACCACAGTTATCATTCCTTAAGCACTCAAACACCTTTCCATATATATTACCTCACTTAAGGTACCCTATACACCTATGAAGGAGGAGGTACCATTGCACCATTTTGGAGATGAGGAAAGCAAGTTTTAAAGATGTTAAGTAACTTGCCCAAGGACACATAGTGTAAGAACCAGGACTCCAAACTCTAACTCAGATCAGGTCATACCAGAGCTCAGGGTTCTAATCACTCAATAAGTACCCTGCTCTAGGAGAAAAGAGCTCAGCAAAGCAGGGAATCCCCACAGGCCTTTCTGATTCAACTGGGCAAATATCCTAGATCTGCCAGGACACATGCCCAGCTGCAATGCTGCTGCCCCTTTCTCATCCTGTCCTCGCAACAGAAAGTCCCGCCCAGTGGGCTTCCTTGACCCCTGCAAATGCCTTTGCTTCAGGACCAGGCTTCCTCTCTGCCCTGAAACCAATGACCTTAGGAAACCCCAGATTGCTTCCTTACAGGAACATGCCTGCTTAGAGGCCCTCAGGCCGGTACTGTCACCCACTGCCCTCCTGGGAGACACCTCTGAGTCCTTGAGCTCTCCAGAGATTATTTACATAGGGAGATAATTTCAGCATTAACCATTGACTAATGAACAAAACAGAACTCTAGACAGGGAAGGCTTCTTATAAACTTGCCTGATTCCTTTTTGTTTTGGGTTCAGAAATATTTTCCCACTGAAAAGACTCTGGAATATAAAATTCTATGTCTGCTGTCTTCATGGTGTGAAATATTCAGAAAACTCCACTTGCTTGAAGTGAAACTAACCAGAAACATAGGTGAATGACTTCAATCCCTCACCTTTCATTTGAGGGCTCATAGGAATTCACCATCTCTGGCTGCAGCTGGAGTTGGTTTGAGTCTTCAGGAAGCCAGGTATGGTTCTCTAGATCCTGGGAGAAGCTTTCTGCAGAAATGATCCAAAAAGGGAGAATCTCAACTCCATTTCCTGTGATTTCCATATTTGTGTCTTTGCCTTTTTTTTCTACCTAGTTCATTGAAAAATGACCTTAATGCCTTGCTCTCAATGAGACTTTTCAAATAGAAATAGACATTTTAAAATGAGTAGGCCCGAATTTGTACATACGACTCTCTCCTCTTCCAACAGAAGACAATAGACTCATGAAAAAGGTGATGCTATTGTTGAAACCTTTTCGGCCCTGTCTTTCTGAAATTACATTTGGAGTTTGCAGCACATTCTTTTGCATATTCTCAACTGTGAATATTTTTTTACATTCTTGACTTTAAGAAAAGCGGCTAAAAGTCAGTTGAAACCAAGTTTAAGAGATTAAACTGAGAAATATCATTTGGGGCTTAAAATGACCTGTGACTATAAATTAAGGAGGCAGACTTGCTTTTGTTGTCCTTGAGGTGGCTCTGAAGGTAATTGTTTTCTCTGAGCACATAAAAGCTTTTGAGGGGAGGTAACCCGCCATCGTGGTCACCAGGCAATGTGAGATGAGGCTTTGACTAGCTGTTAGAGAGCTTTCTTCTTTCTTCTCTATGCCCACTTTAAAACACCACCTCCTTTTGATCTTTGCTGAGCATTTATCCAGCACATTTTCATTTAGTAAGAGTGACAATGTGTCCAAACCCCAAGAGGAATGGGGGGAAAATTTAAATCATTTCTAGCCTGTATGTCCTCCACAGCAAGGTATGTTTTATATGTGCTTTCACTCAGAGAGGCCTTGCTTTCTAACTGGTAAAATAGAAGGATTAGAAAACAAAGTCAAAACAGTGTCTTGTTGCTCTGGGCTGTCTCTTCTCCACTTTTTATATCTCCTCCTTTCGGAGGAGTAACCATGTGATGGGTACCTTGTTCATTTTCCCACCTAATTAAATCTCAGCGTGTGAAATCATGCTGATCCTGATTTGGCAATTTTCCACACGAATGCACCTTCCTCAAGTTCGATAGAGACCTTCAGTTACTTCAGATTAACATGCTAGTCAACATTTAGATGGAACATAATTTGTGTGGCTCCTCTCCCTCTTCTGATTACCAAGTCTTACCGCTTCTGGACTCCATCCCAAAGTCTCTCATTTTCCCTTCAAGTTGATCCCTCACTTGCTTTCAGTAGTGTCTGCATTGGAATGCAGCCTTACTGTTTGAAGTTCTTTGTTACTAAGAGATGCTATTTTGTATTAAACCTAAGTGCGAACTAACACTAATTAAGGCCTTTATGTAGCTTTGCAAATAGCCTCTGTACTTCTGCCCAGGCCAAGGAGGAGTGGGTCCTTTCATTTGTTTTAGTAGCAACCTTACGGTCCAGTGGTTGTTGGTTAAAGTATAAGAGGGGAAGAAGCAGCTTGTTAAGAGTTGAACTTGGTATTCGTGTATTTGTCAGTGCACTATGACTGGTTTTCTTCCAAGACAACAAAAATTTCATAATTTCTCCCTTTCCTGGGCAGGAAAATACCATTTTTGAATGAAAACAAATAATGAAGCTAAATGGAAACTCTAATCATCTACTTTGATTTTTCAAGACTTTATTTTTCTGGGAGAGGAAACTGAGGCCTGAGGAAATTGAATCCTTTGACCTAAATTAAAGAGTTCATCATCAGAGGCCAACCTGGGACTGGAGCTCACTTCTTCTGATTCCCAGTTAATAAATCCTTGGCAATGCCTCCCTAGAAAAGGAATGTGGGTAGAATACCTTATCATCAATACTAGAACTATTGACACACACTCAATAGGGCGTTTTTCCTGATCATTCTCCACCTTTACCTCTCTGTAAGCACACAGCTTAAGTGTATTAAAATAAGCTCTCTCGGAGTCCCTTCCTGAAACTTTAAGCTCTCTGAGGATCCACTGGGTATCCTTCATATTTTGTACCTAGTAGGGGATGAATGAAGAGATGACTGAAACAAGGCAAAACCAGCGATCCCACTAAGGACCACATTGACTCTCCTGTTAATGCCAATTAATTTAGTTAACCAGCCAAAGGTGAAAGCAAATTCCATTTTTTTAAAAAATTCTATTATTTTGATGAAGTTGGCTTTTTTAAAAAACTGAAAAAAACCAATGCAATATTGAAAGTAACTTAAAAATCCAAAATAAAAATATTGCCCATTCAAAGTTTCACTTTATCTCCAGAACTTAATTACCATTTGAGTCTGCAAAAGAGAGGCAATTCTTCTGGAAAAGCTAGCCCCTTATGAACTCTACCCTGCTTGAAATTTCTAAGCCTTTTTCATATTTCTATGTCTTTTTTCAATCAACCTCTGACTCAGCACTCAGTCTAGGAAGGGCTGACTTATGTTTCCAGGGACTCATTTCACAAACATCTTAGAGCTCCACACAAACAAGGCAGCAGACAGCCAGGCTCCCATGACTTAGCACTCATTCAGAGCCGCACAGGTTGGTGGCTTCTGTGGGTGCGTGTCACAGCTGTGTGGACTTCTCAGGGGGCTTTGGGGCTGAGTGGAGGAAGAAGTTTCTCTTTCTTTCTGAAAACATAGTTAAAATGCTAGACCAACACAAGTGAGAGAGTTGTGCAAAGTTAAAAACTGCAAATACTCATTATTAAGTTATTCTTCTACCACTAAATTACTCTCAGTTTCAATGACTGAATGTCAGGGAGATAACTACCGCTGAGGGGGTTGGGGGTCACTTGGGTGGTTGTTGGGCTTTTCTTTGAGACAAATGAGCACCAATTTGGGGGAGTCTGACCTCATAATCCAGGCTTCTTACATCACCGGGGTCTTATGCAGACGCTCATCCATCTCTTGGTTCCTTCGGGGGCTACTTGTTTGTTATGCTTAAACCATGTGGTAGTTTGATGGCGTTTGCAAATAAAATAAAATATTTCCACTGCTTTTCTGACTGCTACTTAAGGCCTTTTTACCTATCTTAAGAAAAAGAAAAGCCACTTGATAAAATACTGTTTGGTCCAGGTAACTGAGGACAGAACTTGGTCATTCCTCCTCCGTGATGGCCTCTGACCAATAAATGTTGAGTCTCACGGTGACTTCTTGTCTTCTACACCTAGAGGTGGAAACTGGGATTAATTCAAACTTAAAATCATCAAAACATCACTTTACCAGCCAGTGACAGTAAGAGTTTTTAAAGTGGTCACAATTTTTGGTGGGTTGCTGAAATTATTTTATCAGCAAAATAAATCATGTTGCTGTCGAAGGTTCCAATGGACGCATTTTTGTTTCTGTGATACAGTGGAAAACTACAAACAATGCAAGGTAAGGGGATCATACACAGCATGTCCACGTTAGGGCAGAAGCTCTTTATTTGGGTTTGTGGATATATAATTGTGTGCATGTATCTGGGGAGAAGATCCATGTCTTTCATCAGGCTTTGACATGGTGCCGTGACTTCTCCAAGGATTAAGAGTTCCTGAGGTGGACATATCTTTTATATCAATTTACAAAGATGCGCCATAAAAACAGCACTTTGCTACAAAATTTTAAACATGCACAGTTTAAAAGTCTGGATAATTTTAAAGTAAATTTAATTTATTTTAGATTTAGAACTTAAAAAGATGGTAAGTAAGCAATTCCACGTATTAAAGTCTTCCAGAACCCAACACTCCCATTACTTGGGTAAACAGTTTAGTATAGATGATGGCCTTACTGATATCTGAAAATGTGGCTTTTTGGTCATTCATACATACAATATTCACTGAACTTATGCCATGTGTCACATACTGTGATAGGACAGCTGCCTCAAAGCTATAGGGACGGATGAGAAATTCACAGTCCAGTTAACCGATAACTATAATGCTGCCTGTTTTGAGAAAAGTAGGTGGCATATGTAGATGACTCCTGAGCTAGACGGGTTCAGACAAATCTTAGAACAGGCAATCCTTGAAGTACATTGGACTGAGCTTTAGGAGTTAGCTGGGTAATAAGGGCAGTGAGCAGAGGGACAGAGGCAGCAATTTCATGAACCTGCTCAGACTGTAATGTACATACCGTGTTTCCCTGAAAATAAGACCTAACTGGAAAATAAGCCCTAGCATGATTTTTTGGGATGATATCCCCTGAACATAAGCCCTAATGAGTCATTTTGGAGCAAGAATTAATATAAGACTTGGTCTTATTTTTGGGGAAACACGGTAGGAATTACCTGGAGCTCATTAAATTGCAGATTCTGAATCTGTGGATCCGGGTGGGGCCTGAGAATCTGCATTTCTAAGAAGCTGTGAGGTGATCCACTGTTGGCTGACCCCACTTTGAAGAGGAAAAGAGGTTTACCAGACCACTTAGGGATCAACAAGTAGCTCAGTGTGGCTGGGGCTCAGAGAGGGACTCAGGGTGCCTGGAGAGCCCGTCGCCTTTTGAAATATTTCAAACATATAGAAAAGTACAGAGAATAATGTAAGCATGTAACATCTAGATATTACAAATGTTGACTTTTCTCCTTCAGGCTTTTTAAAGATATGGGAGAAACTCCGCTATGCTCCTCCCTCACCCCACACCCACCCTTCCCTCAGCAGGACTCCTCTTGTGACCCGGTGTTTATTTATTCCATCATGCTTTTACATTTTCACAGGTGTATGTGTAAATAATTAATACTTAGTGATGCTTTGTATTTTCTATAAATTACACTTCATACAGTTTACTGGAACTTACATCTTTTCTCAGTTTTATGTTTTCACAATCTGTACTGCTTGATTTTTGGAGACATAGTACATTTATTTTGAGCTATTTTGGTATTATTCCTATGAGTTTATTACAGTTTATTCAATCCATTTCCCTATCGATGAAGATTTAGGTTGTTTCCAGTTGTTCATTCTTAAAAACAGTGATTTGGAAAGATTTTTATGTATGCTAGATATTAATCCTCTATCACTTGTATGCATTGCAAATATCTTCTCCCAGCCTGTTTTTTTGTTGGTATTGGTTTTAACTTTGCTTATGGTGCCGTTTGTTACGTGGAAGTATTACATTTTGATGTAATCAGTTTTGCCAATCTTTTTCTATTGTTTGTGCTTTTTAAAAAATATATATCTTTTTTAAGAAATGATAAAAATGTGCTCCTTAACTCAGGATCTTGCAAACAAGAGGAATTGGTTGAGAAGAGCTAATATGACTTTGTGGGTGCTGTTTTTCTGACTGCAGTTTTCTTAACTATTTTCTTAATTATTAATATAATGATATCTTCTTGCAGTAGTATTGCTTAGATGTGGTCATGTTTGATCTCTTTTTCTCTAAAGGACTGGTAAATTCTTCACAATAAAAATAAAGGCGAGTGTTGGTGTTGTCCACTTTATTTCTGAATCTGCTTTTGGTTCTTAAGTGCGTTGTCCATTTCTGGGCCACACTGGAACAGCCAAATGGAAGAGGTACATAGGGCAAGGTCTGTGGAGGTCCCCAGTGCAGGAACTTCTGTCCCCATAGAGGTGGGGTACACCACCCTCCTGGTACATCAATATGTTCAGTGACCAAGAAGTTCCCCTGAACCTCATTGTTCAGAGTTTTTATGGAAGTTTCATTACTTAGAAATAATTGATTAAATCATTGGCTCTTAGTGATTGAACTCAATCTCTAGGCCCTCTCCTCTGTCAGGAGGTCAGAGAGTGGGGCCAAAAATTCCAGCCTCTAATCACATGGTGGTTCCTCTGTCGATTAGCTCCATCTAAAGCTGTCTAGACACCCACTAAGAGTAACCTCATTAGCACAAACTCAGGTATGGTAAAAAATGACTCATCATAAATAACAAAAAAACTCCTATATTCAGGAGATGCCAAGGGTTTTAGGAATAGTGTGCCAGGAACTGAAGACAAAGGCCAAATAAATTTTTTCATTATAACAACCCCCCTGGTTGTTTTCTCTAACCCTTCTCACAATTCTGTTCAGATGAATCATCTGGGTGGAATTTCTTTCTCACCCATATACCTGCAACTTCTTGGGAGACACAGTGGCCGTCCTCGGTACCCCATGTGCATGTACCATCATTGCAACATTCATAACACTGTATTGTAGCACCCTGTGTGCCTGCTTATGTTCTCTAGATTATAGACTCCTTGAAGCAGAAGCATGTCCTGTTCGCTTCTGTATCCCCACCATTCTAGCCCAACATCTGGGCCATAATGGTTTTCAATCCTTTTTTTCTTTTAACGGATTCATTCAGCATCTCACATGGGAGAGACTACACTAGGTGTTGGGCACACAAAGTCACTGCGACGTAGGACCTGACACTCCAGTGGGCTTGGATTTCATCCTGGAGTAGACAGAAGGACCACCCAGGGTGATCTGCATTTCTACCAAACCCTGGACATGCCTCAGGTAGCACAGGTTTCCTCACAGACACTGAGATACCCTGTGGCACCGACAACTCCGCTGTGGCTCTCAGGCTGGGAACGCTCTGCCGCTCTGCCCCTCATGTTCCAGGAACCTCCTTGGTCTGTCTTCTAGGACCCAGAAGCCATGGTTTATTTGATTCTGTACATTTTTCTCTGCCTGAGAGGCAAGGGTGTAGAGGATAGGAGCTTCAACCCTGTCTGATTCAAGTCACTTAACTCAGTTTGTATTTGCCTCAGTTTCTGAATGTATAAAATGGGTATTATAATAATACCTCTTAGAATTAATTTGAGGATTAAATGAGCACTTACAGCACTCTGTAAGTACATAACAAATGTAATCTGCAATTAACATTTCTCCTTTATAATCTTACCTTTATGGGGAAAATAAAATATATCCACATATGCATAAAGGAATGTTGGAGAGACATACCAGACACTACTAAATAAAAAGTGGGAGAATAACTTTTTTTTTTAATGTCTGATTGTATTTACTTGTTATTCTTAGAAAATCTCATTTTTGACTGGACTCGGACTTAGAGGTAGAAGCTCTCAGACGGGACAGTCTATGTCTCTTGGCCATGTGTTCCTGGCGTTTTTCTTTGGCCTCCTTCATTCTCTTGACCAAATGTTTAGCATATTCTGTGGCCTCTTCCTTCTTTTTCTTAGTCTGCTGTTTCTTCAGAGAAATACCCTGATGTTTGTGTTGCAGGACAGACGGAGTAACAAGACGCTGAATCTTGGGTGCTTCGGTCCTAGGTTTCTTACTTTCTTTGTTTAGCGGCTTTCTCACAACATATTGGCTGATACTGTCTTCTTTAGAGAGACTGAAAAGTTTGCCTATTCAGCAAGCTCTTTTGGGCCCCAGGCGACAAGGCACAGTAGTATCGGTTAGACCAGGGATAATTTTCTGCCCTTTTTTAACAATGACCAAGTTGAGAACACTCAGACTGGATCCACAATACAACCCCAAACAGATTTGCACTTTCTTTCTCCAGTCCTCCTTGGCCTGTAACAGGAATGCCCCTTACTTAGGAGCAGGTGGACATAGCCATGGGTCAAAACATGCTGCTTCATGGGGAAACCTTGTTTGTCGTTCCCACCACTGATTCCAACCACATACCCTTCCATTCTTCACCCGGAGCATCAGCAGCCACTTCTGTGGCCATACACTTCTCATGAAAGGTATGAAGGTTTGTTTTTGTTTTTAATTTTATTTAAAAAAATTATTCTACTTCGGCTTCAGGTGTACAGTGCATTAGTCAGGCATCTACACAGTCTATGATGTGATCCCCTTGATAACTCCAGTGCCCATCTGGCATCTTACATAATCTTTACAACATTGTTGATTGGATTGGTGAAGAGATTAGAAAGTGCAAATTAGTAGGCATAATATAGTCATGAAGATATGAGATACGGTATAGGGAATGTAATCTAAAATGTATGAAGTTTGCTTTCATCGTTCACTTCAATGAGTTTCTGGCAGCCAGTGGCTGGGAAAGAGCTGTTCAGCTTCATCCTGAAGCAGCGACTGCCTCCAAGGCGACACGAGAAAGACAAGAATGACTTTTTAATGTATATATTTTTAAATCATTGTTTTCACTTGTCTAGAGTTTTAACTATGTGTATTTATGTAGAAAACATTTCTCCATTATATCTGACAGATTTCAAAATCTCTCCTCTGTGTTTATCTACGTTATCTGAAACTGAACGTGCGCAAACACACACACACACACACACACACACACACACTTTTACACACCTCCATCTCTGTCCCACCTCGCTACATGTGGGTCACAATAAACGTTTCCAGTGGCTTATCCTGGAACCTCTCTGCTCATCTGGGCTGAGCCAGAAAATGAGCATTTGAATGAATGGCAGGGGTAGAAAACATCCCATTAGCAAGGTCCTATTTATGTGAACTTGTACTTCCATCAGAGATGGCAATGAAAAACAAATATCAAAGCAGCAAAGCAGGGGCTAGATTTAAAATGATCTGAATATATTATAGCACATTAATTCCATAGAGGCTTTCAAACCAGACAGATCAGGCATTTGAAAATCATTTATCTTAAATGAGTCTCTGAAATGTACCAGGACATTAAAAATGATAGTGAATTATGCTTACTTCATGTTTACGTTAAAAAATAGGAAGCATCACAATTCCTATTCCGGGTAAGGGCATTTTTCTAATCCCATAATTAGTTCTGCAAGCATCCAACATAACATCTAATTCCAGTCTTTTGAATAGCCACCTCTTTTTTTAAAAAAAGCCAGCTAATGTATGCATCCGCAAACACAAAGACTAAAATAAATCAAGTGGTGCCTGCTTTGGTACCCTTAGGTGATGAGATATGGGAGAAAGGAACAAAAAAGGAAGACATCACTGGCAGCTCTGGCTCTGGGAGCTTGACAACACCCCTCGTTCATCTTGAGTCCTGGCATACAACTTTAACAATGCAGGAGATTGTGTGCCCAGCTTTGGCAAAATGGAGATTAATAAGAGGTGCTCCTCGCCCTCAGGGATTTCATGGTCTAGTGAGAGAGACAAAGTAGAATCATGTAATTATAACACCTCATGGGAAGTGCTAACTGACAGAATGAAAAAGTGCTATTAGAGCATACAGAAGTGAGAGGCATGTAAACATAGGTAAGTCTGCTTACAGGTTTGTTAATTATCTTACATATTTGTCTTGTCTAAGGTGATGTGTGGTGGTCTCCTGTTCATTTGCTTTGTAATGCAAGGCATGATGTTTAAGGCATGAAGTCTAGCAACGTTTCCTTAGCAATGTTTCATGCATGTGTGCAGGAATCCACTCATGAAACGTTCACTTAGTGTAAGGAACTATGCTCATTTCTATGAATACTGAGAATTGATAGGATGGTTGTTTTTGGTTTAATTATTAGGTAGTTCTTCATGCCTTCTGAAATTGTGATTCTGAATGCTTGAACAACACATCCACATACTGAAGAGTGGTCGTAGGGTTACTGAGAGCCTAGAAAACTGAAAAACAAGAGCCCAGTGACTGACCCCAGAACCCCAGGTAGTCTGAGCTAAGTCTGCCCCTCCCCTTATGCCCGAGGCAGACCCCACCACTTATCAAGCCATGCTGAGACTGAACACAGCTGAGAATCCTTTGCAACACAATATTTATTATCCTCAGTCTCTGATCTCCATTCTAAAACACAAACCAACAAAGAGGATGCTACTCCTCCCACACTTCCTAGCAGGCAAGAGGTCAGTATGAAGGGTGTGCACCCAGGAATGAGGATGGAGCTGCGCTTTGGTTGTTTGACTGTTAGACCACTTAGGAGGTCTGGAAGGCTATAACTAGGAATTCCTTAGGTATTCAGGGCACTAAAATGCCTTCCCCTCCATGACTGGATTTAACTCTTTGTACCACTCCAAGGAAAGGTTATGTCCCTCCTCCCCATAATACTGAGACCCATAGTTTTTAAATGGCTTCCCAAAGAGGAAGGGCTATGATGGGAGCAAAAGTTGACCTGACTGAGGTCTAGTGCTCATTCCATGATATCACAGCCACATAAACAGAGGCCCATGGGACAGATGCTATTGTGGACTGAATTGTGGAACAAATTTCATCTACTGAAGTCCTAACCCCCAATGTGACTACATTTGAAGATGGGATCTTTAAGGAGGTAATTAAGACTAAATGAGGGCATGAACCTGGGACCCTAATCTGCTACAACTGTTGTCCTTGTAAGAAGAGGAAGAGACACCAGAAATATCTCTTTCTCTCTCTGACCACATGTGCACAGAGAAGAGGCCATGTGAGGATGCAGCAAGAAGTTGGCCATCGGCAAGCCAGGAAAGAGCTCTTTCCAGGAACTGAATTTGCCAGCACCTTGATCTACGACTTCTAGCCTCCAGAACTGTGAGAAAATAAATTTCTGTTGTTTAAGCCACATAATCTGTGGTATTTTACTTTGGCAGCCTGAGCTGACTAGTGTAGATTTTGGTGCTGAGACGTGAGGTGCTACTGTAACAAATACGTAAAAATGTGGAAGTGGCTTTGGAACTGGGTAACGAGTAGAGATGGAGGGGCTTTGAGGTGCATGCTAGAAAAATCCTAGACTGTGTGCACTAAAGTGACTATTGGGAGCTACATGGATGTTAAAAGTTACTCTGGTGAGGACTCAGGAAGAAAAGAGGAGAGCTGGAGAAGAAGTCTTTATTGTCTCAGAGACTGTATTTATCATCATGAACAGAATGTCAATAGAAATATGGATGTTAAAGGCCCTTTTTATGAAGTCTCAGACAAAAATGAAGAACGTGTTATTGGAAACTGGAGGAAAGACAATCCTTATTATAAAGTAGCAAAAGAACTTGGTTGAACTGTGTTCTAGTGTTTTGTGGAAGATAAAACTTGCAAGCAAGAAAATTGGATATTTAGCTGAGGAGATTGCTAAGCAAAATGTTTAAGAAGTGACTTGGTTTGCTTATGGTAAAATGGAACAGGAGAGAGAAATTGAAAGCAAGAACTTGAACACATATTTTCGCCCTCATGTTCATTGCAGCATTACTCACAATAGCCAAAAGGTGGAAGCAACCCAAGTGTCCATCCACACATGATAGATAAACATAATGTGGTCTATACATACAATGGAATATTATTCAATTTTAACAAGGAAGGACATTCTGACACACGCTACAACATGGATGAACCTTGAGGATGTTATGCTCAGTGAAATAAGCCAGTCACAAACGGACAAATACTGGATAATTCCACTTATATGAGGTTCCTAGAGTTGTCACGTTCATAGAGACAGAAAGTAGAATGTAGGTGCTGGGGATTAGGGGGAAGAGGAATGGGAGTTGTTTAACAGGTACAGTGTTTTACTTTAGGAAGATGAAAAGGTTCTGTGGATGGATGGTGGTTATGGCTACACAAAAATGTGAATGTACTTAATGCCACTAAACGGTACACTAAAATGGTTAAAAAGGCAGATTTTATGTTATGTATGAGTATATCTTACCACAATTTAAAAAACTGATAAAAATAATTGTTTTATTAATTTTTTTTTTATAAAAGAAAAAAAGAGACAAGCTCTCCAGCTAATTCTTATGCCACTAAACTTTTCCCTAAACTTTTACCTCTGTTAGCTCCCGGGCCTGAAAGTCTCTCGTTTCTTTCCTCTTCTCATCCAGTCTGTTACAGCGTCCTGTCATTCTTACCTTGGAGTTGTCCTTTCTTTCCCATCCCCATCCTGCCGCCCCAGCCCAGGCCTGCAGCAACTTGTGCCTGCCATGTGCCTCCCTGGTTGGTGTCCCGGCAGCCTCTGTTTCCTGCCCAGCCTGCTAAGCAAGTTGATCTGTCTGAATTAGCCTCATCAAGACTTTCTGTGTCCCCTGGCATCTGGCCCCACCCCAGCTGACAAGTAGTCCCAGCACACGCCCTTGGTCTAAGCAGGACAGCATCCCTGTGGTGCTCTGAAACATCACGCCCTCCCCACCTCTGCATCTTTGCTCCCACAATCACCCTCATGCCATGCTTCCCCCTTTCTGTGCCCCATTTATTTGCTTAAGTTCCAACCCCACCTTCTCCACCTACTCCCGTCCCCAGTCATCTTCCCACCCCTCAACTCCTGCTCCCTTCAGCACCCATGTTGCACAATGAAGCACTTAGCTGCTGTCCTCAGCATTCCTCCTACCTCCCCTGGAAAGGAGGAAACTGCTTCCTGGTATGGACCACTTTGTGCTTCTTTTGACCAAGAAGAATCCCAAACTCCCAGGAGATATTTGTACTAGTTGATTGACATGAATAGACTTCAATTTAGGCAGCTGAGCTGAGCAAACATCAGGTTACTAATCAGCTTCCAAAATATCCACTGTGCTATTTTAAATCTATGATATTTAGGATGTACACTCCCGGCCTGAGGGTGCCTGCCAGTGACAAAAATGTGCTGGGTCTCCTCATTTGGGAAAAAGGCAGCTTTCAGGGTCACTTGAGGGCAACGCTGGGAACATCAGGACAGGACTGCCTGGGAAGCATGTGCGAGACAGGAGCTGTCGACAAGAACACCTCAGTCATCTTCTGAAGAAACACCACACTATAGAAAGACAGCTTGGATTCCTGGCTCTCAGAGCTCAGTGGTGGATTGGAATGTAGGTGGCTGGGCTGCTGGATCCCAGTCTAACACAGGGCAAGAGCGAAGTTCAAGGTCAAAGATGCCTCACCCTCCGTATGTCTTATGGCCACCATCTCTCACCTGTCCCATCCTTTCTCCTGCTAAAGGGGCATCAATCTGGGCAAATGAAGCAATCTGAAAAATCATAGGGTGTGCCTTTGGGTAGCGAGAACTCGACTTTCGAGTGCTCAATGACCTGGTGCTCATTCACTAAATACTTGCTGAACTCCTTTTCGTGCCTGGCACGGGGGTAGAGCCGTGAGCAAATCCTAGACACACCGCCCTCCTTGTATCTAATCTGTCATGCTTGTGATATGCCAGGCATCCTGCTTGACACTGGAGAGTCTTTGATGAAGACAACACAGGCTTTACAAGAAGGGATTTATGGTCGGGGAGAGAAAGAGTCATCAGTAGGCAGTTGCTATACAATGTGCGACACGCATTTTAAATAATACTGTATTTAGGACTTAGTGCTCACATGTCATCATCCACTTGTACAAAGAGAAAAATGAAACTTCAATAGGGGCACATTTCATTTTTGTTTTGTTTTTCAAATTCTATGTGATTAAAGAAACCACTCTTCTTTATAGTGTCACTAAAATGCCATTCTCCTGTTTTGACCGATCTCAGCCTCTTGCCTTCATTGCCAACACTCCAGTCCCACATAGGGTAACTTTCTTATAGATATAGTTGTTGATTTTCAACCTCCTGTTTTGGGAATGTCCTACTGGGTCACGGTCCCAAAGGACTGGTGGCACAAGGCCCCTTCCCATGCAGACATCCTCGTTCTGCTAAAGCACCACCAACGGAAAGACTATTTCCTGTCTCGTGAGGATTACAGGTGTTGTATAGTGTGGGAGCTAGTTCTTGCCTTGAACACAACTCAGTGCATTCTTGGAGAATGAGTACATTTCTCTGTTCCAAATCAGGGAACTGACATTATAGCTCATTCTCAACCTCCTAAACTGTCTGGAAAGGATGATCTTACAAAGCATTAAAATGACCTCATTCTGCTGTTATTTGAAGAATAAAAGACTTGTCTGTCCACAAATATTTTCCCACCATTGAAATTGGTGTTGAAACTCTCACAGTTAGGGTCACATTTTAAACAAGTGTATCTGTTAAAATGTAAATATATGACCTGAGGGAAGGATACCTGAAAGCAGTGGTAGAGACACCTGGGAGCTTTTTAAAATTACTGAGGCCTATCCCATACACGCTAATCTAAGTCTTGAAAGGTGGGACCATGAGGACTTTTCCCAAGTTCCCTGGGTGGTTGTAATGTGCTGCAAAGGTTAAGAACTTCTGCCTTGGTCATGGAACTCAGAAACTCCTGAGAACAGTCTGCCCTTTGGATCATCGAGTCCTCTTCGAGATGCGAGCAGGCCCCGGGGAGAGAACCTACTCCCTCAGTACTCAGTGTGGTTCCTGGATCAGCAGTATCTGGCCATTCATTTTAGAAACACAGAATCCTAAGGCCCACCCAAGACCAAATGAATCAGTATCTGCATGAAATAAGATACACAGATGATTCGTGGGCATATTGAAGTTTAAAAGGGACTGTCCAAGATGATGCCTTTCAGTGTCTCCCTTGGGTATCTGTCCACTGCTCACTGTTATGGGCTGAATTATATTCCCCTAAATTTATCTGTTCAAGTCCTAATCCCCAGTACCCCAGAGGGTGACCTAATTTGGAGATGGGGTCTTTACAGAGGAAATCAAGTTAGAATGAGGTCATTAGGGTGGGCCCTAATGAAATATGGCTGTTGTCCTTATAAAAAGGGGAAATTTGGGCACAGAGAAACACATGAACATGAAGATGGCCATCTGCAAGCCAAGGAGAGGGACCTGGAACAGATCCTTCCCTCACAGCCCTGAGAAGGAACCAATCCTACCAACATCTTGACCTTGGATTCCTAGCCTCCATAACTGAGAGACAATAAATTTCTATTGTTTCAGCCACTAAGTGTGTGGTACTTTATTATAGCAACCATAGGAAACTAATCCACTTATGCTGTCTTTTATCTATTTTACATCCAAATTGCCTGGGAAAGAACCAGAATAGATCCATTAGTCACTGTCATTCCTGATCTGCAGAGCCCACAGGCCAGACACTTCATGGGCACTGGCCAGCGAATAGAATGGCTGTGTGGAGTCAGTAGCCCAGTGCTAATTCCATCAGTTGTGGGCAGGGTAGTGGCGGTCCCCTGGCCAACTTTCTTTGGAAGGCTGGAGGGTTTCTTGGAATGGTCATGGAGGGGTCTCATTCTCATGCAGTCCCTCAGTCAATCTTGAACACTCACCATTGCCAGAATACATTATAGGGCACTGTGGGGTCTAAATTATTCTTATCATTATTAAACTGTCCCATAGACATTTGCACACTGATTGGTGGAGAGGAAGTCTCAGTAACCCAATTGGATAGAGCTTTTGGGGGGCCACTCACCTCTCGAGGTTCTGCTTATAGTCCAGTTTCTTCATCCAGTTTTGGTAAGATTCCCTCTCTGCCCCAGACTCAAACCCAACTTTAACAGCTTAATGAATAATACAAATTTTCCTGAAGGTTTTTCTTGGGGGAGTGAGGAGATGGAGGAGAAGTTTGCATTGTCCTCAAATAGGCAACCTATTTAATATGCCCTCCCAACTTCTCTCTCCCTTTAGACATTGCCAAATCCCACTACTTAATCTTCCATATTTCTACTTTATCTTCCTCTCAACATTCCTTCTCAAAAATTTGGCAGTTAGCACATCCCACTCCATCAAACAAAAGCCAGTGAACAGCATTGTCAGGGAGCTCCAGCCTGAGGCCACCAGGAGCACATTTATGCTCAGACAAGTTGGGCTGATTACTGTTTGCAGTGAGGGAGGAGGCTCACTATGAGGAAGCATGGGGGAATCTCAGTAAGAAGGTGTTAGAAAGGACCTACTAAAAGGATTTGGGATTTGGTTGGAGGATTTGGGGGAGTGACTAAGGAAACTGGGATTTGCTCCAGATTGGAGATTGGACATGTTCAGAAAGTGGGGACAATTCTTTGACTGGGCATCTCAATAAATCTTCTTCATAAAGAGGGGAGGCTAACACTAGTGTGGGGACAGAGCCAGGAGTGCAGTTTCCAGGCTCTCGGCCTCACATGGAAAGGTGCTGTCTCAGGTAGTAAATGGCCATCAACTGTGATTGCATGGTCATCAGCTGTGGCTAGTTGGCTGTCAGCTATAACCAGTGAGCCATTGGCCACTCATATAACTGCTGTGGCTACACTAGCAGCAAATGGGGGCTAACAAAGGTGGAGTGTGGATTGCAGATCGTGTGGCTCCTGCTTCCTGTGTCTCCAACCCAGCCACCAATAAAAATATAGTGGTATGACTCCCCTATCTATGGCGCTGTGGGTGTTCCTTTTTGACCTCACCATGTCTTGAGTTCTTATGTGGGGAGCAGGAGCTGAGACCCCCACATGACACTGTTGGGCAGGGTGGCCCGTGGGGCCTCCTGTCCCCTTCCCCACATAAGAACACAGGTTATGGCTAGGCCAAAAAGGAACACCCACGGAGCCATAGATAGGGGAGTCATACCACTATAGTCTCACTGGAGGCACTATAGTCTCACTGGAGGCTGGATCCACATGACCTGCAACCTGCTGTACACTTCTCTGCCAGCCAACCAACCTACAGACCAGCCAGCACTGTGTGGCAGTTATATCAGTGGCTAATTGGCTAACTGGCTATAGCTGATGGTCAATTAGCCACAGGTGACGGCCATGTACTACTCGAGCCAGCACCTTTCCACGTGAGGCTGAGAGCCTGGAAACTGCTCTCTGGGACTCTGTCCCCACACTCCACCCCTACAGGGTCTCGCCTCACAATCTACGTGACAAGCATCTTCGGCGAGGGGCCCTGTGTGAGGAGCCTGGAGGCGAATGCAATATCCTGGACACAGCCAGGCTCTCTGGGCACAGCCAGGGCTTCTCAGGGCACCACCAGTCTCTCTGGGCACAGCCAGACTTCCTGGGCTCAGCCAGGGCCTTGGACCTTTTCCTGATTCACCACCCAGCCACGTGACTTCAGGTGGCAGAGAAGAGAGGGAGCTGCTTGCTCTAAATCTGAAAGAGAATCAGATGTTAATAAAATATCATCAACATAATGAAACAAGGCCACAGAGGACGGGTGATCCCACTGTGCCAAATCCTGGGCCACGTGGCAGATAGTGGGGCTTTGCAAGTATTCTTGTGGAAGGACTTGAAAAGTCCACTGCCGCCCGTCCCAAGTAAAAGCACTTGACACTTGGGTGCAATGTCAATGGAGGAAAAAGCATTGGCCAAGTCCACTACATAGTGATATGTCCCCAGGCGGACAGTCAGACGATTTATCAAATCATGTATTGAAGCTACTGCCGTGTGCAAATGTGGCGTCACCTTAATTTACTCCCTATAGTCCACAGTCATTCACCAGTTCCCATCTGGCTTCTTGACAGACCATACTGGGGAGTTAAAGGGACTGTGCATCGGCCTCACAATATGTGCCTTCTCCAATTCCAATATTATACGACCAATCTCCTCCTGTCCTCCTGGCAGGCAGTACTGTCGCACTGTAACCATGCGCCAGGGCTGTGGCAACACTTGAGGAGGGTGGTGAGCATGCCCGCGTGTCACCGCTTTCACCACCCGGATCTGGAGACAGAACTCTCCTACCGATGTCTGTCAGCTGAGGCCATGTAGCACGTCCACCCCTAGAATATACTCCGGAACGGGGGAGACATAAACCTTGTAGGTACGAGGAGGAAGCCTTCCTATACCCAGTGCTAAGGAAACAGCTTTTACAGTCATAGTCTTTCCCCCGTAGCCATCAATGCAGATTGCTGGTCTGGGGAACAGTGCTGGGTTCCCATAAACAAGACTGCAATCTGCGCCAGTGTCCACTAGGGCTAAAAACCTTTGCACATTAGAAGGGGACCAATGTATGGACAGTTCCACGTGGGGCCTCCGGTCCCTGCTCGTCCCCTCTGACCAGGTACCTTGGCCCCACCCCTAATCAAGCTGAGAGGAGTCGGCCTCAAGCAGCTGCACGAAGTCCTGGAGGGACACAGGTCGCGCTTTCCCAGATTTCTCCTTTAGGCTTCTCTGGAATTGCTGTTCCCGACACAACTGTTTCCAAAGTTCCAACAAGAGTGCATTGGGTTGTCAGTCTATTTTTTCCTGATCGACCCCTGCTGCCACGAGATCACGCCACATCTGTGCGCGTGTTACTCTCTGAGGCCTGCGACCTCGCCCCTTTACCTTTGGTTTGGGCTTCCAGGTCTCAACTGTGCGGACCTCCTGTCTTAACTTCCTTCGCCTCCGGCTTTCAACATCCCCTAGAGTGGCCATGGCAGTTGTAACTTCATGGATCCGTCGCCCTACATATGGTGTAAGAATAGCAACCAAGGATCCAAAAGCACTCGCAGGTGCAGTATCCAAAACCAGATCTCTCATGCGGGCTGTAAAAAGCTCGTAATCTGGCCCCCGAATATTAGGGTTGAAAATATCATGTCTCATACCCATTTCACGGATGATTTGAGTAAGTTCCGTATGTGACTGCCATTGACTCAGTGTCTGGCAGCTCGCTAGTCTGTCCCCATACTGTGCGTACCGCAGCAGTCAGCCACTCCATTAGAGAATGGTTGCCCAGGTCATGGGCCAACCTGTGGCAGTTCTATAACATTAGTTGCAGGGACGGACGCACTGTCACAAAGGCTAGCTTTTCCATCTTGCCTGGGAAGCAGAGAATGTTGTCGGCTCCCTCATCCCATAAACGTAATAGCCAAGCCGAAACTGGCTTTCCAGGGTGCTGGTGGTACCGCCTCCCCAGCTCCTGCAACTCAATGGGAGTGTAAGGGGTGTAGGCTGTGAACTCAGTCACAGCTGGGTTGCCGGCAGCAACGCCCCCGGGGCCCAAAGGTTGCTCACGGTTTACCCTTTGCTTCAAGATTGGCCGGGCTTGGGGGTTGGGAGCTACATTGTCTCCACTGGCTTCCTCTGCCTCTGCCTCAGAGTCTCCACTTCTTGCATTCCCTTCACACAACGCCCCCAGGGCCCCTCTTCTAACAGGCAGACTGAGCTACCAGCGCTTCCAACTGGGACACCTGGTCCAGCACCTGAGCCATAAGTGCCTTTTCAGTGTTGAGACTCAAGGCCATGAGGAACATCCAGCCCACGTGGCTGGCTGTAGCTTTCACCTCCTCTGGCAACCACTCAGCCAGAGCCTGCAGGGCCCTCTCCATGCTGGCTGGAGAGCCATCCATGTCCTCCCACCCCTCCTTGGGGTCCAACTCCTGAGAACAGTGGCCACCGGGCACCATATATTGTGTGGGGCCACACGTCCTCCTGCCCAGAGTCAGACTCCATTCCTACCTGGTCGGAATCTTGCTCGCTGTGCCAGGTGTCTGAGTGGGTGGAGGCCTTGGTGTAAGATGTCCGCAACCCTCGGAGCCTACAGCAGCTGCCTACCAAAAAGCCGGTAATGCCTACTATGGCTAACAGGGCGGCATGCCACCCAGAGGCTCGAGAGGACCACCAATTCACCGAGGGGTCACGTCTCTCCCAGGCAGACTACGCTCCCCGTCTCTGGAGCTGCTCCTCATGGGCTTCCTGAGACTGCATTTTCACACACACAAACTACTCTACCATTCCTCAGAGAGCTTTGGCCGGCACCATACCCCGCTCGCTGCGCCATTTGTCGTATGGGGCGGCCTGCAGGACTTCCTGTCCTGTTCCCCACATAAGAACGCAGGATATGGCTAGGCCAAAAAGGAACACCCACGGAGCCATAGGTAGGGGAGTTATACCACTACAGTCTTGCTGGAGGCTGGAGCCACACGATCTGCAACCTGCTGTCCGCTTCTCTGACTGACAATCAACCAACTGACCAACCAGCGCTGCTGCAGCAGTTATATCAGTGGCTAATTGGCTAACTGGCTACAGCTGACGGCCAATTAGCCACAGCTGATGGCCATCTACCACCTGAGCCAGCACCTTTCCACATGAGGCCGAGAGCCCGGAAACTGCTCTCTGTGACTCTGTCCCCACAACACCCTGCACGACAACAAGATAACGCTGTAATTGGCAAAGTAGAAGTCACTCTGTGGAAACAGAGACAGGAGTGCAGTTTCCAGGCTCTCAGCCTCACGTGGAAATATGCTGGCTCAGGTAGTAAATGGCCATCAACTGTGATTGGATGGCCATCAGCTGTGGCTAGTTGGCCGTCAGTTGTAACCAGTGAGCCATTGGCCACTAATATAACTGCTGTGGCTACACTAACATCAAAATGGGGGCCTAGCAAGAAGACGGTGGCTGGCAAGCGCAGATTGCAATTAGGACAGCGGGTTGCAGACAATGTGGCTCCTGCTTACTGTGTCGCCAACCCAGCCGCCATCAAGAATATAGTAGTGTGGGGACAGAGTCCCAAAGAGCAGTTTCCAGGCTCTCGGCCTCACGTGGAAAGGTGCTGGCTCCGGTAGTAGATGGCTGTCATCTGTGGCTAATTGGCCGTCAGCTGTAACCAGTTAGCCAATTAGCCACTGATATAACTGCCGCGGCTGCGTGGGTTGGAGAGTCGAGAGTCGAGAGAGTTGCGAGTCAGTGGGTTGGTTGATTGGCAAGCAGAGAAGCGGACAGCAGGTTGCATGTCATGTGGCTCCAGCCTCCAGTGAGACTATAGTGCCACCAGTAAGACTACAGTGGTGTGACTCCCCTATCTATGGCTCTGTGGGTGTTCCTTTTTGGCCTCACCATGTCCTGCGTTCTTGTGTGGGGAGCGGGACAGGAGACCCCGCATGACACCCTGCATGACACATTCATTTTAGCCAAAAAAGGTATTTTGGGGGAAGTATTTTTGTGGGTAGTACAGTGACCTTGTTTTTGTCTGTGCTTGGATGAAATTATGAAGTGGCTTTGCTTTGTCTCATTTTTCCCATTGTTTCTCAAGCATAGTTCTGGGCAGGGGTGAGGGGCCTCAGTTTTTCTCACGTATCTCTTATATCAGGTGAGGGGCATACAGTAGGGGCTTTATAATAGAATACTAGGATGCTATGTGTTTGGATACCCCTTCATTGATTCAATCAACATCTATTTACCAAAGGGAATACCTGGGGTGTGAGGAGTCCCAGGATGAACAATCCCCAAGCCCCAAGATGCCATGGTATTTGTTACATTTTTGGGGGCGAGAATTATTAATTCCTAGGGCTGCCACAACAAATACCTAGGACTGGGTAGCTTAAACAACAGAAATGTACTTTCTTACAGTTCTGGTGGCTGGAAGTCTGAAATGAACGTGTCGGTAGGGTGGGTTCCTTGGAGACCCCTCTTTTCGGCTTGCTGATGGCCACCTTCTCCCTGTGTCCTCCCTATCTTTCCTCTGTGTGTATCTGTGTCCTGATTTCCTCTTCTTATAAGGACGCCAGTCATGTTGGATTAGGGCCCACCCTAATGACCTCATTTAACCTTAATTATCTTCTGGGGTTAGGGCTTTCACATGATAATTTTTTTAGGAGGGGACACAATTCAGCCCACAATAGGAAGGAAAGGGTGCTTTAAAGTTCCCAGGGACCTAGGTAGAAACATGTAAGGTTCTGGTTCAAGGAGCGAAGAGTGGTCATTGCAGGGTGAGAAAGCAGGTCTCAGAAACCCCTTAGAGGGGTGATGCGCTGAGCCTTCACAGATGAGTAGCTACTCCTGTGGGCCCAGGAGCAGGTGAGGTAGTGGTAGAGCTTCCTAACCACGAGAAAGGGAACAGCTGTGTGAAGGGAATGCAAGAAGGTGCAGCTGGTCGCCTCTTGTTCTCCGTGAAGCTTTTGGGGCAGAGATGAGGGGTTCCATTACCCCCTATTAAATGGTTGATTCTGGGAAGTTGTGTCAAATAGACCCTGGGAACTGGTTTGGCAGCCACACGAGGGGTGCGCCTACTCTGTTCCTTTGGACATTCTGGGGCATTCTGCTTTATTCATTTGTGTCTGTTTGTACTTACATCTCTCCACGCCTCAGCATTTAGCCCAGGCCTCTGAACAGGGCTCAGATCTCAGCTTCATCACCTGCCAGCCCAAATCTGGGCAAGTTACTTTGCCTTCCTTAGCTCCTCATCTTAGCCTTCCTTAACTTCCTCGTCTGGAAAACGGGACAATTCTACGCTGCCCTAAAGAATATGTAAGGTACTTATACAGCACCTGGCTCAGCTCCCTTCCCTTCCCTTCCAGCATAAGCACATGGGGAGGCAGGAGAGACACCAAAAAAGGGAAGGGAAGCACAAGGGCCTGTTCACAGTCATCTCTGTTGCACTCTGACATGTACAAGATGCTGGTTACATTTGCAAGTTAGAAAAGAAAACATGACCGGGTGTAGTTATAGCCCAGGAACATTAGAAAAGACTTCCGGTAAGCTATAGAAATAACTTTGGATTTATATGAAAAGGAACTTTGAAAGGCAACTACCAACCCTCTCATTTTATGGATGAGGAAACCAAGGCCCAGTTATGAGCTGACCAGTTTCATTCTCACAGCAAAAATGTGGCAGAGCTGAGAAGAGAATGGGGACTCACACGCAAGACCTTCCACAGAGCAGGTTTGCTGCCTCGGGGCCAGAACAAAAGCAGTGATCATCAAAATTAAAACATTTATGTTAGTTAATACTTATGCATGATCTTTACCATATACCATGTGTTATTCTAAGTGCTTTATCGATTTTAACTCATTCAGTTCTCTCAACAACCCTACAAAGTAAGCACTACCATAATTCCCATTTTAAAGACAAGGAAACTGAGGCACCAAGAAGTAATTGCCCAGGGTCACACAGCAAGTGGTAGAGCAAGGATTTGGACGAGGGGTGTGGGGGCAGAGCCCCAGAAAGTAGTTTACAGGCTCTCGGCCTCACGTGGAGGGGTGCTGGCTCAGGTAGTAGATGGCCGTCAGCTGTGGCTGATTGGCCGTCAGCTGTAGCCATTGAGCCATTGGCCACTAATATAACTGCTACGGCTACGAAGGAGAGCCGAGGAGAGTGGAGGAGAGTGGAGGAGAGTCGTCAGTCGGTTGCAGAGAAAACGGACAGCAGGTCACACGTCCAGTGAACCCAGCCTCCAGTGAGACCGTAGTGGTATGACTCCCCTGCCTATGGCTCCGTGGGTGTTCCTTTTTGGCCTCACCATGTCCTGCGTTCTTATGTGGGGAGCGGGACCAGAGACCTCGCAGGCCTCCCCGCACGACAAATGGCGCAGCGAGCAGGGTCCCCCGCACGACAAGGGGGTTCTGACTTTCAGAGTCTGTGTTCTTAACCACTATAGTCCATTGCCTCGGAGCCAGTAGTTCTCAAAGGTTGGTCCCTGGACCAGCAGCATCAGCATCACCTGGGAACTTGTTAGAGATGCAAGTTACTGGGCTGGCCTAGACCTTCCGGGGGGAAGCCCAGCAAGGTGTGTTTTAACAAGTCCTCCAGATGATTCTGAGGCAAGCTCAAGTTTGAGAAGCACTGCCCTTTCCCCTTCTTCCCTCAGAGAACCTTTGCTGGATGTGGAGAAAGAGGCTAGAGAGATCCATTAGCAAGACTCTGGCACGTTTCCTCCAGGACACACTTGGATCACTGCTTCTGAATTTTAATGAGTGCAAGAAATGGTCTAGTCTGGGAAAGTGCCATATTGGTATTGGGTCCATTTTTTTCTGCAGAAGTAAACTTGGGGCTTATTTATATTTTTCTTTTTTTTCCCTTGCCTAAGTACCTACCACAGAATGGGCCATTGGTAATCAATAAGCTTTTATGGGGCCCCTAAATTACTTGTTTTCCACACAAAGCTAGCCTGAAAGCAATAGATCACTGATGGGAAAATGCTTCCTGGATAGAGATTGCATTTGTAGGAGAGAAAAAAGGGCTCTGGCATGATAAGGTGGTGAAACACTCAGAACCTGGCCTGCTGTAATACCAGGTTTCTTGCATTTCATTTTCCCCCCTTTTTTTTCTCCTTCCTTCTTTCCTTCCTCTTTCCCTCCCTCCCTCCTTCCTTCCCTCCCTCCTCTCTTTCTCTTTTTCTAAAAGCAACATTCCAATTCCATTATCAGTATTTTAAAACTAACTTAAATAGGATACTTGGGCATTAATTTTGGGGGGGTGGGGTTAACCTTAAAAGCAGAGATGAAAACTTGAACCAGAAAAAAAAAAGCCAGGAATGAGGGAAAGAAGGGACAATGTACTATTAATAATTGGCTTATTACGGGAAAGAGGGATTCTTTACAGTCACACAGGAAAACAAATTTGCACAGAAGAATGACCATTGCATATTAGTGAACTCAAGTGTCTATTGGGAAAACTGACACCTAAAATGTACAAACTCAAGAAACCAATTTGGGGGCTTATATGGAAGACCACACTGAGTCCCAGTATGGCACCATTCCTGGGGTGACCAACCAGCCACCTGGGGTAGGGAGATTGCATTGGACCTCTTCCATCATTGAGGGGGCAGACATTCCTTCTCACAGGAATAGACACATATTCTGAATATAGATATGTCTTCCTTATCTGCAGTTCCTTTGCCAGGACTGCCGTTGTGGCCCCCAGAATACCTCATCACTGCCATGGTATTCTGCATAGCATTACTTCCGATCACATCTCCCATGAACAACTTTTTGGGGTACCTTAGAAGACAGATTTCTGGCAAGTTCCACTGGTGATGCACCACAGCAATTACTTTGTTACTGACCTATTCATGGCCATGACCTCAGTAGGAGGGTATAGATATCAGGCTGATGTATGTTGCTTCTTTGGGCGCTCTAATTTTAGCCCTAGGGGTCATTGCCACTCCTTATATCTGCATTTCCCATATGTTTAGAGTTTTCTTTACTTCTTACTAGTCAATCCCTATTATTCCCTCCCCTGTTATAGTTACTAATTCTTTTTATTAAAGTTTACCTGTTTGAAATTACTGTGTAGTTTCTCTCTCCTGATTGGACCCAGGGTGACACACTTTGCCAGGGGAAGGGGCTTCTCTCCCTGGATGATGGTCTTTCCCCCTTGTGCCTTCGGCCTGGCTGCCCACGCGATGCTCCCCCATCAGTGGTATAGGGGAGAACCATCGGCATACTCCCACTGGTGACTTATGCCAGCAGTACAACAGTAACTTCCCGCAACTCTTGTGGACACCCCACGGGGGTCCCCAGTCAGTTGCTCTGACTCCCCAGTAGGGGTCTTTCTAGCAGCTTCCTGCCCACCATCCCTGGCCTGCAGCCCTTCAGCCACACTTTCCAATGAGGCCTGAATCTCAGCTGTGGCGAGAGGTGGGAGACCCTTGTCCCAGTGTGTTCCTTTGTTGGATGTGCTGCCTCAGCCCTGAGGTAGTAGCCACTGCCTAAGTTGGCTACTCCCTGTTCTTCAGCATTTTCTCACCCCTATTAGAAGTGACTCTCCCATTACCACTTAATAATTTTGTGTATTAAACTTCATTCAAATTTCTGGTGTGGTTTCTGTTTCTTGACTGAACCCTGAGTGATACATTCATTATGCAGGTAGGGTTGGCTGCAGATAAGAGAAAGTTTAAATAGAAAGGGATTTAACATAGAGAATCTGGTGCTGACAACGATCTGGAAGAATACACTCTAGACTGGAATATGAGAATGGCCTCAAAAACACACCATAGAATGGGCCTGTCCAGAAACATGCACCTCTGCCAGTCAGGAGGTTGTGGTATCAGGAAGCACGTGTTGGGTCTCTTGGCTCCAGGAACAGAGTGTCTTAGCTGCAAACTAGAGGTCATGAAGTCACTGCCAAACTCTTAGCTCCAGAGCCACAATGCCCCTGGGGACTCAGCAAAATGCATGGTTCACCTACTATCCTCTTAACCCTGCAAATGCGAGTCTTCCGTGAGTGCAGTGATTGGCAAGATATTTAAAATATGTGTATTAATAGAAAATTTGAGGTATAGCTAGGTCAACAGTTCAGGAAACAACTGTCATTCTCAAGAATCCCAAGAGGAGGGGGCACACCAGGCCATGCAGGAGCACACAGGAAGCCCCAGTCAGGAGGCAGACCTATTCAGGGAAACTGGCAAGAGACTTTATTGTGGTTTCCTCAGGGAGTCAGGGTACACAGGTTTAGGATTGGCTAGTTTTAATAATTTCAGTGGGCTCTGCGGCATACGGGTTGTCTCTAGTTTTCTGGTACCTGGCTTGGAGAGTGATTGGGGCAGGTAGATGGTAACCCAAATTGTGTGCCTCATAGAGAAGGTAGTGGCTGTGTGGGCTCTGAATCTGTTGGTTTGTACTTGCAAAGCACACCCACCCCAGAATGAACCCTCCATGGGAAGGCGGGAGGAGGCCAACGTAAGGTAACTCAGGCATATCACTGAGTTGTCCAGAATAAGACCTGTCTGGGATATGCATGTGGGACAAATGTTAAAGCATCATGTTTACAGAAGCTAGAAACATGGTCAATACACAAAGCTGAATCACCTCTGGAACCTTAGCCACAAGGGGGCTGGGATGTGAGGTTCTTTAACTTTCTAGCCTCTGCCATCTAGGAAGTCAAACCAGAAGAAGCCATTCTACCATCAAGTCACACACAAGTCACACACTCCACAAATGCACACAAAAAGAGAAATTCAAGGTTGAGAGTAAACATTCTAGGCATTCTGCTATTTTCTTCTTGCCCTGTTGCAGACCTCTCTGTGGAGACTTTAAGAGCAGTAACAAAAAGTCACATAAAAGGGCCAGCCCGGTGGCTCAGGTGGTTAGAGCTCCATGCTCCTAACTCCGAAGGCTGACGGTTCGATTCCCACATGGGCCAGTAGGCTCTCAACTACAAGGTTGCCAGTTCAACTCCTTGAGTCCCTCAAGGGATGGTGGGCTCTGCCCCCTGCAACTAAGATCGAATACGGCACCTTGAGCTGAGCTGCCGCTGAGCTCCCGGACAGCTCAGTTGGTTGGAGTGCGTCCTCTCAACCACAAGGTTGCCAGTTCGACACCCGCAAGGGATGGTGGGCTCTGCCCCCTGCAACTAGCAACAGCAACTGGACCTGGATCTGAGCTGCACCCTCCACAACTAAAACTGTTCAGGACAACAACTTGACTTGGGAAAAAAAGGCCTGGAAGTACACACTGTTCCCCAATAAAGTCCTGTTCCCCTTCCCCAATAAAACCTTAAAAAAATAATAATAAGTCACATAAAAATGCTCTATGTTAGGACAACCTTATTCACTACCAAGGTCTTCCAACAGGCTGAACTGTGTGAAACCAAACACTGCATCCAGAGGTGGGCCTACCAGGTGTTATCCCATTTCATACATGAGGAAGCCGAGACTCAGAGAGGGCCAGTAACTCACTCACCATCACATGGTAATTAGCAGACCTCCAATTGAGTTCTGGTGTCCTCTTGGCCACACACCATAGAGTTCATGAATATTCTATAAGAGTTGTTGGTATGGAAAAAAATTGTGGTCTTATATCTGGGTTCTAATAATTGGATATATCTTTGATTCTCTATTAGTTCAAGGCCAAAAAAATTAAATAAATGTTTAGAAAGAAAACTTCTTAGTGCCATAAAGTTTACTAGATTTGAAAGGGTGTGTGAAGGCCGTCTGTCCTATCTTCTTGTTTTACATTTCCAACATTAACAGGCACATCTAGGGGGGTGGCATTTTCCAATTTCTGTGATAAGCAACTACAGTAACAATATTCACCACTACATACCAATTCAGAGCTATAAAAACATAGAGTACAGTGTTTTAAAATTTCTTAAGTCACTTGAGCAAATTCTGAAATACAAAACAAGGAACAGGTTGGATTCTGTGCTGGGTAGCCTGTTTCTAAGTAAGTCACATGTTTTGAAAAACATAGTCCATGGAGATCTAGAAAGAATAAGTTGAAAGATACCTTGAGGGAACTCAATGACTCAGACTGCAGACAAATAAATTACACCTTTGGTCCAGACTAATTCTGTGTGTGTGCTTCTGAAAAATATGCAAACAAATGTGAAGAGTTGCTTAGAATTTAATTGGTTTGATGTATTAATCACTATGTTGCAAAATCAGGACACTAAGGTAGCAAATTTACTTTTGGAAAGAAAACCTAATTGAACATTTCATTTATCGGGGAAATGTTTCCCTTCATCTTCTCCAGATTTTTATTACAGCCATGAGTAGCCCTACTTCACTGAGACCTCTGTGTCACTAGAGAAACCAAAAGGCTTAGTTTACTTTTGCACCATTGAGTTGGAAAAGAAATAGGCAGATTAATTGGGAGTCAGCCAGGATTACAACTAGTCCAGTGGGGAAAACCCACAGGGACACAACTGGCTGTTTTTTTACATGTCATGTTTTATATGAATGAGTCCCAGGTCACCCTCAAAAGAAAATTTCTTTCCAAAAGGAAAGGGATCCAACAGGGCATTCTCTATCTGCCTTTCAGGTGATGGAGATGTGGTCAGTGCCAATAAAAATATAATTTTAGAATCACGTGGGACAGGAGAATAAGATCCCTTATAATCAATTAAAAATGTACTCTATAGATCACTCATCTTTGCTGGATCTCATGGAGGAAACAGAATCTTAAAATACTTTTCTCTGGCCTCAGGGAGCTTTGATTTTTATTTAGTTCGCTCAGGAGAGTCACCATTCTCCTAAGGGAGCAGACGGAGAGAAAATAAAAGGCAAAATGAACTCAACTCTGGGGTTTCACATGAGGTGCATGCAGACATTACCTTTTAGCAGCCGGTGGCCTTTTCTTCCTTCTTTTCTCTCTGCCCCTCCCCCATTTCCACTTTGTGGGCAAAGCCTCTGGTGGGAAATGAGAAGAGAAGCCTCAAAAAAGTTTAGAAATTTGAGAGTATGTGGGCCTTGTGTTCCACTTCCCAGGATAAGTTTGAGATCACAGCAAACCTTGTAGGAAAGACCCCTGCCCATTATGCTGTGGTAGCAATAGACTGCAAATGATAGCCAGGCAGCCTAGGTACAGAGGTCCCCAAGAACCCTTCCTTTCACCCAGGGGCCAGAAGGGCACAGGAGAGCATTCTAAAACTTCATTCTCTCCACATTAGTCAGGATGGGCTAGGTATGCAATGGAACAAACAGCCACAAATCTCAGTGGTTTAAAACAATGAAGTTTTATCTCTTGCTCCTGGTACATGTCCATCTCGAAAGTGGGTATGTCTGTTTCACACTGTCCTCACCCTTTCCTGGGAGGATGAAAACATCATTGAATGAAACATTGCTTTTGACTAAGGCTCAGGGAAAGGGAGATGGTGACTTGTTTCCTGGTTCTTACAGGTTTCTACTTGGAAATGACATGCATCACTTCTGCTAACATTTCATCAGCCAAAACACGTCACGAGTTCACCCAACTTTAAAGGGATGGGAGCCCAGAAAAGGAAAACTGGAAATAAGCCTGGGAGAGTATTGGTGAAGCCAAACGGGGCTCAAGATTAGAGAGAGGAAAATAGGGAGTATACAGACCTATCAGAAGAGGTGATGCAAAGTCCTCAGATTGATTGAAGGTGCCTGTGGGATTTCTTCTGACCTCCAAGGACCAATTTGGAGCAGGGCAGAAGATGGCCTCAGACCAGACCCTCCACCCCTCAACAACTGAGTGCTCTGCATACCACACAGAACTTAGATGCACTCTTGGGAAAAGGTGGAGGGAGCCTACCCTGAACTGACTGCATTTCATGTGAAATGACTGGGAAACCTTGGGAGTGATTCTGTCACAATTATTTTGGCTTGTAAGCAGAAGGGGGGCTCAAGGTAGAGATGAAATTGAGTTAAAGAAAAGTGAAAATGTGGCCTTTCTTGTACATTTGAGTTTTATGCCCTGTGATATTTGGACCCACTATTTGTGTAAATCCCCTAGCACAGCATCTGACAGGGAGCAAGTGTCCCCTAGAGGATTGCTACTATTGTTCTTCATTCCTTCCTTCCTCTAAAATTTGGTCTTGTTCCACAGCTTCCAGGACAAAGACTCAAGATATAGCAGCCAGGCCTTTGTGGAGAGGAGAGAGCTTGGAAGACTAGTTCTGCTTGTAGAACCACGAAGATGGAAGGTCCTGTGAGACCCCAGTCACACACATCCTCAAACATACAGGCAGGACCTCACTGAGCCCCTTCTGTGATGTGCATCACTTTTATCACTCTCAACACATCTACTACTGGAGTTTCAAAAGCACAATGCATTTGATCTCACATAAACTCCCAAATGAAAGAACAATCCCTGCCTCATTTGTTTTCTAAATGCAGATTGAGAAATTAAGAAATGACATTTCACTTCAATACAGGGTTTGGGACACTCTGGTATAAGATGACCTCCAGAAGCTGAGTGGAAAGGAAACTTCACGGGAAAGCTGGCTCTGGTCCTGGTCTGCAGCCACCTGGGTGGGGTGGTGGTGGTGGTGGTGGTTGGCTGTGGGTGAACCCATATTCTCTCTGGACCTTGATTTGCTCATCTGCAACAAGAGTGGATGGAACTAATGGTCTCCTGAGGTCACTTTTGTTTGGAACGTTCAGGTCATTTGTGAGTACAGAGGCCAAGAGGAAGGTAGGCAGAAGTGAAAGAAGAAAAGGAAATGAGACAGGAAGAAAAAGAGGATGAAATGAAAAGAGAAGCCTGAGGAGGAGGAAAAATGGAAAGGGAGCAGAAAACCCAACATTGCATTTGTTGTGACATTTTGTATCCTTAATGGAGGCTTATATAAATGATGGAACCACAGCTGAATAGAGCCCTCAGCAATGTTTCTCAAAATAGAAGTTTTGGTATTTATTTGGAAGGTGGTAATTTCATTTTCCAGGGAGAAATTTTGGTAAAAAGAGTTTACGTGGGCAATTAAACTCTTATCTTTCAATGTATGTGCTTAAAATCTATAAAAATAATAATGTCTTGTATTTCCTATGAGCCAGCACTTTCTAAGGACATAAATTACCCAGTTCCGTCCACACAACAGCATTATGACGTGAGTACCACTAAAATCCCCACGTACCGATTCTGCACACTACCGCTCTGAGCGGTTAAGGCATTTCTCCAGAAAGAAGGCAGAAACACCAAAATTCAAACCAAAGTCTATTTTATTTCAAAGCCCATGTTCTTTGCCTCTGGCCTCCCGGCCTGTGACTCCGGTAAAAAGAAAGATAGTTGTGAAGGAGAGATCACCAAGCCTCAGACTCAAGCAGCATGGTCAATTTCTCCACTTTCTTCCCCCTCATCTTTATCTCCTTTGTCTTTGTCTTTTTCCCGGTCTTCTTTTTCTTTTTCTCCATCTCTGTCTTCTTCACCACCTCTTTTATCTTCTTCATCTTTTGGAATAGGCCCTATGTTCATATCGTTCAAAAATCGCACGACTAGAGAAAGTGCACAAGGAGAAACCTTTACGTGTACCCTGCCCGCCCACACGCTCCTGCCTCCACCCCAGCTATCTGCTATTGTTAGTTTCTTTGGTAACCCATCAGTGTTTCTTTATGCAAACACAAGAAAATGGAAATGTGTGTTCTCTCTCTCTCTCTCTTTTTTAGATTTCATTAAATATACTTACTTATCTAAAAAAATATTTTTTATTAGTTTCAGGTATACAAAACAACATAGTGATTAGACATTTATATACATCACAAAGCGATGACCCCAAAAAGTCATCTACCCACCTATATTATTATGATATTATTGATTATATTCACAATATTGTACTTAGATCCCCATGACTATTTTGTAACTACCAATTTGTACTTAATTCCTTCACCTTTCTCACCCAAGTTTCCAAACCCCCCTCCCATCTACTAAACCATCAGTTTGTTCTCTGTATCTATAAGTCTGTTTCTGTTTTGTTTGTTCATTTATTTTGTTCTTTAGATTCCACATATAAGTGAGATCATATAGTATTTATTTGTCTTTCTTAGTCTGACTTATTTTATTTAGCATAATACCCTCTAGCTCTATCGACGTTGTCGCAAAAGGTAAGATTTCACTCTTTTGTCTTAAAATTTTTTATTGGGAAATATTGGGGAACAGTGTGTTTCTCCAGGGTCCGTCAGCTCCAAGTTGTTGTCCTTCAATCTAGCTGTGGAGGGTGGAGCTCAACTCCAAATCCAGTTGCTGTTTTCAATCTTTAGTTGCAGGGTGCGCAGCCCACCATCCCATGCAGGAATCAAACCGGCAACCCTGTTGTTCAGAGCTTGTGCACTAACCAACTGAGCCATCCAGCTGCCCTAATATTTCACTCTTTTTTTTTATATCAGTCTAATATTCCATTGTATATATGTACCACCTCTTTTTTATCCAATCGTCTATTGATGTGCGTTTCGGTTGTTTCCATGTCTTGGCTATTGTGAATAGTGCTGCAGTGAACAGAGGGGTGCATATGAGTATATCTTTTTAAATTAGTGTTTTGAATTTCTTTTGATAAATATCTAGGAGTGGAACTGCTGGGTAACAAGGTAGATCTATTTTTAATTTTTTGAGGAACCTCCATACTATTTTCTATAGTGGCTGCACCAATTTGCAAATTCACCAACAGTGTTGTTTGTTGATTTATTGATGATAGCCATTCTGACAGGAGTGAGATGATATCTCATCGTGGTTTTCATTTGCGTTTCTCTGATGATTAGTGACGTTGAGCATCGTTTCATATGTGTGTGGCCATCTGTATGTCCTCTTCGGAGAAATGTCTATTTGGGTCCTCTGCCCATTTTTAAATTGGATTGTTTAGGTTTTTTTGGTGTTGAGTTATATGAGTTTTTAAATAAATTTTGGATATTAACCCCTTACCAGATGTATCATTGGCAAATATCTTCTCCTATTCAGTGGGATGTCTTTTCATTTTATTGATGGTTCCCTTTGCTATGCAAAAACTTTTTAGTTTCATGTAGTCTCATTTATTTTTTCTTTTGTTTTCCTTGCCCAAAGAGATATATCAGTAAAAATGTTACTAAAGGTAATGTTTGAGAGTTTACTTCCTACATTTTCTTTTAGGAGTTTTATGGTTTAAGTTTTTAATACATTTTGAGTTTATTCTTGTATGTGGCATAAGAAGGTGGCCCAGTTTCACTTTTTTGCATGTGTCTGTCCAGTTTTCCCAGCACCATTTATTGAGTAGACTGTCTTTGTATATTCTTTGTACCCTAATGTATATTCTTGCCTCCTTTGTCATAGATTAAATGGCCATACAGGCAGGGATTTAGTCCTGGGCTCTGTTCTGTGCCATTGATCTATGTTTCTGTTTTTATCCCAGTATCATGCTGTTTTTATTACTATACTTTGTGGTATAGTTTGATATCAGGTAGCCTGATACCTCCAACTTTGTTCTTCTTTCTCAAGATTGCCGTGGCTATTCGGGGTCTTTTGTGGTTCCATATGAATTTTAGAATTATTTTAGTTCTGTGAAAAATGCCATTGGTATTTTGGTAGGGATTCTAGAAATGCATGTTCATATTTCCTACTTTCTTACCTCAAAGTTGAAATACCACAACATACTGCGCTTTGTACTTTTCTGATTTTAGTTAGCAATGTGTCCAGAAGATATTTTGATTTTAGTTCACAGGGAGCCTTTTCATTCTTTTTTACAGTTACAGGCTATTCCATCGTGTGAATAAATCATAGGTTTATTTAGCCATTTCCTCAGATATGGACACTTGGGTGGTTTCCACATTTTTCAGTATCACAGTGCTGCAGGGAATAACCTTGTCATACATCAGTTCCTACTCATAAGATCTAGCCTCAGGAGTGGGGTCACTGAGTCTGAGGGACAGTACATTTGAAGTTTGGATGACTACCGCCCTCAGTAGGGGTTGCACCGGTTGGCAATCCAGCTGAGAAAGAACGGCAGCATCTGCTTCTGTAGCATCTGGCCAACACAGTGTTTTGTCGAGTTTTGGAATTTTTCCAATCTGATCCAGGAAAAAATGTATCCTGGTGTAATTTTAATTTTCATGTCTCTGCTTATGAGTGCTTGCAAGTATTTAGGAACATTGTGTTTCTTATTCTGTGAACTGCCATGACCTTTGCCCATTTTTCTATTGGTTTTATGGTTTTTGTCTTTTTCATCTTTGAGAGCTCTTCCTATATTTTTTCTGTTTCATGAGCTACAGATATTTCCCCTAGTGTTTGTCTTTTTATTTTCTTTGTGTTGTGTTGGTTTTGTTTTCTATGTAGAAGTTGTTGCTGTTTACATTTACAATTATTAATCTTTTCTTTTTTGGCTTCTGAATTTTGAGACATAGTTCGATATGCCAGTTGACTGCAAGGTTATTCTATCAATCTGAATCCCAATCGGAAGTTAATGATACACTCAAATTAGGATATTTCAAGAGAGGTTTATGTACAAAGGGACTAATTATAAGAGCATGAGCAAGTTTTAGGGGCCTCCGAAGGGTTGGTGCAAGAATCAGGGCTTAGCAGCAACAGAGATGTCATCACCCTGGGCCCTGGGGGGCCAAGGAGACAGAGAGGTTATTACAGCCTGGGTGGAGAGAGAATTGTGTAGATAAGGCTGCCTAGAGAAGAGCACTCATGTCTGTCAGGAAAACAGCGCCTGCAGGAGGAAACCAGGAAGTGAATACCCTGCCTTCATTTCTCTCATGTCCTCACATGTCTTCTCATGGCTCCCCATTGGCCAAAGGGTGCAGGAGGCTGCTGGAGTCATCCACCGTGGGACAGGTTGAGTGGGGAGCGGGGGGTCTTCCAAGGCAGAGAATGAGGGAGAGTGAGCGAATCTGAACTCTGTGGGGGTGAGAGTGGGGGTGGAGGAATAGAATGCTTTCTGATAGTACTTACATGGTTTTACTTTTTATATTTAAAAGTTTGATTCATTGGAGTTTATCTTGATGTGTAGTATGGTTCCGACTCTACCTTTTCCCTAACAGCTGTCCATTTGTCCCAATGCTGTTGATTACAAAGTTCACCTTTACCCACTGATTAGCCTATCCATATTTGTGACATTTTAATATCCCGTGTACATTTGGGTCTATTTCTGGATTTTTCTTGTGCTTCATTGGGCTATGTGTATATATTCATGTGCCAATATGTATTAGTTACCTTATGATGTGTTTTAAGAACTGGGAGACCAGTCCCTCCTCCTTTTTCTTCTATTTTAGAGTTTTTCTGAGCTATTCTTGCTTGATTATTTTGAGTGAATCTGTTTGTCTACTTCTTTAAAAAAAATTTTATAAGACTTTATTAGAGCTAAACTGTGTTTGTCTACTTCTGAAGGAAGGAAACTTGTTAGGAAATTTTGGGAGATTATGTTAAATTTATCAATTTATCCATGGAGGACTTACATCTTTAGAACACAGTTGATTTGTTTTTTAAAACAATGATCTGTCAAGAAACCTGGAAGACACCACCCTGCCAATTGAGAAAAGTTATCACTCACAATAATGGTACCAGCTGACATTAGGCCCCTCTTGGTGTGATGCATTGAGAAGAACACAATATCACTCAAGTAGTATTCCTGCCAAAATACATAACCTAAACCTAATCATCAGAGCATGGTATATGAAACCAAATTGGCAGCATTCTCCAAAAGAGGTGGCCTGTACTATTCGAAAACATCAGCATTGTCAATTACAGCTCAATAAAGCTGAAAAAAAAAATCAATATCTTTAAGAATGAAGAAAGATGAAGGCCTATTCTAGATTAAAAGAGATGAAGGAGACATGCCAATTACATGAACTGTGTGGTCTTTTTTGATCCTGGATGGGGGGAAATATCCATAAAAGATGTTAATGGGACAATTAGAAATTGAATATGTACTATAGAATCGATCATAGTATTGTATCAATGTCAAATCACCTGAATTTGATAATTGTACTGTGGTTACATAAGACAATTTTTTTAAAAATTAAAGTTTTTTTGGGTGACAATGGTTAATAAAGTTACATAGGTTTCAGGTGTACAATTCTGCAATACATCATCTATATATCACATTGTATGTTCACCACCCAGAGTCAGTTCTCTTTCCATCTCCATATATTTGATCCCCATCCCTTTTACCCTCATCTACCGCCCCCATCACCCCCTACTCTCTGGTAACCACTAAACTACTGTCTGTGTCTATGAGTTTTTCTTTCTTTGTTTGTTTTGTTCCTTTGTTGCTTTCAGTTTTATATCCCACATATGAGTGAAGTCATATGGTTCTTGACTTTTTCTTTCTGACTTATTTTGCTTAGCGTGATAATCTCAAGATCCATCCATGTTATCGCAAATGGCAGTATTTCATCTTTTCTTACCGCCGAATAGTATTCCACTGTGTATTTATACCACATCTTCTTTATCCAATTGTCTATCGTAGGATACTTTGGTTGTTTCCATGTCTTGGCCACTGTAAATAAAGCTGCAGTGAACACAGGAGCACATATATCTTTACAGATAAATGTTTTCAGAAGTTTTTTGGTAGATACCCCGGAGAGGGATTGCTGGGTCATATGGCAATTCTATTCGTAATTTTTTGAGGCACCTCCACACTGCCTTCCATAGCGGCTGCACCAACTGCATTCCCACCAACAGTGCATGAGAGTTCCTTTTTCTCCACAGCCTCTCCAACACTTGTTATTATTTGTCTTGTTGATGATAGCCATTCTGACTGGGGTGAGGTGATATCTCATTGTGGTTTTATTTGCATTTCTCTGATGATTAGTGATGTTGAGCATCTTTTCATATGTGTATTGGCCATTTGTATGTTCTTTTTGGAGAAATGTCTATTCAAGTCCTCTGCCCATTTTTTAAATTGGATTGTTTGGTTTTTTTTGTTGGTGTTGAGTTGTATGTGTTCTTATATACTTTGGATATTAGCCCCTTATTGGAGGCGTTGTTTGCAAAAGAGAGAATATTTTTGTTCTTACAAAATGCATGATGAAATATTTAGAGGGTGTCTGCTACTAACTTTCAAATTGTTCAGAAAAAATAATAGTATACATATGTATTTAGAGTGAAGTAATAAAGTAAATGTGGCAAAACGTTATTAACTGAGAAATGGATGAAGAATATATAGGGATTCTTGTTATTGTTCTTGTAACTCTGTTGTAAATTTAAAATTGTAATAAATGTTAAAACAAAAAAAAAATTGGGTGAGTGGATAGGCAGAAGAGAATGTTCTTCCTCCTTTTAGCCAATTTAAGCTTGATTCTGCCTTTTAACACATTGTCCCCAAATCCAGAAAAATATCAGTCAATAATTTATTAGTCAATTTTATTTTCAGTTCCCATAATTAATCTCCACTACTTTGCTTACAACACACACATAGCTACACACACAAATTCCTTTCAGCCCACAGTAGGTCCAATTTGTCAGTTTTGGGGGTCATTGCCATATGCTGGTACTTTCTTCTTATAGGACCAAGAGAACAGGCAAGGGGACAGAGCTCGCTTCTGGTATTTGGGTGTTGCTGGTGTCAATGACCAGAAATGATACTTGATTTTGGTTTGTAAAACCAAGAGGGGATCCCCCCCAAGCTCTTCCTTATGTCTTTCCCATAATGATAAGAATGATAGCTGCCATTGTTGGGCCCACCACCACCATTTATGGAATTCTCACAGTGCTCCAGGCTTTATGTTGACATCATGATCTTGTTTTCTCAGAAGAACCTCCTAGGTAGATATTATCATTATCCCCGTTTGACAGGTGGGAAAAATGAGCTAACTCTCCCTCCCCTGGCAAGTGGTAGGAATGGGTCTCAAAGCTGGCCATCTGTTTCCAGAATATACTCCTTATATGTTCTGTGGCATGTCCACAATGTCCAACATCGTCAGGTGCAGCCTGGGAGGTGGGGGGTGGCACGTGAGTTGGTCTCCAGCAGGCAATCAGGTCAGGGTCTGGACACAGTAAAATTGGAAGAAACAATGATAATTGCTAGGAAAATTGCAAAGCTTCCTAATTGTAAAGCTCCTTGCCTTACAAAATGTGGACCAGTGCTCCAGACAACCGGAATCCAGCCTCCAGAAACCTGTGAGGAGGGTTTGAGAACAGTTTGTGTACAAACTGTGCATGTTCCAGGAAAAGATTCACAAACAAATCCTGTGGATGCAGAGGAAAACACAGGGTCAGTGACAAAGGAAACAGGACTCAGGAAACAGAATGCTTTTTCTCCAACACTCACAGAAGCATTAAAAGGTGGAAGCAGGAAGGAGCAGCACGAGGGTGGTGATGACAGGGACTGTGAGCAGGGAGGGGGTTCCCACCTCACCTGGGCCAGTCATCTCAAAGCCTACGGTGAGAGAGATCTGGCTTTGCTGATGCTCTTATGCTGTGTTTTGAAGGCAGTTGGGAGTGTGTGCATCATATGTGCCATGAGTCACTCCGTGTGTGTGTGTGTGTGTATGTGCATGACGGGGGTGGGGGTGGGAGAGAGAGAGAGAGAAAGAGAGAGAGGACGATATTAAGACTAAAGTTCATCTTGGTTACCTGATGATGCCGGGATTATAACTGGATTCTACTAAGTAATTAATCCCCAATTCTTGGTAGAGCCAGATTAAGGAGTGACCCAGCTGGGCAGCCATTGTTCAAAGTGCCACTCAACATGGGCCAGAGCAGTGGGTACTGTGGGTGCTCTGTCCAGATAACATGTCCCCTTTTTATTGTTCCGATGTACCCGATGTACCCCCAGCATCTTTGTTTTTTGCTTCCAGCGGCCGCCCCTGTGCCTGGACTCTCCTTGATGACTGAGCCATTTGCCTCCACTTGCAGAGTTCCAGAAGTGTCTGGGCACATGAGAGCCCAGGTCCCTTGTTTTGACAGAGAACAAACTCTGAAATGCAATTTTCACTCCTGATTCCTCTACAGGATGGGCTGAAGCTGCTCTTACAGCCTCCCCTTGCCACCTCCCATTTCCTATTCTGCTGTCCCCATCCCTTAATCAGTTTCTCCAGGGCAACTGTTGAATAAATCAAGTGCACACAAATCCTGGTATTCAGCCCTGCTTGTGGGGAGCCTGAGTTAAGACGACCACTAGCATAGTCCTAGAAATGACATTTTCCTATAGAACGTGGCTCAGGGAGCTTGCCCAGTGTGTTTGGGAGGCATCCTCAGATAATTCAGGGTGAGAGGTGAGTCTCCCCACCTCCCACCAATGCATTGACCAAAGTGCATTCTAGGGCACGCAGGTCCAGTTTCTGTGGGCTTTTTTTTGTTTTGCTTTCTAGTCTAGGGACATAAATGGAGGGCCTGAGGGAAATTTCTTGGGCCTGGTATAGAGTTTGAGTTTTGCCTGGAGGGGAAAAGGAGGACAGTGGAAACAGCAACACCTTGGAATAGATATTGAATAATACTCAATTTCATTAAAATGTTAGGTTTTTGGGGGTACCCCCATGCTTCCAACAGACCCTGCTTCTTAGTAAGAAAAGGGTGTGTTTTCTGCTGGGTCCTGTGAAAGGGAACTAGAAAAGGCACGGGCTGCCAGTACTGAGGGTAACACGCTTGAAGGGCTATCTGTGTGGCACTGAGAAGTCCTTGAAGGAGCAGGAGGATGCTATAGACCAGATATTCCTGGTCCCTTTCCCAGTGGCCTGAGTAAGTATCAGACAGTGGAACCAGCGGTGCTGCTCTATGACCGTGTGGGACAAGTCACAGTGGGGTCTGATGCAGTTCCTGCAACGTCCTTTCATGTGTGAGTCTGAGAAGCGTGGGATATTCTTTACGACTCCATAGAGGAGCCAGCCCCTCTCATCTCAACTACTCGAAGTCAGCGTTTTGTTTCAAGGCTGAATTTTTGAGGAACGTCTGTGTCATGAGCAAATTAACAGGATAAGTGACATTCTACTAATGGGCCCAACAAATACACTAAAGATGTGGCCGAGCTAATGTCTGCATCAGAGAACAGTTGGCAAATGTATGGATCACTCAGCTGTTTTTATGTCAATTCTCAAGACAAAGAGTCAGCCTGTGTGAGAGCCATGTGGGAGTCAATGTAACCTGCTATGGATAAGCTTCCATGCTGCAGATGCTGCAGGAAAATGGGAGCACCAGGCCTGCCTCTGGCTTTGGACAGCTTCTCACATGTTAGGGAGCTGTGAACTGTGTCCTAATAGCCATGCTGGAGGGCAGACTCTGAGGCCTGCTCGGTATGAAGGAGGCATATAGAAAGTGTCAGTTCTGTGAAGGGGAGGGCAGACCCACTCTTACTGAGCAGTAGGGGTGGGGGATGAGGTGTGAAACCACCTGAGGTCATAGTGCTGTGGTGAGAATTAAATAGGAGAATTTGTATAGAGTGTCTCCCAGAGTGGGGGGCCCAGAAGAAAAACATACTGTACATTGTTATTATATATACACATGCACACATGTAATTTCACATATCACTTTAATTACTTAATTATTATATATGAATGCTCAGTGTTGAAAAATAATAAATTAGTAGATTATAACACATTGTTAGATAATCTTACGTGTAATGTATTATTATATTAATATATTATATATAAATTATATTAGCTTGTTACTATACTATGTATAATATATTGTTATATTATTATATTAACATATGAGTAATATATTGATGTATTGCCTAGTAATTTATTTTAAAATGTATATTAAATACTATTAAAATTTAATTTTATATGATTTATTAAGTTAATATATAAAATTGAATATTATCATGTATTAGTCTATTAGATACTATATAATATGTAGTATATATTATTGTGAGCAAGGGTTTCATGGTGGGACCGTTGTGGTCTGTTGAGGCGAGAAGAGCAGGTAGTCTGCTATGTGTGGCCTGTGCAAGGACATAGAGTGGGAGAGACGGATGGAAAGCAATTTCAGGATTACCTTTATAGGGCCTTATGGGGATCTGAGCTGTATTCAGTGGGCAAGAGGACACTTATTCACTCAGAGAGAGTGCTGAGCATTTCCTCCAAGCCAGGGGCTATGCTATGCTGCGTACAGGAGAAACAGACACACTGACGCCAGTACCAATCTGTTTGGGAGACAGACTTGCAGGGCCACCCTGAGAAACAGTAGTACAGGGCACCCCCGGTGCAGAGCAAGGAGGCACTATGGCCTGACTGCTCTGTGAGGGTCTCAGAGAAGTTGGAGTTAGATAGGTAAGTGGCAAGGGGAGGGGAGCCGACTGGTCACAAGAAAGTTTCAGAGCAAAGCCAGCTCATGTGAGATGCTGAAGGGGGAGTTCATCGGGAGTGGAGAGCCAGGAGAACAGGCCAGGTGAGGCTGGTGTGGAGGTAGTAGGGGGCGCTCAGGGAAGGGGTCCTGTGCCAAGTTCAAATGCCCTGAGAGAGGAGAGAACATGGGAAGAAACTGGGGCTGCTAAGCAGAGGGGGGGTATTGAGGGGCGCTCAGCTGATGATGCAAGCCAGGCAATTTGGGGAGCTTGGACTCTGTGCTGTGGGCAACAGGAAGGCAAAGAGCCGGGGTCTGGTGCAGGGGAGAGGTTGGACGCTAACACGACACTTACGATGTGGGAATAAAGCCGAAGTCAAGGACACCTGCAGCATTCTGGTCTCACTGACAGGGAAGAACCATTGTTATTGAAGATGGGGGTACAGCTTGCGAAAAGACTGGGGTTTGTTTTAATATTTCCAATGTTAACATTTGAAAATGGGCTGAATTTGTTTCCCTGGTGTGAAATTTAGGATTTGTAAATTCAAATAGACTTATGAAATGAAAGTACGATTTTTAGAATTAGTCATTGAAAACTTCTAATGAAATAAATCACTGGCTCGCTCACTAATTGTCTGTAATTGCCAAGATTGTACATCTAAGTGATGTGGGAATTCCCCCTCACTGTCAAGGTGTAATAATCTGACTTCTGAGAATCACATGGGAGAACTAGAATAAAGGCTAGAAGATATAGGGCAGCCCATTCTGACTCCATATAAGGATGGAGGTTTTAACAGTTAGAGCTCCCCCAAATTGAGTGGTTAATCCTCAAGGAGACAAGCTCTCTCATAATTGTTCAAAGAAGGCTGACTGAGCTGAGTCTTACACAGGACGCACGAATGAGCAGATGGCCTCTAAGGTGACTCAACTCTGAGGTCTAGAATCTTGTGCATGTTGTCTGGTACAGACATAAAGAAAGTACCTTGGGGATATTCTCTTTCCTTTCTCAAGTGATTACTTCCTGCCCACAGTTACATCAAAGCAGCCTATTTACATGCTTCTCTAGGAGAACCCTGGGCTGACTGACCAAGGAGTAGCGCTTTGGCTCGGCAAGACCCTGATGATCCCCTTTTCTCTGCTGGGCCAATGTCCTCTGAAATCCCAAATTCAGTTTGTTCAACCCTGTTGTTTCTGCAGGGTCACAGTGCAACAGCCAGGCCTTCCAAGGGAACCTCCCTGCTCCCCATCATCGCTCCCTCTCTCTTCATCACCTCCCTCCCTCCCATTGTGTCCCCACCCTGCCCCCTCCTTTCATGTCCCCTTACTCCCTAATAACCCACCCACCAACGTCATTGCAAATCAAGGGAGCAGAATTAATAGGAGACAAATACTGTCGTTCTGCAGAGATTTCCACAAGGCCAGAAGAGAACTTTTCAGAAGAGATCATGTTGCTTCATGACACAAAGATGCAGAATGCCAAATTGCTCATTACCTTCTTCAAAAGTGCAGCCGTTTTGTCTGTACTCTGCCACTGAACCAGAATAGAGAGGCAGATGGGCGCCTTCTCTCCTGTAATCCCCAGGAATCCTCTAAGATGAAGCTCCACTCGTCTATTCTGCCAGCTCTCCCTGGCCTTGCCTGGAGTCTCCCTGGCTGCATTGTGACCTTCCGTCACTGAGTGTGGAAGGAAGCATGCTTGTCATTTCCCAATAGGTTGCTCTGTTGGTGTTGCTATCAGTTGTCTGGTCCAAACCTTATACCTTGCAAAGAGAAGCACTTGACAGCATCAAAAATTTGGATGGTAGCACACAAAGAGATCACACTTCAAAGGAGCAAGAAAATAGCCCTGGATTGGGACCCAGGACCCTGTCCACCTGTGTGACATTGGGGAAACCATAGCCCATCTTGGCTTTCCTCTGTCTCCTCTATGTGGAGAGAGGATGTGGAACACAGTGATCTTGGAGGCTCAGCCAGTTCAAAACCTATCACTCTACAGCTAGGAAAAAATTCAAATGAGTATTTATTTTTCTCCACCCACTAGTTCTTCTTAGTTAGGACACAAAATTGGAAACTCAAACCAAACCTGGAGACAGAAAATACCATGCTTGGGCTGTATCTATTTACAGTGTATTTATTGGCTCTAGACCTCGCCCTGAGTCATCAACATTTGTGCTTCCCTCTCTTTAGCAGCTGTTTCTTGATACTTCCAAGAGACAATGCTATTCTGTACCCACTTTCCATCAGAGTCCTGCAAACCCTCCTGCCCCCACCCCCCCGCCTGTGTTAATGCCTGTCTGGGACTCCCATGGGGGCAGGGTGTAGGAGAAGACCCAAAAGGAAAAGGACAAAGGGAAAAGGAAAAAGGACACTGTTTGGAGCAAAGATGAGCCAGAGCTGGAGATTCCACCAAATGATATTTCTGGCCAGAGGGAGTGCTTGGCCTGTGATGGCCTCCATGGATGAGTCAGCATAGGAAGGGCAAACACAGCCTGGCAGGTCTGAATCTGTGATTGAGCAGAATATTGATTGCACTGGGGTGCAAATGAGAGAAAGAGAGAGGGCTGGGGAGGGAGAAAGAGAAAGACATTTACACCAGATAGATGCAGATAAAAAAGCCAGTGGCATTAACCCCGGTTTCCCTTCCCAAGAGCCTGTTAATAATAGCTAAGGCTAGTGCCATACTTGCAAGTTGTTTTTACTAAACCCTGAGTCCCACTCTGCTGCCTTCCAAATAGGTTGGAGATGAGCTGGCGTGGGAGGGGGAGGGAGGACAGTGGAGGTGCGGGCTTATGACGGTCTGTGGGTATCTCAGCATGCCTGGCAGCATCTGTCACCTGCAGCATCAGTCCATTTCTGCACTGGGCTACATACAGAGGGTGCCAAAAAAGTGCACACACTTTAAGGAAGGAAAACTGTATTAAAATTGTAATACTCAACATACACCAATAACAAAAGATGAATACAAGTCACGTCTGACTTCTGCAATGACAAGAGGTGCTCAAAGTGGTTACCATCAGCGTCCAGACATGTCTGATTATGGTGAACTACTGCTTCAGCAACGTTGACCAAAGTGTCCGCTTGCATACATTTTTTTTGGCATTCCCAGTATATCAGCAGTGATAATGTCCTCTAAGGGAATGGGTATAGCCTGAAATGCTGACAGATCTCACCCTTGGCCTTTCACCAGCAGATTCCATTGTCCAGGGGGGAAATTACTATGTTGCCAAAGAATATGACTTTAGAACAGGGGCACTAAACCCAGACAGAAAGAAGGGATTCATTTTCTCATTCAGTTCAGGGTCAGCCCATCTGAGGACAACTGTGCTCTGTCCCCTCAGCTATGTCTGGAATTAATCTCCCAGAGTTAGACTGTTGGGTGCAAAAGAGAAATGAAAAATGCAGTCCTTGAAAGTTGGACTCTTTGTACCTCTATGATGCAAGGTTCCACAGGACATGGCAGCATTGGTTTTGTTGTGTGTTGTCTGGTACAACACTGTGCATAATTAACAACAAAATAATCTAATTTAGCAGCCATGTATTAAGCAGCACCTATGGGCCAGGCAAGCTGCTAGCTTCTTGGAGCTTAAAATATGACCAAGACTCTTCCTTATTCATATGCTTTCTGATGGTTTTGATGGCTGTCAGGCAGGAAGGTAGTATGTGTTCAAATTGCTTAATGGAACAACCTCTTAAGTAGTCATTACAGTCTTTAAAAGAATAAAAATTATTACATTTAAATTTTACATATTTTATAGAAGAACAAAAATAAACTGAAGTTGTTGAACCTTAAATAAATATTTGTTTACCACAAAAGAGATGATTTCTCCAAGTGTAAGAGATTACAGGAAAATTATTGGGTTGGGATTTCATGTATTTACACACACACACACACACACACACACACACACACACACAATGTCTCAATTTTAGAACATTACCAATTGTTTCCTTCCAAACAAAGATGAGGATAGATGAGGATATTGGCATTCTCAAACTGCTTTCTTTTATCCTCCTCTTCCTCTTAATTTTATTAAAGTTATATTATTATCTTGGGTTGAATTGAGTCCCCCAAAAAACATGTTCAAATCCTAACCCCTGGTACCTGTGAGTGTGACCTTATTTGGAAATAGGGTCTTTGCAGATCTAATCAAGTTAAAATGAGCTCGTACTGGATTATAGGTTGTACTGATCCAGTTGATTAATGTACTTATAGAGGGAAATTTTGCCATAGACGCACAGAGGAAAGAAAGCCATGTGCAAACAGAGGCAGAGACTGGAGTGATAGGCTGATAAGCCAAGGAAAGCCAAGGGTTATTGGCTGCCACCAGAAGCCAGGAGACAGCCCGGAACAGGTTCTCCCTCAGGGACTCCAGGAGGAAACAACCCTGTAGACACATTCATTTTGGACTCCTGGCCTCCAGAAACGTGAGAGAATGAATTTCTGTTCTTTGAAGCCCTCTTTTTGTGGTGCTCTGTTGTGGCAGCCCTAACAAACTAACACAGTTATTTGCATGTTGTCCAGGCTTGTCTAATCACAGTATCGCAAGCGTAAGTCTTATTGGTGGCTGACATATGTTTGATATTTAAATGGATTCATTGTTCACCACCTGTTCCTCTAGGTGTACAGTCTCCCTTTTCTCTCACCTTGTTATTTTATCTTCTCATCTTTAAACTCTTGGTAAATGCTCCCCCCTCCCTCTTCCCTTTCTTTGTGCTATGTTTCCATAGTCACTCAGCCATTTCTTTCCATCAGACACATGCTTGAGTAGCTCTCTCCAGACACTCTGTTTGCTCTGAATTAAAGGGGTAACTTGACATTACTCCTTCCTTCTCTGAGACTGACTTGTTTCTCTACAAGCCATCCGAAAACTATTTCCCTTTCTGTTGCTGTAGAGAATTGCAGTGGCAGAGGAAGGAATCCATTTGACGCGATCTGGTATATTTGTCGCACTATCTGGACTTTCTTTCATGAAAGGGAATTTTATTGAGTATCTGGTACCAGGACCTACTCCACCTAGTTGCAGGGCATACCCCATTTCCGTGGGAACTCTAGAGTTTCAGCTCTTTTCCCTAATTCAATGTGCAGACGTGGAGGCCTTCCTTCAGGCCTATTTCCCTATTTTACCCATTTCTCCTTCATAGCTGATTCCATTACTCCTTGGTCAGAAGAGAAAGAGAGAGATAGCTCTCCTCTCTGCTTGGCTCTCAGGATTTGGGGCATCCACTAGTATGGCTAGGAGTGGTGTGAGGCTGCCTAAAGACTTAGCTATGAGGGTCTGTGCTCTGTGCTCCATCCCAGAATCTTCCTTTCCTTGGCTTCCAGTTTTTGAAATGTAATTTTAAAAAATTATTATTATTATTATACCCTTTTTTTTCTCGGCTGCTGTTGAAAAAAATTATTTTTTTTGGCAGTTCAAATTTTTTTCTTATTTTTATTGAAAATTGGGAAGGGAAATACTATTAAAAATAGTGAATTTATGTTTAACATAATACCAACTAACGTTAATAGGTAAATGGATGAATATATTGGCAGACTTCTAATTCCATCATCCTTAACCTAGGGGATTGGCAAAGAGGAAAAGACCACAAAAGACGACAAAAGATGGTTTTGGCTTGAGAGACAATATATTAGTCAGGGGTCTCCAGAGAAACAGAACCAATAGGAGATCTATCTCTATCTCTGTCTCTGTCTCTTTCTCTCGTTCTGTCTCTCTCTCTCTCTCCATCTATACCTATATCTGTCTACATCTATATCTATCTGTCATCTGTTTATCTATTGAGACATTTATCTGAGGAAGCGGCTCATGTGATTATGGAGGCTGAGAAGTCCCACACTCAGCTGTGTGCAAGAGCAGAGACCCAGGAGAGCTGGGGGTGTAGTTCTGAGTTGGAAGGCCTGAGAACCAGAGAAGCCAATGGTGTTGGTCCTTGAGTCCCAGGACAGGAGATCAATGTCCCGGCTCACGCAATCAGGCAGAGAGAGAGAGAGAGAGAGAGAGAGAGAGAGAGAGAGAGAGAGAGAGAGAGAGATCCTTATTTTCTCCACCTTTTTGTCCTATTGGGGCCCTCACAGCTTAGATGAGGCCGACCCACATTGGGGAGGGTACTCTACTTTATTCAGTCTAAAGTTTCAAATGCTCTCTCTTCTGGAAACACCCTCACAGAAACACCCAGAATAATGTTTAACTAGATCTGGGCATCTCATGACCCAGTCAAGTTGACACATAAAATTAACTACCACAGGCAGCATTTAGCACAATAGCTGAGAATTTAGATCCTGGAATCAGACAGACACAAGTTTGAATTTTTGGCTCTGCTATTTATATGCTACGTGGTGTTACTCTAGTTTCCTTAACCTCTCTGTGCCACAGTTTCTTCATCTGTCAGATGGGAATGAAAAGAGAACTATCACAAGAGGTAGTTGTGAGGATAAAAGGTGATAATGAGTGAAAGCTCTGAGTTTTGTGACTGGAATTTTAGAAAGCTTGAGCTGGACGATATCTTCAAATCAATCTGATCCTTTCTTATTTATTATCTAGGAACAATGAAAGCAGAGCCCAGAAAAGCTCAGCCTACCTCTGAGGAGATGCTAAGGTGATGGAATTTGTGTGTGGTGCCCAGAATATGAGATACAAAGTGAGACTATAGGTCATATTCTACCTTGCAGTGTACTTTGTGAGACAGGGAGCCGGCAAGTCTGTTCAGCTTCATGACACGAGTCCAGTTGTCAGGGCCTCTGGTGCTGCCAGAGGGGGTGTCTGAAGCAGGGTCTGAAGTCAGTCAGGTGCTTGAGCCCTTATCATCAGATTATTCTATTTGTGTAAAATGTTTTCTCTATCTCAGTGGGGCCGTCTTTACATCCCCACATTTCTCCGTTGCCTTTATCTTTTCACTCTTACCAAATATGCCCCTTTGGGGAGGAATTTTTATAAAAAGCACTTAGGTGAGTGCTGTGGGAGCCTCGCCATCATCAATAACAGCGTCAATACTTGCCATGATTTATTCATCACAACAAACCTCCTGAACCCAAAGCCCTCACCAGGCATTCCCTCATTATCCTTACACAGCCTGGTGATGCAGCAGAAAGGAGTTTATTCTCTTCTTTGTGTCATTCGTGGGGAAAGAGAGGCACCAAAGTGGTCAATCTCTTTCCAAGAGACACTCGACAAGTGAAAACCTCAACAACTCTACCTGGAGATCACCTGCTGAGACAGGGAGGGCCTCAGGCCCATCGCCTTCCCTTGCAGGCTGCACTGCCTCTCCGGTGGACTTATCACTGCCCACCCAAAGCTAGGGAGCTGGACTCCTTAGGCAGAGAATATGGCTATTTGACGTTGTTGTTTCAATGGCTATTTATTCTATAGGTGCAATCATTTCAATACAGTGTTTTCCAAGGAAACAACCCTATGATTAAAAGTCAAGTTTTCCTCTTGATGTCTTCCTGGCTGCACCTTCCATTCAGCCTTAGAGGTAAAGCTGGCTGCAGAGGTGTTTCTTATGCCCCATGTTGTGAGCTCAGGTGAGCTTGTTGTCTTTTGTCGTCCCTGTCATTCTATCCTGGACACATTAGATGCTCAATACATATTTATTGAACTGACGTCAATCAATGAATTCATTCATATTCAAAGGATAATGGTTTGATAGCACTGAGAATATTCCAAACAGATTTCAAAGGCAGTTCTAAAAGAAAATTGTGTTAGCCAGAAAAACTGAAGAAATGAGCACTGGCTGTTGTAAAGGCTTAACACAGCCGTGGTTTATCTTGCAATTACAGCCTAGTCCAGTGTGGGTCTAGAGGGCCTGCTCTCCAGCAGTGAAATGGGCCAGGCTGCTGCTGTCACTGCACCACCCACCCACAGGTCATCTGGACAGAAGGTCATCTTCTGAGTCCAACACAGATTATGAAAGTCTTTAATGTTGATTTTACAAATGACTCTATTTATACTAGTGATCAGGGAAGCCTAATTTAAAAGAATCATTGCATTCCAAACTACCTTAATCATTTCGTTCTTCAAAAAACAAAATGTATTAAATAGTTATACACTGAGCACTATGCTAGACAATGTGTGGAATGCAAAAGAAGTAGAAGGCATTGCCCCAAAAGTTAAGAATCTACCTGGGAAGAGAAACGTATAATTTGGGAGGCAGCAAAGAGTGAGAGTGTCAGCAGGGGTGAGTCAGTTTCCTCTAGGAGCCTGTGGGAGGGAATCTAACTGGGTCCTGATTTGACAGGGAGAGGACAACCAGATAAGAACTGATGGACCAGTAGAACTTCCCAGGTAGAGCAAGTTGGGGAGGAGTGGGAATGAGGCTCCGGTAGAGGGAACAGTGTGGGAAAAGGGCCTGAAGCAGGGAGAGCATGGCACATGCAGAGATCTGGAAAGTCTGCTGTGCCTTGAACAGGGAGCCAGGCAAGAGAGGTGAGCAGGTGCCAAGCCCCGATGGCCTCGTAGGCAGGGCTGAGGTAGGCTCCTGGACTTGCTCCTCTCTGTGCCATGCCTAACCTTTCCCTTTCAGGTCAGAGACTCTGTCTTGGGTAGTAACCTAGCTCTTGACTGCCTGTAAGGCTCAGAAGTCAGTAACCCCAGGTGAGGTAGCCGAGAGATAGGCAGGTGTCTGTGAAAGACAAGCCACCAAACTAGGAGAAGATATTTGCCTGACATGTAACTGACAACGGATTAACAACCATAGGACGTAAAGAATGACTACAAATCCATAAGAAATAACTCAATAGAAAAATTAGGAAAAGCACTGAACAGGTGTTTGCACAGAAGTGGAACCATGAATGGCCAGTAACAGAAAAAGATGCTCACCAGATCAGTAATCAGGAAAATGCGTGACAAACCACAGGGACTCAGACTGCTCTCTCTCCTCCCAAACTATTTGCATTTTTATTAAAGGACATTGAAGACCAAAAAAACTTATCTGATCAAAAGTGAGAGCTTTCACATGGTGACATTTCCAGTCTCGGGTCACAGGTCACGTTGCTAGAGAATATAAACACATATTTGGAGCAAAGAGTTTCTTGCTTTTCAAATCTCATCAAGAGAGAGAGTGTTACCTCCTTTTATTGCTAAGGAGCTAGAGGCTGCATTTTTGGTTAATCTAAGCATTTCACTTAGTTTAATCCTGGTCTCTATATAATAATTAACATACCCAGCAGGGTCCCCAGGACCTACAACCTGAAGCTATCATTGTAGTGGGGTTTTGACAAAAGTTTCGTCTCAGCTCATTCAGCAATCTCCAATTTCTCATCCTTTGCCTGTTTTACCCAATACTCCACTGCACAAAACTATTTAAGTCCTCTGAATATGCCACAATGTTTCAAATCTCTAAACCTTTGCATACACTACCTGCTTTGCTTGGAATGCCCCCTTTCACCTACCTCCCCGGAAAACTCCTACTCATCCTTTAAGACCCAATTGGAATGTTCCTCTGTGACTCATTCTTTTCCTGATTTACCCAGGCAGCATTAGTGTGCCCCCTTCTCTGTGCTTCTATTGCTCTTAAAACAAAAGAAAATTTTCTTCTATTGTAGTATTTGTCCCTTGTGTTGTAACTATTATATATTATTTGACACGTGCCCCTGGACCCTTAAATGTGGGCCCCTAAGAGTGGGGATTGCATCTCTTTAACTTTGCATCAGGACAGTGCCTGGCCTTTGAAGAGTGAATGAGTGAATATCTTTTTACATGAGAATGAATATCCACATATTCTCTGAATATTTTTAGGATGATCAGATATTTGTGAGGCCATGGGTGTCCAGGAAAAGGTTTGGATGGATTACAGAGTTGGGTCCCACAACTTCTAGGCTTTCATTAATTGCACATTTATTCCCTACCCGTGAGTTCACATAGATTGATTAACTGCAATTTTTCAGGGCGAAAAAAAAAAGCAAGGACGTGTTTTCAGCATGAGCTTTTAATTTTACCCTTCAAAAAATCTCTTAGGAACTTCTTTTACTTACGGTACAAAATGTATCATTTTTCGCACAATATTCAGGTTCCTATTAAATCCTAGATGGATCCTGGGCCATACTTATCATGTTTCTGAGAGAAGAAGGCAGATGGTCTTCGGCCTCAGACAGGGTGCAGGAGAGTGCAGCAAATGGAGAGCAGCGTTCTGTCCCCTGAAATGCTCACCCCTCTCTCCACTTTGTGACAATGGAGACCGTTTCTAATTCTGGCTGTGGAGAAAGGGGCAGCTGGCTCCTATTCATAATGGAAGGCTCCCTGCAAGGCAACTTTAACCCCACTGGTCCTGGAAACCATCACAGTCCTCATCAAAGAGAGTTCTTCAGTGGCAGACATTCTCCAGTGGTGCTTGTCCTGTTCTCATTCTTTCAGAAGTGACCTGGGTTTGCTCAGTGGGGCATGGGAGGCAAATAGGTGATTAATGTCAGTTGGGAATGGGGCACCAACAACTGGTGGGAAACAGGGGACAACTGAGATTGGTGAAGGAGTTACACTGATGGGTCCCATCAGAGAGCAAGTGGTCCAGAGCATCTGAAAGCAGATGCACTTTTGGAAAAGCTGACAGTGAAAATACTGGGTCCAGGGCCAATGTATACAATTACCCATGTTGTTCTCTGCACAACCCTAGGGGATGCCGTTTACTTACATGGCACTGGGAATGGTGTTCTGCAGGCTGTACGGTGCACAGACTGCAGAATGACATGTGGCTTTGGACTTTTGCGTATCTTCATCAAGCCAGATTATGTTCACCATGCCACAGAGCAAACTGAATTTCCATGGGGCCCACGGGCCAATTTTCCTCACTACACCTGGAATCAAGCTACCAAGGAGCTAGGGGTGAGACCCCTGATGCCAGGCAAGGCTCCCTGTCCTCCCGGCAGCCCAGACTAAGCTTTGCTCACGAGGACAGCTGAATGGCAAGGTGGTGTGGAGAGGGTGGTCTCCAGAGTCAGGGAGACCCAGACTTGAATTCTTCCTCATTTGTTACTGCAGCAGGCACCCCTGGCTCGTGCACCCTCTCTGCCCCTCGATCATAGCTCAGGAGTGCCTGATAATCTCTTGCCTGAAGAGTGTACTGCAGGTCTGTTTGCTTTGTGCCCTGGAGAGGTCATGCTGGTGCCTGCATGCTCTCTTTCAGTGGCACAGTCTGGAAGGCCTTCTGTGTGCATCTCATCATGGGACAGCACATACTGTGCGACACCCTTCTTCCTTATGCCATTTTCCTTGCCCCAGATTTTTCAGGGTCAACTCCCAAGTTACCTACTTCTACTCTAGTCTGTCTTGGTCTCTGCTCTGGAGGAAGCCCAGATTAAGAAAGTTACCTTGAGCACCTGACTTATTTGCACCTCAGTTTTCTCATCTGTATTATGGGTGTGTGTGCATCACTGACAGGCACTTCACAGGATCCCTGAGAGGATTACTGAGGCAATAACTGTAAAATATTTTGCACAGTGTGTGACCCTGAGTGAGCATTCTACACATGTTTTTTATTTCCCTTTGACTGAGAGGATTCCATTTACCTGCTAAAGGGACCACAGATGCATGGTCATTCTGACTTTGGGGAAGAGTCAGAAGTCACGCGGTGCCAGATCTGGTGAATAAGGTGGATGAGGACATACCGTAATGTTTTTATTTGACAGAAATTGCCATATCAGAAGTGATGTGTGACATGGAGCATTGTCATGATGGAGTAAGATTTACGGCACACTGTAAAACACACCTGTCAACGACAGCTCACACCTGACTGACTGCACTGAACAACCTGAAACTTGTCACACACTGTTTCCTAAGGTTCGATGTGTCGCTTCCCCTATTGAAGATCCCTGCCTTTCCGTTGGATGGCACTTGGCGGCAGCATTCTTCGTATTTATTATCACAATGGAAAGACACTATGTCACACATCACTTCTGGGATGGCAATTTCTGTCAAATAAAAAGGTGTATCCTCATCCACTTTATTCACTGGATCTGGCACCGTGTGACTTCTGGCTCTTCCCCAAATTCAAAATGACCATGAAAGGTAAATGTTTTTAATCGATTCAGGACATCGAGGCAGCTACGACAACCCAACTAAAGACACTCACAAAAGAGGACTTCTAGAACGGCTTCAGAAAGTGGCAAGAACAATGGGATAATTGTGTTCGAAGAGAGGGGGAGTATTTTGAGGGGGATTAATGGCAGTGTGTCTTTTACTGTAATATTTTTTTAAACTTAAACATTCACCATATTGTTTGATCACACCTTTTATAGTCAGGTCTAGTGGAGAATATAGATAAATGAACAGGCCATGACACCACTGTATGGGGTCATTAAACCCTTTGGCCGTGACAGTTGGATATATCCGAATGAATATATCTGAAATTATTATGCAGAAAAATAATGTCATTTATATAAAAGCAGCTCAAATTGTTATTATTAAGTGCATAAAATAGTCAAAATATCAACTTTTTGGTTTTTTGTGGATTTCCAACACATTTTGAAAAAAAAGCTTGAAATCAATTAATGCAGTAAGAATTAATGTGTACTGAGAGCAGAGAATGACTCCGCCAAGACTTGAGAGGTCAGGGAAGGCTTCCTGGAAGAAGTGGCCTCAGACTTGTGGATTCAAGGAAGAGTAAGAATTGGCCAGGCTGTCCAGGGGGTCAGCTGGAGAGGAGAAAGGGGATCATTCTAGTGAAGAGGAAACGATGTGAATCTTAGAAATGGAAAAGAAATATTGAGTCCTGAAGCCTTGAATTCTGGGGCAGGTGGTGAGTGATGAACTGGAAAGGAGGGAGAAGCTGAACCACACAGGGTCCAGGAAGCCAAGGACCCAAGCTTGAACTTTGTCCTCAGGGCGATTTAGAGAAGTGATACCATCAGATTTGCATGTAAAGAAAAATCCATCTACTTGCCTTGCAGAGAAAGGACTGGGAGGGATGTGGTCCTGGAGACATGTGCAGCTGTCCAGGCGGAGACCATGGTGGCCTGCAGGAGGTGATACCAGTGGAGATGAGGAGAAGCACCTGCATTTGAGTTACTAGGAACTAAAACAGGCCAACACTCATGTGTCTGTGTTGATGATCAGTTCTATTTCTCAAATGAAGAATGTGGGTTTCAGGTGGTGAGGCGGCAGGAGTTGGCATGAAACTAAAGTTGGATTTAGGGTCAAATGGGCACTGGGGAATCCAAAGTAGAGAGAGGATGGTAACCATGATGGAAGAATGAAGTCAGATTTCTTGATGAGAGCAAACTGGCCAGCTGCCCACGGTCAGGGAGGAAAAGAGAATCCCTGAGGGAGTGGAATGAATGTCCAGTGGCCAAGCTCTCCTGGAGAGGTGAGTAGCTTGATAAAGATTTTCGTATCAACATCTTCATTTCAGTCTATGGGAATAATTCTGTTTGTTTCAGGACCCGTATTATATTTTATAGTGGCAGACAATGAGAATCAGGTTTGCTTGACCCAAAATCATGTTACAATCAATTTGATTGGCACACCGCTGAAAGGAATGCATGTCAGAGTCTTAAGTATCTTTAGAGGCAATCTATTATAGCTCAGTTTTCACTCAGTGCATCTTTCCAGCATGTCTAACAGGGGGTCTAAGACCCAGTGATGGGGAGGCCAGTAAGGCTTGCAATGCGAGCGTTTCAATCCTTGAGTCAGGCTCTGAAACCTTAGGCAAAATAAAGGGACCTGGTTGACTGGCTGGGTGAACCGGCAGTCCTGAGGGAGCACAGCAGTGGTCTTGACCAGTGAGAGAAGTGGGTGTGTGTCAGTTATGGTACCCATCCCTTTGCAGTCCTAGTAAATTGCGTGTTTGACAGGTCCTTGGGGGCATTGGGCCCCATTGTACAAAACTCCAAAGGAGGCTTCTTAGTATGCCTACACATATTTCCTTCACCTCTCTGTGGCTAGAATTCTTGCTGAGGTACTCCATTCAGGGCAATCCTGGCCCCTAGATGTTGCCGCCCACCAGTGGATAACATGGCTTCTTTGTGTGGCTGCCCTGTTGCCTCCTTGGGGGAACTGCTTGCTATTCAAGGAAAAACTGAGCTGCATTTCATTTTGTTGTATGCATTCCCCTTTCTCTCCTAAGTTCTCCTTTGCACAGAGGTTAGGTTCTAGAGAATACGCTGAGCCTTGGGAGCCAGGTGGGACTGGGCATGACCAGGAGACGTGGAATCTGTCTAATTAAGGGGACTGGGGTGGGGGGCAGGGGGGGGGGCGCCTGTGCCTCCTGGTTCTCAGGTATCAGCCAACTTTGCTTTGGCATCCAACTTACCCTGCTCTTCCTTCCCCTCCAAAAGACCTCATGTCGTCACCGACAGGTGAGCAGAAGCATTTCTGGAGCCAGCCAGGTGCTTCCCACTGTATTACTTTCCTAGGGCTGCCAAAACAAATACCACAGGCTGGGTGGCTTAGACAAAACAGGGACCCTCAACACTTGGCTCAGAAATCTCCTCAGCTGAGTATCCAAGTTCATCACTTTCAAGTTCTATTTTCCACAAAACAGAGGAACACAATTCAACCAGGTCCCCTGCCACTTCATAACAAGAATAACCTTTCCTACAGTTTCCAATAACCTGTTCCTCATTTCTGATTGAGACCTCACCAGAAGCACCTTCACATTGATATTATAGCAACACTCAGTTCATATACGTATTCTCTAAGACTGTAGAAGCCTTCTTTCCGGTTCTCTTTCTAAGCTCTCACCAGAATTGCCTTTAAAGTCCATATTTCTACTAACAACTTCTTCAAGGTTTTTCTAGCATGCACCTCAAAACTCTTCTAGCCTCTATCCATTACCCAATTCCAAAGATACTTCCAAATTTTTAGGGATTTGTTACAGTGGCACCCCACATCCCAGCACCACAATCTATTAGTTTGCTAGAGCTGCCATACCAAAATACCATAGACTGGAAGGCTTAAACAACAGAAATTTATTCTCTCACAGTTCTGGAGGCTGGAAGTCCAAGCTCAGGTGTTGGCAGGATTGGTTCCTTCTGAGACCTCTCTTCTTGGCTTGTGGATGGCTCTCTTCTCCCTGTGTGTTCCCACAGTCTCCCCTCTGTGTGTGCCTGTGTCCTGGTCTCCTCTTCTCATGAGGACCTCCGTGTTATTGGATTAGGGCCCACCCCAATGACCTCTTTTTAATTTGATCACCTCTTTAAAGGCTCTTTCTCCAAACACAGTCACATTCGGAGGTACTGAGGGTTAGGACTCCTCTGTATGAAATTGGGGGCACACTGTTCAGCCCATAATGCCGACTGTGTTGTGTCTTTGTCACAGCGTGACTGGGTACCATTCTGGGTACTTCTCAGCACTTGTCTGTGTGATATTTGGTTCGTGCCTGGGAAAACTCTTTGAAATGGAGACACTACACCAGGTCTGGCACTACTTTTCTTATAGTTGGGCGGGCCTTTGGTGGATGGTTACCCCTGCCCTGGTCCTAACCCCCAAAAGAGCCAGACTTGAACTATTACAGACTCAGGCTTATTAACCTTAAAAAGAACAAAACAAAATATTTCCTGATATAGCCCATTAACCACAGTATGATGAAGTGGGAAGAGATGGGGTCAGTTAGGTTTGGTTCTCAACTCTGCCTTTTACAAGGACTGCAATATTAACCAAGTGATGTTGCATCTGTAAAACTCATTCTTACTATCTGTGATGGACAATTTTATGTGTCACTTTGACTGGGTCACTGGATGCCAATATTTGGCCAAACATTATTTTGGGTGTTTCCATGAGGTTGTATTTGGATGAAATTAACACTTAAATCAGTAGACTGAGGAAAGCAGATGGTCCTCCCTAATGTAGGTGGGGCTCATCCAATCAGTTGAAGGCTTGAACAGAATGAAAAAATCTATCCATCTTCTGAGTAAGAGGGAATTCCTCCTGCCTGACTGCCTTCAAACTGGAACATTGGGTTTTTCCTGCCTTCAGACTCAAACTAAAGCGTCAGGTCTTCCTGGATCTTGAGACTGCCAGCCTTTGAACTAGAATTTACACCATTGGTTCACCTGGTTTTCAGTCTTTTAGACTCCGACTGGACTACACCACCGACTCCAGCTTGCTGACTCACCCTGCACTTCTTAGTACTTGTTAGCTGCTGTAATCAGCATGTGAGCCAATCCTTATAACAAATCCTACACACTGGGGGTGACTAAAATTGTATACAAGTGGACGCTTTGGTCAACGTTGCTGAAACAGTAGTTCACCATAATCAGAAGTGTCTGGACGCTGATGGTAACCACTTTGAGCACCTCTTGTCATTGCAGAAGTCAAATGTGACTTGTATTCATCTTTTGTTATTGGTATATATTGAGTATTACTATTTTAATACACTTCTCCTTTCTTAAAATGTGTATACATTTTTTTGGCACACTCCATATATATACATATATGTAAACAGTTGACCTTTAACAACATGGGTTTGGACTGTGTGGGTCCACTTATGTTCATATTTTTCAGTTGACCCACACAACTTAATTGACCAGTGCAGTTCAAACCTGAGTTGTTCAGGGGTCTACGCTGCAGTTGGGAATCCCCATATGAGGAGGGTCGACTATAGTTATATGAAGATTTTTGACTGTGTAAAAGGTCAGCGTCCCAACCCCTGTGTTTTTCAAGGGTCAACTGTATAATTTTTTTCTGTTGGTTCTGTCTCTCTGAAAAACCCTAACTAATATGCCACTTTTATAAGTGGAATAAACATCTGGCCCATCCATTCTTCATGGTTATTATTACGATGAAATAAAATCACATATTTGAAGGCATTGTGGAAAAGGTGACATACTATTCCGACTACAATCATCACCATCATCATTGTCAACAATGACTTGGCATTGTTCAATCCCAAGGTCAGCTTTCAGTTCTTGTCTTACTGACTAGCAGTGTGTGACATGGAACCACTGTCCTCTGCAAACCCTCCCCTGCCTCCCTAGGAGCTTGCTCTCCTGGCTCGTCTCCTCCCCGCCCCACCCTGCCTGCTCCTTCTTAGTCCCTGGGCTGCTTTCTCCTTGTTTCTTGGACCTCTAAATATTATAGCACCCCAAGTTCTGTCCTTAGAATCCTTTGTTTCTTTATGATACTCACTCCCTTGGAGAGCTCAGTGAGTCTTTTAGATTCAAATACTGTGGCTCCCCAGGAGCAGACCCCGAGAAGGAGACTTACAGGAAGTGTATTGGGGAGTTCTCTCAGAATCCACCTGGGGGGTTAAACAAGCAGGGTTAGGGCTGGAGACTCACTGGGCAGAAGCTGAACTGAGATGTCATTGCAGCTATCAAAGATAAGCAAAGCCAGACATTAGTTAATGTGGTAAGGACAGATTTTAATCAGGAACTTACTACTGCAACAGGGAAGAGAGTCCAATGTGAACTCAACTTTGATTTATACAGAGGTGTACAGAGGTGACTGGGCATCGATGAGGGAATGGGGGGGGCGTGAACGGGGTTCAGTAGAGTCAGGGAAGTGAAAAATTATGAAGAGCAGGTGAGGGCTGGTCCTTATGAAACCCATCTGGATTTGCTCCCTGGTGCTTATGGAAGTTAGGCTCCTCCTCTCCCGCAGAAGCTGGGAGATGAGCCCTCTCCTCAGGTGTTGGCTCGAACAAATGGTGAATTCTATTGGCAGCCTTGAGTGTTTGAGGCAGGTACTTTGAGGGACCTAGGGTCATCCTAGGGATGTGGCCTTGAGCTATTAGAAACTTATGTTAGTGTTTGTTCAAGTCTTTATGGACCTTGGTTGAGGCCTGGTTGAGAAGAGGTCTCAGAGGAGCCTGGCTAGAGTTTAGTCAAGGAGCGATTCTTTGTTACAATAAAACGATTAGTTCCCACTCGGATCTCTAGCTGGGGTGACCTTTCAGAGTCACTGACCTTGGAGAGAAGGGCACTGGCTCTGCTGTGAGCAGCCCAAGGAAGGGGGTGAGACCCCAGGCAAGGCCACTGTCTTTGCAGAGGGCAATTCCTGAGGATGCCTCTGAGAGCCATCAGCTGCAGCACTTCCAACAACCAGGAAAATGAGTGCCTGTTCTCAGAAGGGGTTAGGTTGAGAAAGGTTATGAATCTAAAGTATGGGAAGTCAATTATTATCACCAAATGGCAAGATTTGAACATAACCCTGGCTCCAAAAGCAGTTGCAGCTTGAGAGGCTTCGAGAGTTAATTCATTTTATTGTAAATATTCACAGGGATGGAAGGGTGACCAAAGCACAGAAGACAAATCTAGAAGCACTGCTCCCATAAGCTTGGTGGGGTCACTTCTCACTGTCACACCAGGTCCTAATTCTATCAGCAGACACTGCACTTATTGACTTAAATTTTATAGTCTTCATTTTGTTTTATTTTAAAGTAACCAGGTCTTCACAAAATGAGCTCTGAATTTTCCCCACTGCAGTCAGGACTTATAGAGGCAATTAGAGTGTGGAGATGTGTTAATGATTATGTGCTGTGTCTCTCTTTCCTAAAGTGTGGAACTTAGTAAAAGCCACCAGGATTTTTATTATAGCAATCTGATCTAGTCCCTCTGGACAAAGCTGGGAGAGGCAAGCTCCCTTGGATAATCTTCAATCATCTTATAGGAACTTATCTATCATCTGGAAATTATGACAGCGACATTCATTCTGAATGCAGAAACAGATTTTTTTCAGCTTTCATTTTACAGGAGTGAACATGGAGCTCAGTGTGAACAATTTCTTTTACGATTATTCTAATCCTGGAACAGAAGCCAAACGGCCATTTCCAGTGTAAAGAATCATTTTGAAGCTCGGTTCTCCCAGATATATCATCCCCCAGTGTGTCGGGAAGCTGTGTTTGCTCAAATCTGGAGGAATTAGGCCAGCCACGGGGCCCCTTACGCTTGCAGTAGCCCGCTGAAGGGCCACCTCCAGTCTCACAGACGCCCCTTGGAAGCAAGGCTTTCCGTGGGGGTGGGGTGTCCAGCTGTTTCTGATCTGTGAGAATCTAGCTGTATATTTACCATCCCCCCCGACCTTTTTTTCGCCCAGATAAAATCAGGTGATAAATAGACATTAAGGAGAGCCTTGAAGGGGGTTATTGACGGATTCCAAAGAGCTTCTTTTATTTGCATTAGTAGAGGATATCTTAAAATGTATGCTTATCATCATTGTCCCCAGAAACTGCCCAGACTTCCAGACACCCAAGAAAGGACCCTGTAAAGTCTATGTCAGCACTAAGCACATCATATTTCTTGGGGGCAGGGAGGACAAAAACTTATTTCAAGTTGTATGATACTAAGAGATTACAATTTATTAATCAGAATAAAACATCAAAGTTGTAAAATGATAAAAGATCAACTTTTAAAAGAAAGTTGTCCCCTTTTAAGTTTGCAAATGAATTTAAGGAAAAGTAACTGCTCTTTGAGTTCTGAGGCCAGGAGGACCAGTTGAATTGCAAAATATACCCTCTTATTCTGTCATTAACCTAACTTCACAGGTCACTGGGGCATAATGAGGATCTTACCAGGGGCCTGAAGCTGGGAATTGAGTGTTATTTTGTCTTTCTTAGAGGCACAATGGATTCAGCTGCTTAACAAACTAGGTTAGCATCCTGACTCTGCTGTGCGATGTTAGGCAAGTTAATAAACCTCTCAGGGGGCGGATGGGTGACTCAGTTGGTTAAAGCGCAAGATCTGGGCAATGGGGCTGCCAGTTCGATTCCCACATGGGCCAGTGAGCTGCACCCTCTGCAACTAGAATGAAGTCAATGAACTGCCGCTCAGCTCCCGGGTGGCCCGATGGCTCAGTTGGTTGGAGCGCGTCCTCTCAACCACAAGGTTGTGTCGGTTCGACTCCCGCAAGGGATGGTGGGCTGTGCCCCCTGCAACTAACAACAGCAACTGGGCCTGGAGCTGAGCTGCGCCCTACACAACTAAGATTGAAAGGACAGCAACTTGACTTGGAAAAAAAAAAAGTCCTGGAAGTACACAATGTTCCCCAATAAAGTCCTGTTCCCTTCCCCACTAAAAGAAAAAAAAGAAGAAGAAGCTGAAATCCATTTAATAAATAAATAAAAAGAAACCTCTCTGTGCTTCAAATCCCTCCTCTCTAACATGGGAATAACAGCGGCCTGTAGCTCAGAAAGCTGACTCAGTATGCAATGAGTTAATGGATGCTGAGTGGACTGTCTACAGCGAGGAGCCCACAAATTTCCCTCTCTTATCTCAGCAAGAAGTTGTCCCAGGATCAGGAGAGTTGGTTAAGATATCAGCACCTGATCCAGATAATAGTTGTAGAATAAGACCACGCCCTTTAGTTGGTGAATTATGTTAACTATGTGAACATTTTCTTATTTTCAATGTGAGATTTTTACAAGTATTGTAAAAAAAAAAAAAGGCAGGGGGACGGGTGGTAGGGGTGCTCCTGAGCTCTAATTGTCACCACAGAGGGTTGACGTGCCATATTCAGTGGGTGTTTCACAAGGGAGCCTGCGTTGACTTCCATTTTATGTGTACCTGGGGGATCCAGGGCCCCAGACCAGCTTCCTTCAAGTCATTAGCAGTGGCATGTGAACTCGTCCCCACACGGCCTGGACAGCCAGGAGCTGGACCGAAAGAGCTCATTCTAGCCTCAAGTCTCGGGCTTCACTCCTTTTTATTCCTCGTTTCAAAAGCAGCAGCAGAAAGAGAGCGCCTCATTTTTAGTGCAGAGCGTGTACAAGACTTATCTGACCTCTTTGAGGAAATTAGTTGTATATTTTCCTATATCCCGTCTCCTAAAGGCTCATCCTTCGCCTTGGAACAGTACCTAGAGGAGTGCAGGGGACAATACCAAAGAGTGCCTTCTATATAATAAGAGTTAAATAAACCTGTGTTGAATATGCTCAAAGTACTGAATGGATGAATAAATGAATCGATGAGGCATTTGGGAGTGGAGTCCCCCCAACCCCCCATCTGAAAAGGACGGTGGGTGACATGGTCCTCCAGAGGTGTCCGTGGGGTTCAGAACAAGAGTGGGGAGGCCCATGGTGAAGATGCGCTGAGGGTCCCAAGCCCCAGGGGCACCTCTGAGGACAGAGCGGGGTGGCTTTAGGAGCCTTCGGTCAGGGAAGCTCATGGGCGCTCAGGACCTATGTCCACATGGACGCAGAAGGTAGAGGTGGTTTCATTTTGGCTTGGTGAGTGGTCACAAAGGCTCCGTAGGGAGTAGGGAGGGCAAGCAGACTGCAAGCAGCATTGTCACAGTGTGCTACCATGGGCGCCCTTTCTCCACTCCTCTTTCCTTGTGCTATAACCTGAAGAAACCTCAGATCCTCTGCTCTGAGAGATGGAGATTTTTCCTCCGTTTTGGATTTCCTTTGTACTGTAGTGTCAGGGACTGCTCTCAGAAAGCCATGCTGAGAGGGGAGCATGGACACATGCTATCTTAAAGCAAGGGGACCCCAAATTGGAATGCTGGACAGGGGCCAGGAAATGCATACTTCCAGTGGACTCTCATAGCCTAGAAGGAGCCATTTGATCTCTGCTACTTCAGGCCACTATTTTCAGCAAGTAAAGTGTACAAATGATGGACAAAGTTTCCAGAAGCGCAGTTGTAGGGCAGGGGAAGGCGTTTAGTCTGGTCTGGGAGGCAAATCACATGGTTTGAGAATGTTTTAGCTCACAAAGAGGCAGAAATGTGCCTGAGCCCCACTCACATTCCTGTTAATGGTTTTTCCCTCAGAGGCAATTCAGATCCTCCCTGGTAATGTTTATTTGCATCCCTCGTTGGTGTGGCAGAAATGATAGTCAGTGTGGTGTGGGGAGTTTGGAGACTTGAATGAAACCCCTGCTCTGCTGAGTAAAAGCTGTGTGATGCTAGGAAGTTGCCCAACTTCTCCAAACCTCTTCTTTAGCTGAAGAATGAGTGTAGTAACATGCATACGTTTTTAAAGTAGGGTGTAAAAATTAATTAAGATACACCTCAATAAAGCTGTTAAATAAAATCCACCTTTAAAAAACTGTGTGAAAGTGCTCTCCTAGTACAATGCCTTTAGAGCTTGCTAGTCATTTGCCCAAATAGAAGAGTCTAAGTAAACCTTTCCTTGTCTTCCCCTTTCCCTTGTCCAACTCCCTTCCCGCCTCCTTCCCTGAAGGGACGAGGGGTTTTCACGTCCCTCAGGACCCCGCTGTGGGCAGGTTGAAGCTCACTCACCTCTGCTCTGCAGTGATTACTGGGTGGTCCCCAAAGTCCCCAGGCGACCAGTGACCAGCACCGCCTTTTCTCTCGTCTGCTCACCTCCCTGACTCCGCTCTGACCAAGTAGTTCAGGATGCCTGGGGATGGGTCAAGAGCTCACAGGCAATCCTAAGGGGTCCAGATCTGTATGGCACTGAAGTGGGTTTTGGCTGTGTAGACTCCATCCAGGACAGTCTACTGATAGCACAGTACTGGCAGAGAGGGCAACTCCATTCGTACGCAGGGATTGAGAGCAATTTTTTATTGCCTCTTTTGCTGTTAGATGTAAACATTTTGGGGGAGGACTTTCCAAATGGGAGGGTTGAGCTGTGGGGCTAGGAACCCACATTCCATGTAGTGAAACACACACACACACACACACACACACACACACACACACACACACACACTTGCTTATTTCTTTTTCTGGTGATCTTTTTGTGCACTTCTCTTCAGCACCAAACCTCATACCATGCTATTCTGTGGAGTGACAGCTTAAAGGTTAAGCTCTAAAGTAGCTATAAAGCTAAAATTGCATGTAGACAAAATTGCTGCTGAAAATCCTTTAAATTGACCATAAAGTGCAGTGTAGAGAGCATTGCGTTCAGTAGCTCAGCACAGACAATTTTTCCTTTATTTTTGGATCTAATCTCTGTTTTTCCACATGGGTACTGGGGGAAAAGGATGGTTTTCCTTAGGGGCAGTGTTGTAAGAAATACACATATCTTTAACATTAGACCCACACTTGGTTCAGTGAGACGCTCGGGCAACTGAGACTTTTAGGAACAGCAGAACTCAGCGCTCTCTCCTGCCCACTTCACACTGCCACAGCGGGCGTGTGTGCAGGCATTGCCTGTATTAGTTTTCTAGGGCTGCTGTAACAGAGTACCACACACTGGGTGGCTTAAACAACACAAATTTATTTCCTCACAGTTATGGAAGCTGGAAGTCCAAGATCAAGTTGCTGGCAGGGTTGATTTCTTCTGTGGCCTCTTTACTTGTCTTACAGATGGCCTCCTTGTTGCTGTATCAGTAAAGCTCTTCTTCTTATAAGGACACAGTCAGAATGGATTAAAACACACTAATGATCTCATTTAACTTTAATTACTTCTTAACGGCCCTATCTCCAAATATAGTCACATTCTGAGGTACTGGGGGTTAGGACATCAACTTATGAATTTTGGGGAGGGGGGTACAAAATTCAGCCCGTAGCATTGTTGAAATCTCTCAATCAATCTCCACCTTTTCTCCATCTCAGTTTCTCTCTCTCTCTCTCTCTCTCTCTCTCTCTCTCTCTCTTTCGCCTCTCTCCTTCTTTCTCTATATGTCTATGTATCTATCTGTTTATCTAATCAATCTCCCCAGAGAGTACTAATGGAAAGAGATCCCATGGTTTATCGCATTTCATTTTCATAACACCCTAAGAGATAAGTATTATTATTTTTCCCATTTCACATATGAGGAAACTGAGTATAGTACTTTTAGGTTACATCATTATTCCAAGATCACACAAATTAAGTAAGTGAAAGGGCTGGGAGTCAAACCTGTATAACCTGACTATAGAATCTATGCTGTTAGGCAATAAGGATACTACTTTTCAAATATTTTTGCATGTTTCTTTTTTTATATAAGAGTTGGGCTACATTCCATAGATTTTGAGCTCTTTTTGATGTCATTGTCTAATTAATTAATCTGTTGCTGTCATTTTTCATCTTTTATTTAAGAATTACTTATGAGCACTTTTAAATTTCTAAGTAGATTGGGGGGCTATTTTATAGTCGTTTATTTTAGTTTTGTTGTCAGAAAATGTGGTATGTTTAATTGCTATCTATCTATCTATCAATCATCATCTATCTATCGTAATCTATCTATCCATCCATATCATCTATTGTGGATGAGAAAAGGGTTCTATGGAAAGCATCCTCACAGGGTGACCTGATTATAAATTCATAACTGGGGCGGTCATGGTGGGTAGTCACACCCCAGGCCTATAACTTTTTTAGTAAAAGGTTTATCTTTGCCTTAAGTAAGCCCTGTCCATTGCCCTTGTGTATCTAAATTAACACACCTTTGAAATAACCACCCTCAAGAGCACACACAATCTTGTTAACTCTCTTGTAATTGAATCCCCATCTTGCTTTCTTCCACCATCATGTAATCATCCCTCTTTAATCTCAAACGCATAAAAGAAACTGCAAAAGTGTTATTCTCAGGAGCATTTGAGATATTGCTCTCCAGCAATTTTCAGTTTGGCTCAAATAAACTTTTATAAAAATTCTTTACAGGTTTGGATGTTTCTTATATTGACATTATCAAATACCTACACGAATTTATTAAGATTTTCTTTACGGCACAGTCTATAAATAATCTCTATAAAGAGCATATAAACACTTAATTTTTTTTTGTGTTCTACAAAAATTGTATGTTCGTGTAATTCAAATACTCTAATCATATTCTTTATCCATTGTATCCGTTAAATTTTGGTATATAAATTTAAAACTCCTTGTGATCTTGTCAAGATTTCTTGAATTTCTAAATTTTTTTCTTCATGTTATTTCCATACAATGTAGTTTAGTGTGTAAATATTTATGAATGTTACAATTTCTTTAGAGATAGTATCTTTTATCAATACAATTTCTCTTAGCCTTATTTGATATTTTGACTTTAAAGTGTACTTTGTGTGATATTAATATTTTTACCATTTGTCACTGTTAGCATTTTTCTGATATATTCTTGCTCACTTCTTTGTTTTCTACCTTTTCTTTTACCATTTGTTGTAGGTATGTCGTTAGAAATAGCATTCATCTGATTTTTGTTCTGCCACTGAGTCTGTTCTTTTCTTAATGAAAGAATACAAGACATAGCAAAGAGAATAATTTTATCCATGCACATTATTGTAATTAATGATATATTCAATCTTTTTCTTGACAGCTTATTTTATGTTTTATGTTCATTGTGATTTCTTATTGCTTCCTTTTTCACCTTTCCTGCCTCTTCTTTGTTTGATAACTTTTAGTCCTTTTTTTTCTCTTCTAGTGATATGAAATACTACATCTAAATGTTATTCTAATAGTATTTACCCTTAAATTATTACAGACATATTTTATCCTACATTCTTCTATCAAAGTTAAGAACTAAATGTTATTCATGACTACCAGCCTTCACAGCCAAGAATGTTGGCATGCATTTACTTCCCTTTTCTTCCCCTTATCACCTGGTTTTTATTAAGTGAGCTGAACATTTATTCATATTTCTCCCTCTCTCATTCATTCCTCAGAAAATAGTTTAAAACTAATTAATTTTCAATATTATATGTAATGGTGAGATTTGAAGGTTGCAGCAGATTTAATATATTAGGATGGATAACAAAATCATTTTGGAGTGTGTACAACTCTTCATTCTGGCTAGCATATTTTGATGAACCCCTTTAGTCATATAAGTATCTACTCGTGGAGTGATGTCATCAAAATGGTGGCGTGAGGTGAGCCTCTGTAAAGCTCCCCTGGAATTTACAACTAATAGAACAACAATAACTCCACAAAGGACTCCCTGCACAGCAGACAGGCAAGACGAAGAGGCCCACTACTGAATTCACCTATAGGGGGGTGAATCGTGCGAGCGGGGGAGGAGGGAAGGGAGAAGTGCGTGGAGACGGAGCCTGGCGGGCGCAGGACGCAGACCTCGCTCAGTGCGCCGAGCTCGCTGCTTCCCGGAGCTACCGCAGCTGCGGGAGAGGGAAGAACTCGGACTGCTAGGGCTCCGCTTATGGCCCACAGGGCTGAGGGGACAGCATATAACACAGCTGAACCCAACGCTCACGGCAGAGACCTCGGAGAAAAGACTGAGGGTGGTTTAAGCCCGCACTGCCGAGCAGAGAACGGAGCCTTAGGCACTGAGACTAGCTGCCCTCTCCCTCCCCTCTCAGAGCTCGCCCCGCCCCCACCTGCCCGGTGCTAGAAGCAGAACAGTAGCAGTGTTAGAGCAAAACAACAGAATGTTTGCAGTTCTGAGAACTGTGGACCGCAGACACAGATTCGCAGCCCAACTAGTTCCAGCAAAGGGGAGGGAGCTGTGGAAGCAGGACCGGCTGTGGTGGTGGTTGCCGCCATTGCTCTGGGCCACCTCTCACAACTCACCCTGTCCCTGGCCCCACCTATCTGGGTGGATCCCTGCAGGAGTAAACAGAACTGCTGAAATATAAGGGCTCTGAATCTGGTGCAGGAAGAGCTTTGGAACTTCAAAAGCTCTCCGCATACCCACATGGACACTGCGCCCTGTGACCCAGGGGAACTATTAACAGAGGAGAAGCCCGTCTCTCAGGGAATCCCCCATGTGTGAGAAGCTGGAATAGTGCAGAAAAAACATAGCACTACCATGTGAGAGAGAGAAAAAAGACTGCAGTCGGAGAGAAAATAAAACATTCTACAAAAACGTCCTGGAAAACAAAAGAAAGACCTCTTCCTATCAACCTGTTGCAGAAGCCACACCTGTAGATGTCTAGGAAGAGAAATAATAAATCAGTAATTGCCATGAATAACCAAGGCCACAAGACAGCTCAGAAAGAAAATGAAAAGTCTCCAGAAAATGAACTTAAAAACATGGAAATATGTGACTTAAATGACAGAGAATTCAAGATTGCAGTTCTGAAAAAACTCAATGAGATGCAAGAAAACACAGAAAGGCAGTTTAATGAACTCAGAAACACAATCAAAGAACAACATGAGCATTTTACAAAACAGATGGAAATTTTAAAAGAGAACCAAATAGAATTTCTGGAGATTAAGAACTCAATACAAGAAATTAAGAATGAAATAACCAGCTTAGGTAGTAGAGTTGACCAGATGGAGGAAAGAATCAGTGACATCGAAGATAGAAACCTGGAAATGACACAGATGGAAGAAGAAAGAGACTTGAGACTTAAAAGAAATGAAAGAACTCTGCAAGAACTTTCTGACTCCATCAGAAAGAGCAATGCAAGAATAATGGGCATACCAGAAGGAGAAGAAAGAGAGAAGGAAACAGAGAATATATTCAAACATATAGTCGATGAGAACTTCCCAAACTTGTGGACAGAACTGGATCCTCGAATCCAAGCAAACAGAACACCTAGTTACCTCAATCCCAACAGGCCTTCTCCAAGGCACATTGTATTGAAGCTGTCTAAAATCAACGACAAAGAAAGAATCCTCAAGGCAGCCAGGGAAAAGAAGATGGTAACCTACAAAGGAAAGCCCATTAGATTATCATCAGATTTTTCAGCAGAAACTCTACAAGCCAGGAGGGAGTGGAACCAAATGTTCAAACTATTGAAAGAGAGAAATCATGAGCCAAGAATAACATATCCAGCAAAGATATCCTTTAGATATGAAGGAGGAATAAAGACCTTTCCAGACATACAGAAGCTGAGGGAATTTTCTAATACATGAGCTGCACTACAAGAAATACTAAAGGAGGCTATTCAACCACCATCAACAGGGACAATCTGTGGCAACCAAAACATAAAAAGAGGGAGAGTAAAGGCCTGAACCGGAATATGGGAATGGAGAAAGTAAGCATGCTGAAGATAATGGAATACTCTAAATATCAAACTTTCTTTTACATAAACTCAAAACAAAAATCCAGAACTGAAATATATTCTGTAATAAAAGAAGAAACAGAGGGAAACATCATAGAATACCTCCACACAGAAATAATAGACAACAACAAAAAGGCAAAGAAACAACGGAGACACAACCTTACCAGAAAACTAAAGATAGAATGACAGGAAATCCTCACATATCAATAATCAGCCTAAATGTAAATGGACTGAACTCACCAATAAAAAGGCACAGAGTAGCAGATTGGATCAAAAAACTAAATCCAAACCCAACCATATGTTGTCTCCAAGACACACATCTCAGCTACAAGGACAAGCATAGACTCAAAGTGAAAGGGTGCAAATTAACACTCCAAGCAAATGGTACCCAGAGAAAATCAGGTGTAGCCATAATGATATCAGATGAAACAGACTTCAAGGTGAAAAAGATAACAAGAGACAAAGATGGACATTTCATAATGGTGAAGGGGACTATACAACAAGAAGACATAACAGTCATCAATATTTATGCCCCCAATCAGGGAGCACCGAAATACACCAAGCAACTACTAACAGAACTAAAGGGAGAAATTGACCAAAACACAATTATACTAGGGGACTTAAATACATCATTGACAGCTATGGATAGATCATCCAAACAGAAAATAAATAACGAAATAGTAGCCCTAAATGACACATTAGATGAAATGGACATAATTGACATTTATAGAGCACTTCATCCTAAAACATCAGACTATACATTCTTTTCTAGTGTACACGGAACATTTTCAAGGATAGACCATATATTGGGACATAAAATCAGTCTCAAAAAATTTAAGAAGATTGAAATCATACCATGCGTATTCTCTGATCACAAGGCTCTGAAATTGGATATCAATTGTCAAAAGAAAGCGGGGAAAAACACAAATACATGGAGATTAAACAACATACTTTTAAAGAAAGACTGGGTCAAAGACGAAATTAAAGGAGAGATCAAAAGATACATAGAAACAAATGACAAGGAAAATACATCCTACCAAAATTTTTGGGATGCAGCGAAAGCAGTTTTAAGAGGGAAATTTATCTCATTACAGGCCTATCTCAAGAAACAAGAAAACTCCCAAATAAATAACCTCATGTTACACCTTAAAGAACTAGAAAAAGAAGAACAAGTGAAACCCAAGGTCAGCAGAATAAGGAAATAACAAAAATTAGAAAAGAACTAAATGAAATAGAGAACAAAAAGACAATAGAAAAAATTAATGTGACAAAGAGCTGGTTCTTTGAAAAGATTAACAAAATTGACAAACCCTTGGCTAGACTTACTAAGATAAAAAGAGAGAAGACACTGATTAACAAAATCAGAAACGTAAAAGGGGAAATTATCACGGACACCACAGAAATACAAAGGATCATCCAAGAATACTATGAAGGACTATATGCCACCAAATTCAACAACCTAGAAGAAATGGACAAGTTCTTAGAAACATATAGCCTTCCAAGGCTGAACCATGAAGAACTGGAAAATCTAAACAGACCGATCACCAGTAATGAAATTGAATCAGTCATCCAAAACCTTCCCAAAAGCAAAAGTCCGGGACCAGATGGCTTCACTAGTGAATTCTACCAAACCTTCAAAGAGGATCTAATACCAATTCTGCACAAACTCTTCCAAAAAATTGAAGAAGAGACAGTACTCCCTAACTCATTTTATGAGGCCAACATTTCCCTGATACCAAAACCTGGTAAGGACAGCACAAAAAAAGAAAACTACAGACCAATAAAATTCTAGCAAATCGAATACAACAATGCATTAAAAAGATTATTCATCACGACCAAGTGGGGTTCATCCCCGGGGCACAAGGATGGTTCAACATACGCAAATCCATCAATGTGATACATCACATAAACAAAATAAAGGACAAAAATCATATGATTATATCAATTGATGCAGGAAAAGCATTTGACAAGATACAACATCCATTTATGATTAAAACACTTAATAAAATGGGTATAGAAGGAAAATATCTTAACATAATAAAGGCCATATATGACAAGCCCTCTGCTAATCTCATAATTAATGGAGGAAAACTGAAGCCCTTTGCTCTACGTTCGGGAACACGACAGGGATGTCCCCTATCACCTCTGCTTTTCAACATAGTGTTGGAAGTCCTTGCCAGAGCAATCAGGCAAGAGAAAGAAATAAAAGGCATCCAAATTGGGAATGAAGAAGTTAAATTATCACTCTTTGCAGATGACATGATGCTATATATAGAAAACCCTAAAGACTCCACCAAAAAGCTATTAGAAACAATCAACAAATACAGTAAAGTTGCCGGCTACAAAATCAACGCACAAAAGTCCATTGCATTCCTATATACTAACAATGAAATCTCCAAAAAAGAAATACAAAAAACAATTCCTTTTGCAATTGCAGCAAAAAGAATAAAATACCTAGGAATAAACTTAACCAAGGATGTGAAAGACCTATATGCTGAAAACTATAAGACATTTTTGAAAGAAATTGAAGAAGACACAAAGAAATGGAAAGACATTCCGTGCTCATGGATTGGAAGACATGTGTGCTCCAATGCTCATTGCAGCTTTGTTTACGGTGGTCAAGACATGGAAACAACCAAAATGTCCTTCGATAGATGAATGGATAAAGAAGTTGTGGTATATATACACAATGGAATACTATTCGGCGGTAAGAAAAGATGATATAGGAATATTTGTGACAACATGGATGGATCTTGAGAGTATAATGCTAAGTGAAATAAGTCAGAGAGAAAAAGCAGAGAACCATATGATTTCACTGATATGTGGTATATAAACCAAAGACAACAAAAGAACAAGACAAAGAAATGAGATACAAAAACTCGTAGACACAGACAATAGTTTAGTGGTTACCAGAGGGTAAGGGGGTTGGGGGGTGGGAGATGAGGGTAAGGGGGATCAAATATGTGGTGATGGAAGGAGAACTGACCCTGGGTGGTGAACACACAATGGGATTTATAAATGATGTAATACAGAACTGTACACCTGAAATCTATGTAATTTCACTAACAATTGTCACCCCAATAAATTTAAAAAGAAAGAAAGAAAGAAAAGTATCTACTCATTAGGGAAAAATCTTGAATTAATCAAAGTGCAACTATTTCAGATTGAGATGTTAAATGTTTTGTTCAGTGAAGTAAGTATTTGTTAAACTGGATTAAGACTGACCTGGGGGAATATCACTCTTTGTTCTTAAGTAAGGAGTATTTGCAAGTCATTTGCTCAGGAGTCGGGCTTGTCAATAGTCTGGGTTTTATGCAAGACTGATTTTCTCTCCAGCTCATGTGGAAGGAATGACGGGGCTTGGCACAGAGCCAACTGTTTTGGCCCAGCTGTGTCCCAACACAGGTTCTTTAAATGGAATGGCCACGTGTGTGGGAGAAAGTATCGTGGGTGATTAAGATTATCTACACTGGCCCATGAGAATGGGACTGAATGTTGTGGATGGGTTGGACAACTCAGAAGAAAATAAAAGGTTTTCCTGTCAATCATCTAGTATTTCTTAGTAATGGCTTTGCTCATTGTGTATATTTCCAATTTATGCAACTGCTATTCAAGAGATATTGATATTGACTCTCTCAGACTTATCCTATGAGTTCTTTATCTTTCTTCACTTTACAATTTCTAGGCTTTTTACCATTTTGTCATGTTTGGGGGGACTTTCTTGAACTGACTTATCAATTCCAAAATTACATTTTCACCAGTGTTCTTTCTGCTGGTCAATTCCTTGATTAAATGTTATATTTCTTTATATATCATTGTTTTCTATCTACAACTACTTTTTACCTCTCTAGCGGTTTATTTTCATAGGAGCCTTTGGTTGTTGTTTTACCATCTTGGATGTTACTGTGAATACTAATCAGAATTTATAAAAGATTATCATTTGTTTCCTGCATTAAATCTTTTAAATTGGGAGCCGTTTGTTCTAGCTGTCTGGTGCAGCCTCGCTCTTTCTGGCTGCTCATTCTCCTCAAAAGTCTAGTAAATTCCCCTTGCTTCATCATTTTTATGAAGTATAGTCTGGGCTGGTAGGACTCCCTCAGGACCTAGTAAAGATTAATGCGTAATTTCCTCTTTAGAGCATCTTAATCTACACCACCCCCTCCTGACACAGGGAAGGTACTAACTGGAGAATGTTCTAGGATCAAGGAGGGCAACCAACCACTTTGCTTGAGAGCCCTTGAGGTGTCCCAGTGGCTCTCTGCCCACCCCACCTCCCCACAGTTGATTCACTGAACACATTACATTGTTGTATTTCAGTGAGTAAAACGTAATTTAATTAAATCCAAACCATGTTTCCTCTGACTGATAGTCTTCAAGTTGGTAAAAAGGACAGAAAATTTCCTTAGTTTCAGTATAGTTACAATTCTTATGATTCCTCTTTGTAGGTATCTGGGAAGGTTTTTTTTCTTTCTTTCTTTTAAAATAAATATATCGTTACCACTCTTAGAAGTCTTCCAAACATTTTTAACTGTATCTTTCTGTATATTTATATAATTTTAATGATTGAAATCATTAATTTAAAAACTGAAATACATTTAAGTACAGGAAATGTAGCACATTATGAAGCATCCCTGACCTAGGATTCAGAGCACCTGGTTCCTGGTACTGATTTGACACAATCTGTGTGACTCTGAGAAATCACATTACCTCCTTCAATTTTCTCATCTGTTAAATAATGGTAGATTATTCAGACATATTGCATCATACCAAAATTATTCATTTCTTCATTCAGCCAGATATGGCACTATGCCCAAAATGTAAAAGTAAAAATACTAAAAGAAGAAGAAAAAAGGAGAGGGAGGAGGAGAAAGAAGAGGAGGAGAAAGTAGTAGAAAAGGAGGAAGCAGAGAAGAATGCCTAGTATGTTCTAGGTCAATTGGGAGAGACTATATTAACTAATTCCAAAATTTTTCAGTACTTGTTGTACTACACCAATGTACAGTATTTAATAGAAGAGATGAGCGGGGTCTGCACACTTCCTGGAAGTTAGAAAATGACTGGGGATTCTTTTATAGAGGTAACTCAAATCTTGGGTTCAAAGGCTTACCAGGAGATTGTCACAGGAACGAGTGAGCAGCCAGGAAAAAGAAGCAGCATAAGCTGAAGGATGGAGGACATGTAACTGGGCTGGGAGGACCAGTGGGTTTGGGGCACAGACGAAGACTTCCTAGAGACCTATGGACATTCCAGGAAATGATCCAGAGCCTAGGAAAGGAAGGTAGAGCTTATTAGGGGAGAGTATAACAGAACTGATGGCATCGGCCTCACAGAGAAAGAATATTGGTTTACAGAAGGGTAATGGGAGAATTCTGACTCCCTTGAGGATAAAGAGAGATCCAGAAAAAGGGCAGGTACCACTCAGAGAGGCTAGGGAGGCAATGTACTCAGGACATTTTAGTAGTGGAAGAATTTGGTGAGGATTTAAATTTTTTTTTTGTTTCCAGGCGATAAGAATCCAGAGGGTACCAAAGAGAGGATAGGAAAGTGGGCAAGAGTGTCATGTTGGTGGAAAGAAGTTGGAGTAGCTGCTTGGGGATGACAGTATTATGGAGGAAAGCTGTTGGGGATGGCCAGCAGGGCTTGCATTCCCAGCAAAAGTAGCGGATGGGGACGATAAGAAAGTAAGGTGAGCTGGCCTCAGCTATCACTGTCAGAACAGGCTAGGCTGCTGGAAACCTCATGAAGACAGAGGATAACCAGGAATTGGCAAAAATTCCTGCTGAATAATTCCTCATAAGTATGATATTAAATTTACGGGTCCAATGGTCATCTTGACTGAGTTAGTAGCCAGTCCATGCAGAGCCATTCTAAACAAAAGGCAGCCTGCTCATTGCTGCCCTTCATCAGCCTGAGTGATCACTGTCCCCTCCCCAGTCATGTCGTGGATACTGCTGCCAGCTCCTCACTGAACTTCCCTTTGTTTCTGGCTATGCATCAGCAAAGCTCTGCCAAGCAATGGCCTTTGAGTTAGAAATTGCCCCCTGAAAATGACAGTGTAGTGCAGACTCCTAACATGTGGTTTTCAGAAGCTAACTTTCTTGTAAGTGTATTTCTAATTTTGCAACTGTGGGGCAGGAAGAAATTTTCCTCTAACCTTCTAGGTTCTTCCAGCTGGTCTAATAATTAAATTGACATCAGACAGATTAACAAAAGAAAATAACCAAATTTAATTACATATGTATGTATGGAAACCCACATACTTGAGAGAGTCAGAAACCCTGTCCTTGAGGCTTCAGGAGGGGGAGGGTCATTCACAGGATGATAAGAAGAACAGTTGTTTAGTAATTAGATGTGTATCCTACTGTATAATTAGGTCATAAAAAGTTATTTCTGGTAATAATTCTTATTATGGACAAAGTCTCAAATTTAAATTCTTTAAGGGAGAGGTAAAGGTTTCTCTTGAGTCCTCACAATCCTGTTGCCTTCAGCTCAAAATAATCCACATGCCAGTGTAGCACATCTCGGAGAGGCCTGTTGTGAACCTCTTCATAAGTTGGAACAATATATTGAAGACGAGCTAATTGAGCAGTTCCATTGTATCTCATGTGGAGGTTTGGATATTCAAGGTGAAGTCATGGCCAGGCAAGGAGAGCATTACAGTGAAGCCAGATTTGTTTAGGGAACAGCCATGGCATGATTGGAGGGAGAATGGGTTACTATTACAGAGTAAGGTAGTTTCACCTTTTTCAATGTGCATGTGTAGCCAGTCACTTATTGGGATGCCTTGTGGATATTGTTAAAAATAAGCTATGTTATTAGGTATACAGTTCTATATGAACTGTCAGACACCATCTATAAAATATACATATTTTACTTTTCTTCCTATGGTTTTTCTACTGTACATATTGTTGCTATTTTTACTTACTTCATATTGGCTCCCCCAAATCCTCTAGAGGCATTTGAAACATATTACTACCAATGAGGAATAACACCCCAATCAGTGCAAATCCCTTCCCCTCTTGGAAACTCCATGGCACCTATTCAGCTCTAGACTTCTGGGAGGGCAGTAGGTGGGGTGGAGTCCTGGACTTACTGCCAACGCTACACCAGGATAAGTGTATTCCTGGTATTCCAACTTGGAATGATAGTAGCTTTACAAAACAATCTTTAAAAAGAGTGATTTTGTTCTCTGGAATAATTAGTAATACACTCCAGCTAGCTAATGGGCTAAACAGATATTTTTTTCCTCAAATGGTCTACCCTGTTTAGATAATGAGTGTTTATTACAATGTGACAGTGTTTAAGCCCCTGATTTATAAGGAAGCTGTCAAGCCAGGGTCTTGGAGACACCCAGGTCATAGGAAAGAGGTGTACAGTGATGGACAGTCATGTTCTCAGGATTTAAAAAAAAATGTTTAAATTTACATACAGTAAATTTTAATATGAGTTTTGACAAATGGCTACAATTGTATAATCAGCACCATAATGAAGATGTAGAACACTTCCATTATACCAAAAAAAATTTCCTTGTTTTAGCATTTTATAATCAAACCAACCTCTACCCCTATACCTCGCAACCACTGATCTTTTCTCCATCCCTATAGTTTTGCCTTTTTCAGAATGTGATATATATGGAATCATACAGTACTTAACTGTATTAGTTGGCTTTCTACAATTAGCATAATGCATTTGAAAGCCATTTTTAAGTTATTTTATTTACTATTTTATTATTTGTTTTTGGTTTGTCTCCCCTCTGCCTTTTTTGGTTCTGCTGTAGCCCTTTATCTGGCTTCTTTGGATTATTGGAAAATTTTTCAGTATTCTACTTTTGTTTGTCTCTTGGCTTTTTGCCTATATCACTTTGCCTTTTTAAAAATAATGTTTAAAATTTTTCAATTACAGTCGACATACAAAATTATATTAGTTTCAGGTGTACAACACAGTGATTAAACATTTACATATCTTACGAAGTGATCACCCTGATAAATCCAGTGTCCATCTGACACCATATATAGTTATTACAATATTACTGACTATATTCTTTATGCTATACCTTACATCCCCATAACTATTTTGTAACTACCAATTTGTACCTCTCAATCCCCTCCTCCCTTTCATCCATCCACCCCTAATCTGGATGGATGCTCATCAAAATGCTCTCTGTATCTATGAGTTTGTTTCTGTTTTGATTGTTCATTAATCCTGTTCTCTGGATCCCACATATAAGTGAAATCATATGACATTTGTCTTTCTCTGTTTGACTTACTCCACTCAGCACAATACCCTCTAGGTCGATCCAGGTTGTTGCAAATGGCAAGATTTCATTCTAGTTTATTGCTGAGTAATATTCTATTTGATATATGTACCTCTTCTTCTTTACCCATTCATCCATTGATGGATACCCAGGTTGCCTCCATATCTTGGCTATTGTAAATAATGCTGCAATGAATATATGGATGCACATGTCCCTTCAAAATAGAGTTTTGGGTTTTTATTGGATAAATACCCAGAAGTAGGATTACGGGGTCCTTCTTTGTCTCTAGCTATAGCCTTCATTTTAAAGTCCATTTTGTCTGATATAAGTATTGCTACTTCAGCTTTGTTTTTGTTTTTTTTTCTCCATTTTCATGAAATATCTTTTTCTATCCCTTTACTTACAATCTGTGTGTGTCTTTTGATCTGAGGTGAGTCTCTTGGAGGCAGCATATGTAAGGGTCTTGTTTTCTTATCCATTCAGCTATTCTATCTTTTGACTGGAGCATTTAATCCATTTACATTTAAAGTAGTTGTTGATAGATATGTAATTATTGCCATTTTTTTATTTATAATTTTGATTTTCTTTTCTTCTTCTTCTCCTTCTCCTTCTCCTTCTCCTTCTCCTTCTCCTTCTCCTTCTTCTTCTTCAAGTCCCTCTAACATTTCTTGCAATACTGGTTGATAGTGATGGACTCTTTTAGCTTTTGCTTGTTTGGGAAATTCTATTTCTTCTTCAATTTTAAATGATAGCCTTGCTGGGCAGAGTAATCTTGGTTGTAGGTCCTTCCTTTTTATAATTTTGAATATTTCCTACCAATCCCTTCTGGTCTGCAAAGTTTCTTTTCAAAAATCAGCTGATAATCTTATGGGGGCTCTCTTGTATGTAACTAACAGCCTTTCTCTTGCAGCTTTTAAGATTCTCTCTTTGTCTTTAACCTTTGACATTTTAATCATGATGTGGGCTTGTATGTCTATTTCCTTCCCCAGGTTAGGGAAGTTGTCAATCATTGTTTCTTCAAATTGGTTTTCAATTTCTTGCTCCCTCTTTTCTCCTTCTGCTACCCCAGTGATGTGAATGTTGGTATGCTTGATGTCACAGAGGTCCCTTAAACGGTCTTCATTATTTTTGTTTCCTGCTCTGATTGGGTGTTTTCTGCTTTCTTTTCCAAATCGCTGATTCAGCCCTCTGCTTCATCTAATCTACTGTTCATTCCCTCTAATGTATTTTTCATTTCAGTTATTGTATACTTCATTTCTGACTGGTTCTTTTCATGTTTTCTATCTCCATTTTTATGTTTCCTATCTCCTTGTTAAAGTTCTCATGGAGTTCATCTACTCTTCCCCTAAATTCGTTGAGCATCCTTATAACCAGTATTTTGAAATCTGCATCTGGTAGATTACTTGTCTCCATTTTGTTTAGCTCTTGTTCTGCAGCTTTGTTCTGTTCTTTCATGCTGGACATATTTCTTTGTCTCCCCATTATGGTTGCCTCCCTGTGTTTGTTTCTATGTATTAGATAGGGCTGTTATGTCTCCCCATCTTAGTAGAATAGGTTTATGTAGGTGTCTTGTGGGACCCAGTGGTGCAGTCTCCCTGGTTACCTGAGCCGGGTGTTCCAGGTGAGCTGTATGGCTCCATTGTGTGGGTTGTGTGTACCCTCTTGTTGCAGTTGAGCTTTTGATTGCACATCAGTGGGAGTGATTGAGCTTCAGGCTGATTGGTTGTGAGGACCAGCTTTGATTGCAGTGTTGAAGCTATTGTGCAGGGGCTGACCAACCATACCAAGCAGAATTCTCTTTAACAGGGCTTTAGTGTCTGCCCATTTTGCCCTTTGGGTGTGTTTTTTTGTGGAGGTGGTGCCGAGATGTGGTCTGAAGCTGGCCACCAGGTGTGTTGCTTCTGGGGACTCTTGGGAGGGCTCTGTTGCAGGCCAAGTTCAGCTGCTGCCTGTGCCTTGCCTGGGGCTACTTGGTATGATCTAAAAAGCGATCTGTAGATTATTGCCATTTGTGCTATGCTTGGAGTTGCCTGGGAGAAGCTAAGCTGCAAACTAAGGCTTGCTGATGCTAGTACCAGGCTTGGGGCTGCTTAGCAAAAGGTATGGGGCATACCAAGACCAGATACTGCTTCTTTGGGGTTTGTGAACCTTTGAAAGATTTTACAAAAGTCTGCAGATGAGCCAAGACAGGACATTTGGATGGAAAAGACATTGGAAGTGGCTTGAGTGAGCTCACAAGTTGTGTGGAATGGGGTCTCAGAGAATCACCTGGGCAGGGTAAACAGTGTTAGCCAGGTTGATGGAGACTCAGATATGGTGGCCGCCTGCATCTGCACACTGGGGTGGGGATGGTTCAACAAATAAATAATGTATTCTGATAGCACTTCTGCTACCCCCAACACTTGCCCTGCAGCCAGGCAATTCAGTTCCTCCCCCTATGTCCCTGGAGCCTTTGAAGCTGCTGCCCCAGTGCTGGAGCTCAGTGACAGTGTGTTTGTCAGTGAGTAGTTCCATGTTCAGGCCCTTTAATAGAAATACCTCGTTTCCAGCCATCCTCTCTCTCACTCAGCCACAATTTCCACTGGTTTTCAGAGCCATAATTTGTGAAAACCTCTCTTCCTGGCACTGGATCTCTGGACTGGGCTGCCTGGTATGGGTCTCGGACTCCTTGCTCTTTCAGGGGGATCTCCACAGCTGAGATATCCCTCCCAGTTTTTAAGTGCCCCATGTGGGAGTGGAACCAGCCCATTTAGCATCTCTGCCCTTCCTACCAGTTTCAAGGTGGCTTCTTCTGTGTGTCCTTCTTCGTAGGACTTTTGTTCACCTAGACCTTAGGTGATTCTTAGTGATGGTTGTTCTGTAGTTTAGTTGCAATTCTGATGTGGTCATCAGGGGAGGCAAGCACAGTGTTTACTTATGCTGCCATCTTAAGTAAACTGTCCTTTGTGGAGGTTTTAATTACTGATTCAATTTCTTTATTTGTTATCGTCTGGTCAGATTTTCTATATTCTCTGAGACAGTTTTGTAATTTGTTTTTTCTAGGAAGTTATCCATTCTATTATCTAAATGATTTTTAAAATGAATATTGCTGAGATTTGGTACATCTAGGTTGTCTAATTTGTTGGTTACAATTTTCTACAGTATTCTCTTATAGCACTTTTTATTTCTGTAAAGTAAATATTAATTTCAATGAATTTTAAATATTTAGGTATTGTAATTTTCAGTTCTAGAATTTTCATACTGTTCTTTTTAAAGTTTTCAATTATATGGTGAGGTACCCTATCTGTTCACTCTTAATATTCATGTTTTCCATTAAGTCTTTGAACATATTTATTATAGCTCCTTAAAATTCCTTGTAGGTGAATTTCAGCATCTAGAAAATCTCAGAATCTGTTTATATTGAGTTTTTTGCTTGAGTCTGGCTCACATTTCCTTAATTATCTTCTTTAATGCTCTATTAGGCTTCTTTAATTATCTATTAGCTTTTTTTATTGTATGATGGACATTATGGATAGTATATTTTTAGAAGGTTGAATCATTTCCTCTTCCTTTAATAGGTGCAATGTGTGTTGGGTTTTGTTTTTGCAGACAGCAAATTACTGATGGGTCTTGATCCTGTCAATTTTGATTCTAGTTTTTGTTATGGCTTCTTTATTTCAGTTTTGTACTTTATTCCTAAGGCATGGTTTTTACTCTAGTGAGTTATTCTTATTACTAAAACGTTGGTTTCTTCAGTCTTAACTAAGTGTTCAAGTCATTGGTGAAACCTCTCCACTCTGGCTTGGTCAGACTTTCACCATCTCCCAATTCTTCACAATATCTGATCTATTTTTTAATTTCTAAGCCTCAGGTTATCTCTCTTTTGTAGGTCTATGTGGAAACAATCTGCATGTTCATCAATGAATAAGTGAATGCACAAATATGGTATATCTATAAAATTCAATATTATTCAGCCATAAAAAGGAATGAAGCACTGATGCTACAATGTAGATTAATCTCTGAAACATTATGTTAAAGAAATAAGCCAGACACCCAAAGGTCATATATTGTATGATTCCATTTATGTGAAATATCTAGTATAGGTAAATCTATAGAGACAGAAAGCAGATTGGTGATTGCCAATGGTGTGGGAGAAGGGGTAATGGGCAGTAACTGCCTAGTGAGTAAGAGGTTTTATTTTGGAGTGATGGTTAGCTTTACAATCCCTGCCCTATATGTCACTGATAATAATTTAATATTGGTCCTGATGTTTGTGTATGTGTGTGTGTGTGTGTGTGTGTGTGTGTGTGTGTATGTGTTTATGTAATTCACTGGAAAATAATTTTCAATTTAATTTTTAATCTATTTTATTATTAATTTATTGTATATTGACATTTAAGTAAATGTCTCGTCTCTACTAGTTTCACAACAATCCAATAGATACGGAATGTAAAGTCAAAAGTTAACTCAGGAACTCTGGGATACCAGAGAAATCACCTGGAGTCTCAATTACATGAGGACCTGTTAGGCCGCCTGGGAGTCATGGTGAGAAGACTTTGGGCTGTAGGCTGAAGTCTAGGACACTGGACTCTTAAGGATGGAAGTGAAAGCTGCTCCTGGCCTATGTGGGGAGTGTCTGGACAGCCATAACTCTCATCTTAAGGAGGGCTAGTCTCTCACTGTCTGTGTTCTTTGTCCTGATGGGTGTGTTATAGGATCAGGACCCTCCAGGAAGTGGGGCTATGATATTGAATGACAGGCAGGGGTTAGTGAGGGAGGGCTGTCTTGGTGGAGAGAGTCTCTAGTCAACTGAGGGAGCAGGAAACTGTTGCAGAGATGAGTATGGGAGAGGAGGAGAGAGGCAAGGCATTAGAGCAGGAGGAGCGAAGAACGTGCAATGGTCCAGGTCGGGAGAATTTGTCTTCATTTCCTCAGAAGAGGGGATGATAATCTGAAGAAGCATAAGGCCCCTTTGTAAGTGAGAAAAGAGAGCTGTAACTCTGGTAGGGAGAGAGTTCTCCACAACCTGGTTAAAGAGTCAGTTATAGTGGGGAATGGGAAACACCTCAGGGTATGTACAGAGGAGCTACATGAAGGCACTTTGGAATGTAACACGGACCACAGTTGCACACAAAAGCACCAGCTACATTTCCTGTGTCACTAAGAATTAAATCATGTGGGGAATCAGTTTTGGTTACCAGTCCAAAACTTAGTAGCTAAATCTTATGATTCGGTGGATTGGCAAGGAGGTTTCTCAGCTTTACATAACCAGGGCACTGGAATAACTTGAAGGTCCAAAATGGCCTCAATCACAAGGTGGTAATTGGTGTTTGCTCCCAACTGGGGACTCAGCAGGGACTGTCAGCTGGGGAACTCAGTTCTCCTCCACATGGACTTTTCCGTATGACTGCTTGGTCTTCCTCAAGTATGGTGACTGGGTTCCAAGAAGGAGTATTTTAAAAGGCAGGGACAAGCTGTATATCTCTTAAGTTCCAATCTTAGAATTTATCAGTGTTGCTTCTATGATAGTCTATTGGTGAAAACAGGTAACTAGGTCAGTCCAGATTTAAAAGAAAAGATGTAAACTTCACTTCTTGATGGAAGAGTGGTGAGGGTACCGTGTAAAAGAGCATTTGGGAGGGGAGACATTTTTGTGACTGTCTTTGGAAACACAATCTACTGCAGGGTCTTTCTAGGTGAGGAAAGGGACCTGGGAGAATGAGGAAGTCTCAGTGATTCTACCATAGTAGACAAAACTTAATATTGTGCTTACCAAGAAATTTAATTATTTATTTCTTATAACACTGTAACAGTATAACACTACTAATATGCCCAATTTTACAGGTGAGGAAAGTGCGTCGTGGAGAAATTATATAATTTTTTAAGGTCACCTGATTAGTAGGTGGTGGAGTCAGGATTCCTACTCTGTCAGTACAGCTCTAGAATCTGCATCTCTGCTGCAATTAGTACCATGTAGACCCCTGAGTCTTCCTCACAAACTTCCCCATAGGTATTAATTGGTTTAGAAAAGGTAACACCTGCAAATTTCAAAGCCCACTTCCTCATGTTATGCTTGTTTGCTTTAACTACTATATTTTTTGTGGTATCTAATTTCCATGGTGCTGAAATTTACAGGCTTCTGTTCCCTATAATGTGGTCTACTTTATCCTTATCATTAAAAACACATTGATGCTGAATTCCACAGGCCCTCTGCCTGTGACCTTCCCCTGCTCAGCAGATATATTTTATTCAGGGATATTTTCTGGCCTTGAAGGAGAAGGTATTGGCAACACACAGGGCATTTATTTCAAGCTTGCAGGCACTCAGCTCCACATGCTCTGGGAAAACTGAAGACTTCCATTGTGGGAACGGCACAGGTGATCCATTGATTTTTGCTTTAGTGGTGAAAGCAACCACTTCATCCAGGCTCTGTAATCTACAAACTCCAGTGAACCTGACATTGTTTTCCAAATGGAACAGGTTAGTAGGCTCAGCCACTGTTCAGAGAGTTGGAGTGTATGTACATGTACATACATGTATGTTTGATGAAACAAAACCTGAAGTCTAACAAGAAGCAAGTAAACACTGCCTTGTTCTTTAAAGAATGACAGTGGAGGCTAGTGCTTCTCTCCCCTCATTCCCACAGAGGTATTTGGAGAAGTCGAAGGCACCCAGGACACGATAGACACAATGTCTATGTCAGCGACCCAAGAACAAGGATGAGTGGGGTGTGGTTGGATAAAGCAGAGATTCCCATCTGCTTTTTCTTGTTGTTGTTTGTTTTCATAGTTCTAATGTCAACATTCACACAATTCTTGTTATTTTTCTCTTATGGGCTCCAGATTTATTTAGTCTCTACTGTCCAAAGATTTACACATAGTAGGTGTTCACCAGATATTTGGCAAATGAATTCATGCTCAATTTTGCCTTTTCATTGAAGAATTTTATAAAATGCAATGCCAAAGGACACTTAGTTTTTATTAGGTCTTATTGCTAATGTCAGAATGTCATAGACTTGTGTGGCTGAAGTCCCAGCATCATCTCTCCGTGCATGGAACATCAGGTGAACAGGCAAAGTGTAAGAAAGTGTCCGGTAAGCACCGTGCGTGATGCAGAAAAGCTTATTTTAGGTCTCAGGAACCACAGCTGAACATACACAATGACTCATCTCTGTGAAGATCACTCCCAAGGCTGCTCCAACACATTGCAACACAAGTGAGAATCCCGTCTAGACTGCAGAGAGGCCATAGAGTACACATGGGAAAGCACTAAAGCATCTCACTCGCGGGAGTGCCTCACACAGTCACCGCTTATTTAGTTATAAATGTAATTATTTCATTGCCCACGGCAGGCTGGAAGCTGTAGCTTAAGTGGGGTCTGTGTGTGAGTGGGGCGGGGGGTGAGGCTGCTGGAGCAGGTGGAGCATGGGCCATCATGGGCCCTCCTCTGTCTTGGTGGAGGTTGTTATTTTGTCATAGCATGTGTCACTGAACCACTGCTGGTCTCAGCACCCTTTTCAAGCCACGCTGCAGGTGATACATGCTGCTTAAAGTGGCTTTTTGACAGCAGTCAGGAGTAAGGCCTCGGATTGGATTACTTGAGAAAGCAGTTCAACTCATTCTTCCTTGGGCAGGTGGTTTTTTGTTGTTGTTATTGTTTTTTTTTATTTTTTATTTTATTTTATTAAATTTATTGGGGTGACAATTGTTAGTAAAATTACATAGATTTCAGGTGTACAATTCTGTATTACATCATCTATAAATCCCATTGTGTGTTCATCACCCAGAGTCAGTTCTCCTTCCATCACCATATATTCGATCCCCCTTACCCTCATCTCCCACCCCCTGTTGTTGTTATTGTTGTTGTTAAATTTAAAAAACAACATTCTATTCAGAGTTAGTAGTTTTCATGATCTCAGATGAAATTTGTAATTGTTTTCCATTTTATTCCCCATGGTCAATCTTCCCTTCAGTACAAAAGCAGTTTCCACACCTGTGCCATTGTGACCCTGCATCTGCCCCTACCTTCCCCCCTGAGAATAGGCAGAGGGACAGATGTTGTTTCACTTTTAAGTATGCATTTTTAAAACAGTTTTTATTTCTTGGGTTTATAAGTGTGGCCTAACTCTATATGTCCTGAAAGCAGGGCCAAAAAATGATGCCTTAAAATGTATTTGCCAAAAGAATCCCTTGGAATCCACTCTGTGAGAAGGAAAGTTATCAGTACTTAAAGTTATCTCTCTCTTGAAAAGGAAATAAGTTGGGTTATTTTTCTGATTAAACATGTAACACAAAATCACTTTCCAAATTCAGAAAACATAAAAAAGAGTGATAAAATAAAAGCCACTGATAATACCACCACCCAGGTAAGTATTCTTAACAATTTAATGTATATGCGTCTGCATACTTGACTGTCTATGAATGTGCATGAATACTTATTTCCTTATTATTTTTTACAAAATGGACTACGATGACACCAACTACCCAGAATTAGCACAGACGTGATTAGGGCTCACTCCTCCGCAAGACTGACCTCACTCCAGATACCAGCTACAAGCTTGGGGTTCTCCAGGCTTCTATATCCTCAAGGCTTGATAATTCCCTGCAATGACTTGCAGAACTCAGAAAGTACTATACTTATGATTATGTTTTATTATGGCCAAAGGATAAAAGTCAAAATCAGCCAAAGAAGAGACACATAGAACGAGGTCTGGAAGGGTCCCAAATGTAGTGTTTCCATGTCCTCTCTCTATGGATTCAGGACATGTTACCCTCCCGGCATCCTTATGTATGACTGCTAACCCGGAATGTTCACCCAAGCTTCAATATCCAGAGTTTTTATTGGGGCTTCATTACATAAGCATGATTGATTAAATCATTGGCCATGAGACTGAACTCAATCTTCAGTCACCCTCCCCTCCTAGGTTAGGCTGATATCATAGGACTCAAAGTTGCAACTGTCGAATCATATGGTTGGTCTTCCAGGCATCATGGGCCCCCATACTGAACCCTCTCATTAGCAGAACTATCAGGGTTCACCATGAATAGCAAAGACACTCCTAACACTTGGGAAAACCCAAGGAGTTGGAAGCTATGTCCCAAGAACGAGGGACAAAGCCATCCAAAATATTATACAGAAGACACCATACTATATTTACTGCTATATTTCAATGATTCTGAAATACATTTTTTCCCCACATTTTAACATCACTGGAAATGGGATATAGTTTACAATTGCTGTTGCCCTTATAATAGTGTGGCATAGTTGTTATTTTCTCAGCTGTACATCAAAACATACAGAGTGGATATCAGATGCTTGGAAGGAAATACTGGGGACAATAGTGAAGCACTTTTTTGAGATACGCAAGCCACCAAACTCCTGCTGGTACAGAGGATGAGTCTGTGTGGAAAACATGGACAGCAACATTGCTTAGCCTCAACTATTGTTCAGGAGTGTTGGAATCTGAAGGCGAAGAAGCTTTAGGAGCACCTTAACAAATTTGCTTGCCTTAGGTGTGTACAAAAATGTTTTTCCCCTTTGTGATACATGGTATAATTGGTGCATCTTATAATCAAAGGTGTGATATATTCAATGACATATAGAATTTCATAACTCTTTTTTTCCTCTTAGTATATCATTAGCATCTTTCCACATAAAAAAACTTCACATTTGTCATGATATATAATATTTTATTGTGTTGCTATATCATGATTTACTTAACGAATCCCCTACTATTGGACATTTGGGTTATTTTCATTTCCGCTGTTATAACAAAGGCTGAGCTACATATGATTAAATGTACATTTTACACACTTGTCCAGTTGTTTCAGATAAATTCCTGGAAGTGTAATTTGTGGTCACAGTATATTTTATATGCATTTCAAAAACACGCTGCCAATTTCCTTCCAGAAAAGTTGTACCCATCCACACCCTCACCAGCAGTAGCTGAATGCCTGGTTCTCATACCCAGGCCCACCCTCATCTTGTTATCTGTCAATATCCTGGCAATACTGACTGCACCTCCTTAACCCCCAAGTATCTTGTTTCAATTTTAATTTCTTTGATTATCAGTGAGGTTGACTATTTTTAAAATGTTTTGGTCATTTGTATTTCTTTTTTCATAAATTGCTTGTGTGTGTCCATGTGTGTTTATTTATTGAGTGTTTGTCTTTTTTCTCTTACATATTATAAATATATTTTCCAAGTTTTTGGATTGCTTTTTAGTTTTGGTTCAACTACCTTTTAATTAACACACTGTCATGTCACATCTAGACCAAAGACCAAATAGGCCCAGGTGACACGTCAGAGGGAACTGCCAGAGGGCCGAAGTACTGCCTTTGGGGTCAGGCAGGCATGTGGCCATGGAGGTCCAGGGGCGGCATGCCAGCCGACTGGGGTATAAACTCCTGCTGGGCCAGCATCCCACACGAGTGATCAGCCGTCCCATGTTGCTGAATTCACGAGGCTGAAGCTACCACCCATGGCAAGGACTCTGGGACATGGAGATGCCATATGTGACCCAAACTCACAACCGCTGATGTGCTTTGTGCATCTGAGGGACAGTGACACTGCATAAAATGGGGAAATGCATCTTTTGTAAGAAAACAGGTAGAAAGAATGTGGTTTCTGCCGTGTCTGAAGAGCTAGCATTCATTTTACCCACGTGTTCACCCTTAGACTCTTCCCCAAAAAGGGGGATTCCTTTTCTGTATCGAAGTGCATCTAAGCCTCACACAGGATGTTTGATTAGGAAGGAGTGAAAAGGTAATAAGCCCTTTGACAAGACCGTTGTTTGTTGATGAAAAATTGCTCTTGGTTACCTGTCTAAATCACCAGGATGAACATCTGTAAACCTTTTAAAGGGGCCGAGAGAAGCCCAGGCACTTTGGACCAAGAATCCCCTTATCAACAAAGTCAGATACTGTTCATTTCACTCATAATACGGTCAACTGTAAGTGAATCTCTGTTCCATTTCTGAAAATTCATGATATTTGTGCATTTTAAGGCTTCTACTTCCAATAAAACAAAGTTATACGATTTGCTGGGAGAAAATAAAGGAAAGGAAGCTGACATTCATTAAGGGCCCACTATGTGCCAGACACTGTCCTTAGCACGTAAAGCATGTTACCTCAATTATGAGGAGAGGAGCATTCATCTGAGACGTGCATTAAATTTATATGAGACTATTACAAACATCATATAGGGCAGGGGTGTCCAAACTGCGGCCCACGGGCCAACTGCGGCCCGCAATCCATTGTTAATTGGCTCGCAGCAAATTCTAAAAATATATTTAGTTTACTTAAATAAACCAGGTGAGGCAATACATACATTACCTCGAGTAGCCCAGCTGTTTGTGTATTTTACCGCATATGGCCCTTGGTAAAAAACATTGAAAAAAGTTTGGACACCCCTGGTATAGTGCATCATGAATAATTAGACAGTTTTTTGTTTTGTTTTGTTTTAAGGCTTCACACTTAAAAAGGAGAGGTAAGAACTAAAAACCAAGCAACTTTCCCAATCATTCAAATCAAATCACACTTTTGTTCCATTGATCTTTATACACACATACACACAAAATCAGACAATTAAGTTCGCGAACTCATCCTAGAAAAAGTGCTACATACCTCATTGCTGAGTATCACTATGGTCACCTTTGAAGTTCTCCCCTTGGGAAGCTATGCACTGATGCCAGTGCCTAGTCCACACTTCAAAGCAATTTTGGAACTCTTTTTCTAGAATGGCCATCAGAGCTGTCATCGTATTAACCTTGATGTCCTGAATGTCATCAAAATGTCTTCTTTACAATATTTCTTTTATCTTCAGGTAAAGAAAGAAGTCATTGGGAGCCAGATCAGGCGAGTATTTGTTTACTGGCTAAAAACTCCCTCATAGACAGTGCTTGTGAGCTGGTGCATTGTTGTGATGCAAAAGCCATGAATTGTTGGTAAAAGGTTCACGTCGTCTAACTTTTTCACGCAGCCTTTTGAGCACTTCCAAATAGTAAACTTGGTTAACTGTCCAGTTGGTACGAATTCATAATGAATAATCCCTCTGATATCAAAAAGGTTAGCAACATCGTTGCTATATATATATATATATATATATATATATATATATATATATATATATGTATGTATATATGTATATACATACATATATATATTCAAATACATAGTCAAATGTGTATATACGTATAGTCACATATATAGTTTTATCTATATATTGTTTTATCTATCTATATATCTATATCTATGTATATGATTTGGCCCGACAAGACCCTAATGCTCCCCTTCATTTTCTAAAGCTAACCTTAGCAGTTATCTCTTTGGGGTAGTATGGAGAACCACAGAACTTTGGTTAGAAGGGACAATTCTTATTAAAACTCCTTTTTAACTTCTTTCCACAGCAAAGCAGAAAGAGTGTCACTGGAACAGAAAAAAGTCCCTGCTTTCAGAGAGGTGTCACAAACCTACAGTGCTACCCATGCTTTGTCCTGGGTCAGCTCACATTGATTGGCATGCAATATGGCACGGGCACTGGCCCATGAGACTGAGGTTAGTTTGGGGGGCAATAGTCGGATCAGGGTCCTGGACACCCCGGCTCCCCTGCTGGGCCACTCAACAATCTGTTAGTTACAATGGGAATAGACCTGAGTGAGGGAACAACTGAGCCTTGAGACATCAGCTAACCTGTATGGCCATACCAGAAGATATCAGGTAAGCATCAGCCCTATTGGCAAGTCCCTAGCCTAGCTAGACTGACTCTGGGTTTTAGAGAAGAAGATGGTTCTTTTGAATAGATGCTATACTATAAGAAGCAAGCTTTTAGATGGTGCATTTAGTGTAATTCCCATCCCACAGTTTGGTCAGTCTCTCTCTGTTTCTGTCTCTGTCTCTGTCTCTGTCTCTGTCTCTGTCTCTGTCTCTGTCTCTCTCTCTCTCTCTCTCTCTCTCTCTCTCCTCAACATTAATTCCCATCTGATTTCTGCTGCTTATTTGATTCTTATGCTGCTTTTATTTTTTTCCTTAAGTGTGTGGACAGCCTTCTCAACTAGATCATACTCTTGTGTTAATTATCTATTGTTACATAACACATGACTCCAAAATTTTAGAAACTTAAAAAAACCAACATTTATTATCTCACAGTTACTGAGGGTTAGGAATCTGAGGGTAGCTTAGCCGGGTGGGTCTGGCTCAGTGTCTCTCAAGAGGTTGCATTCTAGCTGTCAGCCAGGATTGCAGTTATCTGAAGGCTTGACTTGGGCCAAGAAATCTGCCCAAGCTAACTCCCCTGGCTGTGGCAGGAGACTTGACTTCTTCAGTTCCTCCCTGTTTCTCATCACGTAGAGCTCTCCACAGGGCAACAGGGCAGCAGGCTTCCATGAATGAGTGATCCAAGAAAGAGCAAGGCAGAAGCCAACGTGTTTAATAACCTAGACTACTAGTGACTCCCCATTGGTTCTGTCCTATGGGAGAAATCCTCACAAGGATGTGAACCCCAGGAGATAGCACTATTGAGGGCCATCTTGGAGTCTGACTACCATAATCCTCCTCTGAGGGGTGGCTGATTCTTACACATCTTTTTATGGCCAAAATTTGACACAGGTTGGTTAGGTAGGAGGTACCCAGTGAGGTCTCTTGATGATAGAGACTTGGGGCACTCAGTGTAAGTTGGAATTAATGGAAAAGTACTACTAAGAATGAGGCATAATCAGAAATATTTACTAATAAACATAGTAAATTCTTTGGAATATTTATCTGGTTTTCAGTTTTTATTTATGTTAATCAAGTAAGGCTTGAGGCTAAGTAGGAACAATTAAATGTCTGGGGGCGTTCTGCAATGTCTGGGGGCGTTCAGCAGCATGAGTGGGCACAGCTGCTAAGTGAGCAGTGGCCCTGGCTGTGGGCTTCCTGAGCCCACACACTTGGTTGCCACACTGCCTGCCTCTCACACAGTGAGTGCTCCTCCAGGGAAGCTGCTGTTCAGTTTATAGAATCAGGAACCGCTTGGTATAGCCACAAAATAATGAGGACCAGTAATACTCAGAGGACTCTTACTCTTCACTTCTCACCGCAGGGAGCCAGCACACCAGAAATCAGAATGACCAAGGAAACAGCTTCAGGGACTTCCAAGAACTTGTTTGCACATTGAAGAGGTAGCTCCCAGGGAGACAGACAGGCCTTTGTTAGCTATGTGGCCACTTCCTTCCCACATCCTGTGCTGTCACATGAGGCTCCAGGGGACAGGAGACAGCAAAGACTTCTGCAGGCTCTAATCACCTCAGGGAATTGGTTTACTCCTCAGAAAAGGCCACACAAGGAACTCAGCTGGTCAAGCAGCAATGTTTTTCAGGAGAGTGTTTTCTAGGTATTTCCACTGGTTCCTAAATGTAAAGGTGAGGCCTGCTATTTCCCAACAAGATAACCCAGACCTCAAGCCTCCCATGCATACACCTGGCTGAGTGCTGCTGTAGGAGGCTGGGAGGGAGAGGCTCTGGAAGGACACAGTAATTGGACCAATAAATGTGTGTCGAAGAATGAAAGAATGACTATCAATCAGTCAAGAGATGATTGAGTGGCCATTTTGAATGCAGTGGAAATGACGAGATCAGATACACGACTCTGTTGCAATGCTGCACCTAAATGAGACTGATGCGTGTATGTATCGTTTTCGTTTGTCTTTCTCTCTTCACGAAGTTCACTTTCAATGCATCTAGACTGACCCAAAATCTCACCTGTGAGCCAAAATCTGGTGGTAATTCGTCTTATAGGCTTTATAGTTTGATTATGATATTTCAACCCAACAACAGCAAGTTTATCAAGAGGAGAGCAGGCTTTTATTAAATAAGAATTTATATGGCTCAGACTTGTTTTTTAAGTATGTTCTCTGGAGGTAAAACAAGTACCTAGTAGAGGAAAATGCCAGTTTCTAAAACATTAAATAGTGAGACCTAATTTACCAAAAGTTATCCTTAAAAATATAACTCGCCACCATTTCTCATATGCAGTTTTATTTAAATGGGTTCTAACTGATTATTTCCTTCCCAACTACCATAGTAAGCAGTAATTCTATTGAAAACCACCAGAAAGAAAAAGCATCATCAAAGAAAGATAAACCTCATGCAATTCTTTTGTTAAAGTTTTTACATCCCACATTATTCCAAATGGATTCATCATGGTCTCTTGCCCCCACCCCTTTTTTTCTCCTTGAGAAGAATTATAAATGTAAATTCAACAGTCCTTAACTAAGGATTTGCTTACTTATACAGACTTGAAGGAAGATATTACCTCTTTTCCTAACTTCTTTGTTCTTAATGAGTTCTTAATCCCCAAGACTAGAAAAAAAACAAAGGATTTTTAAGGTAAGGTTGGTATAAAAAAAAATTCTCTAAAATTTTCTCCGCTGTTTTCCAGTTTACAGAAAAATAGAGTTGAAGTGAAAATAACAGCTACCATTTATTGTGTTCTAATATGCCCTGCATTGTGCTATGAGGTGGATTCTTTTTTTTTTTTCCCTTCCATATTTCATGGGGAAAGGGACCGAAGACTAGGGGACATTTGCTGTAGGCCCTAAATACAGTATGTCCAGGTCCCTTAACTACTACCTTATTCATCAAAGTCTACAAAAATATAAATCTTGCTTCAAGAGGAAATGACACTGGATTCTAGGGTTTAATAAAACTGCATATGAGAAATGGTGGCGAGTTATATTTTTAAGGATAACTTTTGGTAAATTAGGTCTCACTATTTAATGTTTTAGAAACTGGCATTTTCCTCTACTAGGTACTTGTTTTACCTCCAGAGAACATACTTAAAAAACAAGTCTGAGCCATATAAATTCTTATTTAATAAAAGCCTGCTCTCCTCTTGATAAACTTGCTGTTGTTGGGTTGAAATATCATAATCAAACTATAAAGCCTATAAGACGAATTACCACCAGATTTTGGCTCACAGGTGAGATTTTGGGTCAGTCTAGATGCATTGAAAGTGAACTTCGTGAAGAGAGAAAGACAAACGAAAACGATACATACACGCATCAGTCTCATTTAGGTGCAGCATTGCAACAGAGTCGTGTATCTGATCTCGTCATTTCCACTGCATTCAAAATGGCCACTCAATCATCTCTTGACTGATTGATAGTCATTCTTTCATTCTTCGACACACATTTATTGGTCCAATTACTGTGTCCTTCCAGAGCCTCTCCCTCCCAGCCTCCTACAGCAGCACTCAGCCAGGTGTATGCATGGGAGGCTTGAGGTCTGGGTTATCTTGTTGGGAAATAGCAGGCCTCACCTTTACATTTAGGAACCAGTGGAAATACCTAGAAAACACTCTCCTGAAAAACATTGCTGCTTGACCAGCTGAGTTCCTTGTGTGGCCTTTTCTGAGGAGTAAACCAATTCCCTGAGGTGATTAGTGCCTGCAGAAGTCTTTGCTGTCTCCTGTCCCCTGGAGCCTCATGTGACAGCACAGGATGTGGGAAGGAAGTGGCCACATAGCTAACAAAGGCCTGTCTGTCTCCCTGGGAACTACCTCTTCAATGTGCAAACAAGTTCTTGGAAGTCCCTGAAGCTGTTTCCTTGGTCATTCTGATTTCTGGTGTGCTGGCTCCCTGCGGTGAGAAGTGAAGAGTAAGAGTCCTCTGAGTATTACTGGTCCTCATTATTTTGTGGCTATACCAAGCGGTTCCTGATTCTATAAACTGAACAGCAGCTTCCCTGGAGGAGCACTCACTGTGTGAGAGGCAGGCAGTGTGGCAACCAAGTGTGTGGGCTCAGGAAGCCCACAGCCAGGGCCACTGCTCACTTAGCAGTTGTGCCCACTCGTGCTGCTGACTCTGCAACTCAATTTTCTCATCTGCAAAGTGGGGGGGAAAGATGACCTGCCTCATTAGGTTATTATGAGAATTAAATGGGATGGTATATTTTAAAAACTTCGACTCCTTCCTGGTAAATAGTCAATGCTTAGTAGATGATAGTGTTACTTATCCATGTGGCTGAGTGCATTTCGATTAATCCCCACAACTGGGTGAATGAGGTATTGTTATGATTCCAGTTTAAGGATGACAAAACTGAATTTGGTAGGACTTCAGTTACTGGCCTAAGGTCACATGGCAGTAGGTGGAACAGAAGAGATTTGAATCTAGGGCTATCTGACTCCAAAAGCAAAGTTTATGATGGAGGCACAGACGCTCTGCCTCACAATGCTGTATTGTAGCAACGGGCCGATTCGAAACAAAGGATGCAGAACTTCCTAGGAGAGCAAATGGGCTTCATTTGTTCCTTCTTCCCTTTATTCATTCACGCATTCATTCATCCAACACGTGTTAGGTGCCAGCTATTATGCTGGCCACTGGGGAGTAATGAGGAGCAATACAGGCGTGTCTGCCCTCAGAGAGCTCATGGAGGGTCAGCAGAGCTAGACTTCAGTCACACACAAACCTGTAAGGGCATGGATTCTCATGATGAGGGAAATAAAGGGCAGGGGACTGTGCCAGGGTGGGATCTGACTTATGCCAAGGACTTACTTTCTTGAGGAGTGGCTTTTGAGCTGAAATCACAAGGAGGAGGAACATACAGGAGCCAGGCAATGCCAGGAGTTCCTGGGGCAGGAGGGCTACAGACTGTTTGCAACCCTTAGAGATGGCCAGGGAGGCTGCCGCTCAGAGAGTGAAGTCACGGTGGAGGTGAGGCTGGAAAGGGAAGCATGGGCTAGATCAGGTAGGCCGTGAACCTGGTTAAGGATTTCTCTCTTAAAGTGTTTTACAGAGAGGAAGGATTTAGGGATACCATTTGGGTTTATAGGATCAGTCTGGCTAAAGTGCGAAGAATGGTTTGGAGGGGCACCACAGAAATTTAGAGACCAGCTCAGGATCTCCTGAAGCTTCCTGCCTAGAGAAAAAGTTCTAGACACCCAGACCTCATCTTTGGGGTCACTAAGAATGCTCTAGGAGCTTCCACTCATATGCCTGCTTCCCTCAGTCCCCCTCAGCACTCTTCCTGTCCCCTCCTCTCCTCCTGCAAGCTGTTCCTGTCACCATGTCTGTCCCCTTGTTTCTTCCTTCTCTGACCATCTTTCATCAACTCTCACCCTCCCTATCTCTACCCACATCTGCTGCTCTTTTCATAATAAAAAGTGATACAAAGCCATTGTCTTCTGGAAAGTCTTCTCCATTAACATCAGAATTAATTATCAAAATTTGATTTGCTAGATGACTAATGTTTCTTTTTAACATTTCCTGAATTAAACGCATTTTGATAAGTGGTATTTAATACACCAATGAAGTACACAATATAAAAATAATTTAATTTCTTAACACAAGGCTTTCACTTTTTCATAAAATGAAAAAGAAAAGTGCTACCAACGAGAAGCTCCTTGCTCTGACCATGTTCTCACTGTACTCTGTCATTTTGTTGTGATCGTCCCACAGGTTACACTGTGACTTATTTTGTAAGAGGAAATAAAAAGGAATTGGTGGTCACATGCAGAAGCATTCAAAATTGATTCTCAGAACTGTTGCCATCCCCTGATCCAGTAGGGGTTAGCGAGCCATTTAGGGTAGGTCATCATTCTCTATTAGGTGCCACATGTGGTGTCACCACTCCCTCCCTGCCTTGGCCTGAGGTGTGGACTGTGAAGCAGGTTGGTCTCAACATGATTCCAGAAAAAGGTAGGGGTTGTCCTCTGTCTTAAGCATCTACTAAAATTGTATATTGAGAAATAAAAATGCTTATAAGTATGCTTTATTATTTGATCTGAACATTACATCTCATGGCAAATATTATGGGTTTCATTATAGCAGCAACTCTGTCCACTAAAGTGACATTTCCGATTATTATGCCATTGTGAGGAATTCTGGGGCTCAAGAAAGGTTTTCCAAAGCATTCCCCACTCCCCCAATAGCACTGGCCACTCCCACCTGTGCATCGGCTTTGGTACAGGGAAGGACTTAATTCTGCCTTGAGATAATGTGGCGGGTGTCCTGCTTGCCTGGCTGTGGTCCACCACGATGTTGGACACACCCTGTACCTTTGTCCACTGCCTGAGCAGCACATGGCCTGGGTCTGTCTGCAGCTGTGCTCCTGACACCTCTGGATGTCACCACTCTTTGCTCTCTTGGCCCACAGCTCTCACCTTGACTCATCTCTGGTCATCTGCATTTGGTGTTTGTCCACCAGCTCCCTGTGTTTGAACCTCCCTTGGGGACTTTGGCTCACCTTGACTAATCCCTCTGGCTGATTGCTGGCTGGCTTATGCTAATTCTGGTTCAGGAAACATCTTGTTCTTGCTGGGAATAGAGCCTGCTCCTCACCCCTACCCCCATATACATTGTTGGCCAACTGGTCAGTCGTTGCCAAAGGGGGAGTCAGAGACATTCAAGGATGTGAAGATACGTCTGAGCTCAGTTCTTGTTCCAACAGCCTAGTGTGTAAGGTTTTCCAGGGCATGGTATTCTGCATCTGTGCTTCTCAAACCTGAGCCCATCTCAGAATCCCCTCGAAGGTTCTGAAGACAGATTGCCAGCCCACCTCAGAGTTTCTAATTCAATGGGTCTCATTGGACTGAGAGTTTCCATTTCTAACCAGTTCCCAAGTGGTGGCCATGCTGCTCTTCAGGTGTTTGAGAGACAAGCAGCCAGCCAGTTAATGGCAGGGAGAAGACTGGCCACAACCCTCTGTGACCTACAGTTGGTGCTGGTCACCTAGCATGCAGACCCCTCCATGGGCCACAGAGCACCTTCGAGTAGCCAGCAAAACCCCATCGTAGGGGTGGAGGGTGCAGCCTCCAGGGAAAGGAGGCTGTTTGCCTGGCCTAAAGGCAGAGCCACCTTTCCTGTGCAGTTAGAAGGACATAGAAAGCACATTGACTTTAGAGTCAAACAGGCCTCTGTCAGAAGCCTGCCTCTGTAACTTACGGTTAATGTAGCCTCTCTGGACCCATGGGATAGGAAAGGCATCTACCTCATAGGTCGCTGGAGCTCCAATGAGATGTGTTCATCTCCTAGCATGGCCTGGGGTGGAGAAGGAGCTCATTAAAGGATAGCTGTTACTGTTAATAGGTCCGTGGGGACATTTCTCTCAAATCCCATCCTCTGAGAATGAGTGGGGAGGAGGAGTCCTGGTGGGTGCCTTGCAAACATGGTTTTCCTCATTATTTCTCCTCCCCCTGAAGAATTTCTGTTAGGAACCCTATGACAGGCTCTGAGGAGAAACAGCTGCCAAATGGATATAGCACCCTCACAATGCTTGGAAAACAAAGGAGAAAAAGTGGGGTAAAGGGAACCACAATTAACCGTGTGCCTACTACATGCTAGGCATTGTTTCCATTTCACAGGTGGGGAAAAAGGACCTTGCTGTAAGGAGAAGCAGAGCTCTTGGATTATTAGCTTCAAGCCCTTCATGTTAGAGATGAGAAAATCAGAGAGGTAAGTAATTTGCTCAAGGACACACTGGTTTAATTATATAGTTAGGGCAAGTCTCAGCTTCTAAAAACTAGACTTATCTCATTATATCATAGCTTTATCCTCACTCTTCACTTGGAACAGTTAAATCAGGAGGAAAGGTGTGAAAGCATTTGAGCACTCAATAACTTTTTGGTTTTGTTGTTATTGTTTTAAACAAATTGGAACTGGTGTTGGTTCCCCTTTTAGGAGACTAACGATTGTTCATCAAGGAAGACTGGGAGAATCTCTGCTGATGACAGGCTTGATGTATATCACCATTACTCCAGTGGTCATGCCACGTCTGGGGAAGTATTCCCCACCAGGAATCCTTGCCCAAGGCAGCTGTCACTATCAATAAATTTGAATCTCAAAAGTTCTGTAAAATGTCCTGCCCCCAGAGAGTTTTTAAAATATATATAGACCAAATAATGCATGGTACATGGCAACTCCAGCTCTGGGGCAATTCTAGAACCCAGTGGAAGATTTTCAAGTCATCAATAGCTAGGGAAGAGATTTTGGCTTTGAAAAATTAGAATTGGCCTGGACAGAGCAGACTTAGGCTCATATGAAGGTTCATCTGAAGGAATTTGTCTTCTTGATTTCCCCTCTAGCTTAATCACCAACCCTCATCACACATGTACTTTTTCCTCTTTTTTCCTTGCTTCTTGAATAGAGTCCACATGATGGGATGTCTTTCTTTTTTCAATTTTGATTTATTTTTAATTAATTAATTTTTTCAATTACAGTTGACATTCAATATTATTTTATATTAGTTTCAGGTGTACAGCATAGTGGTTAGACATTTATGGAATTTACGAAGTGATCCCTCAATTAGTCTAGTACCCACCTGGCACTATACATAGTTATTACAATATTATTGACTATATTCCCTATATTATTGACAACATTGACTATATGCTGTACTTTATATCCCCATGACAATTTCGTAACTATTAATTTGTACTTTTTAATCTCTTCACCATTTTCACCCTGTACCCCAACTCCCTCCCATGTAATAATCATCAATTTCTTCTCTATATATATTAATATGTTTCTGTCTGTCTGTTTTTTTTTATTAGTTTCAGGTGCACAAGACAAAGCAATACTTAGACGTTTATCATTTATATCCCTCACACTGTGTGAACCCCCCTCTCCCCATCCACTATCCCTCTGACATCGCACAGAGCCATTACATTTCCACTGTCTATTCCTAATGCTGTACTCCGCTTCCTATAACCATATACATATATATATATATAATTATAGTTGGCATTCATTATTGTTCAGCTTCAGGTGTACAGTGCAGTAATCAGGCATCTACATCATCCCTGAGGTGGTCTCCCAAATGGGACACGTGTCCATCGGATACCCTACAAAATCTTTACATTATTGATTACGTTCCCCAAATTAATTTTCAAAACCCTGTGGCCATCTTGTGGTTACCGACTATTTTCTAAACCCTTCACCTTCCCCCTTATCCCCAACCCTCCCCCCCCATCTAGCAACCCTCAGGTTTTCCTCTAGGTCTCCAAAACTGTTTCTGATTAGTTCATTCACTTATTCTTTGCTTTAGATTCCACATATAAGTGAGATCATATGGTATTTGTCTTTCTCTGTCTGACTTATTTCACTTAACATAATGTTCTCTAGGTCCATCCATGTTGTTGCAAATGGTAAGATTTATTTCTTCTTTAAGGCTGTGTAATACTCCATTGTATAAATGTACCACAGTTTCTTAATCCAGTCATCTACCGATGGGCATTTCGGTTGTTTCCATGTCTTGGCTATTGTGTATAGTGCTGCAATAAACATAGTAATGCATAAAGATTTTTGAATTGGAGTTTTGGATTTCTCCGGATAGATACCTAGGAGTGGAATTGCTGGATCATAAGGTAGTTCCATTTTCAGATTTTTGAGATACCTCCATACTGTTTTCCATAGTGGCTGCACCAATCTGCATTCCCACCAACAGTGCACAAGCGTTCCCTTTTCTCCACATCCTCGCCAGCACTTGTTGTTTGTTGATTTATTGATGATAGCCATTTTGACTGGGGTGAGGTGGTATCTCATTGTGGTTTTATTTGCATTTCTCTGATGGTTAGTGAGGTTGAGCATTTCTTCTTATGTCTGTTTGTCATCTGTATGTCCTTTTTAGAAAAAACTCTCTTCATGTCCTCTACCCATTTTTTAATTGGATTGTTTGTTTTTTTGGAGTTGAGTGAGTTTTTTATAAATTTGTGATATTAACCCTTTATCAGATATATCGTTGGCAAATATCTTTTCCCATTCAGTAGGATCCCTTTTTGTTTTATTGATGGTTTCCTTTGCTGTGAAAAAGCTTTTTAGTTTGATGTAATCCCACATGTTTATTTTTTCTCTTACTTCCCTCGCGCGAGGGGATATCTCAGTAAAAATCTTACTCCGGGTAATGTCTGTGAAGTTTCTTCCTATATTTTCTTCTAGGAATTTTATGGTTTCAGATCTTACATTTAAATGTTTAAGCCATTTTGAATTTACTTTTGTATATGGTACAAGGAGGTGGTCCAGCTTCAATTTTTTGCATGTGTCTGTCCAGGTTTCCCAGCACCATTTATTGTATAGACTGTCTTTACCCCACCGTACATTCTTGCTTCCATTGTCGTAGATTAAATGGCCATATAGGCATGGATTTATTTCTGGACTCTCAATTCTGTTCCATTGATCTATGTGTCTGTTTTTATGCCAGTACCATGCTGTTTTGATTACTGTAGCCTTGTAGTATAATTTGATGTCAGGTATTGTTATACCTCCCACTTTGTTCTTATTTCTCAAGATTGCTGAGGCTATCCAGGGTCATTTATGGTCCCATATAAATTTTAGGATTATATGTTCTATTTCTGTGAAAAATGTCATTGGTAGTTTGATAGGAATTTCACTGAATATGTATATTGCTTTAGGCAGTATAGACATTTTAACTATTTTAATTCTTCCTATCCATGAACCTGGTATGTGTTTCCATCTATTTGTATCTTCTTTCATTTCTTTCTTCAGGGTCTTGTAATCTTCTGAGTACAGATCTTTTACTTCTTTGGTTAAATTTATTCCCAGGTATTTTATAGTCTTTGGAGCAATTGTAAATGGGATTGCTTTTTAATTTCTCCTTCTGATGTTTTATTATTGGTATATACAAATGCAACTGATTTCTGAATATTAATTTTGTATCCTGCTACTTTACTAAATTCATCTATCAGCTCTAATAGTTTCTTGGTGGAGTCTTTAGGGTTCTCTATATATAGTATCATGTCATCTGCATATAATGACAATTTTACTTCCTCCTTACCGATTTGGATGCCTTTTATTTCTTTTTCTTGTCTGATTGCTGTGGCTAGAACTTCCAGCACTATGTTGAATAGAAGTGGAGAAAGTGGGCAACCTTGCCTTGTTCCTGATCTTAAGGGGAATGGTTTTAGCTTTTCCCCATTGAGTATGATGTTAGCTGTGGGTTTATCATACATGGCCTTTATTATGTTGAGATATGATCCCTCTTTTCCCACTTTCTTAAGGATTTTTATCATAAATGGCTGCTGGATTTTATCAAATGCTTTTTCTGCGTCCATTAATATGATCATATGATTTTTATTTTTCATTTTATTAATGTGGTGTATCACATTAATTAATTTGCGGATGTTGAACCACCCTTGCATACCAGGGATGAATCCCACTTGATCATGGTGTATGATCTTTTTAATGTATTGCTGAATTCTGTTCGCTAATATTTTATTGAGGATTTTTGCATCTATGTTCATTAGCGATATCTGCCTGTAGTTTTCTTTTTTTGTTATGTCTTTGTCTGATTTTGGGATCAGGGTGATAGTGGCTTCATAAAAAGTGTTTGGGAGTCTTCCCTCCTTCTGGATTTTCTGGAAGAGCTTGAGGAGAATAGGTGATAATTCTTTTTTGAACGTTTTGTAAAATTCACCTGTAAAGCCATCTGGTCCGGGGATTTGTTTGTTGGGAGATTGTTGATTGCTGATTCAATTTCCCTGGTGGTAATCAGTCTATTCAGGTTTTCTATTCCTTCTTGAGTTAGCCTTGGAAGGTTGTACGCCTCTAGAAAATTGTCCATTTCTTCCAGATTGTCAAATTTGTTGGCATATAGTTGCTCATAGTAATTTCTTAAAATTTTTTGTATTTCTGTGGTGTCTGTTGTCACTTCTCCTCTTTCATTTCTGATTTTATTAATTTGGGTCCTCTCTCTCTTTTTTAATGAGTCTGGCTAAAGGTTTGTCAATTTTGTTTATCTTCTCTAAGAACCAACTCTTGGATTCATTGATCTTTTGTATTGTTTTTCTGGTTTCTATTTCATTTATTTCCGCTCTGATCTTTATTATCTCCTTCCTTGTACTCCCTTTGGGCTTATTTTGCTGTTCTTTTTCCAGATCCCTTAAGTGTGAAGATAAACTGTTGATTAGTGATGTTTCTTGTTTCTTTAGGTAGGCCTGCAATGCTATGAATTTCCCTCTTAGGACTGCTTTCGTGGCATCCCATAGATTTTGGGTCGTCGTGTTTTCATTTTCGTTTGTCTCGAGATATCTTTTGATTTCTTCCTTGATCTCCTGCTTGACCCATTCATTATTTAGTAACATGTTATTCAGCCTCCATGAATTGGTGTGTCTTCCAGTTTTTTTCCTGTAGTTCATTTCTAATTTCATAGCACTGTGGTCAGAGAAGACACTTGGTATGATTTCAATTTTCTTAAATTTATCAAGACTAGTTTTGTGGCCTAACATATGGTCTATCTCGGAAAATGTTCCATGTACGCTTGAGAAGAACGTGTATTCTGCAGCATTGGGGTGAAATGCTCTGAAAATATCGATTAAATCCAAGTGGTCCAATGTATGATTTAAGGCTGTTGTTTCCATATTGATTTTCTGTCTGGAAGACCTGTCCCTTGTTGTCAGAGGTGTGTTGAAGTCCCCTACTATGATAGTGTTACCATTTATCTCTGTCTTTATGTCAGTCAATATCTGTTTTATATATTTAGGTGCTCCTATGTTGAGTGCATAGATGTTTACTAGGGTTATGTCCTCTTGTCGGATAGATCCCTTTATTATTATATAGTGCCCATCTTTGTCTTTTAATATTTTCTTCATTTTAAAGTCTATTTTGTCAGAAATAAGTATTGCAACTCCAGCTTTTTTCCCATTTCCATTTGCATGAAATATCTTACTCCAACCCTTCACTTTCAGCCTGTGTGTGTCTTTTGATCTGAGGTGTGTCTCTTGTATACAGCATATACAAGGGTTTTGCTTTCTTATCCACTCAGCCACCCTATGTCTCTTGATTGGAGCATTTAATCCATTTACATTTAAAGTGATTATTGATAGGTACATAGTTATTGCCATTTTTAAATTTGTAGTTAGATTGTTTTCATCTTTCTTCTATTTACAGAAGTCCTTTTAGTATTTCTTGCAATGCTGGCTTGGTGGTAATAAATTCCTTTAGCTTATTCTTTTCTGGGAAGCTCTTTATCTCTCCATCAACTTTAAATGATAGCCTTGCTGGATAAAGCAATCTAGGTGTAGGCCTTTATTTTCCATCACTTTGAGTATCTCCTGCCACTCCCTCCTGGCCTGCAATGTTTCTGCAGAAAAGTCATTTGATAATCTTATAGGAGTTCTCTTGTATGTAACCCTCTGTCTTTCTCTTGCTGTTTTTAGGATTCTCTCTTTGTCTTTAACCTTTGCCATTTTAACTATAATGTGTCTTGGTGTGGGCCTGTTTGGGTTTATCCTGGTTGGAACTCTCTGCACTTCCTGGGCTTGTATGTTGGTTTCCTTCATCAGGTTAGGGAAGTTTTCAGACATTATTACTTCAAATAGGTTCTCAATCCCTTGCTTCCTCTCTTCACCTTCTGGTATTCCTCTGATGCACATGTTGTTGTGCTTGATGTTATCCCATAGGTCTCTTAAACCATCTTCATTGTTTTTTATTCTTTTTTCTTTCTGTTGTTCTGTTTGGTGATCTCTGCTAACTTGTATTCTAAGTCGTTGATTCGATCCTCTGTTTCATCTAACCTGCTGTTAATTCCTTCAAGTGAATTCTTTATTTTGGTAATTGTGTTCTTTAGGTCTAACTGGTTGTTTGTTATGATTTCTACATCCTTCTTTATGTCGTCTCTAAGCTCCTTAAACATTCTTATCATCAGTGTTTTGAACTCTTTCTCTGATAGGTTGGTTACCTCTGTTTCATTTGGTTCCATTTCTGGAGGTTTCGTCTGTTCTTTTATTTGGGACATGTTTCTTTGTTTCCCCATTCTGGCTGACTCTCTGTGTTTGCTTCGATGTATTAGGTTGATCCCCTAGAGTTCTTCGTTCTTGCTGGGTTATCTTATGTAGTGTGTGTCCTTTATATTTGACTTGCACTACTTCGTTCTTCTCCTCTGCGTGTGCTCCAAAGGTGACTCTTGTGTTGTGTATATTGTCCTGTTAAAGAAGATCTTTAATTGCTTTTCGCTTGTGAGTAGGTGGGGTTAACTCCTAGGCTGACTAGTTGTGAGACTTGGCTCTGCCCACTGTAGGGTGTTCTGCTGCGTGAGGGTTGACCACTTAAATGAGGTTTGGCCTCTATGGGCTCTTGTGCCTGTAAAGAATTCCCTCTGGGTGTGTCACTTGTAGGTCAAACCTGGTAGTACTCTGGTTTGGTCTGGAATTGGCCTCTGGGTATGTTGAATCTTGTGCCTCTGGAGCTGGGCCCTGGTAGGGCAATTACAGAACAAAGCAAATCACCAAGCACAACAACAACAACCACAAAGAAAAAAATGAAATACATTCACATGTAAAAACAACCAACAACCCCCACTCAATACAGGCAAAGATATCAAAGATATAAAGACAAAACAAAACAAAACAAAAAACAGCGGTAGTCTTGGCTTAAGCCCACCAAGTAATCTCCAGGTTCTCCTCTGCTGTACCAAAGAGTCCCCTGCGTATTGTGCAGGCAGAGCCAGTCACCTGGTGCCCAGAGTGACGTTGGGACTGCAGATTTTAGATGTGTGGGGCTGAGGGGTCTGGATGGTAGCTTTTACAAAGCCAGTGCAGTTTCTGCCCTTGCCTGCACATATGCGCACTGAGAATAGCACCACCAGCCCTGTGATTTCTCAGCTGCTGAAAGCTGGGAGCTGCCTCTGCTGCCTACTGCTGACCCCTGGGAGTGCCTCCGCAGATATAATTGCCCCACCCTAGGCAGGCAGAAAGGGTGGGGGCTGGGGATGGAGGGATCCTTTCTCTCCCAGCCCAGTCATGTCACAGTCTTCCCACAGGCCAGAAAAAGTGGTGGCTGGGGGCGGAGGAGTCCCCTCTCTCCTAGCCCAGCAAAAACCACACTCCTCCTAGCCTCCTCCCTGGGCCAGAGCTGCCCGCCAGTCTTCCCAGAGCCTGAGCACCAAGGCACCTCTGCAATCTGACACCACTCCACATTTCAGGGGCCAGTTCAAGTCTCTGGAAGGGCGGGGGTAGGATTGGAAGAGGGGGGGGATAGGGGGGAAGGGGCCCAGGTATGGAGTTTGTGTCCTTTGTCCGTCCTAAGGCTTAACTGGAGGTATCAGCTGAGGTTATTGCCTCAAATGCTGTATATGCTGCCCCCTCGGCAGGAGAGATCAACTGTGGGATGTAGGGAAAGAGCCCACCTCCTGGCTTTTGTGTTCTCTGTTCTGTCCTGGGATCCCCTGCGTCTCTGCAGCTGCGGGTGTCGGGGCGTTTCCACCGCCGCAGATGCAGACCGTGTCCCCACTGCTGCAGATGTGGGCTGCGTCTCCACTCCACTCCTTTCCCTCTTCCCCTGCTCGCCCAATTTTCCCACCTGCAAGTAATCCTTGCATGAGTCTCTTAGCTGTTCTGCGTGATGAGCAGAGTCCTTTGATGGGTTATAAGCTTCCCGTTACTGATAAGATCTGGAGGAGAACTCAAAAAGTGCGCCCCACTGCCGCCATTCCTATGACGTCCTTGTCTATTTGTTTTGTTCTTTGGAGTCCACATATAAGTGAGATCATATGGTATTTGTCTTTCTCTGTCTGACTTATTTCACTTAGCATAATACTCTCTACGTCTATCCATGTTGTCATAGATACGGTTTTTAAATAAGTAAATTATTCATTAAAATAAGATAATGAAGTTGAACTACTGCAAATGTTTGAATACTTTATTTTTAAAAATCTGATAGTAGAATAGAATATGTTACCTAATTTGAAAAAAAAAAGCATGATAATCTTCTTCATGACAGCCATGGTTGTAGGTACTTGAGTTGCACAGGGAAAAAGAAAAAGACTTGTGTCAGCTGCTTATGTTGAGTAGGATTTAGAGACACATCCTTTCAGAGGGAACCTGCCCCATCTCTGAGACTGATTTGAACTTGCTGTCTTGGGGTGATTTTGGATGACACTGGTCTCCACAAGGGCAGAGATGGTGCAGGAGAAACTGTGGCTGATTTGCTTTACTCTGCCTGGAGGCTGGCTTTACCATGAAAGCAGACTCCCCAACAACTCCTTGTTGGCAAGGCTGTGAACAAGGGCACCAAACAAAGGCACTCCTGTGGATCTAGTGGGGTGTGGGATAAACACTAAGGAGGAACTATGTGAGGGGAATCGGAAAAACGGGCAAACACCTGACAGAAGATAACTCTCTCTCACCCCTCTCCCTTAGACTCTAAAGTCAGCAGAAGTTGTGCTTCATGTGATCTTTCCCTGTTCTGAAGAGGGATGACACAACAACCAATGTTTGTTTTATGAGAGGACTTGCTTCGTACATTTGATGTTGAAATACACGCAGATACTGCAGACCCTGGCTCCTGCCTGGTCAGGCCAGTTGCCAGGCCAAGTTCCACCCGTGAGAAGTTTGCCCCTGGGAAGATCTGCTCTCCATAGCACCCTGGGGACATAAGTGTCTTGCCTCTGGGGTGGAAATTTAGGATTTAGCCACCAAAGTTTTATCACAAGCACTCTTTGCTTCATGACTGGAGAGCACAGTCCATTCCATGTCTTGCATTATTCACAACTTGCTGCAGCGCCCATAGACACCAGTGTAGTTGACACAAAGGAGAAAGATAACTTTATACCTGATGTTGCCAATGTGTGTGCCTACCCTTAGGCCATGGAAACCAGGAGCTGTTCTGTCAAGTTCCAATTACCATGGTCTTTAATGTCTTCACAGGTGAAAAAATGGATCCTCCGAGCTTGGCTCCCTACCATGCCTAACATGAAAGATATACTTTAAAAAATCTCTGTGGTGACTGAAAATTCCATGAAGTCTGTTGGTGCCTTACATTCTGTTAGAATAATCAATTGTCTTCAGTCAAAACGCATAAGGAGTTCTTCGGAAACATGGCAGTGATACATGAAATAGGAAATGCAAGTTGTTCACATCAAAGATACTCAAAATGCAGGTCTGACAGTAACAGAAGTCATTTCTCTTTTGATTTTCAATTCCAAGTTTAATTAGTACCTAGAGAGATATTTTTGAAAAGTTGCGGGTATATAGAATTTTTATGGAAGCACATCTCTCGCTGTTTTGACTTACAGAGTCAATACCACCCTTTGATCCAGGCAAGCCGGATGCTGCCTGTGGTAGCTGAGAACAGCAGTGTTGTTAGGGCGGGTACCCTGAGCCTGGTCTGAGACCACGTGGGTCCCAGTCCTTATCTCTCCCTTTTGGGACAGTCTCCAATCCCCTGCCCCCAGCATAGGGTTGACCAGATGGCCTGGAGTTCTGGGCCTCCCACAGAAAGGTCATTCTGGGGGTTGCCTGGCAAGCAGCTCACTCTCGCTGGCTGGTTCCAATCTTTTTTTCATGGAATCAGAAGAAATTGGGCAGCCAGAATGATGCTCATGGGCTCATATTGGATCACTCAATTGTGATAGATCCCCTTCCCCCCCTGCCCCCCAAAATGCTGCCCTTCTTCCATTGTTTGGTGTGCATAGAGTAAAATTTCCACTAATGCTGATAATTTGCCCAGGAGACGATTTGACATTTAACTTTATACCTTTAAATGTAAAAGTAGATTGTTAAGCAAACTGCATATATAAACACAATGGTAGGGGAAAACGGATAAAGTGCTTAAGAGAAAAAAATTACTTCAGGCATCTTTGAAGTTCCTTTCTACAAATGATTGACCTAAATTTTAAGGTGTTCTCATCAATTAATTAAAATGTGTGCTGTAAGGCCCTCTGCACTTACTTGTGTGTACTTGCAAAAATTAAAGGTCTCTCTTTCAAGTAATCCCTTTGGACTTTCCAGACCTTTGTATTTCATTCCCAAACTGTTTATTAGTGAAGTTGAGTCATATTTTTAATGATGCTCTTTCTTAAATTCTGATTAATCTCTAGTTACTGATTTTTTAAAGATACACATTCACTTAATTTCCTTCCCTTCTTGCTCCCCACAACCTTCATGGAAAAGCAGCATGAAATACTAGAAAACACTGGGCTTGGATTAAGATACATAAATTTACCTTCTGACTCTAAGTCTTGCTAGTTCTCTGTTTTTTTGGTGTTCTCATTTATATAACCAATGATGTTAGACTGGGTCCAGGGTTTCTGAAAGCATTTTAGTCACAGAATCTTTCTCCTAACCAAGCCTTACACATGGAAGCCCAGTACAGAGAACAGATAGACTGAAAAGTGCTGTGTTTTGTTGTTTTGTTTTAAGGGACTGCTTTTGAAGGAAGGGTTCAGAACTCATCTCCAAGGAACACCCACGACGCCTTGGAATCCAGTTTAAAGATGACTGGACTGTATAAGTTTCTTTTGTCTCTTAATCCCTCTGATTGTCTTAAAGCTACTAATGGAAGGAAGTCTATGGTGAAGAATCCTTGGTGATACAAGAAATTGCTTCATGGGGCATAATTATAAATTCAGCTTTTTATATTTTGAATTTCTTTAAAATAAAGCACACATAATTTTTATAACATCTTAGTCAGTAGTAGATCTTATTTATAGTTAATAAAATGACTTTAATGCTTGTAATGAAATAGTCAGGCTAGTTGGAAGACAGTGGCCTAATGAAAATCCCTAAATCCAGCCCTGGACTGAAGGCTCATGGGAGCTCAGAGGTTGACAGGCATGAGCCCACAGCCAGCCCCTTCTCCAGCACGAGTGCTTGGCGCCAATGGAACAAGGAACAGCCATCTTGTCCCATTTGCCATAAAAGAATCAGGCTGGGGAAAATCTCAGATGGATTCAAACTGCTCCTAAAGTGTGAAAACATTTAGGACGTATCAGCAAAAACAAGTTAACAGATAAAGATCTGAGAAGTGAATAAAGCCTCTTGGTTGATTTCTCTTGTATTTGGCCTTGTGGACAAGGATGAGGTAGAAATGGTATCAGAACTGGTTGTATATAAATGACAGCCTGGGAGGAGGAAGGTCCTCAAGGACTCTTTGTATTACACGATTATAGAATAGTAAAAGAAAAAGAGAAATAAAGTAAGTAATAAAGAAATTAGACTCTCTCTCTCGCTCTCTCTCTCTCGTGAAAGATATATATATATATCTTTCACAACAACATTTCAAAGTGTGTATTCTTGTTGTTATACTATAAAAATGGAAATAAGTGCAGCAATGTGCTTGGTACATAATCAGATGTCGATATACATGTTTTTTATTTCATTAGAAATAACCCACTTTATTAGACTAGAGAAAGGAGAGGTGGCCACGTGCCATCAACCCTCACAGGTTGCTCTCAGCTCCAAGCTCCATCTTCTTCTTGGTCCCCATTCATCCCAATTCAGCAATACAAAACTTTTTGCGCCTCCAGAGTTATGACACCTCAGACCTCACTTCAGAAGGTCACCCAGACCTCAGCACATGGGTGGACCAAACCACTAAAAGTACAGGGTAGCTTTCAGCAGCTGAGTCCCTCTCTGAGCACATAATTTCTCAGCCAAGATGTCAGGGCTATTTCTACCAGCGCTCTTGCTCTCCAACACACACGCGCTCTTGCTCTCCAACACACACGCACCCCTATGAGCAAGTTTAGTTGTGTTTAGTTGAGAAACCTGAGAAATGAGGGCTCTGTGAGTGGAGCAAGAGTCCCAGCAGTGGAGCATCTGAGCTGCCCAGCCTGCCGTCTCCCAGATGGCTTTAAAGGAACCCAAGTTGCAAAGTTGAGACTATAGCAGCATATACAAGGTGTTTAGGGCTGAAACTTTGTTTTTCCATGGGTTTTTACAGTCAAAATTCAAGATTGGAAGGGCTCTTAGAATGTGTGCCTGGGTCTTGAGAATTGGACAGGGTTCATTGGAGGTCTCTCTCTGGGAAGAATCCAGAGAGAAAGTAGAAAGTTCCTCCACTTACATCTGTTGTCTACCAGATGTAAACAAATTGTAACAATGAGGTTCAGGGGAAAAGAAATATGAAACACAGCTAGAATAGTAGGCTGTGTGAAAAGAGCAGGACATTTCCCTCAAACCAGGAGACATTCCGATTAAGGTGTGCCAGGCCTTCCAATTTTGTACAGTAGTGCTCCCTTATCTGTGTGGGGTACATTCCAAGACCCCCATTGGATGCCAGAAACCGCAGATAGTACCAAACTCTAATCAACTCCTTCAACTCTGCCAGGAATGTGACCGCAGCTTCTTCGTTGGGAGACGTAACCTGTCCATTAATTTTTTTATTTTTCAGTCCAAACCTGTTCCTGAATCTGTGTAACCATCCCTTACTTGTGGTAAATGACTTGGTGTCACCGGTTTCAGGGGACCACTTGCTGAAGTCTTCATCATAGGTTCAATGCTTTCTGGTGCAATTGCAACACGTTTTCTGTTCAGGTCTTCCATCCACAAATTGAATGCCTATTCCAGCTTAACTAAGCACTTAGCACACTCTGTGGCCATAACCCTTACAGAACTAGTATGTTTGTCTTTTTTCTTCTTCATTTTCTTGACAATTTACAGATGGAAGATTCGTTCTTCCTATATGCATAGATCTTAGTAAACTGAGCATATGAGTTTTTCCCCTTTCTTTATTAAATTGAGAACTTTTACCTATTCACTTAAAGGTAGCACTTTATGGCTTCATTTTGATATATTGGAATTGTCAGCATCACTACTTTTTTACTTTGGGGCCCTTAAAAGTGAAATAAGGATGACTTGAACAAAAGCACCACATTACCGTCACCGTTGACCTGATAACCAAGATGGCTATTAAGTGACTAATGGGTGGGAATCGTGCACAGAGTGGAGATGCTGGACAAAGGGATGATTGACAGCCGTGAGGGAACAGAGCAGGATGGTGCAAGATTTCATCACACGGCGCAGAAGAGTGTACAATTTTAAACTTATGAACTGTTTATTTCTGGAATTTTCCATTTAATATTTTCAGACCATGGTTGACTATGGGTAACTGAGATTGTGAATAAGGAGAGGCTACTGTGCAAGCAAGAGGCACCTGGATTAAAATAAATTACAAAACACATGACTGGACGTTTTCCTCAGGGTAGACAGGCCGGGGTATGATTAGTAATGTGAGGAGGGCTATGTGCCTACACTCCTGAGTGAGCGAGAGAGCCTGTGCCCACTCAGCCACCTCCCGAGGGCCTTGACAGGGGCATCACTTAGCTGGTGGTGGTCCCATGGCAGCTGGTGAACGCAAAGCTGAACTTCTATCCATTCTTATTGCTCAGGATGCTGGAACACACGTCTCCAGGTCCCTCAACTAAATTCTCATTTCCCTTTGCTATAGGACATGGATTCTTACCTTGGAGCCTGTTATGGGCTAAATTATAGCCCCCCTCCCAATAAATATGTGGAAGCCCTAATCTACCATGTGGCTATATTTAGAGATAGTGCCTTTAAGGGGGTGATTGGGATTAGATAAAGCTGTTAGGGTAGAGCTCTAATCCTATAGCACTTGATGTCCTTATAAGAAGAGAAAGAGACACCAGAGATCTTTCTGTCTCCCTACATGCACAGAAGAATGGCCATTGAGAACACAAAGAGAAAGAAGGCAGATGTCTACAAGGGAAGGAGAAAGGCCTCAGAGCAAACCAAACCTGTTGACACCTTTTTCAGACTTCTAGCCTCTAGAACTATGAGACAATACATTTCTGTTGTTTAAGCCACCCAGTCTGTGGTCTTCTGTTATGGCAGCCACAGCAGACTAAGACGGGCCTTTTCTCAGACTGTCCCCTCCTTGTCCTACCTTTTCCCTCACTCTGGACCACTTTGGTCTTCCATGAGAGGGCATTATTTTCATTGGCCTCATGGTCCTTGTCTAGTTCCGCACCCCCCACCCCACCCCGCCACCAAACACAGTGGATCTTTCACAGCACCCAGGTCATCACTAATAGGTGGTAGGTTCGAGACTTAGTAGATGGAGTTTGATGAACTGGATTCCTTCACTTCTGCAGTTTCCTAATGAGAACCACAGTTAGCATGTGTCTAGTTAGCTGTAGTCAGTTTCCAAAGCACTTGCACAGCCATGGGCTCCTACAACCCTACAACCATTGGGCAAGGTAAGGATGACAAATTTCCTTCCTCCAATGGTCCTCACAATTTGGCCTTTAATAAATCTGCTATCTTGTGCTATGGACTCATTTTTATTTTTTATTTATTTATTTATTTATTTTTTTTAGGTCTTGTCTTCTTAACTGGACTTAAGCTTCCTGGGGGCAGAAGTCTTACATAGTTTTCCTAATTATGTTCATTATGAATCTTACAGCATTAATGATTCTCTCTCACTAGTCTCCCTAAAACAGTCAGTCTAAAAGAGGAGAAGAAAATTAACTTTTCCAGATGAATGTCTGGCTTTAAATTTTCTCCTTCCTGAAATTCTATTTCTAAATAATATATTCATATTTAATATTGTGTGCAAAACATATTTAATCATGAGAGCACAAAAAGAAATGATAAGGATTTGATGCAGAATAATCAAAATCTTTAAAAAATATAACAAAATCTTGTTTCACATTCTACAATAGCAATATCTTTCATGCCAGATTTGCTCCAGCCTCTTTGTTGTAATTTTGTGTTGGTTGCAGCATTCTCCTGTGAGAATTTTCTTATATTTAAGTTTTAAATTACAAAATAATATATACTATAAATCACACATAGTGGTTGCCTGTAGAGAGAAGACTGATTGGAAGGAGGCATGAATGAAATTTATTGCAGTGTAACTTACCCACAAACAGGCAAAACTGAACATTATATTCCTATTTTATATTTTCCAAGTTGATATTTCTTATGTCACTGATGGGATTGATCATTTTTTTCATCTATTTAACAGCTATTATTTTTCCCCAGTAAATTGCTTTTTAAAATCTTTACTCTTTATTATAATTTTCCTTTTTTTCTTATTGATTTGTAAGAATTCCTTACAGAGTAAGGATACATCTCTTTGTTATCTATATGTTCAGATACTGTAATTTCTTCTTAGATTGACATTTGTCTGTGAATCCTGGGTAGGTCAATTGCCCACTGCTCTCCCTCTTCTCTATTGCCTGCCTTCTTCTCTGGACACTACAAAGAGAAAGCCTCCTTTTCCTTGTATCTAAGAGTGGCCTTGTGACACACATCTGGCCACTGAGACATAAACAGAAGTCAGCCAGAGGGAGTTCTGAGAATGTTTTTGCTTCTTATAGAAAATAAAAGTTATGGCTGGTGCTGTTCCTTCCCACTTATTCCTGTTTTGAATTTGGATTTAATGGCTGGAGCTAAGGCAACCATTTTGCAACATGAGATGACGAACAGGGTGAAAAACCCACACTTAAAGGATGGTGGAGATGAAAATGAAAAGAGTATAGCTCCATGATGGTATCAGTGAATTGCTATCCCAAACCTGGAACCACTTCCCTCCAAATTTTTGTTATGTGAGATAATGAAATACATTTGCTTCTTAAACCACTAGTTGTTCAGTAACTGTTACTTACAGTAACTGTTACTTGCAGGTTTGTATTTTGTTTCATTATTATATTTGAAGTGAGGGGGATAATTGGCATATGAGACGTTAAGAATTTTATGTAGCTAATCTGTTCATCTTTTCTCTATGGCTTATGACAGTGAAAGTTGTTTTGTAGTTAGTTAATTTTACTTTTAATTTGTTAATCTATCTGGGCTTTAATTTGATGTTTGAGGAAACTTTATTTTTTCACAGTGGGTTAACCAGTTGTTTCCACTCTACTGATACGCTATCATTTTCATACATTAAATTCATCTATATTTAGGTCTGACTCTGGACACCACTCCATGTCAAGACCATTTTTATTATTGTAACTTCATAATGCAAGTCCATACTCTCATTGCCTTTCAAAAAACAACAACAAAAAGAACACTAAGTTGCTTGAGTGCATTTAATTTTCAAGGTAAATTTTACATTTATTTAGTTAAGTTACTTCAGCACCCTCTTCTTCCCATTACCAAAACAAAAAACAAAACAAAAACAAGAAACTTTACAACATTGATTTTGATTAGAATTATATTAAATTTATAGATTAACTGGGAAAAAATTGAAATATTTGTAGTCATCATTTCTATGAATATTTTATTCCCCCATTTATTCAAGTATTTTTTTTAATCTCTAAGTTAAGTCCTGCAATTTTCTTCACAAAGATTGTTATTTTTCTGATTAAATTTACTCTCACATTTTATATTTTGCTTGATATTTTGAATGCACTTTTCCTCATGTGTTTTATAACTGGTTATCACTGTCTAAAAGGAAAAGCATTGAAGTCATTTATAAGTTTGAATAGTTTCTAAGTTGATTCCCTTAGGTTATTCAAGAGATAATCATATCTTTTACCTTTCCTCTTCCATCATTACAGTTGCTTTTCTTATCTTTATACATTGGCTAGGACATTTAAGATGATGCAAAAAAAAAAAAAAAAGAAAAGATGATGCTAATCATAGCATTGATAGTAGGTATCTTCTTTACGTTTGCAGGATCACACAAAGATAAAATTTATTAGTGATATTATATATACAGTCAGAAAGAGACAATAAAATAACTAAGCCCCAAGTAAATGAGGGTTGTAACTGAACTAAATACATGTTTTCCTTAGTAACGTATGCCAGCAAATTACCCTATCATTTGTTAGTGGCAAGTTTGTCTCTCTTATCTTAAAATAGTCTACTTTTTTGTTTTGAAAATCTTGAGAGCACTAAATATTTATAGAAAAACTGTGAGTCACATTTAAAAAATACTTGTAAACAAATTTAGCTCTTGAATTAAAAATTTTATCATTTACATCATATTAATCAAATTTCTTGATTTCACACAACAAAATGTGCTTTTATCTACATATGTCATTTAAACTAAAATTTACCTTGCTTTTCTAAGAAACATCACTATGTAGGAGAAAAATCTAAACAGTAAGCAAAAGAGTGTGGATTCTACTTTTTCTGCTAATTAATAGTTGTGCAACTTTGGATGTTTTTGTTATCCCCCTATTTATAAAAAAGCACTACAAATGTTTAGCTGACTATCATATAGTTTGTTGAGAATTAAATAAAATGTCTGTGAAAGTTTTTATTAAACTGGCAAGTCCCACGTCCATTTAAAGGATTATAATTGCATTGTAATGCTTTAATTGCACTTGCAAATGCCTTTAGCACACATCAGTATTCAAAAAGTGGCAATTGGTAGAAATAGTATAGAAGTTTTCATTCAACTTAAGAGACATGCAACATTCATCACAATTTCATTCAACACTTGCAATCCTTATCCTTGTTTAGCAAGGGAGGGATGGCTGTAGACAGATCCTTAATGCCATGAGCCTATGAATAAAGGAAGAAAGGCATATTTTGATTCAATTGTTATTTGAATAATCTGAGGTATGCTTCCTTTTGCTTTTACTGTTCACTTGTAGTTATTTTTTCTAACTTTTCATTATTTTTACCAAAGTAGCACAATAGAGAAAAAAGATAATAAATCCCCATGAACCCACCAGCTTTAATAATTATTAACTCATCAGCAATTTTTTTCATTTTTACCACCCCTACATACCCCCTCCTGTATTAATTTGAAGCAAATCCCAGAGACATCATCATTTAATCTGTAAATATTTCAATGTTTCTGAAAGAGTAAGTCCCCTCCACACACATAATCACAACACCATTATCGCATCTTTAAACCATAAAACATACTTCCTCAAACTATCAAATATCTAGTCATATTCAAATTTCCAGTTGACTCACAAATGTCATATATTTTCCCCTTTTATAGTTTGTTTGTTTTAATCAAGATCTAAATAAGGACCATAACTGTGATTTATTATCATGTCTCTGAGTCTCTGTCAATCAAAAGGCCTCCTTGCATTTTATTTGTGATGAAAACTCGGTTTCCCCAGACTAGAGTTGCTGATGGCATCCCCATGGTGTGGTTTAACATGTTCCTCAGTCTTCTGTATTTTCTCTCAAGTGGCTTGATCAGATTCAGGTTTCTTTTTTTAGCAGAAAGTTGGGGGAAGGCAATATTTCATAGGTGGTGGCATTTTCTTCTATCATGAAGTACACAGCTCTCTTTCTCTCTCTCTCTCTCTCTCATAGTAGCAGTTGTTGAGGCTCAAGAAATATATCCATTAGTTGGTTAGAAGTTTCACAATGGTGCTTCTCTATCATGCTTCCTTCATTTATTAGCTGGAATACTTCTGTTAAAAAACAAACAAACAAGCAAACAAACCTCAGAAACTTTCCCTTACCTACTATTTGGTTACTTGTATAGTAAAGGTGAATAAATATTTGATTCTTTTCATTTATTTACCCATTTTTAAGAAAACAAGCTGGTTCACCAGCATCCTCCAAGAGTGGCTAGTTAGGTTTTTGTTTGTTTGTTTGTTTGTTTTTAACAATAATGAATTCATGGATATAATTAGACTGTGTATGTTTTAATGCATCAAAGCTATTGTATGCATTGGTATTCAAACTTTCCTATCTGCTTCAACCAGTGGGAGCCTCTTCACATTTGTTTGTAAGTCCTAGTGGTCTTTAATAACATCCTAGCTATCTGAGGGGACAGATAGTCCAGATTCATCTTTGTTTTCCACCTCAGACCTGGAATTATCCATTTCTCCCAGGAACCCTGTGGATTTATTTTTTATTTTTTAATATTTTTTGTGGAGAACAACACTTCAAGATCATAATCTGGGAGTCAGGAGCTACTCATTGCTACCGGATTGGACATTGTTTATAGGATATTTTAATGGTCAGAACTAGAAAACTTAAAAAGAATTATTCTTAAATGTATCATTTATTCAAATTATAAATAATACATCAAGTTAACTCAAAGATAAGAAGCCATCCTCAATTATGTGGCTATATACTGAATCTCATGGGGGCTTATTTGCAAAGCAAACAAAAGCAATAGCAGCTCTGTTGGTCAGACGCAGCAAAGATGTAGCATTGTCTCTTTAAAAAGTTTACAGATATTACAGACAGCCGGGATCTGTCTTTGCAAAAATGTCTTCATTTGTTAGCTTTAGAAGTGCCTGTGTGATTTTTTTTTTCCAGAGTAAAAAGGGAATATAGGTTCACACTCTCTATCCAGTATTGAAATTAAGTTTCTGTGTTTGTTCAATGGGAGAGCACAGAAAAGTACTGTCGTGCGGGAGACCCTGCTCGCTGCGCCATTTTTCAGGCGGGGCGGCCTGCGGGGTCTCTGCTCCCACTCCCCACACAAGAACGCAGGATATGGTGAGGCCAAAAAGGAACACCTCCGGAGCCATAGGTAGGGGAGTCATACCACTATGGTCTCACTGGAGGCTGGGCCCACTGGACGCGCAACCTGCCATCCGCCTTTCCGCCAACCACCGACCAACCAACGACTCTCCTCCACTCTCTCGACTCTGTTCCTCTCGGCTCTCTTCCGCTCTCCTCGGCTCTCCTGGGCTCCTTGGCAATCCTCGGCAATCCTCGGCAGTCCTCGGCTCTCCTCCGTAGCCGCAGCAGTTATACCAGCGGCCAATCGGCTAACCGGCCACAGCCGACGGCCATCTACCACCCGAGCCAGCACCCCTCCACGTGAGTCCGAGAGCCTGTAAACTACTCTCTGGGGCTCTGTCCCCACAAGTACATAAAAGGAAAATGGGCTTTTGCTATGGAAAGGTTTTCCCATGTTAATGAACAAAGTAATGAAATAAAACAAAATTATCTTGGCTTTGTTTAAAAATAACATTGCCAGGTACTTGGGTGTTATACAACCTTGTGTATGCAAATAATACTTTTACTAACTTGTTTTGCTCCATTAAGTAGTTGTGGGACAGAGCCCCAGAAAGTAGTTTACAGGCTCTCGGCCTCACGTGGAAAGGTGCTGGCTCGGGTGGTGGATGGCCGTCGGCTGTGGCTGATTGGCCGTCGACTGTGGCCGGTTAGCCGATTGGCCGCTGGTATAACTGCTGCGGCTACGGAGGAGAGCCGAGGACTGTCGAGGATTGCCGAGGAGCCGAGGAGAGCGGAAGAGAGAGTGGAGGAGAGTCGTTGGTTGGCCGGTTGGCGGAAAGGTGGAGGGCAGTTCGTGCGTCCAGTGGGCCCAGCCTCCAATGAGACCATAGTGGTATGACTCCCCTACTTATGACTCTGTGGGTGTTCCTTTTTGGCCTCACCATATCCTGTGTTCTTGTGTGGGGAGCGGGAGCAGAGACCTCGCAGGCCGCCCCGCCTGAAAAATGGCGCAGCAAGCAGGGTCTCCTGCACGACAGTAGTCGTTTTTGCATTTGTATTAATGAAACAAAACTGGTGATGACTACTTGCAATCCTTTTTTATTGTGTTTGTATAGTAGGATACAACAAAAAGAGGGGAAAATTCAGGTAACTGGCTTATCGTTACTTATACCAGATGACAAATAGTGTACTTCACTAATTTTCAGAAATAGTCTGATTTGAATGATGTGGAGGAGGAAAAAACTTTCCTTTACTCTTCTATGTTCTTCTGGCTCGTCTAATAGTTGCATTGACATGAGACAGATTAACAAGAGAAAATAACCAAATTAAATTGCATATGCACATATGGGAACCTCACATGTATGAGAGGTTCAGAGACCTCACATACAAGAGAGGTTCAGAGACAGAAAGTTAAAATGAGGGGTATGTGCCACCTGAGTAAGGATGAGGTGAGGTGCCTTGGGGCTTCAGAGGGGAGGAAGGTCATTACAGGATGATAAGAAGAGCAGATTCTGAGTAATTAAAAGTTTGCCCTGCCCTACAGATAGGTCATAAAAGGTTATCTGATAACTTTTATTATGGGCAAGGCCTCCAATTTAGATTCTTCTGAGTAGTTAAGGGAGTGGCAGAAGTTTCTCCTGAAACTGCAAGGTCTATATTGCTTTCAGCTTAAAAAAATCCACATGGCAAAGTGGCACATCTTGGGGAGGCCTGTTCTGAACTCCAATGACTAGCTGAAACAACTCTTAAGTAATTTTTATAATTTCCCTAAAAGCCTAGAAGGACTATACATAACTTTGAAATTCCAGAAAAATGAGTCAATTTACTGTGGTTCTGAACTTTGGTTTTCTCTGACATCAGAGGACTTTCTCCTCTACCAAAATGAGAATAACTGGAATTCTGGAAGGATTAACGAATTGTTTCCACTTAGGTTAGAGGATTAAAAATTGTGATGTTAGCACATGTATTACAGTCAAAATATTATATCTTGTTTTAAAAATGTAATCAAAATAATAACAAGAGTTGTTATATAATTTACTCTAAATTTTTATCAACACTTAGGAGAATTTACAATTTATAATTGTCTTTATTATTTTGTTTTGTTTTCTCAATTTTATTTCTTTTGATAAAAAGTATAACCCTCAGACTTGATAGTGTAATATATATGAAGTCTTTTCTCTAATTCATTTATCCACTGGGATTCAGAATAATGGAAAACATATATTTGGCTGTTAAAAAGCTACAGTTACTTAAAGTCCCCTTTCTCACATTATTATTTTATACCTTTAACGTCTGTGTGTCTCTATGAAACTCACTGGCTCAAGGTGAATTAACGGTCGGCTAAATATCCACAAAAATAATTCACCTTTACTTAAGCTGAGAGATGGGAAATGTGGCTTTCATTTTTAGCTGTGGGACCCTGGGCCAAGTTGCTTCACCTCTCCCTCATGTCCAGGGTCCACATCTGTGAAATGATGGGCTGGCTGGGCCAAGTGGCCAGAGATTCTGTGTCCTGTAGCTCTTAGGCATTTTCCAAAATATGATCCTTGAAAAAAGGGGCTGCATAGCCACATAAGTATGGGAGCTGCTTCACCTTATATCCTTCGTTTTGGAAATTCCCAGGCACATTTGCATAAGACTCTGAGAAGCAGCACCTAAAGGAAACACATTTGACTTTATTTAACCCAGTATTTCCCAAACTTATTAGATCATGGAAACTTTTCTCCAAATTACATCACTGATCACCCCACAAAACTTTTGTTCTGTGGCAGTACACAATGGGGAAACTACCCTACAGCATTGGGCACATAGTAGGTACCTAGCAAAAATGTGTTCCTTGGTTTTTTTCTCATGCCCAAGTACAGCTTGAGAACTCTAGGGCTTTTGTCTACTAAACTCACCCATTTATATAGTTTCCAGTAAGGCCTCAAAGTCTAGGAGGGACAGAAAATATTATTTCCAAACCAGGATTATGGATGGGGTGAAGGGAAAGCCACAGTGGATGTCAGTCCAATATCAGTCCACTATCCCTGGCTCAACTTCAGGCTGGAGTGTTTCTGGGACAGTGACCTAAGGCTATAGCAAGTGTGTGTGCTTGGGGGAGGGGGGGTGCTTAGCCATGGCAGTAGGGAGGCCAGGATTTAGTGCCTTCTATGGGGTCACCCTCCCATACACACACACACACACACACACACACAAAACCCCTCAGTGGGAACTTGCAGGGGTTTATACACAGATAGGTTCTAGTCACATGTTGTTGATGTTTAGCATAGGTGGAGGCCAGAATCAGTACCACAGACAAGGAAAAGGGAAAAAGTAATATCCACCTGGGGCTTGTTTTCCTAGAAATGAGCATGAAGATCTGGGAACTCCCTCACAGGATTGACTCATAGAATACAAAACGAGACAGAACCTAAGAGACCCTGTGGATCAACTCCCTCATTTTATAGATGGAGGCTTTGAGGCTGAGTGGTTTAATAGCTCACCTGGCTAGTGAGCGCCAAATCTGCAATGAGGCGTCAGGGCTTCTGATACCCACATCAGGGGCTTCCCACTGTCTGCCTCCAACTCAGCACTGACAGCAGCGTCATACATGAGGGGACGAGTCTGAGGACAAAGGGAAGACAGACACCACAGGCTGTTCGATTTTCTTTCTCCTTCTTCCTCTCCTTCTCCTCCTCCTCCTCCTCCTTCTTCTTCCTTTCTTCCTCCTCCTCCTCCTTTTCCTCCTCCGTGCCCTCCTTCTTCTTTTTTCCATAGTCTTAGGTGGTTATGCATTTGTTTTCCCCACTCATGCTCTATTTTTTGAATGTATTCTTCAGTGCACTGATTTTCTTAATGCCCAGAAGTGAAAAAAAAATTTCTTAATTTTCACTCTTCTCCACAAGACTTAAATTAAGACTCTTAATTTAAACTTCTGGCTCCTACAGGAAATGTTGAAAGAAATTCCTTCACAGGTATTTGTAGAAAAACATTCACTCATTCAACAAATGTATGCCAGACATTGTTTTAGCTTCTGGAATTCAACATGAATAAGACAGACCCAAATCCATAACCTTGTAGAACTAACATGTTAGCACAGGGAATTAGGGCTGTAAACAATGAATATAACAAAGTCACTTTTATTGTATGTTAGATTGTGCTTCTCAAACTTTCATGTGCTTACCTGGGACCTTGTTGAAATACAGGCTCTGTTTCAGTAGGTCCGGGTGGGGCCTGAGACTCTGTGTGTCTAAGGAGCTCATTGATCTATACTGCCCTGCCCACCCTGGAAGCACACTTTTAATAACAAAGTGTTTGAAGGTACACGCAAATGTAAGGGGGATTGCGAGGAATAAGAGGAGTGACCTCACTTTAAATGGGGTTGGTCAGTGAAGGCCTCAGTGAGGAAAGACATACAAGATTTGGAGAAGATAAATAAGAAGGTATCTTGGCTGGGGAGTTGGAGGTTTTCAGACTGAAGCAAAAGTCGGGGCACAGACCCTGAGATGAGGACATGCCTAAAATGCTGGAGAAACGGCAAGGGGGCCCATGAGGTGGCAGTGGAGTGAGTGAGGGGGTGGATAGGAGGTGAGGCAAGAGCAGTAATGAAAAGACCGGGAAACCAGGTCATGTACGCAGTCACAGTCCATGGCAGAAGCTGGAATTTGACTCTGAAGAAAATGGGGAGCCATTGAAGATGTGACCAAAGGAATGCCATGGCCCAAATTCCATTTTACCAGCATCCCTCTGACTATTTGTTGAAAATAGACTGATTTGGGCAAGGGTGGAGGGAGACCAGCTAGAAAGCATGGCCAAAGTGGTCTTTTGCCCTTAGTTTTGGATGGAGTATTTCTGTCTGCTTGTTTCCTCTCTCCTTGATCACTTATATTCCAAGGCTGAGAAGTTTTGGGTGTCCCCTTGTCTCCTTTCCCCAACTTCTAGGACATGTGCTAAAGAAATGGAGGAACAGATATAGTCACTGAGCTAGCAAGCAGCTTGGACTATGTTCTGGCTTCAAGCTGCTTAGCCCCTTCCTAGGAGGCAGCTGTGTAGCCATAGATCTGGTACAGTAGCTTGTTAGCCTCCTTTGTGGGGAGATTCAGTTCAGCCTTCCGTTTTCCATCATATCCCTCACTCTGTTTTCACCCCTTGATGACACATTTTGGTCTGTGTTATGCTGCCTGAATGAACTCTCCATGACCTTCACCTACTTTAGGATCCAGAGCCCAGCTTTCACTGTGGCCTCTCCAACTGACTCTGTTTTTGTTCTGTTTCTGGTCCAGGTACATGCTTTCTCGATTTTGAAAAGAGCTGTGTTGCAACTTTCTTGGTTTTGCTTTGTCAGCCACTGTTGTGTTTGGAGCTAGGAGATAGGGCACACCTCAAAGAGCAAGCTTACAACAACTTCTGGACCAGACATATCTCTATTCTGGTATAGTTTTAAACAGATTTAATCTTCCAAACACTATGATTTAAATTCAACTGAAATCTACAATTCTGCAGTTCCTGCTCTCTAGTCATAGTTGTGTATCCTGGAACCATGTAGACATCCCGAATCTCAAAGGAAAGGTACTAAAGTGAACGATGCTAAATATGAACATAATTTTCACTAGTCACATCTTAAACTCACAGAATGTTAGGGCTGCAAGGGTCTTAAAGATCACCTGTTTATGACCTTATTTCATCAATGAGGCATCAGAGAGGGGAAGTAGCTTTGCTACAGTCACACAAGTAGTCAGTGGAAGAACCAGAACTAGAACCTATATCCATTGTTTTATTTATCACTTCATAGCCAGAGGGGGACTGATTCAGTGAGAGAGCTGGTGTGATGAGTCATAAGCATAACAAATTAAAACCACGTGACTCATACAGCTTGCCATACCAGTATCCCTGCCGCTCCACCGTTTTCAAACACTGCACATTTTATCACAAGGTTTATTTGTTCTATAAACGGATTCCTCTTCTTAGAAATACACTCACAAAATAGTAGTTGGGAAATTTCAAGTTAGTGAGCATATGTTAAAATATATAATTATTCCTTTAGTTAAATAAAATAGTTTGGAATGTATTTGCTAGTATAAAACAACTAATGTCTACTAATTTTGCTTTTCCAATTGATACATAGATATTAATTCAACTCAACAAATTGCTGTCTGTAAAGAAGTATTCTTTATTATTGGACATAAAGATTACTAACACAGATATCTTACATTTGGGTGGCACTTTAAACTTTTCAAACCAGTTTTCATTATTTTTTTTTTATCCTTTAACCTTATAAAATCCTCTGGGATAGTGTTTGCTTTATTATCCCCTTTTAAAAGATGAGGAAACTAAGGCATGGAAAAAATACATGACTCATTTAAGATCACGTATCTAGTTAGAGGCAGAACCAGGATAATTATCAGTCTCGTAGCTCATATCGGTGAAGACTTTCCAGAAGATACAAGTTATACAAGATCAGGCCTTATCCTACCTGTTTCAATGTCTTGTCTCTGATGCTGACACACACAAAAAAATAAATAAATAAATAAATAAATAAATAAATAAATAAATAAAATAGTGTATAAGAATGGGATTTCTAGTCTAGATGGCTGATTGGGTAAATGCTTGTACTCTCTCACAACTACATCAGAATTACTACTAAACTACAAAACAACCATCATTGAGAATTGCCTGAAGTCTAGCTGAACAGAAGTCCTGTAACTAAAGATATAAAGAAGAAGCCATGTCGAGAATGGTAGGGGAATCGAGATGAGGAACAGGCAGGTCCCACACTCGCATGTGGCAGGCAAAAAAGAGGAGGGATAAGTTGGCTGTGGAGGTCCCCATGAGAAGTGAGGGGTTCCAGCACACACCATGTCCCTCAGCCCAGGGTTCTAGTGCCAGGAAGAGAAGTCCTCACAACTTCTGCTGTGAAAATCAGCCGATATGGTGGCTGAGTGAGATGGAGAATGGAGAATGGCTGGAGCTCCTCTTAAAGGGCCTGCACACAGACTTTCTTGCTGACTGACTCACTCACTCTAAATTCAAGCACTAGGGCAGGAGCTCCATAGGTTCCAGGGACATATGGGGAGGAATTGAATTATCTGGCTGCAGGATGAGGTCTGAAGGGGTAGCTTTCTCCCATACGGAAGTGCTGGCAGAATCTATTGTTCTTTTATTGAGCCCTGGCCCTTCCCATTCTGCAGATTTAGGTAGGTGCCATATCTGAGTCTCCATCAACTTGGCTAACACTGTTTACCCAGCCCTGGTGATTCCCTGAGGCCTCGCCCCAGACAACTTGTGAGCCCACCCAAGCTGCTTCCAATATCTTTTCCATACAAGAGGCCTGTCTTGTGCATGCCACAGGCTTTCTAATAATCTCTCAAAAGTTCACAAACCCTGAAAAACCAGGATCTGGTCTTGGTGTGCTCCATACCTCTTGGTAAGCAGCCTGAAGCCTGGCACTAATGGCAGCCAGGCATGGTTTGCAGCTTAACTTCTACCATGCACCTCCAAACCCATAACAAGTGGCAATAAGCTGCAGATCACTTTGAGGCTCATAACAAGTGGCTCTGGCTTACAGAAGAGCCCTCCCAAAATGCCTCAGAAGCAACACACCTGGTGGCCAGTTTCAGACTACTTCAGAGTACCACCCAACCACTTCCACAAATGACACACCCAAAGGGCAGACTGGGCAGGCACCAAAGCCCTGCTAAAAAACCCTGCTCCATAGGGTCAACCTCTGCACAACAGCTCCTCGACTGTAGTCACAGCCAGTTCTCACAACCAGCTCAAGGGTCAATCCCTCCCATTAACATGTAAACAGCAACCAAGGCTCAACTACAACAGGAGGATACACACAACCCACACAAGGGACACACCTGGAGCACCCAGCTCAGGTGACCAGGGAGACTGCACCACTGAGCCCCACAGAACTCCTTCTACATAAGGTCACTCTCTCAAGACCAGAAGACATAACAGCTCTACCCAATGCATAGAAACAAACACAGGGAGGCAGTCAACATTGGGAGACAAAGCTTTATGTACCAAATGAAATAACAGAAAAAAACTGCAGAAAAAGAACTAAACAAAATGGAGACATGTAATCTACCAGATGCAGAGTTCAAAACAATGATTATAAAAATGCTCAATGATCTCAGGGAGAAATTAAAGAAATAGATAGGAAACATAAAAATGGAGATAGAAAACATAAAAAAGAACCATTCTGACATGAAGAATACAATAACTGAAATGAAGACTACATTAGAGGGAATCAACAGTAGATTAGATGAAGCAGAGGTTCTAATCAGCAATTTGGAAGAGAAGGTAGCAGAAAACACCCAAACAGAACAGAATAAAAAGAAAATAATAATTCTAAAGTGACAATGGTATAAGGGGTCTCTGGAACAACATGACGCACACCACCATTTGCATCAGAGGGATACCAGAAGGAGAGGATAGAAAGCAAGGAATTGAAAACTTATTTGAAGATATAATGATGGAAAACTTCCCTAACCTGGTGAAGGAAATAAACATACAAGCTCAGGAAGCATACCGAGTCCCAAACAAGATGAACCCAAAGAGGCCCACACCGAGACACATCATAATTAAAATGCCAAAACTTAAAGACAAAGAGACTCTTAAAAGCAGCAAGAGAAAGGCAGTTAGTTACCTACAAGGGAGCTCCTATAAGATTATTAATTGATTTCTCAACAAACATTTTGCAGGCCAGAAGAGATTGGCAGGAAATATTCAAAGTGATGAAAAGAAATGACCTATAACCAAGATGACTCTACCAAGCAGAGTTATCATTTAGAATTGAAGGACAGATAAAAGAGCTTCCTAGACAAGAAAAAGCTAAAAGAGTTCATCACCACCAAACCAGTATCACAAGAAATGTTAAAGGGACTTCTTTAAGAAGAAAAAGGAAAAAAAGATAAAAAATATGAACAATAAAATAGCAATAACTACATATCTATCAACATTAATTTAAATGTAAATGGATTAAGGGTTCCAATCAAAAGATATAAGGTGGCTGAATGGATAAGAAAACAAAACCCTTATAAACCCTTACATATGCTGCGTACAAGAGACTCACTTCATATAGAAAGATACAAACAGACTGAAAGTAAAGGGATGGAAAAAGATATTTCATGAAAATGGAAATGAAAACAAAAATCTAGGGTAGCAATACTTATACCAGACAAAATAAACTTTAAAACAAAGGCTATAACAAGAGACAAAGTAGGACTCAGTAATCCCACTTCTGGGTATTTTTCCAAAATAACCCCAACTCTACTTTGAAGGGACATGTGCATTCATATGTTCATTGCAGCATTATTTACAATATCCAAGATGTGGAGGCAACATGAGTATCCATCAATGGATGAATAGATAAAGAAGAGGTGGTACATATATACAATGGAATATTACTCAGCCGTAAAAAAGAGTGAAGTCTTGCCATCTGCAATAACCTGGATGAACCTAGAGTGTATTATGCTGAGTGAAGTAAGTCAGACAGAGAAATACAAATGTCATATGGTTTCAATTATAAGTAGAATCTAAAGAATAAAATAAACAAATGAAATAGATAAAGAGAACATTTTGATTGTTACCAGCCTGGAGGTGGGTTGAGGGTGGATGAAAAAGGCGATGGGATTAAGAAGCACAAATTAGTAGTTACAAAATAGTCATGGGGATGTAGAGTATAGCATGAGGAATATAGTCAGCAGTATTTTAATAACTATGTGTCGTGTCAGATGGGTACTGGATTCACTGGGATGACCACTTCATAAGTTATATAAATGTTTAATCACTGTGTTGTACACCTAAAACTAATATAATACTGTATTTCAAATGTAACAGAAAAATAAAAAAATACTTTAAAAAAAGAATGTGAGCACCCTGCTTCATATCTATGCTTGGTGATTATGATTTATAACAAAGTAGTTTTATCTTCCTTATCATCATCTTTGGTTGCCCATTTACTACCTTAAATATTTGCTGAATATCTACTCTGTGTGAGCGATGCATTTTTGTATCTTAGATCATTGTAGTAGCCCATGAAAGTCTTTCCTCTGGTGAATAAATTGATTTTGCCACTGGCCATTGGAAGCTGTACCTGTATTAACTTGAACAATAAAATATGCTCTGATGGAATTATGCCTATTTTCATCCCAACTTTATTTTGAAAACTTTCAAATCTAAAGGAAAGTTGAAGGATATGTTCAACGAATGTCTATACACCCTTTGACATGCAGTGACACTTGCCCAGTATATATCTTTCTTATATACTGGGATTTTGCTGTTGTTGCTTTTTTTTGGTGGTTGTTGTTGAACCATTTTTCAGTAGATGGTAGACATCATGACACTTGACCCCTAAACTCAGCATGCATTTCCAAAGAAGAGGACCTCCTCCTACATAACTACATTGTCTCTGTTTTCAAAACAAAAACTTAGACGTTTTCAATTCTGAAAATAAAGTTTTTACTTGCAGAGAGGCAATTGAACCAAGTAAACCAACTCTTGTCTCTAAATCCCACTCCCCCACAATGATATTAGCCTAGTTTCACCTTTATGAATTTCTCTGTTTTTGAATGTGATTATGTAATCCTATTTCAGTGCTTACTTGAAAACAATCATGGAAAGAGGAAACAGAAGACAAGAGCTTGTATAGACACAAGGGGTCTTTATAGACACAAAGGGTCTTAAAGTCACAACAAATGATGGATGAGTCTCTTCATGATTTCTGAGCCTGAGTTGTATGTCAAATCATTAGTGCAACATTTGTGTGGGCTGGGGAAATTTACAACTTTTTCTTTCCCTAGTGGAGTCAAGAGAACAATCTCACTGTGCATGTCCCCTTGCTTGGCTAGGATCAGAGCAGCTCAAGGAATTAGCCTGGATTCTCTGGGCTTTGTGCATCAGAGCACTGAACTTGATTGTGTGGTATGAACTTACAGGGAGGCTCCTGGATTCCAGGGTCTGGTGGTCCCGCAGTTAGCACCTCCTCTGAGCCCTCATGGTCCATGTAACCCTGATAGTGATGCAGGACAAGTTTCCTATGAGTTATTATTTGGAATTGCAAGCTTGTCTAAATATCTTGCTCTACATTTAAATATTATAAGCCCCATTTTTTTTCTGTACTGCCCTCTGTCCCTATATTTGGAAAATATGTCCTGGTACCTTCAAGGAGGTAGGTTGGCCCTTCTCCTCTGGGCATTTAAATATGTTTTGGATTTTCATTCCTGGGGCTCTAAGCCATGATTGATATTTTAAGGTGATGAATCAGGTAAGAAGCTTCAAGCATTAATCCAATGACATACCCAAGAGGAAAGAGAATTAAAACGGTCCCAGGAATCTCTGGAAATTTTACAAGTATTTCATGAGATCAAAAATCCCTAACTCATACTGACAAAATTACAGAATAAGGTTAAGTGTAGTCCAGGTCTCTTTCTGAGATACAGTACACATGCAGTAAACTGCACATATTTAGCATGTGCAATTTAATATGTTGATCTATGACTGTACCTGTGAAACCATCACTACAATCAAGATAATGAACGTGTCCATCACCTCCAAATGTTTCCTCATTCTAGAATTTTATATAAATGGAATCACACAGTATATATTTCTTTTTTTGGTCTGGCTCTTTCCCCCAGCATAATTATTCCAAATGTCTCCACGTTGTTGAGTGTATCAGCACAATTTATTTCTGAGTAATGTTCTATGGTATGTCATAATTTGTTTACCATTGAACTGTCGATGGGCATTAGGGTTGCTTTTAGTTTGGGGCTCTTAGAAATAAAGCTGCTATGAAGATTTGTGTACACTTGTGCATGAACATATGCTTTCATTCCTCTGGGGAAAATGCCCAGGAATAGACATCTGGTCATAAGGTAAGTAGTTTTTAAAGTAACTGACAAACCATTTTCCAAAGTGGTTGTACCAATTTACATGCCCACCAACAGTGTATGAGAATTCCAGTTCCTCATACCCTATCCTACATTTGACATGATGAGTCTTTTTAACTGTAACCATTCTAATAGGTGTGTAGCAGTATCTACAAAATGGCTTCATTTTGCATTTAGGGCTGCATTTAAAAACGTAATTTAGAACACAAATTCTAGGATTATCATCTATACAATAAGGTACATATATCTCCAAGCAAGTCATTAAATGCCTTGCAATTCTGTTTTGCCATCTAAGACTTAAAGCTATGAATACCCTACTTCTGTGAACAGTTACCTGAATGTAAAAGTCTGTGGTCACATGACCAGGGGGCATTGACTATTACCTTACAGCTCTCCCAACCTCAGGCAATTGTACTTTCCTTGGTATACCTCACATGTGCTCCTACACTTTTTGCTGGGGGCTGCTGGGCTCTCCAATATGTTCTGCAGGCGCAATAGATTCCCCACCCTGTGTTGGGCTCCTCTCTCAGGGGCTACTGCTGCACAGAAGGCACTGGCGTTTTACTACTGGTCCCCTTGGCTTGCTATTTCTCTTAACCCCTATGAGTCACTACAGTTCCTTATTAGTGGCTGCTGCTGCTGCATCAGCCCCACCATCGGTGCCCTGCACCCTCAAAACTGCAGGGAGGTCTTGGGGTGGGGGTGGGGAGAACTGACTCTGTCCTTTAGACATTCCCTCTGAAAGGGTCCCCAGAGCAGTGCTTGGAGAAACCTGTTTTTACCTAGAGCCCTCTCTCCCTCTGAAGGACACATTCCTTATTTTACTCATGATGACTACCGAGTTCAGATTGTTTAGGTGTTTTACCCGAGTATCTCTTGAGAAGATAATAGACACAGAAACTAAAGCCAGCATGAAACTCATTCCACTAAACCGCTGCTTCCATTGTGTGTGTGTGTGTGTGTGTGTGTGTGTGTGTCCATATATTTATTTAAAACTTGCATAAAAGTTAGGGTATATTACCTGTAGCAGTTGGTGTTCTCGTAACACATTTAACATAAGGCAGCCAAGGTGATTTTAATGCCATTTGGTTAAAAACAAACTAATAGCTGTTTCAAAACAAACTAATCAGTTTCATCATGCTGATTAGTAATAATTGATAAAAATTACTAAAGATAAGTCATGGGAAATAAACTTCTAATTAGCAATACTGTCAAAGGTTTAAAAATTAATGTTAAACACAAATCTTCATTATTTATTTTATTTTCCAATATCTACACTGAATAGGTCTTGACTAACTCTTTTTTTACTTTCTGAGAAAATGAAGTACTTTTTATACTTAGTACAATAACTATACTTACTATAAATAATGAAAACAAAAAGCCTTATTTTTATTATTGGGGAGTCTAATAGTACAATAACAGTACTGAGAGCTCATATAACAATTTTTGATTTTCAAAACATTTTGGCAACAATAATTACCTGAATGCTTAAATAAAGTAATTGTATATCTCACAGAGCTCTAAAATTTCTGAATGGAAGAAAGGGGGCAATTGAAGCTAACAGTTAATTTTCCAGAGCTGTGAAGAATAGTTTTATTGGAATATCAGCTTTTCAAGCTCAGATGTATCCTCACATCGTATTATTAGTGGAATTTAAAGAGAAGGTGTAGCCTAGTGATTAAAGAATAGAATGAAGAAATACACAATGCTTGCTTTGTCATGTGTAGAACGTTTGTAGTGCTCACTTAACAGGCTTTCTCAGTGTGTGGTCTATGACTCGTCTTAATCAGAACCTCCTCAATGGCTGGAGAATTCAGATTCTTGGCTCATAGTGACACTGAGTCAGTGTCTGGTAGGGGTAAGGCATATGCATTTGAATTGTCTCTTAAGGTCCAAGTTCAATGATACTCCTGGGGAAACTTAAAACAAACAAACAAACAAACAAACAAACAAACAAAATACCATACTGAAGATCTGCATTTGAAGAGTCCAAGAGATAAACCTCAGTGAAGATAAGTTCGGTCCAAAATTACCAGAAACAACACAAAGAAACAATCCAATATGGGCAAGAGTCAGTAGGAACAAACAGAATAGCGCAAGTCTCCTGATTTTGTTGCATAATAGAAATATTGGAGAGAAACTATTAAAATAACATTTTTAAAATGACAAAAATCAAAAGGAAATAATTTATAAAAAATAGAAAGTGAGCAAGATACTATGACCAAAAGATGGATAGTTTTGGAAAAAACATTGACTAGCTCTTCAGAAATTAAAAAAAGATGTTTCCTTTAAAATTACATGTACTGATAAGATGATGATTTAACTGGTATTATGCATTCAAATGTATTACCCAGAAAGACAAATATAGAGATAAATATATTGAAAACCTAAGACATCTGTCAGATAGACTGAAAAATTCAATATTTGGATCATAGAAGTTCCATAGCTGAAAATAGAAAATAAAAATGCCTGCTCAAACGATGATGTCCGAGAATTTTACAGAGTTGACAAAAGACACGAATCCTTTGATTTAGGAAGCACTGAGGCAGGATAAGTAAAAACAACAACAACAAAACAACAACAACAACAACAAATTACACCTAGGAATTCAAGAAGAAGTGAAACAGCAGCATATAAAATAGAGAAAGAAGATCTGAAAGGTAAAGAAAAATACATTGTTTACAAAAGATAGCAATTAGATTGACAGCATTAAAAGAAACTAGAATATAATAATATGTTCAAAATACTGGGAGAATATAATTGTAAATCTAAGCAGCTAAGTTACCTTTAGGATAAAGGAAAATATTTTTACAGAAAAGAACAAAAAGTTTTCCACTAACAAAATCTTGCTGAAAGGAATTAAAAAAAAGATATTCAAGAAGAAGTAAAAATGAACTCAGAAGTAAGACGTGAGATACAGGATGAAATCGTAGTAGCGTTGGCATAACATACACCAGTGAGACCAATAAAACAGAGACTCAAGAAACAGATTGCACTTAAAGAGCCTACTGATGTATGACATTGCAGAGCAGTAGAGAAGGTACTGTGAATTGGTTATCCAGATGGAAAAGTTATATCCTGATACCTACCTCACACCATACAGAAAATTCAATTTCAGAATCAATCAAATATGTAAAAGTTAAAACAATAAAGTTTTTGAAAGGAAACATATCAGAATATCTTCATGACCTTGGAGTTGGCAAAAATTTATTAAACAGAACATAAAGAGAAAAGATAAACTGGATGCCATTAAAGTTAAAAATTCTTGTTCAATAGATATATCTTTAGGAGAGTAAAACAACAAGCTACACAGTAGAGGAAGTTATTTGAAATCCATATATCTGGAAAATACTTATATTCAGAATATATAAAGAACTTTTATAAATCAGTCATAAAACAGAAAATATAATAAAGAATTGGCAAAAGAGCCCTTCCAAAAAGGATCTCCAAGTGGTCCAAAACAGCATATGAAAGATGCTTATCTTCACTAGTCACAAGTTCACGCAAAATAAAAACTGCAGTGAGATACCACTGCATGCCTACTGGCATAATGGTTAAAATGAAAAAGACAGATATACCAAGTGTTGCAAATAATGTGGAGCAACTAGAACACTTACATTGCTGATGGGAAAATAAATTAGTACAACCCTTCAAAAAATTGTTTGGTTGTAGCTATTAACTTGTATATGTGTATACCTTAGGTCCCAGTGATTCTAAATAAACCTCAGTTTACATACCGCTAAAATGAAGATAATAATTATTGTAAGTATGAAATTAAAGTGATTATATTTAAAAAATAGAAAACCCCTAGTATTAGTTTGCTTTATTATTCACCACAGAGTAACTACAGTATTTTGCAGACTCTGGATGCTTAAAAGTTGATTGCATCAAAAACTTTGTAAACATTTAAAGAAAATTTCTCCTTTTCTTTTCTTCTATTTTGTTAAACCATGGAGGAGACAAAGTAAAGTTTTGCTTTAGTAAAAGCAAAATGTCTTAAGGTGCCTTTCATGCATTCTGGAGTGTAAGAACCCCCACCAACAGAAGATATTCTTGCTCAAAATGTCACAGGAACCATAGTGAGATGTAGTAACAGCAGGAGGAGAAAGCTTACGGCTTTCGGCAGACATTGCAGAACACCTACCAATATTCTAAAGGGATCTGAGGCTAAGCGTTGGGTGTGGATACAGTCCAGCAGTCTGCAATATGGTGTCATCCTTTTCAAACAGTTCTCTGCAGTGCAATTTCTCCAGCTAGAAACAAGAGCCATGTACACACAAGTAACACAGTTCAGGCCCTGAGTCCTTCAGATAAAACACACTGTGCAGCCACAGAGAACTAAGTTATCATCACACCCACTGAGTCTTGAGAAAGCCTCCAGCAGGCTTGCTCACCAGATATCCAGGCTGATGATTTGGGTGGTTAGGCCCTGCAGAAGTTCAAAAGCTATGTCAGTGAGAAATTTCTGTTCTCCTTTTCTCTTTTTGTTTCTTATACTAACTAAGAAATTATCTAATTAAATTCAAGTAGGTATCCACTAAGAACTTAGTACTTAATTAAAAATTTTTATTTAGAGTACATTATTCAGGAAACAATAACCAATAATAGTAATAAGAGGCAACATTGATTGCATACTAAACACTGGGTCATTTTACTTATGTTGTCCTGAACGATCTTCATAGCCCCATGGGGAAGGTATGTAATTAACCTCATTTTATAAGTAAGGAAACGGAGGCTTGAGGAGATAAGTAACAAGGTAATAGATCTTGTAAGTCATAGAACCCAACTTCAGACACACCTGTGCCTGACTCCAAAGCTTGCACTCAGAACCACTACACTGTACTGCTTCTGAAACAAATAAAAAAGCCCACCAGGTTCTTCTGTAGGATTCCACTTGTAGAAACAGTTTTCCATTCAACAAACATTGATTGAGAATCTACTATGTGAAAGCCTGTGGGACAAAGCTCAGTAAATGTTTATTAAACTGAATGGGACTGAATTGCAGTTCAAGATGGCGGAAGTCGGTTAATGAAGGAGCCCTGTCCCCTAGGCACAGCTTCTGCCCCCAAGCAAAGACAGAAGGGGACAATTTAACTGCACATAAGTGACTCTAATTCAAGCCTGAAGCATGCTACAAAAATGACAACAAAATATGCTATGAGAGCCTAGTAAAGTGAGAAATTAATTCTGACCCACAGACAGCTCTATTGAGCCTATGGCAAACCCAAGGATGTTCTCCTGAAAACATGTAGAAAGCTTCCTGAATATCTAGTAATAGAGGACAATTACATAAATTGTTATGTACTCACACAATGTAATATTAGACAGCTATTTAAAATTATGTCACAGCAGAAAAAGGTCTATTGGTGTGGAAAGAAAAGATGTGCACCATACAAAAGTGAAAAACAAAACCAAGTGAAAATATCAGGTTAGAGTAGACCAGGTTATACATCATTCATTTTTGAAAAAACAGCAGATACACACACACATGCACACATGATATGCATGTTTATATGAACATAAAAGACACATAGATTTACGTTTGTATGCATATCAAAGACACATTATGTACATATATGTTTGTGTGTCTATGAAGGCATGTGGTATGTATGTGTGTGTGCACAGGAAAGATATGATACACATGCATGTACACACACATGTGACAGAACCATCTGAGGTACACATGTGTTTGCTTATGTGTTGAAGACGTGATGTATATATTTATGTTTATATACAAGACACATGATACACATACATGTTTGCATGTACAAGGGAAGATCCACATGATGTACTCACGTTTGTGTGCATGTGAAAGATACAACTGATGTACGTGTATGTTTGTGTGCAGATAGAAGGTATGTGATATATAGATACGTTGATGTATAAGACACATGTAATGTGTATATATGTTTATACACACATGGGAGACACATATACTCATGTTTGTATACATGTGATGTGCTTCCGTGTTTGTATGCATGTGGAAGCACTAAGAACGAATATACCAAGAGGTTCTCAGCGATCATTTCTAGATGATTGGAATTACAGCTGTGATATATTGAAATTGCGATCATTGGAAAGAGATCCAGTTGGAAAGTGATCATTTCTAGATGACTGGAATTATAGCTGTGATATAGCTGTGAATCATTGATATGGTTCATTTGCTCATCTGTATTTTTGATGTTTCTCGAATGCGCATGTAATTTCTTTTGTAATAAGACTTACCAATATACAAAAGTCCATTTCAGAAGCACTGCACATTTCATGGATTCAATATCTTCCACAACTAGGACATGTCTTTGGTTTTAAGTGAGAACTAGGCACACTGTTACAGTACAACGGCCAAAACCTTGAAGAGCTGGGCCATGGGAATTTTTTTATTAAGCCCCCTGTCTAAAAAACAATTAAGTTCTTTGTGAATAAATGAAAACATTTATTCAGGGCATATTGGATTTAAAAGTTAAGTGGAATTTTAAATATGACATTAAAAGAGAGTGTTTGGCTACTCAAACACCTTCCTCACTTTCCAGACCCCCTCTTTGAGGGTCTGATATAACAATAATTAACTTCCAATCCTTGAGTTGGGGAAGGGGGGCACCTGTAGGGGAAATAGGTTTAAAAGGTTAAAAACAATTACAAAATCTGCAATTAATTTTGTACCAACCTAATATTATTGTCCAGTTGGTATCAGGTCTCTGTTTTACTTCAACTGCTCAGCATTTCATATGTCTCTGTTTAATTTCAGCTTTTGCTTTTGTCACTATTTTATTGTTTGTCTCTCTTTCCCAAAAAGTTGTCTAACTTTAAAAAAACTTGGTTTATTGCTGAATGGTAGCCACGTGCATTGTCAATTCAATTGAGGTGAGTCCTCAAACAGTAGCTGGCTGATAAAAATGTTCAATGGTGTAGAGTTTCTGTCATTTTTAACAGAATTCGGTGCAGCTTGGTGCACGCAGAGGTTATAAAAATGAGTAATTTCCCTGAGTGAGATATACAATCTGCAGGGAGGATGGCTACCTATAATTAGAAAGAAAAGAAAAGGAAGAGAATTCCTGATAGAGAGCAGGGCTAGGATTTCCCTGCCCCTCCTCATTTCCTGTGGCCCTTTGGAGGGGTGTCCTGGCAGATACACCCCTCCTATGGTGACAATAAGCCAGCACACTTGGCATGTACTGCTGACAACAGATGACACTGTAATAGCTTTAGGGCTCTGGAGCATCCTGAGTGTCATCATGCCAAGGACAGAATCTGGGATGTTGAATTTTCATGTCTTTGAGAGACAAATAGCTACACAGCAAAATTGAATCTCTGGAATAGCAAGGTGTTTCATAATAGGATTGTACTGTATTTTTCAATTTCTGTTCTCTGTTCTCTGTCTGCCAGACAAATGGGTGCCAGGCACCAAGCTGCACAGTGCTTCTCTCTGAGAATGAGGGGTAGAGGTGTTAACCTGTTGGCAGTCAACTAATTTTCCAACTACCAATGAACGGAGTTTCTTCCTGTTCAAGCCTTGAAGTATTGCCTGGTCTCTGCTGATTACCCTCATGTACACAGTCCCCTTGCAATGCTCCATCCCTCGCATCTTCAAGACCATCCAATGGTTACGATGGTCAGGGGAAATAAGCTGAGCCACTTCAAGACGCCTTGACCTGGTAAGATGGTCAGGGGCATCCCCATTACATAGGTAGAGTCCTTCAAGGGTGGAGATTGTGTTTTATCTGATTTCTCCAGCACCAACATGGTACCTGAAAGAGCAGGTGTGCAATAATGAGGACAAATGAGAGAGAGGAACCAAAGGATTGGAGGGAATTTAGGAGCTGGGAACAAGGAAAGCATTGTTCTGGGCACAATGCCCACAGGTTTGGGATAGCGGCATTTTTGCTTCTTTATGGAAACAGAACACCTGTGCTCCCTGCTTCCGCCAGTGGCTTTTCCTTTGTGTCCTCCAGTGCACTAACCAGGATAGAAATTCTCCTCTCCCTAGGGCATGCCAAGGAGATGGAGCCACACATCTCCATGTGGGCGTTAGGTACAGGTCCTAACATCATCTCATTCCACTCACCTTTGCCTGAAACAAGCTCCACGTTCCCCCTCACCCTTGCACCTGGAGGCAGCAAGGCAAGTCATAGTAATCACTGTAATACTGCCCTGTAAGCACTAGCCAGGGAAGATGGAAGGTCCGGTTTCGAATCTCCAGGATGCAGAAGATTATACACAAGTGATGATTCATCCTGTGTGTCAGCCTGACCAGAGAAACTGCTTTGCCTGCTCCCCGACCCGGGAGGCCTCCAGGAGTGAGGGCTGCTTTTCCAAACGCTCTCTTAAAGGCAGAGTGTCCATTTGCTCCTGAAGTTGAGCAGTTTGCTTGGAGACTATTGATTCAGTCTTGATTCTTTCTCTTGATCTTGAGGTACCTTAAAAAATTCCTCTTACTGTTAGACAGTTTGTTCTGTGAGGGCTGGGATCATGTCAGTCTTGGTCAATATTAAATCCTGAATACCAGCCACATAGTAGGCACCAGAATAGAAGAAATCTTAAGTGTTGCAGAAAAATTCTAAGTCTGATTAAACACATCAGTAAAGAGCATGGATTTACCAAGCGATTCAGTGAAAGGGACTGAATCTACAATTTATGGAACTAAGAACAGAGCCTTCTTTTCTTGTTTCCAGCTGCCTGGACTGGAGTTTTAGAATCCTGCCTGCCTGAGCCAGCCCATTCCACGTCTTGTATTTGCAACACTTAAGTTTTTCACACCTAGAATATGCTACTACAAGCATCACAGGTAATTAAAATTAAGACTAGGAAAGAGTTCTCTTCATCATGAGAGAATGACTGATGAGGCAATGAAGAGAGTATATGAAGTACACTAAAATAATGGACCTTTACGTGTCCATAGCACCTTGCATCTGAGGATTTCAAAGTGCTTCTTTAATTTTAATCATATTTTTATAATGAAACTTCATATTACAGATGGAGAACCAGATCTTCGCAACTGGCTGTTCCACAGAAAACTCACATTCAACACTCTGCTGACAAAAGTTACTATCTTTTCCCAAAACCTCTTCCTTTCTCTGGATTCCTCTTCTGGATAAATGGCACCTTTATCTACCTTGTCCCAAAGCCTGAAACCTAGATATCATTCTAGACTTCCAGCCCTCCCTCACCGCGCTTATTGAGTCCATCCCCCAAATGTCTCTTCCCCCACCGCTTGCTGCCCTCACTGTGCCTTGGCCCAGAGTGTTGGTTCTCACTAGTGCCCCCCTCACCTGGACCACTGCCAATCTTCTAACTGGTACTCCTATCACCTCTCTCAACCTACTCTGTTCCAGCTTCCACTCTGGTCCTTGGCTATCTTCCTAAAAGGCAAATGTGATCACGGTAATCCCTCCTTTGGCTTAAAATCCTTCCAAAGTTCTCTATTCTTTTACGAATAAATTCAAACTCCTTATCATGCCACATATGATTTGTCTCTGCCCACTTCATTTTCATCTGCCACCACAGCATTCCTCAGCTGCTCCCCTACGACAGACACATGCAAGCATGAACACACATGTGTGCACACATGCTCACACACGTCTACACCATAAGCTGCAAATCCATAATTCCTCCACTTTCTGTGCTGTTTCCAACCCCCACAGCATTGTACTCATTATTCCCCTGTTTCTTTCTCTATGGAGAACTGCTACTCATCTTGTAGGAAGCAGCTCAAGTGAAACTTCGTGAAGCCTCTTGTGTTGCCAGGAAAAAATGGATCATTTTCTTTTGTACCATCCATATAACTTCTGCTTGTTTCAGTTCCACTGCTTCCACTCTGTGTGGCAATGATTGGGCTGGAACTGCAGTCTTTACTAGACTGAGTGTCCTTTGAGGGCAAAACCCGAGTCATTCATCTTATATTCCAGCACCTATGTAATTCCTGGCAACAACAGGGGCTCCATAGATGTCTAATGGCGTCAGTGGATCAACAAATGATTGAGTGAGTCCCTTCTAAAACTAGGATAAAGGAAGATTAAATACCTCACTCCAACAACAGAGACAAAAGGGGTGGAGTACAGCCAGGAGTGATAAACTACACCTGAGTCTAGCCTATTCAGATTATGATTGAAGGGTGAAAATTTTGTTTTTATGTAACTACTTCAAACCAATACCCTGTAGGACGTATACTAAAACCTGATAACAATTTCTGGAAATGAGGGTATCGGAAGGGGAAGGTGTCAGGATAATCCCATGAGTCACTGGGGCTCTAGAACATCTTTTGACAAAGCAAGTTGCCAAAATATTTATACATTCATAAACTATTGTTTTCACACAACAGCCTAGCAGACGGTCCCCCCATGTCTTTCCTTGTGGAAAGAAAAGTCTGTGAGACTGTGCCTTTTGGGGACTTTGCTTATCTCAATGTTTTATACCTCATGTCTCTCTGTTTGGTCCCTAAAAGATGGTTTGCAGCCAAAGACAGATAAGATATCTCACGTGAGATACAACCCAAGCCAGGCGGAACTGAAGGGGACCCCCAACAAGCTGTATTAGAAGATCTGGGAAGGAGCCTTGCCTCCCCTTCCCCCCTGCCTGGGAAAAGCCATTGCTGACTCTGGCTTTCCTCTCTCACCTGATTGTGAGAAGTCATGAAGGCGATAAAGATCAGCTCTCTCCACTTATCTCTATAGAACTGTTACAAGGTGAGAGACTTGCCCCCCAGAGAGGTGCATATCTCACCTAAGTCATAACAAGACTTTCTGCTCTGGCTGCTTGGAGACAAAGATAATTGGCTTGATTCACTTTTGTGAAAGGATGTATGAGATTTACATACCGTGGAAAAAATAATGCTAATACCTTATGTGAATATCAGTGAAAGTCACGGGTTGGCCTAAGTCGAGGCTCCAGTCTTCCGGGCTGCGAGGCCCCCTGGCCTTCTGAGACTTAACTGCATCAAGTCTCTGCTTCTTTCTTTTTTAAAAAACTTAACCTGAACCCGCCCCTTTTCGTTCCCTCACTGTCCGTGTTGCACTGGACGCAACAAACTATGCTCTAGTCTCACACCAGTAACTTGTAAAAAGTAGATGACTCATTGACAGGGAAACTTAATGACATGGAATGAATTCATTACTAGTGGCCAGATTATATGAAGGGGTAGATCTCCTTGCTCTTGCCCCTCTACACTGGCATGACATGGAATTGTGAGATTACAAGGGTTTTAACATTATACTGTGTTAATATAGAAGCATTCATAGAATGTGGGTGATTGTCATGCAGGGCGGCCTGAGGCGTCTCTGCTCCCACTCCCTGCACAAGAACACAGGTGTTGTGCGGGGCGGCCTGTGGGGTCTCAGCTCCCGCTCCCCACATAAGAACGCAGGATATGGCTAGGCCAAAAAGGAACACCCATGGAGCCATAGGTAGGGGAGTCAGACCACTATACTCTCACTGGTGGCTGGGTTGGAGAAACAGGAAACAGGAGCCACACAAGTCTCAACCCTCACTGTGCCGCTTGCAGGCTCAGCCACCATCTTCTTGCTAGGCCCGCATTTTTCTGCTAGCATAGCCATGGCAGTTATATTAGTGGCCAATGGCTCACTGGTTACAGCTTACGGTCAACTAGCCACAGCTGATGGCCATGCAATCACAGTTGATGACCATTTACTACCTGAGCTAGCACTTTTCTATGTGAGGCTGAGAGCCTGGAAACTGCTCTCTGGGGCTCTGTCCCCACAGTGATGCTATACACAACATTATTGTATACCTGAAGGTATCCCATATAATTGCCAGTTTGCCTGTGAACATTCTTTTCCGTTAGGTTTTGTGATTCCAAACATCAGGGACCATGACGATGAGTTCACTGGGCAGAGCCTCTGGCGGAGTCCTGCTCACATACATATTAAATGTGCAATAATGATGATGACAATGATGACCAGAAATGCACCTTATTGAAGTGTTTCTTTCCCACATGAACAGTTCTCTTATATGGTAAGTTCATTATATGGCAAGTTCCCTATTAGCTTCTACTTGTTAAGGGAGAAGAAAAGAGAAAAATTGCTTGTTGATCTTTGTCATTTTAACTGGAAGACAGAGCTTCAGGCTTCTTGTCCTTAAACAACCAAAAATCACATGAGCCTCTTCCTTCAAATGTCAGAATGGCAGTTAGCCTGACAGCTTTCTTATTATTATGCACAAAAAGATTCCATAACCAAACCTGTCAAAAATTTCTAACGGAGGGGCTTGCAAACTTGGAGTCAATATTGCGGCCTTGTGTCATGATTTTGAAGCTCTCAGTGAGTTAAGGAGGGAAAAGTCAGCATGGGTGTTCTCTGACCCTGCAGACCTTTGGGTCTTCCTCCCACCATGTTCTGACAGAGGAAGGAGCAAGGCTAATACAGGAGGGCATTGGAGGGACAATCTCAAGTGATTGCATTGGGGAGGATCCTGGATTCTTCTTCTGTATCTGTTGGTTCAGAGACAGGACAAGGGGCAGCTCAGCAAGAGAGCTTCCCAGGGGCACCAGTCCACAACAAATATGGAGACATCACTGGGATACATTGGAATTCTGTTGCCAGTTAAACTCAGCTTTCGATGTTGATTCCTTACATAATCGTGATAAGGACACTGGGTCCACTTCTACTGAAGAAGATGGCGCCACAGCAAAGGAGATACACCAACAGACCACGAAGTAAGTGTTCCTTTAGTGTGGGTGAAGTACACACCTTTCCCAGCCACTGACAGCTACTCCAGCCACATGGCACAAGCGCTCTCTTGGCTAGAGACCTGGTCTCCTGGGGCCTCCCACTGCCATGGAGGCACCTAGGTTGTATCGGAATTGACTGTTTTGGGAGGGTTGGCCTGATCAGTCAAGAAGCAATCTTTTGTCGCTTTTCCAGAGGTTTTAGACCCTCTGACTCTTCCTGAGCCCCAGGATCTATGCCTGCCTGCCTGCCTTCCAGGTGCAGGTATCCTGAACAGTTCCCTGAGAGTGACTGACACAGGCCCTCTCCCCACCTCCCTCCACCTCCGCCCCTGTGCCCAGGAGCGGCAGCATTTTGTCACAAGTCAGTAGCCACGGGATCTCTCTGTTGCGTAATTAGGTGAAACTACAAGCCCAGCCTTGACTCTGCAATGAGGCGACTGAGAGTTGCCGAAAGCCAAGTCAGAACCAGCTAACATTTTGTAAACAATGAAGGCACAGCATCATGCTTCTTATTGGGAATGTGTGATTTATTATTACGCACATTTTAAGCACTTTAACTTCTTTACAGTTGCCAATAGATTGTGAAGTCTGGAAAATCACATCTAATGAATGCATGTAATAAAGCCCTTATTTTGGGGATAAATAAAATATGAGTGTGGGGGCTGAGCCCCAGAAAGTAGTTTCCAGGCTCTCGGCCTCACGTAGACAGGTGCCTGGCTCAGGTAGTAAATGGCCATCAACTGTGATTGCATGGCCATCAGCTGTGGCTAGTTGGCCGTCAGCTGTAACCAGTGAGCCATTGGCCACTAATATAACTGCTGTGGCTACGCTAGCAGAGCAAGAGGAAAGAAGAGGAGGAGAGAATGGGGGCTAGCAAGAAGATGGTGGCTGGGCTGGCAAGCGCGGATGGTGGTTTGCGGACAGTGTGGCTCCAGCCTCCAGTGAGAGTATAATGCCGCCAGAGAGAATATAGTGGTATGACTCCCCCATCTATGGCTCCGTGGGTGTTCCTTTTTGGCCTCACCATATCCTGCGTTCTTGTATGGGGAGCGGGAGCAGAGACCCCGCAGGCCGCCCCGCACGACAAATGGCTCAGCGAGCAGGGTCTCCCGCATGACAATGATATATAACATTTATTTGTAAAAATTGCCACCTCTGCCAAATAAATGATGGATTGTTATTTAAAGAACATTGTCTTGAAAGGGGTCCAGGTTATTCTCAGGATGCCTATACCTTTTCGACCTGCCCTAGGGTTAGGGATGGGGGGGTGGATTCCTCATCATTTGGGGAAAAGCTGTCCATGCCTCAGCACCCCTTTAGAAGTGATGGCCATTTACCTTTCTGCTATTCGTTCGTTTGGGGCAAGAAGGGCTGCAGAGCCCCCAACTCAAGGAAGGACTTCAAAGGTGGGGTCCTCCCCTAACTTCCCAGGGGAGTCCAGTTCCACAAAAAAGTATGGGGCAGAGGGTTGAGTGTGTGAGGGCACCCTCCTCGTGATTGAGAAACTATGATAAACACCTGGGTCCGGTGCCCTGCTTCCCAGGCAAGGCCAGCAATAATTTTAGTGTATGTCAGCATCACTTTCATGTGTGTCTCTGTAAGAGCTGATAGCACTGTGAACAAACACATTTCATTCTAGAACAAACATTCTCACTTCTGGGATAGGGCTCAATTTGCAAGGTAGTGTTCCTAGTCTCATGTGTTCACCCTCCTCAAGCAGTGAGTGGGAAATGTGAAGAGCCCCTTCTCCCTTAGAGAAAATGCCTAAGACAGAGTTCACTCCGGCAGTTTCAGCAAGCGCCAAGGGCCAGGGAAAACCAGCTGGAGGGCATCTCTGTCGTGCTTAGGGAAACTGAGTCTTCAGTAAACTCCATGTTGATCTTCCCACTGTGGCAAGGGTGTCCCACACATCAGCCACGGCTGCCATCATGTCACTGTCCAAGACAGCAGGGTGCTGTTCCACATCTCAGTGCTCACCCACAGAAGTGGAGAGTAGCTTTGGTCTCATATGCTGATTGCCACCGATTGTTGGCAATTGTGACTCCCTGGAGGGCTATGTTGACAAGGTTATAATCTGAAGGCCTCAGCCTAGCTGGGGACAGGCCATGACTGACAGTGACATCCGCCACAAGTGGAGGTGGTGGTTTTGATGATATTCCTACTTTATTTGTATCGCCAGCATGAAGACAGTACCCTTTCTTTAACTCCCTATCCAGTTAATTCAAGACTGAGGAACATTTTGGTCAATTTGATTGACAGCTCAGGAAAAGCAAAAGGGAAATAAACACGATTACATACGACTAAGTAAGCTGGCTCACAGGTTCGAAAGCCATGACCTGTTCTGCAGGTTCAACAGGGCCTGCTTTACCTCTGTTTGAGCTGGCTTCCAGGTTGTGAGTGTCACTGTAGCAATCCTGGAGCGACTCTGGGCTCCCTCTTGGCCAAAATGCGCCTCCCACCTGTGGAACCAGGTGAAAAGACCACTCTCTGTGCAGTTTATTCACTTTGGAAATATCTGACACCTTTAAAGGGAAGCACATGTATAGGAGGAGTGTGGAAAATGATTGTGCCATATGACCCGGAGCGGGTGGAAGTAGCAGGTGGAGACTGGGAGCCTGGGCACCTGGGCCGACTTGCCATCAATGGGCTGCCTGAGATTCCAGTACTCTCACTTCTGGTCTCTCACTCAGCTCACAACCAAACTGATAGGAATATAGGGAAGCCAGGTAAAAAGAAACTGTGGCAATAGAAAGAAGGATAGGAAAGTTAATTTATAGAGTTTTTTTCACACTGGGCACAATGCTACATTATTTCACAGGCATTATTTTATTTAATTCTTACTACAGTTGTATGAGATAGTATATTAGTCTGTAATATCATTAGTCTGTTGCCATAACAAGTACCCCAGACTGGATGGCTTAAACAACAGAAACTTATTTTCTCACAGTTCTGGGGGCCGGAAGTCGAAGATCAAGGTGTTGGCAGGTTGGTTCCTTGGAGGCCTCTCTCCTTGTCTTGCACAGGGCCACCTTCTCCCTGAGTCCTTACATGGCCTTCCTTTTGTGCATGACTGTGTCTTAATTTTCTTCCTTTTGAGGACACCAGTCCTATTGGATTAAGGCCCATCTATAATGACCTCATTTAAACGTAATCATCTCTTTAAAGACCCTATCTCCAGTCATATTCTGAGGTATGGGGGGGCTAGGACTTCAACAAATGAATTTGGGGGGGGGGACATAATTCAGTTCATAACAGGTAGGTAGGATATTCCCATTTTACAGAACATGGGGTCCACATCAGTAAGTAGCTGCACTCTATCTAAATGTAAAGTTCATGTTCCCTCCACTACAGTACTCTGCCTCTCTATGCCCAAAGTTTTCTAATAGGAAATTGGAGCTTGCATCGGCACAACTCTGCCCCTGACTCTATCACAGTTTTGGCATCAAACCATAACCAGAAGGTCAAGAGAGTGCTAGAAGATATAAGTGCTGATCAAGTTAAAGCACAGCATTGATTTTTCTGCCTGAGGGAGAAGAGTAAAGAGGAGGAGGAGTGTGGGGCAATGAAGTGAAAGCTGCTCATTTGGTGTGCAGTAGGAAAACAAGAGAGAAACAACACGGAGCCACTTTCCAAATTGTCATCTCTGTGCTTCCCAAGTGCTTTCACACACACACACACACACACACACACACACACACACACACACAATGTCCCATCCCCGAACACTATTTGTTCACTTTTTCTAAGCATCAGAGCTCAGGTGAGATGTCGTGTTCTCTTTGAATGGCTTCTTCTGAATGTCCTGGTTCACATTTTATTGAGCATATTTTGTTTTGTTTGTCCAGTATAGTCTCCCTCCCTGCCTTTGTCTGGGAACTCTTCCTGCTGAAGTTCAACTCTATGGTTCTCATGAGAGCTGCCACTTTCTTAAATAACTCCTCTCCCATCATGGTTCATTTGCCCAAGGGTGGCCACCCAGTCCAGGCTGGTCCAACCCAGGATCTTCCGGTTGGCTCCGGCTGCTGAGCTGTGACGATAGGAGCAGTGCCATCAGTGGCTGAGCTTCTTGCTGTGTGGAGGAACCAGTCTGACGAGGGAATTAACCTGACTCTCAGAGAGGGGTTGCAAGGGCCCCAGAGTGGGGAGAAACCTTTGGTGGATAGTCAAGGATCCCAATTGGTCCTGAGACCTGAGTTCTCGTCAGGATGCTAAAATTATAAGGAGGTTTGGCTGCTATAGCTAAAGCTCGATTGCTTTGGATTGTGAGAGCCCCTCGGCATTAAGTGCTTTGAGGAGGAAGTCTCCTGACATCTTCAGTTAGCTGCCATCTTTCTGACACACTGTCTGCCTCAGGAAAATATCACCTATGAAAGCATGGGCTCCACGTTATACTTATCACCCTTCAGTGCAGACCTTACCTTGAATCTTTTACAATATCTGGGTTGTCAACTTCCTGAAGCTTACACTTTATTTAGTTTAGTTTATTTATTAATACTTAATATTTAATTATTTAATATTATAAATTTAACTATTTAATATAATAATATAATTAAATGAATAATATAGAACATTTATTAAATATTTACAGTATAGTTTTATTTGTTTATTTGAAAGTCTAAATAAAATAAGGACCAGTTGAGCTGTTCGTGGTTGCACAAAGACAAAGGCCTGTGCTATGCAGGTGGGGAGACAGGCTTAGCATGTGACGTCAGCATCCCAGAAAATGTAACTCGTGCTCTGTGTAGCTACTCTAACTGCCAGGTTTCTACACAAAAGACATGTAGGCAGATGCTGGGCAGAGTCTCTGGATCTGCTCATGTAGCCCATGTTCTTGGTAACAACTTTCTTCGTCCTTAGTGGGCATGTCCCCTGAGCACCACATATCCAGTTGTCTCTAAACAACATCCCGAAGGAAGAGAATATGAAGTCTACATATTCAAATGTTGAAAACTGAAATGAGTGAGGTTTTTCCACTCTGGAAAAGGCCCAAAACTCTACACAATATGACCCTTAAGTATAGTTATTTTTCACCACCACATAATAGAGGTGAGGCTTCTCCTAGTCAAAGTATGGAAGTCTAAACATCTAGTGACCGCTCAATGAAGTTAAAACTCCAATATGATGGCCAGTGAGGTCCCTGTAGGCCCCCCAAAAGCATTCAAGTGTTCGCGAGCCCTTTCCATTCTGTAGCCATGACTAATCTAAGCCTCTTCTAACTTCCTGCCTTCCTGACTAAAGTAATTGGGTTTCTAACTGGGTTTCATCATCTCTCAATGAGGTGAACTCAGAAGAATTAGGTTCTTTCCAGTTTGGGCACAAGCCGTATTTACTGGTCTGGTTGTTTTTATTGTCATCTGGTTTCAAAGACATTTAAGTGCATAAACAAATACAAACTTATAGCCATTCTGAAGGGAACTTCACACAGGTAGGCAAAGCGTCAGACCCTGATCAGGAGGTAAGTGGTTCCTGCAAACCTCCTCATTCTACCCCTCTCCTGCCCCCAGACCAAACAGCCTTCCCTTAGCGCCTCCAAGCCTCGGACAGTGTGGCTCTGTCACCTCCAGGTCAACAGCTCTCCGACTGTCTGCAGCATAGTCTCTGTAAGAAAGACGTTGCACACTGGAATCCTGTATATGCACGCTCGCCCACATGCACGCACACACACACACTTATACACACAACATAACAAAAAGTACAATGTGTCCTGATATTTCTTATTTTATTTTGCCCACCTCTCAGCCTTTATCTAAAGCTGCTCACAACCTACTAACCCAATTTTATGACCCACTAATGGGTCATAATCCACAGTGTGAAAAACATGATTTAGGCCCTACCAGGATCATCAGATAAAACTGAGTCTGAACCGTTCCCTAAAATCATGAGCTCTAGGATTTCCTGGTCTCTACACACAAAAATGTCTCTCACGCCCCCAATCAGACCTTGTTCCGTCCTGGGCAGTTGAATTATTTTTTTGTTTGTTTCCAGTAAATCTGATACAAGTTGGCCTATTTATGCCCTCTTTGGGGTTCCCCTGGGTTCCTTCCTCCCCACATGCCATCACCTGCTTTGGCCTACACTTTCTGACAGCTTCTTGTCTTTCTTTAATCATCGCCTCCCACTCGGGACACACCTCCACACAGCTCTGAGACCCATGCAAAATGGCTGCATGTCACTCAGTCCTCATTTAAAACCCGAATTCCCAAAATTCGTATTTGGATAGAGAATTCTGCTTTTTCCACAATAAAATTTTAATGCACATATGTCATTTCTCCATCCACTATAGAATTTATTGAAATTATATATAGAAATTTAAAAATAATAATATGTGGGCTCCTGCTTTGTTCTTGAATGGCTGACGAAGGCTGTGATGAATCCTTTCTAAAAATGGATGCTCTTATTGTCTTGATCCAATGCTTTGAAACTCACTTTCTCCTGTGGAGAAATTGGATGTCTTGTGCATTGCTGGTAGGAATGTAAAATGGTGCGGCTGCTGTGGAAAACTGTATGACAGTCTCTCAAAAAAGTTAAACATAGAGTTACTACATAATCCAGCAATTCCACATATGGGCACATATCCGAAATAGTTGAAGGTAGGTACTAGAACAGATATTTGCACAGCCATGTTCATAGCAGCATTATTCACGATATCCCAAAGGTGGAAGTAACCATCAACAGATAAATGGATCAACAAGATACAGTATATACACACAATGGAATATGATTCAGCCTTTACAAGGAAGGGAATTCTGACACATGCTACAACATGGAGGAAACGTGAGGACAGTATTCTCAGTGAAATAAGCCAGTCACAAAAAGACAAATACTGGATGATTCCACTTACACGAGGGCCCCTGAGGAGACAAATTCATAGAGACAGAAAGTAAAATGGTGGTCACCAGAGGCTGTGGGGGGCAAAAAATGGGAACTTAATGTTTAGTGGGCACACAGTTTCAGTTTTGCAAAATAAAAAGAGTTTTGTGGATGGGTGGTGGTGATGGTTGCACGACAGTGTGAATGTACTTAATTTTGCTAAACTGTATGCTATGTGTATTTTACTGAAATTAAATAAAGAACTTTAAAAAATCCTCTTGGAGGAGGGGCAAGCACAACCAGGAGAAGGAGAAACATAACCCAAAGGGTCCTATCTTCAGTGCCATTGAAATCTCTATTCTATCTTGGTATTTATGCAAAATTTGCTTTCTTCCCCATAAAGCATCTGTTTGTTACAGTATAATAATATTTTAGTTGTTTATTTTGCAAACTCCGTGTAGAAATGGTTCCAGTCAAATGTGCCCAGTCAAAACACAACTTAAGCAGCAGGAACATTTTATTGTTTCACATACACACAACAAAAAGAAGCCCTGAGATAGATAGATTTCCAACTGCTATTCCAGCCGTTCAAAGCCATCATCAAAGGCCTAAGATGCACTTTCCAATTGGCCCTACTTGGGGTCCAGCTTTGTCCTCAAGCTGGTACCCTCAGGCTTGCAAGACGGTAGTTGCAGTTTCAGGCATCATAGTCACTCCCTACAAATGTTTATCAGCAATACATGACCTTGTTTGTTACTTTAGTCTTTTCTTAGAAGCTGAGAAAATTTTCCAGAAGCAACTCACCGGCCTTGCCTTCCTCTCTCATGGGCCAGGCTGGACCCATAGTTCCAAAGGCAATAGCCTACCAAAATGGGCTTGTTCTAACCAGCCCCCACCCCCACCAATACCACGACTGACTGACTCTGTTCCAGACACACCCACCACTGTAGCTGGTTTATTTTCAGCAGGGATCCCTATCATCATGACTGACTTAACCTGGTCAGTACTTTCCCTTCCCCAGACTTCTCTGTGCGGAGGAGGCTAGACACCTGAACTAACTGGAGTGCTGTGACAAAGGAGACAGGCCATGGGGATTTTCAAGAGGGGACAAAAAGACTTGAGCTTCAAAACTTCACATTGCAGACACTTGGAGGGTTTACTTGCTCCATCTTCTCCGTCAGTGTCCTCAGCTATGAAGGAGAGTGATGCTGCCCGCAGGGTGTCCTCTCCAGGCTGCAGTTTGGGATCAGGTGAGGAAAACAGCATGTAACTGCGTAAACACCAGGCACTGGGAAGGGTTCTTCCTGTAGGGACAAACGTGGTGTTCTTGTCTATATGGTGGTCCTTCAACTACAGATTCTCCTGGGATAATTCTTTAAATTCAGATTCAGTCTCTCACTGTCAGGGAGTCATCAAAATAGCTCTTATTTCAATTGTTTAAGTCTTTAAAGTTCTGACAGTTAATATGGCCAAGCCACTGTGCAGCTCCTGTTCAAATGGGGGTAATGAGGGAGCTGAGTTTCTACTTCAACTTCCAGAAAGATGCAGAGAAAGATGGAATTGTTTTCATAGCAGAGCAGGTGTGTGAATAAAAACATATCTCACAAGGCACTTTGTGTGTCCAATATTTGAGGAAGAGGTCAGAGTTGACTATTGGTGATGTTGAGATCATGGTGATATTTTATAATATTGATGTGGAAAGTCTATGTTTTGCTGGCAGGGTTTCTTTTCCAATTGTGTCTCTCCTGTATCTGATTTAAAAACAGACAGAAAAGGACTATACCGAGCTGCCTTGAATACGGATTCGATTTAAAACCCCATGATTTGGAGAATTTCCTCAACAGTTAGGCGGACGTCTCTACACCCTTTGGAGACGTTATGAAGTTAAGATGCTGGACCTGATGCTCGAAGTTTAGTACCAGGTGAGTTTCAAAGGCCAAAGGGCTGACTCAGTTCTTCCAGCTGCAGACAGTGCCTCCTTACGGTGGCTCTGCTGATGATGCCTTCCCTGCCCACCGATTTCCTCATTGTCCTCTGTCTCTTGTCCCAGTCCTTCTGTTCCTGCTGCAACATCGCACACACATATTTTTAATTTAAAAAACAATGGGTTCTCAAAATCCTCTGGGTAGTTTATGAAAAGTGAAGACTCTTGGCCTCACCAGCAAAGTTGCAGGAAATCTGGGCTTGAACAAGAGTCTAGTTGTTATTATTATTATTACTATTAGGATTCTTTTATTATTTTTTAAAATTGTGGTAAAACAGACATAAAAATTTTACCATTTTAACTGTTTTTATAATTATAGTACACAATTCTGTGACATTAAGTACATTCATACTGTTGCACAACCGTCACTACCATCCATCTCTAGAACTTTTCCATCTTTCCAAACTGGAACTCTGTCCCCATTGAACACTAACTCCCTATCCCCCCACCTCCCAGCTCCTCCCAGCCACCATTTTACTTTCTGTCTCTGTGAATTTGACTAGTCTAGGTACCTCATATCAGTGGAATCATCCAGTATTTGTCCTTTTGTGTGGCTTGTTGCACTGAGCTTAATGCATTAGGTTCCTCCACGTTTTAGCATGTCAGAATTCCCTTCCTTTTTAAGGCTGAATACTATTCCACTGAATGTATACACCACATTTTGTTTATCTGTTCATCCGTGGGTGGACAGACACTTGGGTTGCTTCCACCTCTTGGCTCTGGTGAACAGGCAACTGGATTTTTAACAGGTGCTTCAGGGACTCCCGTAACATTTACTGGAGAGAAGCCCTGGAATCGCAGGGAAATGACGGGGCTTACGTGTTTGGAGATCCATTCAATGTGAACTGGAATGGTGTTTAGTAGTTTTAAAAACTGCGTGTGTTCCCCGTAGCTACTCCCACCCCTGCCATCACCTCCCCATTCAGGCATCCCTGGTGTTCTTCTCTACCCACTGCGCTTGCCGTAGGGTTGTCAGAACAGGAACGCCAGAGTGAAAATGGAGTCAAATACCCAGTATCTGAATTTCAAGACGGGCCTTAAAACCTATCATAGAGGCAATAGTTTAAGGCCAGTGGTCGGGCGGTGGTGGGGAGCCTTTCTGAATTGCAAGAGGCTGGGCTTCTTTCTTTTCAAAAGGCCAGACTCAGAGGGTCAAGGGCATGAATTTAATGCTGTAAATGATTTGGGTAGATTAGATGTAGAGATAGATGCCCCCATTACACCCGCCCACCCCAGACTGGGCACAAATCACTCTGGCTGGATGGGTGAGGATGGGAGGCATTGGGCAGCGGTGGGTTGGGAGGAGGATTTAGAACTAATCAACAGTGCTGGTTGGGACAGGGGTCGTGCTCTCTGTCCCCTGTGCCCAGCTCTGGGGCAGGGAAACTAGAAAACCCCCAAATACACTGGGGACTCAGAGCAAAGGTTACACCTCACCTCTGGGTGTCTGGGGAGGCTGGAAACCCAGCAGAGGTCCCCCATCGGCCTGGTGGAGTCAGAACAGAAATGATGGCATGGCCTATTCAAGGAGGCTCAAGATATCGAGAGTGTCTTGTGATTCCAGAGAAAATGGAGGGGCACCCAAAACACCCCCTAGTGAATGGCTTGGGAGTAGGGAAGGAAGAGCTGGTGATTTGGAGAACCCTCAAGGTCAGGGTGAGGGGAAGTGGGGTGTCCTGTAAGGGCCAATGACTGGACCCCAGGTGTGGAACTTGAGTGTCTCAGAGATGCCAGCAGGACAGAATGCCCGTGGTTGACCTGGTGTGATGTGTGGAGATTGGTGGCTGCCTCCATGGACAGAGGCCTTGGTGATGTGTAAAGCCCCCCAAAAGCCACCCAGCCCTAGTGATAAGGGAAGGGACAAATCCTGTGTAACTGAGAAGATGGATTTACTTAAATTTACCCTGAATTGATGAAGATTTACTTTTTGAAAGGTAGAAATTAAATTGATAGAGGAAAATTTACTTCTTCCATCACCTCCATCTCCTCCTCCCCTTTCTTCTTTACCATAACTTGGGGCCTTTAAAGACTACGTGCTCACATGTGACTCAGATTATTCATCTGAATTATGCGGATTAAAACACAGGATCAGTTTTTCATTCAGGGCGTTGTGAAAATCACAAGAGATAGGAGACAGCCCAAAAAATGGTTAAAAAAAATCACATGTCCCTCCCAGTATTTAAATTCTGGGATCCAAGTTAAACCTTTTTGAGAATGACTGCTCTGCTTGGTTATTAATTACATGCTATTGACTCCCTGATGGGCTATTTCTTCCTTTATTTTCAAGATGCTGTGGGCTCGATTGGGTGACCCTGTCCCACTAATTCCACTAAGGAACATATATTAATTAATCTGCTATGGCTGCCATAACAAAGTACCACCGGCTTAAACAAATAGACATTATTCCTCTCAGTTCCAGAAGCTGGAAGTCCAAGATCAAGGTGTTGGCAGGATTGGTTTGTCCTTGGCTTCTAGACGGCCATTTTCTCCCTGTGTGTTCACATGGTCTTCCCTCTGTGTGTGTCTCAGAAGTCTATTAGGAATTCAACATATGAATCTGGGGAGATACAATTCAGCCCATAACAGGAGCCACGTGTAAGTTGAGACTGTTAGTGAGGAGTCACTGTCCTGCTCCAAGTCTAAATTGTATCTTGGGTTGGGCATCCTCTGGGAGCTTGTTAGAGATGCAGAACCCCACCCCAGACCTGATGAATCAGAATCAGCATTTTAATAAGGTCCCCCAGATGATTCACACACAATTAAAATTTAAGACGCACTGAGTTAAACAACTTTCCCACACAGGAACCCTCAGGAGTCACAATTCTACGCTAGCAAAGTGATACTTAAATCAGCCTTGTGGGAACCCAGCCAGGATTGGGCTGTGATGGATGGTCTCTACTGTTGAAGTTGTGGTGGGAATGCCTGTGCTGAGCCAGGCTCACTGCAGGCACCCCAAACTCTTGGTGGGAGTGGGGCGAGGGAGTCACAGTCTGGAAGCTGTGAGAACGGGCATGGTGCAGGAAGCTTAGGATAACAAAATAGGGTTGCCAGATTTAGAAAATAAGAACACAGGTAATACTTGGGACGTACTTATACTAAAAATGTTTTTGCTATTTATCTGAAATTCAGATTTAACTGGGCCCTACAGCAGAAGCCCTACCTCCTGCAGTCAATGCTGACCCTCCTTTATGTTTCCTATCCTGGCCCTCCCACCAGCCATGCTGCCTCTGCCCTGCAACCTGCTATAAAAATGCACAAAAATAGGAGTATGGAAGGTGCAGGAAACAGAGCGGTGGCCCTGGGGACACTGGGATGTCAGTGCTTGCCCTCTATATTGCTGGTCTGGTACAAAGTCCACCACCATCAGGCAAGTGTGGAGGACCTGGTCCCCAGTTGCCCTGCTTTTTTCCATCATGGGGCTGCCCCTGACCTGCCTCAGCATTGACATGTAGCCTGACTCCCACCTCAAAGCACCTGGGCAGGAGGAAGGGCAGGAACTCCCACCTGGGCCCTGAACAAAGCTCTCCGAAATTCCCCCTTCACTTCAGTTCAGTGAAAGCTCTCCATGGGTTCCACCTGGTTTCTTATGGAAGAATCGCCGTCTCTAAGTGAGCACAGTGTTGGCATGGTGAGTGAAGGAGGAAACTTCTGAGGCTAGACTAAAGTTATGGAACGTGAGGGGTCCCTAGGGCCAACCAAGGTTTTACACACATTGGGAGATGTCAGGGAGAGAGGGTCTTAAAGCCACCCTGGGCGCTTCCAGTCCAACTGTCTGGTGTTGGTTATCAGATAACTATAGTGTTCCCAACGGTCCAATGTGACAGGCCACTGTCCCTTCCCAATGCTGCTCAGCAGGATTCTGGGCACTCTGTTATTGGAGAAAGCCAGCTAAGTGCCTTGAGGGGTGAGAATTAAGGAGCTATGGAGTATTTTACAAATGAGGCAAGTAGGTTACCAAACAAGTCTTTTAAAATAAATATCTATTCAGCACAATTTTGGGTACCACAGAGTTTATAGAAAGACATTTAAAAAACAAAAGAAAACCTGGTCCTTTCCCTCAAGGAAGGGAGAGTGCATACTTACATCACCAAATCTGAAACAGAACATGAGCTGTAATGTGGCGATCCTTTGCAATGGCTAGACGCATGAGACACAGGCTGCTCTGTGGTATGTTGAACTTGTGCCTGTGATGGATATTTCCTCAGCTAGCTCCAGCCATGTGCCCTGACCCAGGCCAAAGAACCTCCTCCCTTGACAGGACACCCACTTATCCCTACAGTTGCAAAAGCTGATGTCCATTTCCTTTGAATATGAGCATTTCCAACGTATAATCATGCTGGCCCACCCCATTCATCGTTTGACTAGAGACTATATCAATCACAGATTACATTTTATTCTGCCTGAAATTCTGTAATATAACGATGCCCTTCTTCATACCTTCTGCAAATTGAAAGAGATTAAATAAGAATAAACCCATCTTTCCACTGTATGCTCATACCCCTTTGCATGTGCATCTGTTATATTCACTCACCTGGTAGAATGTATACAACGACATCAGGGCCAACAAGTCCCCAAGGAACATCGACCACCCCTTCATGGCTGGGGGTAGGAATTAGTGAAGAAAACACCGGAGAGAGTGGTATCACAGTTGCCAAACCAGGAGAGGGTTTTGTTGTTTGCTTGTTTTCACTAGAAGGAGGGTACACTGTCACAAGGTGAGCCTAGACTTGGGGTCAGACTGGCGAGGGTCTAATCTCCACTCTGTGTAATCTTGCACAAGTTACTGAGTCCACATTAGCCTGTTTCCTCATGAGGGAATGCGGACACGGACCCTATCCACTGTCTTAGAAGCTCGTTGGAAGACTCACTGAGCTGGCAGGTGTGAACTCTCTGTACCTGGCACGTGGGGAGTGCTCCCTGAGGTCCACTCTTGAGGAGGATGGTCTCAACAACCCCAAATAAGCAGCCAGTGGCAGGGATAAAACATGACCATACTGTCACCTGGCTATTCATTCACAAGCCCATCTCCATAATTAGAACATGAGCTTTAGGAGCACACAGACAAGAGCGTCAAGAGGGCAAAGACAATGCCTTATTCATACATAACTGGCACTTTATAAATGTTTATAGAACATGTAACTGAACGAATGAATAATAACAAGGGTTATTGCTGCTGAGTGTCAGAGTTTTGTTCACAAATTAGACACACATGGAAGTCAAAGGAGATCCTTATTTACCTGATGATTATCTAAATATTTGTCTTTCCCTTGATGGTTCCAGGAAGCAGGTTGAAAACGGCAATAGGAACAATACCACACCTGTATTCTAAGGATGAGATATAGTCAGGTGTTAGCAAAAGAACCACAGGAAGAGGTCAGGTATTCAAAAAAAGGAAAAGGGCAAGACTTGGTTTAGTGATGACACCAAGAGTTTTTCAATCAAGAAATATTTGGAGAAGGATTTCCAGCTTTATGCTCTAAAGTCAATTGTTATTAGTGAATACAGAAGAAAAATTCCCACTGGTCAACCTGCCCAAACAACCAAAGGCAGCGCTGAGAAGAACACATGAGTGAGTGTGACTGTAGCTTACAGTGGGCCACCATCCCCACGGCTAGTCGAACCAGCCATCCACCACCCAAGGTGCCTCCAGTTCAGCATCACTGTGAAGCCGTTTCAGGTTTTCTTTGCAAAGGGGTCTGGGGGCTGGGCAGTTTCTGCTTTATATTTAGAGCTTAATTTCCTTTGTGAAAGAGGCACATAGGCCGAGTGCCAATGACATATGTATATGCATACACACGCACACGACACACACACACACACACACACACACGGTCAGACACTTAAGTTCGCGAACTCATCCTAGAAAAAGTGTTACACACCTCATTGCTGAGTATCACTATGGTCACCTTATAAGCACTGCCCTTGGGAAGCTGTGCACTGACGCCAGTGCCTAGTCCACCCTTCAAAGCAATTTTGGAGCTCTTTCTGGAATGACCATCAGAGCTGTCATCATATTATCCTTGATGTCCTAAATGTCATCAAAATGTCTTCCTTTCAATATTTCCTTTATCTTCAGGTAAAGAAAGAAGTCATTGGGGGCCAGATCAGGTGAGTAGGGAGGGTGCTCCAATACAGTTATTTGTTTACTGGCTAAAAACTCCCTCACAGACAGTGAGTGCCACGTGAGCTGCTGCATTGTCGTGATGCAAGAGCCATGAATTGTTGGTGAAAAGTTCAGGTCGTCTAACTTTTTCATGCAGCCTTTTCAGCACTTCCAAATAATAAACTTGGTTCACTGTTTGTTAAGTTGGTACAAATTCATAATGAATAATCCCTCTGACATCAAAAAAGGTTAGCAGAATCGTTGCAACGAGTTGGCAAATGTAATTGTCAGAGCCTGTGTGTATGTGTGTGTGTGTGTGTGTGTGTGTGTATTTTAATCTTGAACACTTCAAGTTGCATGTGAAAGAGCCAAAAGTTAAATAAACAAGGTTAGAAGCAAGATAAGCATAAGCAAGTGAGAAACACTGAGTCACTGATGAGCTTGCCAGCATGGCGAGGACCAGCCAATGGCATTGGGCTATTACATGGTAGCATCAAAGGGTGTTGATAGGAGAGCCCTGTTGTCTTCCTCCCGAGTGCAGTAAGGTTCCTGGCATTCCTCCTCCTCCAGCTCCCGCCCACGTCTCATTTCCAAGTAGCAGCAGCTGCCAGTAGAGATGATCTATTAACATTCCTTTCTTTGAGGGGTAGGTAGGGAATGGTTTTTGCTGGAGAATGATTTGCCTAATTGCCATCAATGTTACTTTCTTAAAACCTATTTTGATTGCCAAGGACCTTAGTAAACTGTGCTCCCCTCACACTAGTCCTGTCATGTGTCAGTGCTTGATTCACCTCCACAACTAAGTTCAAATTCAATATCTTAAAATAGAAATGACTAAACCCAACTGAATCTGCCCATTTTTATTTTGCCTGAAGGTTCATATCTAATGAGCCATTTTCTTAATTTTTGTCCGAGCACATCAGAGGCAATGTAATGTATTAAATCATTGAAGTGCCACTTTCTATGAGAGTTGCTGCTTAGGTGTATAAGCACCCCTTGAAAAGAAAGCATGGAAATTTTCAAGAATAAATTAAAACACATACATTTTTCCCTTCCATAATGATAAAATGCAAATGAAGAAAATCCACTTCAAAATAATTTAGGCAAAAGAGCAACTTATTGGCTCTTGTAATCAAGGACAGAGATGGAGTTCATTGCAGGGATAACAAGATTCAGGATTCAAATGCCCCAGGTTTCCCTCTTTCCCTTTCTTCTCTGCTTCTATCTACATCGTGACTCTATTCTTTCCTATTGTAGACCCATGTTTTCCTACAGCTCCCTAAGAGTTGGTCCCTAGTTCACCTTAAAAATCCTGGAAATGGACTTTGGCCACCTAATGTCAGACACTCACCCCTTAGCCAATTGCTAAAACCACAATTATGTGAGAAGATGGCATCTGCTACTCCCATTATAAGACAGAGAAGGGGAAGATATTCCTCAAGAAAAGTGTCAGGCAGACAAAGCAACAATTATCTCATATTATCCATGTCTTTTTATTCTGTAGTTTTGATACTTTGACATCTTGGGGTCTTGCTGACTCTGGGAGGACAGCCCCTCCCGGAGTTAGCTAATTCCCAAGAATAGCAAACAACACACCTGCTACTGTGCTTTGCATATAGCCAAGCAATCCAAAGTCTATACTTCCAGCCAACTCCTCTGTGGGTTCTCACACTCAGGCCACTATTCCTCTGCCCCGATCATCCCAGAGCCAGGAACCAGAACACATGAGTGAGTGTGACTCACTCATGCTCAGAGCCCACTGAAGTTACTCAACCTGTCCCATCCTACGCCTGCTCACTCCTACCTCGTCTGTTCTTTCCCACAGAAACAACAGTACTCTTGGGCACATTTTCCCCTCACTCCCTCTGCCTCCTGGCCAACCCCAGTGCTTCCCGTGTAGCCCTGCATTGTGTGTTGGACTTCCTGTTTCCAGAGGTCTGTGAACATAGCAAGCTTCTTCCTTCATGACAATTATTTCCATGTCTGCATGTCTTATTAACATATATTGAAACAAATCCTGCTTAAAGGTACCCTTAATATGTGTCTGCTACAACAGACAGCCCAAACCAAAAGTAGCAAGTGGAACCTCTACACTGTGAAGGTGCGTTGATTCATCATTCTAGGTCCCAAGTTCTTAAGTAAGTTTGGTGATAAGGCAAAAAACAAAAGCAGAGGTCGGTGGAATCAGAACATATCTAATGAGCCATTTTCTAAAGCCAGAAATAGTACTTATAATTGATAAATCAAATGGGAAAAATGTAAGTGGGAAATAAATGGGGACTGCCATAATTACATTGTAGCATAATGGTTAATTAATTAAGAGTACAGACTCTGTACTCAGACTGCTTGGGTTCAAACTTTGGCTATTTCCTCAGTAGGTGCATGACTTTGGTAAGGTACTTAAACCCTGTAAGCTTTAGTTCCTTATTTCTGAAATAAAGATAACAATAATATCCACTTTCTAGTACAAAGATTGAATAACATAATACTCATAAAATAGGGGATCAGGCCTGGTAAGTGTTTTGTGCTATCTGCAACTATTTCTAACTTTGTTCTTATGGTAAGACAAGTTTAAGTGTAACAGAGTACATCACTAAATAATATTTTCAACCTCACAGATTAGTATTTTCATTCTTTTGAAATAGATAAGGCATTTCTAAGAATGACATAAAACAAAAGCCAAAAAGGAAGAGATGGACAGCTATAACATTAAAATAGAAAAAAAAAATTTTTTGCAATGTAAAACTACTGACCAAAAACTTAAAAGGTAAATAATGTATTAAAGAAAACAGCGTGCAACACGTATTTCAGACAAAGGGATCATTTCTCTAATATTCAAAGCTCTCTAACAAATCAACACTAAAAAAAGAAATGACCCAGTAGAGACATGGGCTAGGAACATGAGCAAATGGTTCTCAGAAAAAAATAATGAAGCGGCCCACAAACATATAGTAAGATGTTGTGTCAGGAGAGCTCCTGGCCGCAAGTAAGAGCACATAAGAGCACCCAAATAACAACAGCTTAAGCCAACTGGCATTTACATTTTCACATAACAAAAAATCTGCAACAAGCAGGAAGCAACCCTTACTGGCATTAAAAAAAAAAAAAAAAACATGAGGAAACAAAACCCTCTTTCTATGTATTTGTTCCTTCCATTTAGTTGTCACAAGATGTAACACAGCTCCAAATATTGCAACCAAGTTCAAGACATAGAAGAGGAGCTGGGTTTGGGAGACAACAGAAGACAGCAAGAGCTTTCCTATAAACCTAGCAAACTTCCCTTCATGTCTTACTGGCTAGAACTCTGTCCCATGACCTCCTCCATCTGCAAGAGCAGCTGAGCAATTGGGGATTGGTGTGTAATAAAGAATTCAGTTGGTCTTTATTTCCAGTTCTGGAGGGTGACCTCTAATCTCTTGGAATTTCCCAAGTGGGAATCTTTTATTACTCCTTGTGAGCCCTCAGATCACACCGGACAGTTTAGCAAGAAGATGACTCAGGGTGGGGGCTGACCACGCTAGAAAGACCAGCCATATGACAGAGGGTTGGGACTTTAAGCCATCTGATACTAGCCTGACCTGTGGGGAGAGAATGGGGCCAGATTGAGCTCAGCCTCATGGCCAATGAGTCGATCAATCACGCTTACATAATGAAACCCCAATAACAACTCTGGGGCTAGCCAAACTCAAAGTTAAGGGTACAGTCCTCCACACTTCCACATCTGCCTTCTCTTCAGACACAAGCTGCAAATTTGGAGTCCACAGGGCTACCCTCATTTCTGACGAGCTGGCTACAGATTTCGGGGCTCCTATGACCACCCTTGGGTTTGATAATTCACTAGAAAAACAAATAGAATTCACTGCTGAAAGCATTGTATTTATAATTGCGGTTTTAATATTGCAAAAGAACACAAATCAGAACCAGCTAAAAGAACAGACACATAGGACAGTCCGAGAGGGTACCAAATGTGAAGCTCCCATCATTTTCAGGGTGCATTACCTTCCCAGCTCATCAGTACTTTTGTGGTGATTAGTAACCTGTGTTTCTCAAGAAAGCACTTTGGGAGTAGAAATTCTTTGTTCAGAGGATTATTCCATGAATCATGGGGCACCTATTATGTTTGACCCATGAACACTAAATGACAGCACCCTTAAACTCTGCCATACGTTCCCCGATGCTCCCTGTCTGGCAGTACCACAGTCCAGCTGAGAACTTCCAGCTTAGACTAATCATGACTGACTCCCTGGGACCAGGCACACTGTCCTTCCAAGCAACATCAGGGTTCTGTCAACAAAACAGAAAGAGAACGAATATCGAATGGTAATTTAGGGTGCTGCCCAGACGCCTGACCTCACTCTAATGAAAGAAATGAAATTGTGCACTACAATAATGTTTCATTTTTCACCAGTCATTCTGGCAAACAGTAAACATTGTGATAATACCAAGTATTGTCAAGATTGTGGGAAACTTGCATTAGACTTTCCTTTTGGCAGGAGCAAACATTACTCAAGTTTTCAAGAGCATTTTGCCAATATCTATCAAAAACTTAACGACAATGATCCAGCAATTCACCTAAGTATATAAACCCAAAAGAATTGAAAATAGGCACTCAAACAAATTCTTGTGCACAAATGTTCGTAACAGTACCCAAAAGGTGAAAATAATGTTTATGTCCGTCAATAGATGCATGGATAAACAAATTGTGGTATATACAGATGATGGAAAATTATTCAGTCATAAAAAGGAATGAAATATTGATGGTACATGCTAAAATGTAGATGAACTTCAAAAACATTATGCTAAGTGCAAGAAACCAGACACAAAAGTTCTCATGTAGTGTGATTCCACTGATGTGAAATCTCCAGAATAGACGAATTCATAGAGACAGAAACCACTGGTAGTAGCGAGGAGCTGGGAGGAGAAGGGAAAGCTGGTAACTGCTTAATGGATATGTGGTTCTATTTGGGATGATGAAAAGGTTTTGAAACTAGGTAGAGGTGCTCGTTGCACGTCATTGTGCATGTACTAAATGGCACTGAATTGCATACACTTTAAAATGTTTGATTTTATGTTACGTGAATTTCACCCCAATTTAAAAATGAAAAAAAAATTAACTGCACATCCTTTTGATCTAACTTTTCAGTTGGAGGAATAAAACCCTACACATTCTGCACACATGTGCAAAGATATATGTACAAAGATATCCGTTACAGCAGTGTTTGTAATACCGAGAAACTGGAATCACCTACGTTCATATGAACAGGGCTTTCTTTAAATAATTATGGTATATTCACATTATGCAATACATAAATCACTGAAAAGAATGGAGTGGATTTATATATCCTGATACAGAAAAAAAGTCTGTATTAACTTTAAAAAGTGACAGGTCAGACAGATCAGAGTTTGGACTGTTGTGTCACTTGGGCAAGTCAATGAGCCTCTGGAGACTTGTTCCCCTTGTTCTTAAAACGAAGCTAATAGGAGCTCGCTTTATGTGGTTGTTATAAATGGGGTAGAGCCTGAACAAGGTATAGCACGGTGTCTGGCACATTGCAGGGGCTTCCTGAATGTTGGTGGATGTTATTGTTGTTTTTCTTGTTAAGATCGGTTTGAGTTGCACTGTCTTTGGTAGAGGCTCGATTATGAGCAACCTCTGTAGAATATTACCGCCAAGCAGCTGCTCTGGAAGAGCCCATGTTGTCTGCGGACTGTCTTGGCTGCTTTGATGTTTGCCCCAGGGTTTCCCACTCCTGGCAGGGGAGCCTAACCTGACAGCAGGCTCTCACCTAAAGCTCACAGCCCCAGACCAGTGCTCCTCTCCTGCCCGGTCCTGGTGTGATGGCGCAGGGAGTTCTTACTGCAGCTTGGCCATCCGAAGAGAGAAATGCTGGGATGCAAGGCAGCCACTGAGAGAACCCCTGCAACTCAGCACACAATTGTTGAACCTCTCCTGAACACTAGTGGGGAGGAAGCTTGGGCAAGAGGGTGCCCAGCATGCTCTGGGACATAGAGAAGACAGGCATCCAATAAGGACTGCTGTGATTCCAATTGTCGGAGCAGCTCAACAGTCCCCGGGGCTTTACCGTTTTGGTGACTCAGCTGCTTCAGGATCTGCTTCTGGGGCTCTGCTTTTAAATATGTGTTTGTCACCCTCTCCCCTTCTCCCTCTCTGTGTGCCCTGACTCCCCAGCCTGCCCAGTGTGAGCCTCCTGGCACTAAGTTGGTTTGGTCAGTGTCTCCTGGGCTCTCACATAGGCCACTGCCACAGACTGCAGGCCCTGGGTAAGGGATCCAGCCTGCTCCAGTCAGCTGCACACAGTATAGTGGGCGGGTCAGCACATGACGGGCACTCAGATGCTTGGTCTGCTTGATACAGTCAGGTAGCATGCTAGGTCCTGGACACAGTCCCAGAGCAAAGAATATCCTTTTCCACTGCATTAGAGCTTCTGATATCTGAGAAGGACCCTTGGCAGTCACACATTCCGTCCCATGATAGAAAGCAGGGGTTTCAAAGAGGCAGGCCAGATGGTCAATTATTCACTTTCCCTTGTGGGTAAGGAGATACAGTGGCTCTTTTTCAACCACATGGAATTTTCCGGCTTCCAGTGTGGCTTTATGTAAGGTATTAATTATTGGTTAGTGTTTTAGGAGAGATCACCAGATCCCAGGTTAGTGGGAAACAGGCACATGCCTGGGGAGAGATTGGGGGGACCAAGGAAACCCTGGGCTTCCTCAGAGCGGCTGGCCCACATCGCAGCTCAGCCTCCAACACACCATGTGAAAACTGAGGGAGGGTTCTAGAGACTCTCTATGCCTCATCTTCACACTAGTAGAACTGGGTGACATCTACCTACCTCACAATACAGCAGAGGGGGTCAAATGAGACATTGGTTGTAAATATTTTTTGGCAAATATAAGGTAACCAGTATTACTGTTGTTCATTACTTGTCATCTTTAGTCCTACTCATTCTCAATTTTGCCTAAGACTAGCCATAGCAGGCTGCTCAAATGACTTCCCGTGTCAGTTTTATCAGTCCTCTTTGGAATGAGGGTGGGGAGCACGGTACATATGCGACTAAGGGCCAGGACCAAACTCATTGTATGTTACGCATACACCATGGTGACAGGTACATTGAGAATGCTCCTGCCTACTTCCTGGTGTGCATAGAGAGGACATGTGCCTTGATGACAGTATGCTTCACTCAAGCACATCTCCAGGCCTGTTCCAGGTCCCCACATGTCCCCTTCTCTATGTATTTGCCCCAAGAACCAGTCGCCCTAGATCCATCACAGGAAAGGACATTTTAGCCTCTTGTAAGTGAAGGCCACACAGAGACAGCACTGAGGCAATAATACAAGGCCTAATGTGATTCAATTTCCTTGTGGTCTTAACTAGGTCTGAGCTGTGGCCTAAGCCTTTTTGTTTGGCAGCTCTGCTCCTGGGCTCTGAAGCCATGTTAGGAAGATGGCAAAGCAGAGGCTCACTCTTTTATCTTGGCTGACCACTGATTGGTTCATTCAGAGAACGCTCTATAATGCGCGCTTCTCCATGTAAAACCCAGGATCACAGGACTTTCCACCCCACCGGTGTTATCGCTGAGATTATGAATCCCCACAGAGCGTGGGGATCTGCAGGTAAGTAATGGAGAGGGTGTCCAGATTTCAAAGGTCCTTCTTCCCACACACAGGGATTTTTTCTCCATCTTCCTTACACCCAGGCCGGTGCAATGCCTCTAGTTTTCTCAGTTCCCACCACACACGAAGTTTTACATTTCAAAATCCCACAGTTGGCTGCATTCTCTGTTAGGTATTTATTGATTTCACCCTTGTAGAACATGTGCTGTTGGGAGCATGAACCTAAGGGAAGCTGGGAATTAAAACCATGTATAAGAGGTCATGTCAGTGACTTCTCGAAGGACTCTTGGCCCTGGATGATGTTCCAAAAATGAACTGGTGCTTTCAAATCAGGAATATAGGCATCCTTCAGACTGCATCTCAGAGGAAGTTTATGGATCCCAGGGAGTAGATGTGATTAGAAAACTTAACATGGTTTGGCCCATTTTTGGAGTTATGTTTAATATATTTAGAAGCTTATAAAGGCAATCACATATGAGCACCAACATTTTTATGATTGTTATTTGTAAATATAAGGTTATTTGTAAAGAGCCATTCTCTTTAAGTCTTACAGGATATGTCTCTGTCTGACAACAAATTATTGAGTTTGCAAGGCTTGTGCCAGCAGCCTGTTCAGGAATTCAGGTAAGTGGCTCCAAGCTGTGAAACCATCAGGATCTCTCTGGGCCCCATTTTCCTCATATGCTACATGGTATAACCACAACCAACCAATACCTGGTGTGAAAATTAAGGAATGTGTCTATAAAGCACTTTAGAAACTGAAAACACTTTACTGATGTTGGTTGATAGAAATAAGAATAAATGGCTTGATTTGGGAGGAGAGGGGAGTGAGAAATGACTGCTTAGTGGGTATGGAAGTTTCTATTTTACGGTGATGAAAAGTTCTGGAACTAGATATAGGATGGTTACACAACATTATGAATGTACTGAATGCCACTGAATTGTACAGCTTAAAATGGTTAAAATGGTAAATTTTATGTTATTTGTATTTTACCATAATAAAAACAAGTTTTTTTAAAAGAATAAATGGTTGAACTTTCGCTTCCATCTATGACTGAGCAGCTTGAATCAGACCAACTCCTGTACTGAGAAAACCTGTAAAAGCTGGATACAGTTTTTTAAGAAAACAGCCATTTGAATGCATCAAAAGACACACCAAAGCAGTCAGGGCTTGAGCGCCAAGATCCCAGGGGAAAAATAGATGCATTGAGGTGAGCTTGACATTCTCTACTGCTTTTCTCCGAGGAAGACTTTCACCCCAAATATCAAGATAAGTTTCAAATCTAAAGTAATAAAATTGGTGTAGGATGGCACCAGACAGACAAACAGACCAGTGAAAGAGAATAGAGAGTCAAGAAATAGCTATATATATATGCTGTACACACACACACACACACACACACACACATACTGGACTTAGTGGTAGTGCTGGGGAAGTGGTAATTGGGGTAGTGGTAATTGGGGAAACAATAGCTGGGCCAATAGGATAAACAAATGGAGAAAAAGTGAATATTGACCTCCTACCACATACTATACACACCAAACAATTGCAGATGTATCAAAGGCTTACATAATGACAAGGAAAACAATAGAGCTTCTAGAAGACAGAATAGGAGAATGTCTTTATGATTTGGAATAAGAAAATATTTCTTAAACAGGAGATATAAAGGACAAAGCTAATTTGGACTGCATTACAATTAACTTCTGTTCATCAAAAGACACCACTGAGGATACTGAAAACGTAAACCATAGAATGGGAGAGTATATTCAAAACATATATACACAAATGACTCATAACCAGATTACATAGATTTCAGGTGTACAATTCTGTAATACATCATCTCTAAATCCCATTGTGTTCACCACCCAGAATCAGTTCTCCTTCCATCACCACATATTTGGTCCCCTTTACCTTCATCTACACCCGCCTCCCCTCTGACCTTCTGGTAACCACTAAACTATTGTCTGTGTCTATGAGTTTTTGTTTCTCATTTGTTTGTCTTGTTCTTTTGTTGTTTTTGGTTCATATACCACATATCAGTGAAATCATATGGTTCTCTGCTTTTTCTCTCTGACTTATTTCGCTCAGCATTATAACCTCACGATCCATCTATATTGTCTCAAATGGTCCTATTTCATCTTTTCTTACTGTCGAATAGTATTCCATTGTGTGTACCACAACTTCTTTATCCATTCATCTATCGACGGACATTTTGGTTGTTTCCATGTCTTGGCCACCATAAATAAAGCTGCACTGAACATTGGAACACACGTCTTTATGGATAAATGTTTTCAGATTTTTTGGGATAGATACCCAGAAGAGGGATTGCTGGGTCATACAGTGATTCTAATGTTAATTTTTTGAGGAACCTCCACACTGCCTTCCATAGCGGCTGCACCAGTTTGCATTCCCACCAACAGTGTATGAGGGTTCCTTTTTCTCCACAGCCTCTCCAACACTTGTTACTATTTGTCTTGTTAATGATAGCCATTCTAACTGGGGTGAGATGATATCTCCTTGTGGTTTTCATTTGCATTCCTCTGATGATTAGTGATATTGAGCATTTTTTCATATGTCTATTTGCCATTTGTATGTCCTCTTTGGAGAAATGTCTCTTCAGGTCCTCTGCCCATTTTTCAATTGGATTGTTTGTTTTCTTGTTGTTGAGTTGCATGAGTTCCTTGTATATTTAGATATTAGCCCCTTATCGCAGGCACTGTTTGCAAAAATCTTCTCCCATTCAGTTGGTTGCCTTTTTGTTTTGTCGATGGTTTATTTTACTGCACAGAAGCTTTTAAGTTTGCTATAGTCCCATTCATTTATTTTAGCTTTTATTTCCCTTGCCTTTGGAGTCAATTTCATAAAATGCTCTTTGAACCCAAGGTACATAAGTTTAGTACTTATGTTTTCTTCTATGCAGTTTATTTTTTCAAATCTTATGCTTAAGTGTTTGATCCATTTTGAATTAATTTTGGTACATGGTGACAGATAGCAGTCCAGTTTCATTCTTTTGTACATGGCTATCCAATTCTGCCAGCACCATTTATTGAAGAGGCTGTCTTTTCTCCGTTGTATGTTTTTTGTTTCTTTGTCAAAAATTATCTGTCCATATTTATGTGGTTTTATTTCTGAGTTCTCAATTCTATTCCATTGGTCTACGTGTCTGTTTTTCTGCCAATACCATGCTGTTTTGATTATTGTTACCCTGTAGTACAAGCTAAAGTCAGGGAGTGTGATACCTCCAGCATTGTTCTTTTTTCTTAGGATTGCTTTGGCTATTCGGGATCAATTGTGGTTCCAAACAAATCTGATGATTTTTTGTTCTATTTCTTTAAAAAAATGCCATTGGGATTTTGATGGGGATTGCATTAAATCTGTATATTGCTTTGGGTAATACAGCCATTTAAACTATGTTGATTCTTCCAATCCATGAGCATGGAATGTCTTTCCATTTCTTTGTGTCTTCTTCAATTTCTTTTAAGAATGTCTTGTAGTTTTCAGCATATAGGTCTTTCACATCCTTGGTTAAGTTTATTCCTAGGTATTTTATTCTTTTTCCGCAATTGCAAAAGGAATTGTTTCTTTTGTTTCTTTTTCTGAGATTTCGTTGTTAGTATATAGGAATGCAATGGACTTTTGTACGTTGGTTTTGTAGCCAGCAGTTTTACTGTATTCATTGATTGTTTCTAATAGCTTTTTGGTGGAGTCTTTGGGGTTTTCTATATATAGCGTCATGTGATCTGCACAAAGTGACAATTTAACTTCTTCATTCCCAATCTGGATGCCTTTTATTTCTTTCTCTTGCCTGATAGCTCTGGCGAGGACTTCTAACCCTATGTTGAAAAGCAGAAGTGATAGGGGACAGCCCTGTCGTGTTCCTGAACATAGAGCAAAGGGCTTCAGTTTTTCTCCATTAATTATGAGATTAGCAGAGGGCTTGTCATAGATGACCTTTATTATGTTAAGGTATTTTCCTTCTATACCCATTTTATTAAGTGTTTTAATCATAAATGGATGTTGTATCTTGTCAAATGCTTTTTCTGCATCAATTGATATAATCGTATGATTTTTTTGTCCTTTATTTTGTTTATGTGATGTATCACATGGATGGATTTGCATATGTTGAACCATCCTTGTGCCCCAGGGATGAACCCCTCTTGGTTGTGATGAATAATCTTTTTAATGCACTGTTGCATTCTATTTGTTAGAATTTTGATTAGGATTTTTGCATCTGTATTCATCAGAGATATTGGTCTGTAGTTTTCTTTTTTTGTGTTGTCCTTACCAGGTTTTGGTATCAGGGTAATGTTGGCCTCACAAAATGAGTTAGGGACTACTGTCTCTTAAAGTTTTTGGAAGAGTTTGAGCAGGATTGGTATTAGATCTTCTTTGAAGGTTTGGTAGAATTCACTAGTGAAGCCACCTGGTCCCGGACTTTTGCTTTTGGGAAGGTTTTGGATGACTGATTCCGTTTCCTTACTGTTGATCGGTCTGTTTAGATTTTCCAGTTCTTCATGGTTCAGCCTAGGAAGGCTATATGTTTCTAAGAACTTGTCCATTTCTTCTAGGTTATTGAATTTGGTGGCATATAGTCCTTCATAGTATTCTTGGATGATCCTTTGTATTTCTGTGGCATCCGTGATAACTTCCCCTTTTTCATTTATGATTTTGTTTATTAGTGTCTTCTCTCTTTTTATATTAGTGAGTCTACCAAGGGTTTTTCAATTCTGTTAATCTTTCCAAAGAACCAGCTCTTTGTCCCATTAATTTTTTCTATTGTCTTTTTGTTCTCTATTTCATTGAGTGCTGCTCTGATTTTTTTATTATTATTATTTTTTATTGGGGAAGGGGAACAGGACTTTATTGGGGAACAGTGTGCACTTCCAGGACTTTTCTCCAAGTCAAGTTGTTGTCCTTTCAATCTTAGTTGTGGAGGGTTCTGTTCAGCTTCAAGTTGTTGTTCTTTCAGTCTTAGTTTTGGAGGGCTCAGCTCAACTCCAGGTCCAGTTGCCATTGCTAGTTGCAGGGGGCACAGCCCACCATGCCTTGCGGGAGTCGAACCGGCAACCTTGTGGTTGAGAGGACACGCTCCAACCAACTGAGCTATCTGGGAGTTCAGCGGCAGCTCAGCTCAAGGTGCCGTGTTCAATTTTAGTTGCAGGAGGCGCTGCCCACCATCCTTTGCGGGACTCAAGGAATTGAACTGGCAACCTTGTGGTTGAGAGCCCACTGGCCCACGTGGGAATCAAACTGACAGTCTTCGGAGTTAGGAGCACGGAGCTCTAACCGCCTGAGCCACCTGGCCGGCCTGCTCTGATTTTTGTTATTTCCTCTCTTCTGATGACCTTGGGTTTCATTTGTTCTTCTTTTTCTAGTTCTTTAAGGTGTAACATGAGGTTATTTATTTGGGAATTTTCTTGTTTCTTGAGTTAGGTCTGTTATGATATAAATTTCCCTCTTAAAACTGCTTTTGCTGTATCCCAAAAATTATGGTAGGGTGTATTTTCATTGTCATTTGTTTCTATGTATCTTTTGATCTCTCCTCTAATTTCTTCTTTGACCCAGTAGTTCTTCAAAAGTATGCTGTTTAATCTCCATATATTTGTGGTTCTTCCTGCTTTATTTTTGCAGTTGATATCCAATTTCAAAGCCTTGTGATCAGAGAATATGCTTGGTATGACTTCAATCTTCTTAAATTTGCTGAGGTTAGTTTTATGTCCCAATATATGGTCTATCCTTGAGAATGTTACATGTACACTAGAAAAAAATGTGGTCTGATGTTTTAGGATGAAGTGCTCTATAAATGTCAATTATGTCCATTTCATCTAATGTGTCATTTAGGGCTGCTATTTCTTTATTTATTTTCTGTTTGGATGATCTATCCATAGCTGTCAATGATGTATTTAGGTTCCCTAAGATAATTGTGTTTTGGTCAATTTCTCCCTTTAGTTCTGTTAGTAGTTGCTTGGTATATTTTGGTGCTCCCTGATTGGGGGCATAAATATTGATGACTGTTATGTCTTCGTGTTGTATAGTCCCTTTTATCATTATGAAATGTCCATCTTTGTCTCTTGTTACCTTTTTCACCCTGAAGTCTGTTTCATCTGATATCAGTGTAGCTACACCTGTTTTTCTCTGGATACTATTTGCTTGGAGTATCAATTTCCAGGCTTTCACTTTGAGTCTATGCTTGTCCTTGTAGCTGAGATGCGTCTCTTGGAGACAGCATATGGGTTTAGTTGGGTTTAGGTTTTTGATCCAATCTGCTACTCTGTGCCTTTTTATTGATGAGTTCAGTCCATCTATATTTAGGGTGATTATTGCCATGTGAGGATTTCCTATCATTCATTCTATCTTTAGTTTTCTGGTAAGGCTGTGTCTCCATTGTTTCTTTGCCTTTTTGTTGTTGTCTATTATTTCGGTGTGGTGGTATTCTATGATGTTTCCTTTGTTTCTTCTTTTATTACAGTATGTATTTCACCTCTGCATTTTTTTTTTGAGCGAAAATCGTTAAGTTTATGTAAAACAATGTTTGATATTTAGAGTATTCCATTTTCTTCAGCATGCTTTCTTTCTCCATTCCCATATTCCGGTTCAGGCCTTTACTCTCCCTCTTTTTATGTTTTGGTTGCCACAGATTGTCACTGTTGATGGTGGTCGAATAGCCTCCTTTAGTATTTCTTGTAGTGCAGGTCATGTATTAGAAAATTCCCTCAGCTTCTGTATGTCTGGAAAGGTCTTTATTCCTCCTTCATATCTAAAGGATATCTTTGCTGGATATATTATTCTTGGCTCATGGTTTCTCTCTTTCAATAGTTTGAATATTTGGTTCCACTCCCTCCTGGCTTGTAGAGTTTCTGCTGAAAAATCTGATGATATTCTAACGGCCTTTCCTTTGTAGGTTACTGTCTTCTTTTCCCTGGCTGCCTTGAGAATTATTTCTTTGTCATTGATTTTTGACAGCTTCAATACACTGTGCCTTAGAGAAGGCCTGTTGGGGTTGAGGTAATTAGGTGTTCTATTTGCTTCTTGGATTCGAGGATCCAGTCCTTTCCACAAGTTTGCGAAGTTCTCATAGACTATTTGTTTAAATATACTCTCTGTTCTCTTCTCTTTTTCTTCTCCTGGTGTGTCCATTATTCTTATATTGCTCTTTCTGATGGAGTCAGAAAGTTCTTGTAGAGTTCTTTCATTTCTTTTAAGTCTCAAGTCTCTTTCTTCTTCCATCTGTGTCACTTCCAGGTTTCTATCTTCCATGTCATTGATTCTTTCCTCCATCTGTTCAACTCTGCTACCTAAGCTGGCTATTTCATTTCATTTCTTCTATTGAGTTCTTAATCTCCAGAAATTCTTTTTGGTTCTTTTTTAAAATTTCAATCACTTTGATAAAATGGTTATGTTGCTCTTTGATTGTGTTTCTGAGTTCATTAAACTGCCTTTCTGTGTTTTCTTGCATCTCGTTGAGTTTTTTCAGTACTGCAATCTTGAATTCTCTGTCATTTAAGTCACATATTTCCATGTTTTTAAGTTCATTTTCTGGAGACTTCTCATTTTCTTTCTGAGCTGTCTTGTGGCCTTGGTTATTCATGGCAATTAATGATTTATTATTTCTCTTCCTAGACATCCACAGGAGTGGTTTGTGCAACAGGTTGATAGGAAGAGGTCTTTCTTTTGTTTTCCAGTAGGTGTTGGTAGAATGTTTTATTTTCTGTCAGACTGCAGCCTTTTTTCTTTCTCACACTGTAGTGTTATGTTCGATTATAGTTGTTTTCTCTGCATTAATCCAGCTTCTCACACAGTGGGGGGATTCCCTGGAAGGTGGGCTTCTCCTCTGTTAACAGTTTGCCTGGGCCTTAGGGTGCCGGGTCCATGTGGGGATGTGGAGAGGTTTTGAAGTTCCAAAGCTCTTCCTGCACCTGATTCAGAGCCTGTGTGTGTCAGCAGTTCTGTTTACTCCTGCAGGGATCTGCCCAGATCAGTGGGGACGAGGATGGGGTGGGTTGTGAGAGGTGGCCCAGAGCAATGGCATTGTTCACCATCACAGCCAGTTCTGCTTCCACAGTCCCTCCCCTTTGTCAGAACTAGTTGGGCTGCGAATGTGTGTCTGTGGACCACAGTTCTCAGAACTGCAAATATTATGTTCTTTTGATCTGACACCACTACTGTTCTGCTTCTAGCACTGGGCAGATGGGGGCCGGGCGAGTTCTGGGAGGGTAACAAGGGGGCGGCTAGTCTCAGTGCCTCAGGCTTCCATTCTCTGCTCGGCAGTAAGGGTTTAAACCACCGTTTTCAGCCTTCTCCCCTCAGTCTTTGCTCCGAGGTCTCTGCCGTGAGCGTTGGGTTCAGCCATGTTATTTCCTGTCTCCTCAGCCCTGTGGGCCATAAGCAGAGCACTAGCCACCATACTGCCCACACCTTATTAACTATCAATTTGTATTTCTTAACACCTTCACCTTTATCACCCTGCCCCCAATTCCATTCCCTTCTATCACCCTTATAGATCTAGTACCTATCTGGCAACATACCTAGTTATTACAGTATTGTTGACTATATTCCTTATGATATAACCTACATCCCCGTGACTTCTGTGTAACAACCAATTTGTACTTCTTAATCCCTTCCCCTTTCATCCATCCTTAATCCCCCTCCCATCTTAAAGAAGTCCCTCTAAGATTCCTTGTAATACTGGTTTGGTGGTGATGAACTCCTTCAGCTTTTTCTTGTCTGGGAAGCTCCTTATCTGTCCTTCAATTCTAGTTGACAGCCTTGCTGGGTAGAATAATCTTGCTTGTATGTTGTTGCTTTTCATCACTTGGAATATTTTCTGCTGCTCCCTTCTTGCCTGCAAAGTTTCTGTTGAGAAATCAGCTGCCAGTCTTATGGAGGCTCCCTTGTAGGAAACTAACTGCTTTTCTCTTGTTGCTTTTAAGATTCTCTCTTGTCTTTAACCTTTGACATTTTAGTTATTATATATCTTGGTGCTGACCTCTTTGGGTTTATCTTGTTTGGGACTCTCTGTACTTTCTGGGCTTGTATGTCTATTTCCTTTACTAGGTTATGGAAGTTTCAGTCTTTATTTCTTCAAATAGGTTTTCAATTCCTTGCTCTCTCTCTTCTCCTTCTGGTACCCCTATAATGTGAATATTGGAACACTTGTTATTGTCCCTTAGGCCCCTTAAACTCACCTCAATTTTTTTTCTTTTTTTTTCTTTTTGCTGTTCTGGTTGGATGTTTGCTGCTACCTTATCTTCTACATCACTGGCTGGATCCTCTACTTCATCTAATCTACTGTTGATTCCCTGTAATATGTTCTTCATTTCTGTTATTGTATCCTTTATTTATTTTTTTGTTTATTTTAGGTGCACTGCTTTCTTTTTAAAATATATTTTTTTTAATTGGGGAAGGGGAACAGGACTTTTATTGGGGAGCAGTGTGTACTTCCAGGACTTTTTTTTTCCCCCAAGTCAAGTTGTCCTTTCAATCTTAGTTGTGGAGGGTGCAGCTCAGCTCCAGGTCCAGTTGCTGTTGTTAGTTGCAGGGGGCACAAACCACCATCCCTTGCGGGAGTCAAGGAGTTGAACAGGCAACCTTGTGGTTGAGAGACCGCGTTCCAACCAATTGAGCCATCTGGCCACTCGGGAGCTGAGCAGCAGCTCATTGACTTCATTCTAGTTGCAAAGGGAACAGCTTGCTGGCCCATGTGGGAATCGAACCGGCAGCCCCGTTGCCCAGAGCTCATACTCTAACCAACTGAGCCACCCGTCGGCCCGATGTATCCTTTATTTCTGTATCCTTTTCCATGATTTCCATCTCCATTTTTAGGCTTCCTATCTCTGTTGAAGTTTTCCCTGAGATCACTGAGCATTCTTATAACCACTGCTTGGAACTCTGTGTCTGATAGATTGCTTATCTCCACTTTGCTTGGTTCTTTTTCTGAAGCTTTGTTCTGTTCTTTTATTTGGGACATGTTTCTTTGTCTCCCCATTTTGGCTGCCTCCCTGTGTTTATTTCTATGTATTAGGTAGGGCTGCTATGTCTTCTGGTCTTATTAGAGTAGCCTTATATAGTAGGTGTGCTGTAGAGTTCAGTGGTGCAGTCTTTCTGGTCACCTGAGCCACGCACTCCAGGTGTGTCCCTTGTGGGGTTGTGTGTGCCCTCCTCTTGCAGTTGAGCCTTGTTGATAATTGCACATCAATGGGAGGGACTGACCCCTGAACTCACTGGTTGTGAGAACTGGCCTTGATTACAGTGGAAGAGTTGTTGTGCAGGGGCTGATCCTACAGAGCAGGATGTGCCTCAGCAGGTCTCTGGTGCTTGCTCAATGCACCCCTTGGGTGTGTTGTACTTGGAAGTGGCTGGGTAATGCTCCAGTTTATTTTGAAGCTGGCCACTGGGGGCACCAGCCTCAGAACCACCTTGGAGGGGATCTGCTGTAGGTCATGTTCAGCCATAGCCTGTACCCGACCTGCCACCTGGCAGGAACCACAAAGAAATCGATAGATGGCTGCCACTCATGCTGTGCTTGGAAGCACCTTGAGAGGCCAAGGCTGGCTGCTGCTAGTGCTGGCTTAAGGCTGCTCAGCCCTAGGTACAGGACATGCTCAAGCCAGATGCTGCTTGTCTGGGTTCCATGAACCTTGGAGCAACCCTAGGAAAGTCTGCAGCTTGAGCCAAGGCAGGTGGTCTGCACGAAAAGCCACTGGAAGCAGCCAGGGTGTGCGCTAAAGTTTGGTGGAGCCAGGTCTGGAATCGTCAGGGCATGGCAAACTAATGGCGGAGATTCAGAAATGGTGGCCACCTGTATCTGCATGCCAGGAAGGGGGAGGGCTCAGCAAAGAAATAATGGCCTCCACCAGTTCCCCCATCCAGGAAAAAGCATCCTCTCCAGACCCCGTCCCAAGCGAGATAACTCAGTTCCCCCCATATGTCCCTGCCACCTCTGCAACCACTGCCCCAGCCCTGGAGCTCAGAGCGAGTGATTCCGTTGGTGAGTAAGTCTGCACACAATCTCTTTAAGAGGAGTGCCTGGGAGTGCAGCCACACTCAGTCTCACACAGTCATAATCTCCTCTGGTTTTCACAACCAGAAATTATGAGAACTTTTTGCCCCAGCACTGAAACCCTGGGCTGGGGTGAGGCTGGGACCTCTCACTCTTCTGCAGGGTGGGGGAGACCTTCACAGCCGAAATATCCCTCCTGATCTTTAATTGTCACTTGCAGATGTGGGACCAGCCCATTCCTCGTCTCTGCCCTTCCTACCAGTCTGGAGGTGGCTTCTTCTGAGCATCCTTAGGTTGAAACACTTCAGTTCAGCTTGATTTTATGCGAGTCTCGATAATGGTTGTTTTGTAGATGAGTTCTAATTTCGATGTGGTTGTGAGAGAAGGTAAGCACAGAGTTTACTTACTCTGCCATCTTGGTTGTCTAACTAACAAGCAATTCTTTTAATCTACTACCTTTTCATAGCAGTATTCCTTTGGTTTTCTGCAACTGGAAGGCTTCATTTGTATAATAAAAACTTATTAAATACTTATTAAAAATGCCTTAGGATTTCTTTCTTTAGAATAAAAATGACATAGAAAAATCTGGACAACACATTGAGTTTAAAGAGTGTGTTCAAAAACACTGGGTTCAATCTCTTCAACATAATAAAGATCATATATGGAAAGCCCATAGCTAACATCATATTCAATGGTGAAAAACAGAAAGCTTTTCCTCTAAGATCAGCAACAAGACACAGATGCTCATTTTCACCTCTTCTATTTAACATAGTACTTGAAGTCCCAGCCAAAGCAATTAAGCAAGGGAAAGAAATAAAAAACATGCAAATTGGACAGGAAGAAGTAAAGTTATCTCTATTCTCAGATATGATCTTATATGTAGAGTCTACACACACACACACACACACACACAGAGAGAGAGAGAGAGAGAGAGAGAGAGAGAGAGAGAGAGAGAGAGAGAACTGTTAGAACTAACAAATGAATTCAGCAAAGTTCCATGATATAAAATCACCACACAAAAATCCATTGCATTTCTATATATTAACAACAATCCAAAAATGAAATTAAGAAAAGAATTCTACAATAGCATCAAGAAAAATAAAATACATAGGAATAAACAATTTAACCAAGGAGTTTCAGTTTTGCAAGACAAAAAAAGTTCAGGCGATGGATGGTGAGAATTGTACAACAATGTGAGTGTACGTAACAGTGCTAAACTGTAAACTTAAAAATGGTCAAGAGGGATTTCCGGAAAAATGGCGGCGTGAGGTGAGCCTTTGTAAAGCTCCCCTGGAATTTACAAAGAATCGAACAACAAAAATTCCATGAAGGACTCCCTGCACAGCAGACAGGCAAGACGAAGAGGGCCACTACCGACTGAAATCACCTACAGGTGGGAGATTCGCGCGAGTGGAGGGAGGAGGGAAGGGAGAAGTCTTGCGGAGAGAGCAGCAGGCAGGACTCAGACCCAGCTCAGTGCGCCGAGCTCGCTGCTTCCCGGAACTACCGCAGCTGCGGGAGAGGGAAGAACTCGGACTGCTAGGGCTCTGCCAGGGCTCCACAGGGCTGAGGGGACAGCATATAACACGGCTGAACCCAACGCTCACGGCAGAGACCTTGGAGAAAAGACTGAGGGAAAAAGGCTGAAAACGGTGGTTTAAGCCCGCACTGCCGAGCAGAGAACGGAGCCTTAGGCACTGAGACTAGCCGCCCCCTCCCTCCCTTCCCAGAGCTCACCCCGCCCCCACCTGCCCGGTGCTAGAAGCGAAACAGTAGCAGTGTCAGATCTAAAGAACAGAATATTTGCAGTTCTGAGAACTGTGGACCACAGACACAAATTCGCAGCCCAACTAGTTCCAGCAAAGGGGAGGGAGCTGTGGAAGCAGGACCGGCTGTGGTGGTGGTCACCGTCACCGCCATTGCTCTGGGCCACCTCTCACAACTCACCCCGCCCCTGACTCCACCTATCTGGGCGGATCCCTGCAGGAGTAAACAGAACTGCTGAAACATACGGGCTCTGAATCAGGAGCTGGAAGAGCTTTGGAACATCAAAAGCTCTCTGCATACACACCGGGACACTGCGCCCTGTGACCTAGACGAACTATTAACAGAGGAGAAGCCCATCTCCCAGGAATCCCCCCATTGTGTGAGAAGTTGGAATAGTGCAGAGAAAACATAGCACTACTGTGTGGGAGAAGAAAAATAAGTTGCAGTTGGAGAAATAATAAAACATTCTACCAACAAGTACTGGAAAACAAAAGAAAGACCTCTTCCTATCAACCTGTTGCAGAAGTCACTCCTGTAGATGTCTAGGAAGAGAAATAGTAAACCAGTAATCGCCATGAATAACCAAGGCAACAAGATAGCTCAGAAAGAAAGTGAAAAATCTCCAGAGAAGGCACTTAAAGATACAGAAATATGTGACCTAAATGACAGAGAATTCAAGATTGCAGTTCTGAAAAAACTCAACGAGATACAAGAAAACACAGATAGGCAGTTAAATGAACTCAGAAACTCAATCAAAGAACAGCATGAGCATTTTACGAAAGAGATTGAAATTTTAAAAAGAACCAAATAGAATTTCTGGAGATTAAGAACTCAATAGAAGAAATTAAGAATGAAATAACCAGCTTAGGTAGTAGAGTTGACCAGATGGAGGAAAGAATCAGTGACATCGAAGATAGAAACCTGGAAATGACACAGATAGAAGAAGAAAGAGACTTGAGACTTAAAAGAAATGAAAGAACTCTACAAGAACTTTCTGACTCCATCAGAAAGAACAATATAAGAATAATGGGCATACCAGAAGGAGAAGAAAGAGAGAAGGAACAGAGAATATATTCAAACAAATTGTCGATGAGAACTTCCCAAATTTGTGGACAGAACTGGACCCTCGAATCCAAGAAGCAAATAGAACACCTAGTTTCCTCAATCCCAACAGGCCTTCTCCAAGGCACATTGTATTGAAGCTGTCTAAAATCAACGACAAAGAAAGAATCCTCAAGGCAGCCAGGGAAAAGAAGACGGTAACTTACAAAGGAAAGCCCATTAGATTATCATCAGATTTTTCAGCAGAAACTCTACAAGCCAGGAGGGAGTGGAACCAAATATTCAAACTATTGAAAGAGAGAAACCATGAGCCAAGAATAATATATCCAGCAAAGATATCCTTTAGATATGAAGGAGGAATAAAGACCTTTCCAGACATACAGAAGCTGAGGGAATTTTCTAATACACGACCTGCACTACAAGAAATACTAAAGGAGGCTATTCGACCACCATCAACAGGGACAATTCGTGGCAACCGAAACTCAAAAAGGGGGAGAGTAAAGGCCTGAACCGGAATATGGGAATGGAGAAAGTAAGCGTGCTGAAGAAAATGGAATACTCTAAATATCAAACTTTCTTTTACATAAACTTAAGGGTAACCACTCAAAAAAAATCCAGAATTGAAATATATACTGAAATAAAAGAAGAAACAGAGGGAAACATCATAGAATACCACCACACAGAAATAATAGACAACAACAAAAAGGCAAAGAAACAATGGAGACACAGCCTTACCAGAAAACTAAAGATAGAATGACAGGAAATCCTCACATATCAATAATCACCCTAAATGTAAATGGACTGAACTCACCAATAAAAAGGCACAGAGTAGCAGATTGGATCAAAAACTAAACCCAACCATATGCTGTCTCCAAGAGACACATCTCAGCTACAAGGACAAGCATAGACTCAAAGTGAAAGGGTGGAAATTGACACTCCAAGCAAATGGTACCCAGAGAAAATCAGGTGTAGCCATAATGATATCAGATGAAACAGACTTCAAGGTGAAAAAGATAACAAGAGACAAAGATGGACATTTCATAATGGTGAAGGGACTGTACAACAAGAAGACATAACAGTCATCAATATTTATGCCCCCAATCAGGGAGCACCGAAATACACCAAGCAACTACTAACAGAACTAAAGGGAGAAATTGACCAAAACACAATTATACTAGGGGACTTAAATACATCATTGACAGCTATGGATAGATCATCCAAACAGAAAATAAATAACGAAATAGTAGCCCTAAATGACACATTAGATGAAATGGACATAATTGACATTTATAGAGCACTTCATCCTAAAACATCAGACTATACATTCTTTTCTAGTGTACATGGAACATTCTCAAGGATAGACCATATATTGGGACATAAAATCAGTCTCAACAAATTTAAGAAGATTGAAATCATACCATGCATATTCTCTGATCACAAGGCTTTGAAATTGGATATCAACTGTAAAAAGAAAGCGGAAAAACACAAATACATGGAGATTAAACAACATACTTTTAAAGAAGGACTGGGTCAAAGAAGAAATTAGAGGAGAGATCAAAAGATACATAGAAACAAATGACAATGAAAATACATCCTACCAAAATTTTTGGGATGCAGCGAAAGCAGTTTTAAGAGGAAATTTATCTCATTACAGGCCTATCTCAAGAAACAAGAAAACTCCCAAATAAATAACCTCATGTTACACCTTAAAGAACTAGAAAAGAAGAACAAGTAAAACCCAAGGTCAGCAGAAGAAAGGAAATAACAAAAATTAGAGCAGAACTAAATGAAATAGAGAACAAAAAGACAATAGAAAAAATTAATGTGACAAAGAGCTGGTTCTTTGAAAAGATTAACAAAATTGACAAACCCTTGGCTAGACTTACTAAGATAAAAGAGAAGACACTGATTAACAAAATCAGAAACGTAAAAGGGGAAGTTATCACGGACACCACAGAAATACAAAGGATCATCCAAGAATACTATGAAGGACTATATGCCACCAAATTCAACAACCTAGAAGAAATGGACAAGTTCTTAGAAACATATAGCCTTCAAGGCTGAACCATGAAGAACTGGAAAATCTAAACAGACCGATCACCAGTAACGAAATTGAATCAGTCATCCAAAACCTTCCCAAAAGCAAAAGTCCGGGACCAGATGGCTTCACTAGTGAATTCTACCAAACCTTCAAAGAGGATCTAATACCAATTCTGCACAAACTCTTCCAAAAAATTGAAGAAGAGACAGTACTCCCTAACTCATTTTATGAGGCCAACATTACCCTGATACCAAAACCTGGTAAGGACAGCACAAAAAAGAAAACTACAGACCAATATCTCTGATGAATACCGATGCAAAAATCCTAAATAAAATTCTAGTAAATCGAATACAACAATGCATTAAAAAGATTATTCATCACGACCAAGTGGGGTTCATCCCCGGGGCACAAGGATGGTTCAACATACGCAAATACATCAATGTGATACATCACATAAACAAAATAAAGGACAAAAATCATGATTATATGAATTGATGCAGGAAAAGCATTTGACAAGATACAACATCCATTTATGATTAAAACACTTAATAAAATGGGTATAGAAGGAAAATACGTTAACATAATAAAGGCCATCTATGACAAGCCCTCTGCTAATCTCATAATTAATGGAGAAAAACTGAAGCCCTTTGCTCTACATTCAGGAACATGACAGGGATGTCCCCTATCACCTCTGCTTTTCAACATAGTGTTGGAAATCCTTGCCAGAGCAATCAGGCAAGAGAAAGAAATAAAAGGCATCCAAATTGGGAATGAAGAAGTTAAATTATCACTCTGTGCAGATGACATGATGCTATATATAGAAAACCCTGGAACTTCCGGAAAAATGGCGGCGTGAGGTGAGCCTCTGTAAAGCTCCCCTGGAATTTACAAAGAATCGAACAACAAAAACTCCACAAAGGACTCCCTGCACAGCAGACAGGCAAGACGAAGAGGCCCACTACCGACTGTAATCACCTACAGGTGGGAGATTCGCGCGAGTGGAGGGAGGAGGAAAGGGAGAAGTCTGGAGACGGAGCCGCAGGCGCAGGACCAGACCTCGCTCAGTGCGCCGAGCTCGCTGCTTCCCGGAACTACCGCAGCTGCGGAGAGGGAAGAACTCGGACTGCTAGGGCTCCGCCAGGCTCCACAGGGCTGAGGGACAGCATATAACACGGCTGAACCCAACGCTCATGGCAGAGACCTCGGAGAAAAGACTGAGGGAAAAAGGCTGAAAACGGTGGTTTAAGTCCGCACTGCCAAGCAGAGAACGGAGCCTTAGGCACTGAGACTAGCCGCCCCCTGCCAACCCTCCCAGAGCTCGCCCGGCCCCCATCTGCCCGGTGCTAGAAGCGAAACAGTAGCAGTGTCAGATCAAAACAACAGAAAATTTGCTGTTTTGAGAACTGTGGGCCGCAGACACAAATTCACAGCCCAACTAGTTCCAGCAAAGGGGAGAGAGCTGTGGAAGCAGGACCGGCTGTGGTGGTGGTCGCCGCCATTGCTCTGGGCCACCTCTCACAACTCACCCGCCCCTGACCCCACCTATCTGGGCGGATCCCTGCAGGAGTAAACAGAACTGCTGAAACATACGGGCTCTGAATCAGCAGCTGGAAGAGCTTTGGAACATCAAAAGCTCTCCGCATACCCACGGGACACTGCGCCCTGTGACCTAGACGAACTATTAACAGAGGAGAAGCCCGTCTCCCAGGGAATCCCCCCATTGTGTGAGAAGTTGGAATAGTGCAGAGAAAACATAGCACTACCGTGTGGGAGAAGAAAAATAAGTTGCAGTTGGAGAAATAATAAAACATTCTACCAACAAGTACTGGCAAACAAAAGAAACACCGCTATCAATCTGTTGCAGAAGTCACTCCTGTAGATGTCTAGGAAGAGAAATAGTAAACCAGTAATCGCCATGAATAACCAAGGCAACAAGATAGCTCAGAAAGAAAGTGAAAAATCTCCAGAAAAGGCACTTAAAGATACAGAAATATGTGACTTAAATGACAGAGAATTCAAGATTGCAGTTCTGAAAAACTCAACGAGATACAAGAAAACACAGATAGGCAGTTAAATGAACTCAGAAACTCAATCAAAGAACAGCATGAGCATTTTACGAAAGAGATTGAAATCTTAAAAAGAACCAAATAGAATTTCTGGAGATTAAGAACTCAATAGAAGAAATTAAGAATGAAATAACCAGCTTAGGTAGTAGAGTTGACCAGATGGAGGAAAGAATCAGTGACATCGAAGATAGAAACCTGGAAATGACACAGATAGAAGAAGAAAGAGACTTGAGACTTAAAAGAAATGAAAGAACTCTACAAGAACTTTCTGACTCCATCAGAAAGAGCAATATAAGAATAATGGGCATACCAGAAGGAGAAGAAAGAGAGAAGGAACAGAGAATATATTCAAACAAATTGTCGATGAGAACTTCCCAAATTTGTGGACAGAACTGGACCCTCGAATCCAAGAAGCAAATAGAACACCTAGTTACCTCAATCCCAACAGGCCTTCTCCAAGGCACATTGTATTGAAGCTGTCTAAAATCAACGACAAAGAAAGAATCCTCAAGGCAGCCAGGAAAAGAAGACGGTAACTTACAAAGGAAAGCCCATTAGATTATCATCAGATTTTTCAGCAGAAACTCTACAAGCCAGGAGGGAGTGGAACCAAATATTCAAACTATTGAAAGAGAGAAATCATGAGCCAAGAATAATATATCCAGCAAAGATATCCTTTAGATATGAAGGAGGAATAAAGACCTTTCCAGACATACAGAAGCTGAGGGAATTTTCTAATACACGACCTGCACTACAAGAAATACTAAAGGAGGCTATTCGACCACCATCAACAGGGACAATTTGTGGCAACCAAAACTCAAAAAGGGGGAGAGTAAAGGCCTGAACCGGATATGGGAATGAAGAAAGTAAGCGTGCTGAAGAAAATGGAATACTCTAAATATCAAACTTTCTTTTACATAAACTTAAGGGTAACCACTCAAAATAAATCCAGAATTGAAATATATACTGAAATAAAAGAAGAAACAGAGTGCAACATCATAGAATACCACCACACAGAAATAATAGACAACAACAAAAGGCAAAGAAACAATGGAGACACAGCCTTACCAGAAAACTAAAGATAGAATGACAGGAAATCCTCACATATCAATAATCACCCTAAATGTAAATGGACTGAACTCACCAATAAAAAGGCACAGAGTAGCAGATTGGATCAAAAGACTAAACCCAACCATATGCTGTCTCCAAGAGACACATCTCAGCTACAAGGACAAGCATAGACTCAAAGTGAAAGGGTGGAAATTGACACTCCAAGCAAATGGTACCCAGAGAAAATCAGGTGTAGCCATAATGATATCAGATGAAACAGACTTCAAGGTGAAAAAGATAACAAGAGACAAAGATGGACATTTCATAATGGTGAAGGGACTGTACAACAAGAAGACATAACAGTCATCAATATTTATGCCCCCAATCAGGGAGCACCGAAATACACCAAGCAACTACTAACAGAACTAAAGGGAGAAATTGACCAAAACACAATTATACTAGGGGACTTAAATACATCATTGACAGCTATGGATAGATCATCCAAACAGAAAATAAATAACGAAATAGTAGCCCTAAATGACACATTAGATGAAATGGACATAATTGACATTTATAGAGCACTTCATCCTAAAACATCAGACTATACATTCTTTTCTAGTGTACATGGAACATTCTCAAGGATAGACCATATATTGGGACATAAAATCAGTCTCAACAAATTTAAGAAGATTGAAATCATACCATGCATATTCTCTGATCACAAGGCTTTGAAATTGGATATCAGCTGTAAAAAGAAAGCTGGAAAAAACAGAAATACATGGAGATTAAACAACATACTTTTAAAGAAGGACTGTGTCAAAGAAGAAATTAGAGGAGAGATCAAAAGATACATAGAAACAAATGACAATGAAAATACATCCTACCAAAATTTTTGGGATGCAACGAAAGCAGTTTTAAGAGGGAAATTTATCTCATTACAGGCCTATCTCAAGAAACAAGAAAAATCCCAAATAAATAACCTCATGTTACACCTTAAAGAAGTAGAAAAAGAAGAACAAGTAAAACCCAAGGTCAGCAGAAGAAAGGAAATAACAAAAATTAGAGCAGAACTAAATGAAATAGAGAACAAAAAGACAATAGAAAAAATTAATGTGACAAAGAGCTGGTTCTTTGAAAAGATTAACAAAATTGACAAACCCTTGGCTAGACTTACTAAGATAAGAAGAGAGAAGACACTGATTAACAAAATCAGAAACGTAAAAGGGAAGTTATCACGGACACCACAGAAATACAAAGGATCATCCAAGAATACTATGAAGGACTATATGCCACCAAATTCAACAACCTAGAAGAAATGGACAAGTTCTTAGAAACATATAGCCTTCCAAGGCTGAACCATGAAGAACTGGAAAATCTAAACAGACCGATCACCAGTAACGAAATTGAATCAGTCATCCAAAACCTTCCCAAAAGCAAAAGTCCGGGACCAGATGGCTTCACTAGTGAATTCTACCAAACCTTCAAAGAGGATCTAATACCAATTCTGCACAAACTCTTCCAAAAAATTGAAGAAGAGACAGTACTCCCTAACTCATTTTATGAGGCCAACATTACCCTGATACCAAAACCTGGTAAGGACAGCACAAAAAGAGAAAACTACAGACCAATATCTCTGATGAATACCGATGCAAAAATCCTAAATAAAATTCTAGCAAATCGAATACAACAATGCATTAAAAAGATTATTCATCACGACCAAGTGGGGTTCATCCCGGGGCACAAGGATGGTTCAACATCATAAATCCATCAATGTGATACATCACATAAACAAAATAAAGGACAAAAATCATATGATTATATCAATTGATGCAGAAAAAGCATTTGACAAGATACAACATCCATTTATGATTAAAACACTTAATAAAATGGGTATAGAAGGAAAATACCTTAACATAATAAAGGCCATATATGACAAGCCCTCTGCTAATCTCATAATTAATGGAGAAAAACTGAAGCCCTTTGCTCTACGTTCAGGAACACGACAGGGATGTCCCCTATCACCTCTGCTTTTCAACATAGTGTTGGAAGTCCTTGCCAGAGCAATCAGGCAAGAGAAAGAAATAAAAGGCATCCAAATTGGGAATGAAGAAGTTAAATTATCACTCTTTGCAGATGACATGATGCTATATATAGAAAACCCTAAAGACTCCACCAAAAAGCTATTAGAAACAATCAACGAATACAGTAAAGTTGCTGGCTACAAAATCAACGCACAAAAGTCCATTGCCTTCCTATATACTAACAATGAAATCTCAGAAAAAGAAATACAAAAAACAATTCCTTTTGCAATTGCAGCAAAAAGAATAAAATACCTAGGAATAAACTTAACCAAGGATGTGAAAGACCTATATGCTGAAAACTATAAGACATTTTTGAAAGAAATTGAAGAAGACACAAAGAAATGGAAAGACATTCCGTGCTCATGGATTGGAAGAATCAACATAGTTAAAATGGCCATATTACCCAAAGCAATATACAGATTCAATGCAATCCCCATCAAAATCCCAATGGCATATTTTAAAGAAATAGAACAAAAAATCATCAGATTTGTTTGGACCCACAAAAGACCCGAGTTGCCAAAGCAATCTTAAGAAAAAAGAACAATAATGGAGGTATCACACTTCATGACTTTGGCTTGTACTACAGGGCTACAATAATCAAAACAGCATGGTATTGGCAGAAAAACAGACACATAGACCAATGGAATAGGATTGAGAACCCAGAAATAAAACCACATAAATATGGACAGATAATTTTTGACAAAGAAGCTAAACACATACAATGGAGCAAAGACAGCCTCTTCAATAAATGGTGCTGGGAGAATTGGATAGCCACGTGCAAAAGAATGAAACTGGACTGCTATTTGTCACCATGTACCAAAGTTAATTCAAAATGGATCAAAGACTTAAGCATAAGACCTGACACAATAAACTGCATAGAAGAAAACATAGGTACTAAACTTATGGACCTTGGGTTCAAAGAGCATTTTATGAACTTGACTCCAAAGGCAATGGAAGTAAAAGCTAAAATAAACGAATGGGACTATATGAAACTTAAAAGCTTCTGCACAGCAAAAGAAACCATTGACAAAATAAAGAGGCCACCAACTGAATGGGAGAAGATTTTTGCAAACAGTGCCTCCGATAAGGGGCTAGTATCCAGAATATACAAGGAACTCATGCAACTCAACAACAAAAAAACAAACAACCCAATTGAAAAATGGGCAGAGGACTTGAAGAGACATTTCTCCAAAGAGGACATACAAATGGCAAATAGACATATGAAAAAATGCTCAACATCACTAATCATCAGAGAAATGCAAATCAAAACCACAATGAGATATCACCTCACCCCAGTCAGAATGGCTATCATCAACAAGACAAATAGTAACAAATGTTGGAGAGGCTGTGGAGAAAAAGGAACCCTCATACACTGTTGGTGGGAATGCAGACTGGTGCAGCCGTTATGGAAGGCAGTGTGGAGGTTCCTCAAAAATTTATGAATAGAATTGCCATATGACCCAGCAATCCCTCTCCTGGGTATCTACCCAAAAAATCTGAAAACATTTAGAGATAAAGACACGTGTGCTCCAATGTTCATTGCAGCTTTGTTTACGGTGGCCAAGACATGGAAACAACCAAAATGTCCTTCGATAGATGAATGGATAAAGATGTTGTGGTATATATACACAATGGAATACTATTCGGCGGTAAGAAAAGATGATATAGGAACATTTGTGACAACATGGATGGATCTTGAGAGTATGATGCTAAGCGACATAAGTCAGACAGAAAAAGCAGAGAGCCATGTGATTTCACTGATATGTGGTATATAAACCAAAAACAACAAAAGAACAAGACAAACAAATGAGAAACAAAAACTCATAGACACAGACAATAGTTTAGTGGTTACCAGAGGGTAAGGGGGGTGGGGGTGGGGGATGGGAGATGAGGGTAAAGGGGATCGAATATATGTTGATGGAAGGAGAACTGACTCTGGGTGATGAACACACAATGGGATTTATAGATGATGTAATACAGAATTGTACACCTGAAATCTATGTAATTTTACTAACAATTGTCACCCCAATAAATTTAATAAAATAAAAAAATATGGTCAAGATGGTTGGTGCCATAGCAAATGCAGTTTTTGCAATTATTTTTACCTTTTAAACCGCAATTACTTTTGCACCAACCTAATACATTTTATGTTATGCGTTAAGATACTATGTATAAAAAAACATAACAAAGCACAGTAGTCTCTAGTACCTCAATTTTGGGGGTGAAGGGGACAATTCATGTACAGAGAAAAAGGCTAGAAGATCAGAAATTAAAATAATAATTGTCAAATAATATGAAAAAATATGGCAAAATGTTAATTGTTGAATCCATGTGGTAGATATATATGTTCATTGTAATGTTTTTTCAACCTTTTATATGTTTAAATTTTTTTATGATAAACATTAGGGGAAATGATGATGGTAAGTATTTTTGAGTAGTGAGATTATAGGTATTTTATGATTGTGTGTGTGTGCTTTTCTGTAATCTTCAAATTTTTTGCTTGAATGTTTATTACTATTGTAATTGATAGACTTTGAGAAGAATTGGTTGCTTGTTCTCTGGCCTTACTTCATTTTGTTACAGATCAAAATCTCATTTCTTCGGGTTCTAGTGGAGACCGAGGGCTCCTCAGGATGAACATCCTCAGTCCTGACCCTAAAGCATGACCCGTGTGTTCCATTGGGTTGGGAGGGATAGTTTGTTAGTAATGGTAGTAACTAAGAGTAGTTACCATTATTATCCAAAATGCTACTTAAAAAAATAACAAATGAAAACAGTTTCTAAGGGAATCTCTACAGTAACATTACTTTCACTCACATGATTTGAATGTGCTTTTTTGAGAAGGAAAATAATGCCATTTCAGGTGGGGTACTGAGATTTGCATCAGCCTACCTTGAGTCCCACCCCTCCCTGTGGTAGGTGTTATACCAGTCATGTATCTCTGCTGTAAATGATTTCAGACCCCCAAGGGTAGCAGCATTAAACTGTTGTGGAAGCAGTAAGGGTCACTCCACAAAAAATGGCATTATGGGTTTTCCTTGTTTCCTTGATTCACTTTCCCCAGTCCCCTCCCAGCTAAAATATGGTGTCAGAAAAAAAAAGAACTGTCAAGCCGAAGTGCATACATGTTTCACAGTTGAGGTAACTGATTTCATAGATATGGTTTATGTACTAACATGTTTCTTTCCATTATATTTTCCACCTGTCTTGCATGGAAATATTACATTGGACTTGATAGTGGGGGCTGAAGGGCCAAACTTTCTGGGGGAGCATGCAGGCAAAATTCCACTGCTATGCCCTGAAATCCACTGCATTTGAGAGCAGAAAAATGGCTTTTTTGTGTCCTTGTGTCTCTGGGTCTCAGTCTCCTCACAGACACTTATTGATTGAGGAAACAAATCGCGATTCTTTTCTGCACTGTCCTTTCCTCACCTGGGAAATGTGGCCTTAGTGTTTTAAAGGCTAAGCAAACAAAGCAGAGGCTTAATTGGTGCTGTTAGAAAGCCCAAGGCTAATGGAAGCCAAGGAATATTTAGTGAAATGTTTGCATGTTCTGGATTATTTTTTCTTGCCAAATAGCTGTCTGTCTCCCACCCAGGCAAAGGGACTGTCTGGCTGCTCAGTTCACGGTGTGCATAGCTAATTACAGAATGACTCAGGTGCCAGACAGATGCATGACTTCTGAAAAGTAAGGCACAGGCCTGTGGGCTTTAGGGAGTCTACACAGATGTTTGAAGTAGAAAATATTAGGTTTAAATCTAAAATGTGGAGTGGAGATGGGAATGAGCTATAGAAAATGAAGTCTCGATATTCAGGAGATGACCACACATTCAAATGTTCTGTCCTGAAAAAGCAGAGAACCATGTGATTTCACTGATATGTGGTATATAAACCAAAAACAACAAAAGAACAAGACAAACAAATGAGAAATAGAAACTCATAGACACAGACAATAGTTTAGTGGTTACCAGAGGGTAAGGGGGTGGGGGGTGGGGGGTGGGAGATGAGCGTAAGGGGGATCGAATATGTGGTGATGGAAGGAGAACTGACTCTGGGTGGTGAACACACAATGGGATTTATAGATGATGTAATACAGAATTGTACACCTGAAATCTATGTAATTTTACTAACAATTGTCACCCCAATAAATTTAATTAAAAAAAAAATGTTCTGTCCTTTTGCTAGATGATGTGTTTTCCTCATGTTCCTATTTGAGATTCAGAAACTATGAAAACGGCAAGTTAGGGTACACTCCTACTTCCCCTCCCAGAAGGCCTATCTTCTGTTTTTCTTTTATGGCAGTTGTTTTAAGCAGTAATTTTCAGCAACACTTTTCTCTCTTCCTTATTCTGTTACTTATGGTCATTCTCAGACAACTTACCTTAGATTTTATATGATCCTGGATTTGTGTATGTCTGTGTGTAAATTTACTTTTTCAACTCATATTATAAACTCCTCAAAGGCAATGATTCTGATCGAAACTTTCTACCTTATTGCCTCAGCACCCAGCTAGACAAAGGTAACCTAAAAAATTCCTGTTGACTGAGTCAAAAGAAAAGTCTGGGCAGGCTACATAATTTTTGAAGCCCAGTGCAAATTTAAAATGTGAAGCTCCTTGTTCAAAAGGCAGAAGAAAAAAAGTGCTGTTAATAGTACTAAAATAGTGTTTTTTCCTTTTTTTCTGGGGTTTCTTGCTCGACCTGTCATGGTGCTTTTTATTTGTTCTTTAATATTGTTGTAAGGGGAGAAAAAACAATATTTTAAATTATTAGCATGAATTGTTCTGTTCCTCTTTGGATTGCACAACACCAGTTTTAAATACAAATGTAAAATGTAACTTGCATAGGAATCATTGAAATGACTCAATTTTATTTCATAGCAAATACACACATATGCATTTCATTCTTACGAGAAGAGTAGAAATACTGCACAAAAGTAACTCAACTGTTTTTACTTCACTGCCTAATACATACACATTCTACGAAATCTGACAGAACAATCCCAGCAGTTCAGAGTCTATTGGGCTCTTTTGGAATCCTGGCCTCTCCCCCTGTGCCGGCCTTCAGGGCATGCAGCCCATGGAGGCTGGGCCTCTCTGGGCCCTGTTCTAGGGTTGGTGGCCTCCAGGTGGGCATGCTTGAAAATAATTACTAGACGGCAAATGTGAATAAGAGAAAGAAACTTGAACAGCTTAACTGTTTACTGAATAAATCAATAAACAGACAAATGAGTGAAAGAATAAAGTATCTGATATGGTAAAAACTAATGATAGGTGTCTGTTGGGTCTGATGGAGCTGTTTGAAAATTTAGAGAATATTTTCACAGAAAATAATGCAAATGAAAAAACTCTGGGAAAATCAAACTTGTACAAAAAAGAGAACATAACCTTACTATGACACTTGTCTTGTGGGTAAACTGTGTAGTCAAAAGATCGTAGGCATTCATTTTAAAACATGGCGATGTAACTATTTGGGGAGGCTTAGGTTGGTAGGTGTAAGAGAGAGAAATCATTATCAACTGTAATACAAAGTCAGTAGAATATGTTTAATACTGATGATTCAACAAATAGAAGAAAAAACATATTCTTTAAAAACATGAAGGTAATTACCAAAATAAAAGGCTAAAGGAGTTAAAATAAATTGTGCCTGGGCAGGTTTTGAAAGTGGGAATGGATGAAGAAGGAGAAGTACAAACTGATTGTTATTATTTGTAAATAGGGTTCTTTAATAAACATTTTAATAATCACAAAGTATTTAAAATAATAAAATAGAGTGATTTTATGAAGAGGGATAATGAAAGTTTTCCAAAATATGTTACTAAGTGAAAAGAAAGTATGACTCCATTATGATTATATATACTATATCTTGAAAAGAAAATATAATACACTGAGCTGATGATGGTGGTATTTCTAGGGAATGTGGTCTCTGGGACATGTCCACTGCATTGGGTGGGTTTATCCATCCCCAGTACCCGCAAGTCTTTTGTGAAATGAACCACCATTGTCCTGAACAGTTGTGGATAGCTGTCTGAGAAGTGACTTTCTTTACCATTCAATAAACAAGCTTCATTTCCGGCTGGGTGTTATGCTTGGTACAGCAGTGGGAGTACTAAGATGCATGAGAAATGATCTCCGTCCGTGTTAAGTAGGGCTTGGTGTCATGGAAGAAACTCTGTTTTTTTCTTAGTATCAGAACACAAATTTAATTCAGGATGGGAACATACCTAGATAAAAACCCCACTTGCCAGTCTTTCTTGAAGCTAGGTGAGGGAAGATTCTAAGAGAGGCGATTTAGCCTAAAGAAAAATTGTTTTCCCCCTTTGTTTCTCCTGTGCTAATCTGGAACATCAATGTGATGGCTGGTACTCCACAAGCCATCTTGGACCGTGAGGAAACCTCGTGTCCAGGAGCCACAGACTGAAGGAGCCAGAGGGAAAAGATAGGACTCTGAGTCTCTGATGACACTGTGGACATACTTTGACTAGTAACTCCTTTTTACCGTTCCTTTTTTTTTTGCTTGAGAGAGAAATTCACTTTCATCCTATTTATCCTATTTATGCTATTTTATGTAGTAGGAGTTTTTGCTATGTGCAGCCAAATCTCAACCTAAGTGACACTGTACCCAATAGCTGACTCTCATGATAAGAATCAGTGATAGCCATTCCTCTGAAGATAGAGAGACGTATAGAACTGCCCCCCAAAAAATGGTTTGCAGTTTTCTTTGGAAAAAAAAAAAAGCCTTGCCTGAAGTACAGATCTGAACTGGGATGGGTATAAAATCATATTGAATTCCAGGTTCCCATCCTGCAAAATAAGGAATAAGCCCTAGAATGTATTCCTCCTTTATCTTCGGCATGGTAGATTATTCTGGAAAGTGTTCAGTCCCTCTGGTTCCTTCTTCCTGTCTCATAACTCTTCACTGCTTACCCTCTGCAACTCACCCACACTGCACTGAGGCAGGGTGTATGTGCAGTTAATGTGAATTTAGACAGTATCTCAGGCAAAGCGAGATTAGGAAAGCAAATCTCGTGCAAATGTCAGTCATATTCTCCACAAACCAATGTAAATTACCTCTGGAGCACCTTCAGGTGGCACTATGCTCAAATCATCCACAGGTAATAGGACCCAGCTACTGACAGGCCCTGGAATCCACAAGCACCTAATCTGTGCTCAGGGGGAACTACATGTAGAAGGGCTACACAAGCTGCAAAAGGACACAGTTCCCCTCCTCCTGAGGTAAATTTATAATCTTCATGGAAAGGGCTATTCAGCATGGTATGAGTCCTAATGTAACATCTAATACCTAATATACTATCCTCAGACCTCAGGAGACCAAGGTAGAAATGCAGTCCATTCATGCCCACCTCTGTCTGGCACTTCCTCCTCCTACATGGATATACGGCCCAATGTCTCCCTACCCACCCCAGTTTTCCATGTAGGCTCAGGGACAAAGCCAGCACATGGATCCATCTTGACTCCAGGCTTGGTCCCAGCCCACAAGGCATGTAGCTCAGCCGCTAAGACTCAGTAGCATTCCACTTCACCAACAGCAGGAGTCTCTCCATTGGGCACAACCCTCAGGGTGATGAATCTCCATAGTGGCCTGAGGCAGAATGGGTGGGAGTGAACCAGGTGAAGAATGGGCACACAGGGCCTGAAGGCTATTGACAGTCCCAAGTTGTTAACTGGGTCTTGAGGTGACACTGCTTATACCTCAAGGCTTACACAAAATGGTACCTTCTATACCTCTGTTCTTTGGGGAGATCAAACCTGGTGTCTGGAGCTGATTGGCGCAATAGACTTAAACCTGGGCCTCCATTTCCCTGCCTGTCCTCCCTCTCTCTCTCTCAGACCCTTGTCTACAAAACTCTTCCTCCTCCCTGTCTTCCAACAACAAACAACGCCCCTCATTGTCAGCCACCTAAATTATGACTGGAGGAAGTTGGAGCAACACTTACCCCATAAATGCCATCTTGCTGGGGCTCATCCCCATACCTCTTGCTGCATATATTGGGTAGGTGCAAATGTATTAGTGGTTTAAGAGGTTAAAAATAATTTCAAAACCCACAATTACTTTTGCACCAACCTAATAAATATGCAACTTTAATTTCTTTCTCACGGGCCCAGAGCACACAGATCCACATCAGAGTGATGGCCATGTCTTGTTCCTTGAGTGTTTTTCCTGTCTAACATAATGCCTGGCACACTGTTAATATGCCAGGGAGGATGGAGCAAGTGAGGGAGGGGAAAGGAAGGAAGGAAGGAAGGAAGGAAGGAAGGAAGGAAGGAAGGAAGGAAGGAAGGAAGGAAGGAAGACGAAAGAGGGAAAGAGGGAAGGGAGAGGGAGAGAAGAAGGAGGGAAGGGGGGAGAAAGAGGACATGGATACTTGCTGTTTCCTCTGTCAGGAATGCTCCCAGCACCTTCTCATCCATCTCAGCTCAGATTAACTGTCACCTCATCTGAGGCTGTCCTTGACCATCAGTCTAAAATAGATGCCCTGGCCTATTGTTCTTTCTCTGCATTGTCTTCTGTCTCCATCCCAGCCCTTAAAAAATTGTTAGGAACCCACAGGTGGCTTGTGTGTGGCCTGTATGATCATGTCACTTCCTGAATGTCCTCGGGGGCTTGAGACAGAGGATAGTGAGGGAGGAGAGCCCTCTACCTGTGCCTGCCCTCCAACCCCTCCCCCCTAACCCACCACCACCACCATGAATTCCCTTTGGATGAACAGTGATGATACAGGAGAGTTAACATGTCCCTAGGTAGACAGGGAGGTCCCTGGTGGAATAAACAAAGACAGTCATATCCTAAAACTCCAGGCTTTGAAATCACTCCTTCGCTCCAAGACATAATGTAACAAGGCCTTGAGGTTAATCATAAAATTCCTTTTGGCCTGACAAACGGAGCTGATCTGATAAATAAAGAGTGGGTTCCTTTGCTAATTCCTTTAGGATGGGCAAGCAGAACAAACCTGGTAGACGAATCTCATTAGAAGGCGCCAGTTCCCTTCTTCAAATAAGTTCCCTTCTCCAAACAGCTCCCCTTCCCCAAGCAGGCAAGGGAAGGTATAAAAGTAAGAGCTTTTGCCACAGTCACAGGCACCCCCCCATTCAGGACCCCCTCCTGCTTGGGAGCTCTGACTCTTTGCCTTCAATAAACTATCCTCTTTTTAAAAACTTGTTGCCTCTCCCTGGTCTGTGTTTCCATTCTTTGGCTTCACAAGACACAATCCTGGCCCACACTCAGAAACTGCTGGCAGATCCAACATCACCTACATCAGTGACACCCTCAGTGACACCAGCTGGAGGTCAGGGGGTGATGATAAAGCAAAGTGAGGATAGTTGATTTCCCAATAACTTTCCCAAGGTACCTGTATTGGAAGAGGGAGTGTATTACCTTCAATGAATCTATTGGTGTTGGGACTTCGAGCCCAAAACAAGAAAAATAATTTTTAAGGCATGTTAAGAAAGATGTGGCAAATTGAATAACAACCCCCCAAATATCTAAATCCTAATCCCCAGTACCTGTGAATGTCACCTTATAAGAAGAAAAGACATTTGCAGATGTGATTAAGTTAAAGATACTGAGATGGGGAAATTATCCTGTATTATCAGAGTGGACCATATCCATACAAGAGGAAGGCAGAGGGATCTTTGACACTACAGAGAAGGCAAGGTGACCACTGAAGCAAGATGCTCCACTGCTGGCTTAGAAGATGGAGGAACTAAGGAACGTAGCTCTTGAAGCTGGGAAAGGCAGGGAAAATGTTTCTTCTCTAGACCCTTTGGCAAGGTGTCCCTGCCAACAACTTGATTTTGTCTTGGCAAAACTGATTTTCAACTTCTGATCTCTAGAACTGTGAGAGAATAAATGTAGGTTGCTTTAAGCCACAGAGTCTGTGGTAATTTGTTACAGCAGCCACAGGAAGCTAATACAGAAGGGTTGTGCTGGGAGCTGATTCCAGCCCCTGTAAACCAACGCCATAGACCCTTCTCTTCCGCTTCCCTTCTCCATCCTCCTCTTCCCTCCCCTACTCTCTCCCTTTCTCTCTACACAACCCCTCTCCATGTGTCTCTTTTTATCTGTCTTCTGCCTCTCCCATTCTCTCTTCATCTTTCTTTTTCTCCCTTCTTCTCTTCCATGTTTCTTCATATCTTTCTCCCTCTCCCTCTCCCCCTCCCCTCCCCCTCCCCTCCCCTCCCCCTCCCCTCCCCTCCCCTCCCTCCCCTCCCCTCCCCTCCCCTCCCTCTCTCTTCCCTCTCCCCTCCCCTCCCCTCCCCTCCCCTCTCCCTCCCCTCCCCCTCCCCTCCCCCTCCCCTCCCCTCCCCTCCTCCCCTCCCCCTCCCCCTCCCCCTCCCTGCTTCTCTCCTGCCCTTCCCCCACCTGCTCCCTGCCCCAGAAGGCTGGCCTTGTTTGTGCCAGGAAAGGGCATTTGGCATCATCTGTGAAGTGGCTGCTGGAGGCCATCTGCCAGTTTACTGCCAAATCAGTGTGCACATTGGTGATAGTCACAGCTGACCAAGATGGCTTGAACAGACATTTGGACTTGTAATCTCGGAGACAGATAGATGCACGCCAGCAAGTAGCTACTAGTACTGAGAACATCCCAGTCCCACCTAGAATGAGAACAGGAGGATGGCTCACCCAGGATGCTCTGTGGCCCGCTTCATGTCATCGACACAGTGGCCTCAGGACACAGGGTTTGGCCTCTCTTTTGCAGAAAAGGATACTGAACCCAGAGAAAATAATAATTTGTCTAAGGTCACCCCATTTAAGCTCAGTGATTGGCAAAATCAGTTTTTAAACATATGCATACCTGATCCTCAAATCCATACATCAGCTACCAGCTAAATATTTTCTTCCAGGGGAAGGGATTCTGGCTACATAAATCAGATGCATACATCAACTTTATGGAAATGGGCAGGAGAGAAACACAGAAGGGCCAAAGGAATTAAGGGGGTTGCTTCTTTAGATAGAAAGAGGCCTGGAAACACACTTAGAGAAGCTGAACAGGGAACAATTTAATACCAAATTCCCTTAAGAACAAGCGTTTTACTGGGAAGTAGCAAAAGGAAACAGGAGGGAATATATAGTGATAAAGGGAATATTAATCTAAATCCTTCTGTCTAAGTTTAGTTTTAAAAAAGTTAAAAAGTCATTCAAATATAGAATGAACAAGTGTCAAAGATTTTATATAACTCATCCATGAAGAAACCAGTAAGATAATAAAAATTAGTTTCAAGGGATTTGAGAAATAAAGATTAATATTGTCCATCAGAAAAGGCATTTTCAAATGGAATCTTAGATTGCTGATTACATGCAGAATTGGCTAATGTCCTATAGGGACAGAGTCCTCCTCAGTAAGGACGTTTGTTATCTTTTCTACTGGGTAGAAAGTCTACAAGTTCACGTGCAACTGCACATCAAACAAGAGAATAGCAAAGTCAAACACAAGTTCATTCCCCTAGATTACTATGTAATAATCATCTATTATTATTAGGTGAGCTGTTCAATAATGCCCCAGGATCCCATTGAAAGTTTGTGCTGCCCACTTTTTTGCTTTATTGACAAATTTTAAACACTTTTCCTAACGCTTTGAAATACTGACTTTTCTTCTTCACCTCAGACCACTTTATTGGCAGGTTTCTATTCTCTTTTGCTCTAAAAGCTGGCATAACCAGTTTATGGAGTGAGCTAGTTTGAGCAGGGCCCCAGCAGAAAGCAGCTTTATTCTTTCTTACCTCTCCCATTAGATTTGTTCTGTCAAACAGTACTTCTTGCCTTTAGTTGAAATATGACAAACCCTAAAGTTTTTCCAGGCACACTTGTGGGTAATAAAAAATCCACTCTAATATCAAAACTCCAAACTCCCATCTCATTTAAAGCTTCTTGCTTCTCCCAGCTGGTTTCTACCTCACAATTGAAATCCTACAATGGGTGAGGGGTGGCTTCTATATTTTTTGTTCCACCTCCTCCCATGCTCACTAACCTCTGTTTTGGGCCCCTTTGGGGACAGGCACAGAAGGCAGCAAGAGGAAACGAGGGGCAGAAACCCGTCACTTGCCTGGCATGACGGTAATCTGCCGATGGTACCACTGTGTGTGGCAGACTTCCAAAGCTGACTTTCTCTCTTCTGGAATAACCTGCCTTCCTTGGCCCTTTTTTTCTCCTACTAGAACTGCACTGCCCAGTCTGACAGCCACTGGTGACAGATAGCTATTTAAGTTCATTAATATGAAATCAAATCGAGAGCTCAGTGTCTCCATTGCCCTAGACACATTTCAAGTGTTCATGTGAGACTCTCTTGTTCATTATAAAAGAACAGCTGACTCTACATTGAAGTCTGTTGTGTTACATGCCAATGTGTACAATACTGCACGTAATAAAAATGCCTCGTCACAACAGATTTAAAAACCTCCTTTTTGGGCCAGTGAGCTGCGCCCTCTACAGCTAACACTGTGAACAACGGCTCTCCCTGGAGCTGGGCTGCTGTGAGCAGTCAGAGGTCGGTGTGAGCGCCTGGGCTGCCATGGACTGCTGTGGGCTGCTGTGTGCTGACATGTGCTACCGTGAGCGGCCGGTGGCCATGCTGGCTGGCAGCCGGCGTGAGTGGCCTGCAGCCGTGAATGGCCGGTTGGCAGCGTGAGTGGCCGGCAGCCGGCGTGAGTGGTCGGCAGCCGGCGTGAGTGGTCGGCAGCCGGCGTGAGTGGTCGGCAGTGGTGAGTGGCCGACAGCTGGTGAGAGCTGCTGTGAGTGGCCCACTGGCGACGGGCTGCCTCAGCCAGGAGGAACACAAGGCGCATAATATCAGCATAGGCCAGGGAGCTGTGTGCTAGAACTAGACTGAGAAACAACGGCTTAAAAAACGGGGGGGGGGGGGGAACCTCTTTTTTTCCTTCCAGAATCATAAAAATCCCCCCACCCTCTTTATTTTCACCTCAGAGAGGAAGGAATGAGATGGGAAGAGGCAGCACAGAGCAGATGAACACGATGGGACAGGTGAGGGGGCACGTGGCTAGCATGGCACCTCCCCCATCACAGGAGTTCTTTCGGACAGCAGTGCTCCATACCTGTGTTCTCAGCCTTGTCACTGTTGACCTTTGGGGCCAGCTCAGGAGTGTGGGGGCTGTTCTGGATGGTTAGCAGCCACCTGGTCTCTATCACTAGATACTAGTAGCACCCCTCTCCTCCAGCTGTGACAACCAACATCTTCAGACATCACCAAATGTCCCCTGGGACGCACAATGGCCCCAGTTGAGGATCACTGCCGTAGACCCCTCCTGAGTGAGTCTATTACCCCGTGTGGTGCCTGACTTGGTCTCTTGCCTGAGCCTCGGCCCCTACATCCAACTCTGCTGAACTTACTCCACCTCACCACGCTCCATTCAATCTTGTTCACAAGAATATTTACAGTTTTCACAGTTTGGTGTAGTGGTCAGGATCATGCAGAAACATTTAACATGACTGTCCTTGATTTCTGCCATTCCCTTTTAACTGAGCATGTTTCAGGGAGAACTCTCCATGGGATATGAGGCTAATAGTTGAGAAAAGCAGGGAGGATGGGAAGGAAAAATGAAGAGGACAATAGGAGATGGACAATTTCCTTCCATTCCTGCGTGCCACCTTCTCTCCTGCACTTGGTTTCCCACAGTGGACACTCAAGAACACATGTGTCCCCATTAACCTCCCTGCCCTCATCCAAGAGCAGGAAGATGAGCCAGGAAAAACTTCTCAGTGTCAGAAACATCACATCACAAAACCAGGGATGATGTTCATCTTTGACATGGCGTTTCCAGGATATTTGATTGGAGGAAACACCTGATGGCACAACTTACAATTGTCTGTCACAAGCCAACAGAGGCTGGCAGAGGTGCTGTCCAGGCCTGTTTAACAGTAGGAATCAGATGCTCAATGATTCAGATGGAATACCTTTGCCTTTGGTTTCAAGAACCAGAATACCCACCTCAAAGAGGTATAAGCAACAGTAAATACGCATTATCACACATGATGACGTTCAGATGTGAGGGTTCCACAGAGGGCTGATTCAGTAGGACAATAAGTTCTAAACACCATGCCCACCTCTCAGATTCACTCAATTTCCCTCTTAGGACTTCAGTTTCTGGAAGCTGGGCCTGTCCTGTTGGTGAATTTCAGGTCAGACACATCCACTTACCAAAATGATGGGTATATAACTAAAAGGGGCTGAAATTTCAGACATATGCCATGTCTAGACTACAGAAGGTTAGAGAAAGTCTCTTTTTTGCTCCTTGCCATCTATAATCATGGACCAACTTTCCTCCCCCTCCCCCAACAATCTGGCCTGCCTTGGCAACTTGCCCCAAACCTCTGTATGGAGGTAGGCTTTGTGGACCCTCAGCCCTCATTCATCAAATACAAGCTGGCCATCGACTGATGAAGCTCCACCACACTTGCAAGGGGGTTGGGAGCAAAACAAGAACCGTTCTTCCAACAAACAGTTACCAAGTGTCTGCTCTGAGCAGCTCTGTGCTTGGTACGATGGGCACAGATGATGCAATTGCTGAGATTACAGTCAACCAAGTCTGTCTCACTCGCCAACCGACTCTCCTGTCTGGATGCTCTGGTGAGTAGAAACTTGGTATAGTCCCCTGCCCAAGTGGTCCATCACTTGTTCTTCCTGTGGCCATCTTTTCTCTGCCTTCTCTCAATTCATAACAAATTATGTCTGGGAGAGGGTGAGAAGTGACATTTCTTTGATTTTTCAGTGCATGTTTACAAGCACATTGGAGGTAGTTTATCCCCTTGACGTTCTAGCCGTGGAGTGACCACATGGAACAGGTTGCCTAGTAGGCCGCCTGGCACCTGGCCAGAGCCCCAGGCTGCTGCTGCACAGACTCGCATCCGCAGGCGTCTTCCCCTGTCAGTGTATTTTGGCTGAGGCTGTGGTCGACCCCTTAAGACTTGCCAAGACGTAGTTGCAAAACATGAGGCATGTTGATCTTACCCCTTTGTAAAGGAAATCAATTCAATGCTTGTTGAAGAAACCTCATCTTGTTAAAGAAACTCATCTCATCACCTCTCCATTATTTAAAAAAAAAATGGCGAGAATAAAACAATAGCACTTGGAATTCATTCAACAAAATTAGGGAAGATAATTGGCAGCATTAGTGCACAAGTCGTAACTCTAGCTTACCATGATTTTGATGGAGGACCCACTGACCTGGCCATCCTAACTCAGATAGGAGAGATGCTCAGGTGTGAACAGAGTGTCTCGTACTACTCTAGCTAAATGTATTAACACGTTAATAAAGGGGACAAAGTTTGTCTTATTCCAAGCAGGATGGATACCATGTCTGGCAAGCCATTATTGTGCCTGGGAGGAGGTGGTCATTCCAGATCCTATTGGGTCACCAGGAAGCAACAACTAACTGTGCCCAGAGTGGGTCAGGGAAGGCTTCAGAGAGGATGTTAAGAGTCAGTTGATCCTGAAGGACGAGCAAGAGTTCACCGTGGGCAAGGAAGAAGGGCATTCCAGGCTGAGGGACAAGGCATGAGGGCACCAAAGCTTGATGAGCATGGTAGATCCAGGCCAGGAGCAGTGTGGAGCCACTGGGATCCTGGGCTTCAGGGCAATGAAGGAGGATCACACAGATGGCTGAGAAGGCAGATGGAGGTCCGATTCTGATGGGCCCTGGAATGCCAAACCCTAATTTTAAATGACAAATAGTTGCCAAGAAAGATTCTGGAGAAAGGGAGAGACATAGCCAAGTCTGGGTGGTGTGCTGGTCCTTGAATCTGACCAGGCTGCTCAAGCAAGGTTAGATGGATCACAAGTCTCTCATGTCCCACAGGGAAACTTCCAAGTTCTAAATGCAAGGAGGATTAAAGAAAGAATTAACAGCACTCTGTGTGTACTGTGTCCTGGTGGAGACGGCTCCACGTATTATATCACAGTAATTGTCTACAGGCTGAAGCCAATCTAAATTCCCTGTGTCTAGGAAATCACTGGACTTCCTGGTTTAATTTAAAAAACAAAACAAAACAAAAAAACTAACAGCAAAGATATTAAAATAACACTGCCAACCAAGCTCACATAAAGTCATGCATAAAATCAATAAATTAGAATCTTTTATAAGTTAACATGTCCCTCCTGCCAACTGGGTTAGAGAAGAGTTGGTGAAGAGCTTTGGAACTAGTATGAGGCAAAGAATATAAAATCGGGTGTACTGAAATGCCTGCCCCTGCAAGGATAGTTGTACAAATGCAAATGTCTTCTGGAAAGCAGACAAGCAATTTCAGTTATCCTTTCCATCCTGTGAAATTGCCACATATTTTATGTTTCAGGACTCATCTTATCCCTTAAAAAATGAGAAAAAACTGACAGGTTTCTTGCCTGAAATTGTTTAGGTCAGAGATGGCAGATGGCTTTCGGCACTCATGCAAGTGGATTGGACTATGTGCATGTGTGGGAAAGAATTCCGGGACCAGGCCAGGGTCAGAGGGAAGGAGTTGGGATGGATTAGAGCTGCTGCCGTGGGATTTAATTTAAACTCAGGTCGATCCCTCTGCAAAGCCTGACTCTTAACCATTTCAATACACTTTTTGAATGGAGGCAGGGACAGCTGCTAACTCATTGGGAAAAATACATTTAGAAGAAAAAATAAATAAAATAAATAAAGTTAGGTGTCTTCTCTCATAACACATAACTGCATAAATTATAAAAATGTCTAACCACTATGCTATATACCTGAAACTAATATAAAATAATATTGAATGTCAACTGTAACTGAAAAAAATAATTTTAAGAAGTTTTAAAAATAAAAGAAATAAAGTTCGATGTCTTCTGTCATAGCACCTAACTAAAGTACATGCAACTTTGACATGGTATATTCTAGAATGTAAGGCAGGACTTTGCCTTGTTCCCAAAGCATCCCAGTCACCAGAAAAGAACATGACGTAGAATAAGTACCTTCTACCAGGAGCAAGGAACTCTTATACCCAACTGTTCCTCTGGTATAATTTGCTCCCATTAGCTGAGAACATATTTAAGGGCCACACAACATTTGGTCACTTTTATCCTTTGTTAGCCTTTGATTTGAATTCCAGAAACTGTGTAGAAAAAATTCAATAGAGGATTTCCTGGCTTAAAAAGAAAACAACAGCAACACAAAGAAGTCACATAATCCAGCAAGAATTGGAGTGTGGGTAATCTGCAGAACAGATCCCACCCCCTTTCCTTTGAAAGTATATATAATTGAAACAACTTAGAATAGAAACTAAATGCCTCAGAGGGGCAGTTCACATCAATAGCAGCCAGGAAGTCAGGGTCCCTGAGGTATTTTGCTGGCAGTTGCTATCGTCCCAAACCTGGGGTTGTCAGAAAAAAAGCAGTTTAACCTGTTGGCAATTTTACCTGGCAGAATCTGCAATAAAGCTAAACTTACGGAATCTAACCAATATTCCCAGCACAGACATCCGCGCCTCTAGCTAGGGCACTGGGGTAAGGTACAGTGAGGAAGGGAGGAGGGTGTGGGAGAGAGGCGGGGAGGACTACATCTGCCCTATGTGGGAGGGTGGTCGTTAGGGTTGGGTTTAGCAACCATGGATGACAGTGGGACAGGAGAGAGTTCTACCGTACAGACCTGGTGGCCCTGACCGCTGCCTGCTTCTGAACAAGCACTTGATTCAGTCTGGCCTGCTCACCCAACCCTGCTCTTAGGTACTCCTTCAATGCACAGCCCAACTCCTTCAATGCACAGGACCTTGCCCCAACCCTCTCCTCAGTCATATCAGAGACTAACTTGGAAGGGGACATTGGGCGCCTGCTGTATGAGAGATGATGGGATGTAGTACAAAGAGCAGGGGCTTAGGTAGGAGAGCGACAACCCTCACCTGCATGGGCCAGAGGGCCTGCAGCTCTCCTCGTTAGGCATGGTTGGGAGCCACTGGGAGGGACTTAGATCCCAACTCCTTATTTGCTCCCTCTGGGTGTCAGTTTCCTTCTCTGCAAAATGGAGGTTGTTTTGAGAATTAATAGGCAAGCAATCACCACAAATTATCTGTGATTTTGGACAATTTGTTTGACTTCTGTGCTTCAGTTTCACCATCTGTACAATGGGGATAATGATAATGGCCCTGGCTAGCTCAGAGCTTGTTATGAGATTAAAAACTGAATGTTGCATAAAGGGGCCTCGGAATCATATAGTGCTGTAGCATTATGGGGATTGATCCTTCCACCAAGAATCTCAGGAGGTGAAGCTCATTTCTCTGACCTTGGCTCCACTTACCTGAGGTTTTAGCCTCCATAACCTTTCCCTGTATATCCCCTCGATTCCTATCCTGCAGCTAGGTGGTGCTTGTTCTACACCAACCCTCAGATCCTAATCCATCCTGCCACACATCACTCACATCTGCCCACAGCTGACTTGCCTAATGTGGCAAGGGAGCAGGGAGTGAATGGTTATGTTCCACAAAGGCTTCTCTGATGGTGGGGTATGGGGGTGGAGCCTGGGACCCTGAGCCCTGAGCCCTGGAATAAGCCAACCGAATGAAGGGAGGACACAGGGATCTCCTGGCCATTGAGGGACTGCGTCAGGATGTTTGTCCTCTAATAACTGTGAAGGTGCCTGGCTGGAGGGGCATGAGTCAGAGAGTGACTACAGAGGCAATGAAGATACCTGTCAATTCCATTTATGACGTTGGCTTATCACTGAGGGTGACTTACCGTGTGCAGAAAGACTTTATCACTGAATGTGGGTCAAATTAATGATGACATAATTCTACCGTAGTGCTAAACTCCATGATCACACCGCCTTGTGATGCAGTTACTCAACAGTCATTTACTTATCATTTATAACATTCAAGATGCATATGTAGCCTCCAATGAATTAATAGATCTAGACCAGTGTTTCTCCACTATTTTCATTATCACCCTTCTAAGGAACTTTTTAAGAAATTTTATTCCTAATTACCCACCCCTTCCTTGGTGAAAATTTAGCGAATACAATTTCCTTCATCTTGTTCCATAGGATGACTGTGAGGATTCAATTAGATAACGATTGTAAAGTACTTAGGGCATTGTATGTTCTCAGCAAATTATTAAGCGAAAGTGTATCATGTCTACTCAGTATGTGGGGAAAACTGTGGCTGCGAGGATGGCTTTATTGGGGTCGTGCTTGGCAATGATTGGATGATGAGTCCCCGGTTCTTGGCTTCTAGGCCTGTGTTTCCACTGCCACGTGAGAGTTACGCGATAATTAGTAACTCAGGGATGGTTCCTTCCAAATAAGAAAGAAGGAGGCTTTTTGTTTAGGGTGAAAGTAAACAGCATCTCCTTTTTAAATCAATAAGGATGGAACTTTTCTAATGTCAGCTATGCTCACTTCCCCCTGTGAGTGAACAAGAAAGTCAGTCTAGATAGTGAGCATTATCCGAGTTTTGCAGGCTTCTATGCAAACTGTGCCTCTCTAGGCTCAGACCAATGAATGCACAGGACTTAGGTGCCACGTTTGTTTTGAAAGACCTTCTGGTTTCCGCTCGATTTTTTTTTTTATATAAATATATCTTACCTACCCACTGATAAACTGATGGCCCAGTTTCAACCTTCTCAATAGCAATTTCTCTTCAGAATCTTTTTATCCAGGCTACTATCAAATCAAAGGGGCTTGCTTCTAATCTTGATAAAGAATTTACCACAGAGCACTCTCTCCTTCTCTGGCCCTACCTCCTCCTCCTCCTCCATCCTAGCAAGTGCTTTCATTTATTGCCAAATATTTGGAAATTAAAAACACATCAAAAGAATCCATCATCCAAAGAAAAAAATCATAAGTGAAACTAGAAAATAACTTCTTATTGGATACATCAAAACGTCTGGAATGTTGCTAATATAACGTGTAGAGGGAATTTTATAGCGTTTAAAGCCTGTATCAGAAAAGAAGACTGATTTAAAAAATCGTGATCATTAAGAATAAGAAAAGCAAGTTAAACAAAAAGTTAAGTAGGAAGAAAAACAGAATTGGGAAAAAATAGCAGAAATTAATGAAATAGAAAATAAATAGAGAAAATTAACAAAACCAAAGTTTATTCTTTGAAAAGATTAATGAAATTGATAAGGCCCTAGGAAAACCAATCAAGAAGAGAAAACACAAATGATCAATATCAGAAATGAAAGTGAATATCACTACTGATTCTATAGACATTAAAATGATAATAAGATGATATAATGAACATCTGTATGCCAATAAAGTACATATCTTAGATATCATAAAAATTTCTCTTAATAGAGACAATTTTTAAAAAGTGTCTTAGGAAGAGAATGCATACCTAAATACCCTATATATATATTTGAGTAATTTAATTTATAATCAAAAGTCTGCCTTGAAAGAATACTTTAAGGTCAGATGGTTTCACTGGTGAATTATGTCAAATGTTAAGAAATAGATAATACCTATCCTATACCATCTCTTTTAGAAAATTGGAAGGGAATGCATTCTATCATGTTTTATGAACTTGAAATAACCATGACATAAACCTAAAACACAGACAAAGACACTACAAGAAAAGGAAACTACAGACTAATATCCCTCATGAACATAGATGCAAACATCCACAATAAAACATTAACAAATTGAATCTGGCAATGTATAAAAAATATAATACATTGTGACTATGTGGGACTCACCTGAGAATACAAAATTGTTACAACACTTGGAAATAAATCCATGTAATTGACCACTTCAATAGGATGAAAAAGAAAGGACATCTTTCAAAACTCTGTAGCCAACCTCATACTTAATAGTGAACTATTGAATTTTTTCTCCTAAGACAAGAAACAAGGTAAGGCTGTCAGCTCCTACATCTATTCAGTATTGTACTGGGGGTCCTCATGATGCAATAAGAGAAGAAAAAGAAATAAAAGACTGCAAAAAAAGAAGTAAAATTATATTTTTTGGAGATGACAGAATTGTGTCTAAGTCAATATACAAAAATAAATTGCATTTCTATGTTCTAGCAATGAATATTGAGAAAACAATTTTAAAATACCATTTATAATACCATAAAAAACATAAAATAAGGATAAATTCAACAAAATATGTACAAGACTTCTATGTAGCAAACTATAAAACATTTCTGAGATAAGTTTAAAAGATCTAAATAAGTGGGAAGATACATATGATATTCACCAACTGCTCAGGTGTCCATTTTCCCTAAAATGATTTATACATTCAACACAATCCCAGTCACCTTCTTCCATCTAGAAATTGACAAGTAGACTTTAAAATGTATATAAAAATCCAAAGGACCTAGAACAGCCAAGACAATTTTGAAAAACATGAACCAAGTTGAAGGACTTATATGTCCTGATTTTAAGATTTACTATAAAGTTACAATAATCAATACAGTATTATATTGGCAGGAGGATAGACATATAAATCCAGAAATATACCCTTACATCTATGGTCAATTAATTTTTGATAAAGATGCTGAGGTAAGTCAACGGGAAATTACCTCAGCACCTTTATCAAATTCAAGTGTTGCTGGAAGAACTAGGTATTCTTATATTAAAAATTGAACTACAATCTCGTTCTCACCAGACAAAAAGCTAACTTGATTTGGATTATAAGCCTAAAAGTAAAATATAGAACTATAAAATAACTAGAATAAAAACATTAGATAAAATCTTTGTAATTTGGTAGTAGGTGAAAACCTCATACACAAGACATAAAAGCACTAACAAAAAAATGGATAAATTTGACTTTATCAAAAGTTAAAATCTGCTTTTTGAAACACACTGTTAAGAATATGAAAAGTCAAACCACAGAATGGAGAAAATATTGAAAATACATGTATCTGAGAAAAGACTTGTATACAGAGTGTATAAAGAACTCTTGCAACTCAATAAGACAACTAATTTTTAAAACTGATAAAAGATTGTGCAGACACTGTACAAAAGGAAAAAAACAGCCAATATGAACAAGAAAAACTGCTCAACAAAACTAGTCATCCAGGAAGTGAAAATTAAAACCACAATGAGATATCACTTCACTTCTCTTACAGGATGGCTAAAATGAAAAAAGACGGACAAAATCAACTGTTGGTGGGATGTGGAACAGATGAAACTCCCACTGGAGAAAACCTAGACTCCAGGGCGAGTTTGAATGTGTTGGAAGGTGTTCTAGAGGCACAGAAATAAGCTGGCTCTGAAAGATGAGGCTTTGCATCTATTACTTAATTTTGCCCTCACAACAAGAGGTAAATGACATTATTATCCACCGCCCCCCCCCACCCTTTTTTGAAATCAGATCAAGAAACTAATGACAAAAAGCTTAAGCAATTGCCAGCTAGTGAGTGGCAGAACTGCAAAGTGATCACAGTCCTTTGCTCCAAACTTTGCACTATTAACATCGATGCTAAAACCCTCAAGTTAGGTTTTATTTTCCTAAAATTCATGTTGCATGGTAGGCAGCATACTAGCTAGTGGAGTGTTGGTATTTGATTGTCAGGCTGCAATTTTGGGGTTAGAGTTCCATTCTGACAAAGTGTGACTCTACTTAAGAAGCAACTATTTTAATATACCCTTTTTTGGGGCCTAATATAAGTTAGGCCCTGTCCTAGAAGCTAGGGACAGCGTATTTACATTTTATGTAAAGTAGACAGATAATGTAAACAATCATTAAAAGTGAGTCAGAATGTGACAAAAGATGGGTCCGGTCAACACTATCCATCAGTGGTTCTCACACTTGAATGTGCATTGCAGTTACCCAAAGAAGAATTCTAAAACAGAGACCGCTGGGCCCCACCCCAGAGCTTCTGATCTGTGGGTCTGGGGTGAAGCCTGAGAATTTGCGTTTCTAACAAATTCCCAGGTGAAGTGCTGCTGCTGGGCTGAGGACCTCATTATGAGAACCACTGGTATAGATGAATAATTCTCTCCCCTGGTTGTATACTAGAATCATTCAGGGAGCTTAGAAAAATAAACTGGTGCTTTGGCCCCAGCCTACACTTACGGAGTCAGTCTCTGAGGGTAGTGTTTGATCATTGGTAGTTTTCTTAAAGTTCCTCAGGTGATTCTAAAGTGAATCCAGGGTGGAGAACCACTGGGACAGAGGCCACTTTGGTGAACAACCATCTGGATTTACTTAGTACTGTGGGGTTTACTGGGATGCAGAACTTTCAGTGCTAAAACTGGGGGAGCCCCAGGCAAACAGAGTTAAAGCGAAATTCTGAATGCTACAAAGGGAATGTCTAGGCCAGTGGTCCTCAACCTTGATGATACGGAGATCACCTGGGAGTTTTAAAGATTAATAATAACTGGGTCCCACTCCTGGAGATTTGAATTGAATTGAATTGTTCTGCGTACAGCTTGGGCATCTGGGCTTTTCAAAGCTGCTCAGGTAATTCTAATGTGCAGCCAAGACTGAGAGCCACTGGGTCAGGTGAAGAAAAGACAATGTTGGATTTAGCAATTAAGACTTCATTGGTGACCTCTAAAAGAGCCGTTTCAGAAAAGTGTTTTAAATCATAGCCATGTTTCAGGGCCAAGGGTGTATACGTGTCGGAGTGTGGGAAGGAAGAGGAGTCAGTAAGCATAAGACTCTTCTGATGATCAAACAGAAGAAATGAGCTTGATTGGGAAGAATTTAGCCCTTCTACTGAGGGTGATATAAAAATGTCCACCCACATAACTTCAGTTAAATCTACCAGCACTTGAAGGGCTCTTGTTGTGACTTGCACACAGGACCCAGAGCACAGTGTGCGGGGGCTGTGCAGCATGAGAGGGCTGACTTGTTTGAATCCATTCTCCTTTGCACTCACCGGGCAGCAGCGTACTTTGAGGAACTGACTGTAGCTCTAAGTAGAGACAGGACTTTGAATAAATCAGCTAATTGGCAAACTCATTTCCTTTTTTCAGTTTTGGGTTCTGGAATCTAGACCTCAGCAGTTCACAAAAGGCATTTCCACTGCAGTGGTGTGGGGGCAGAGCCCCAGAAAGTAGTTTACAGGCTCTCGGCCTCACATGGAGGGGTGCTGGCTCGGGTAGTAGATGGCCATCAGCTGGGGCTGGTTGGCCGTCAGCTGTAGCCATTGAGCCATTAGCCACTAATATAACTGCTGCGGCTACGAAGGAGAGTGGAGGAGAGTGGAGGAGAGTGGAGGAGAGTGGAGGAGAGTGAAGGAGAGTGAAAGAGAGTCGTCGGTGGGTTGCAGACAAAACGGACAGCAGGTCGCACGTCCAGTGAACCCAGCCTCCAGTGAGACCGTAGTGGTATGACTCCCCTACCTATGGCTCCGTGGGTGTTCCTTTTTGGCCTCACCATGTCCTGCGTTCTTGTATGGGGAGCAGGAGCAGAGACCCCGCAGGCCTCCCTGCACGACAAGTGGATACTGGTCAAAAGTAGGAAAATGACTTCTGAAGAGAAGACTCTGGTTCTATGATTGGAAGAAAGATGCTCCCCAAGATGTTCACTGAGTGTGAGCCACCGTGTAGCTGGGATTCAACACCCGTAAAGGGTCAAAACAGCCTTAGCATAGGGCTCACACTGAGGGCAATAGAAGCGAAACACGGAGGAACTTCGTTCTTAGTGACGTCATTGACCCCGACTGCTGCCGGTCTGCCCCTGCAGATTTCAGTTTGTGTGAGCTAAGGAATAGTTTTTGCATTGGCTTTTCTATTATTTGCAGCTGAAGACATCTAATTGACACATGGGATCAGCAGGGATAGTAAGAGGCATGTGCTGGGAAAAACGTCCCAATTACAGAGGTAGCTCTGTGAAGGCAACCAGCCATTCCAAGTCACAGTGCCCAAGATAGAGCCTCTCAAGGGTGATTCAGGAAAGTCCTTGGTGCCAAAAAGGCCAATCTTGTGGAACAGGACACAGCAGCAGGAAATCCAAGCTGTGGCGAAATATTCAGGAGCCAAGTAGGCTGCAGTTGTGTTCTGCATGCCCTAGACCCACACAGCAGGCACAACCACAAGGTGACACAATCCAGTCCTCTGGCGGGGGTGGCAGGTAGGGTGGGAGATATTCGCAAGAGTTAGTAATTAAATGATGATATCTACTACCATTTATTAAGGGCTTACCATATGTCAGATGCTGTGCTGAGGGCTTTACATATATTATATCACCCTAAATGCTCTTAAAAATTCCTTAGACTTAGGTAATGATTGCCCCTGCTTTCAGATGGAGAAGAGGTTTGCATTTTAGTGGAGTTGATTCAATATTCAAAAATGAATTCCTATCATTCATCATATCAACAGACTTCAGAATATGACCATCTCAATAAATGTGGAGAAAGCATCTGACAAAATTCAATCAGCATTCATGTACAACTGACACATAATAAATTGCACATATTTAAGTGTATAATTTATTCAGTTTTGACATATGTCTATATTTATGAAATCATCACCATAACCAAGATAGTGAACATATCCACCAAAAATTTGAGGGGTGATGATATATTTACCCCTATTTTGGATAAATATTGGTAAATATGTTTACATATTTTATAAAAATTTACAACAAAATTTTTGTTTTGTCTTATTATTTTTAAAAGTGTATGGCTCAGCGTTTTGTACTAGTCACAAGGTTATATAATCATCACTGCTATCTAATTTGAGAACATCTCCTCAGCTCTAAGTCACATACTCACTCCCCACTTCTTCCTCCCCAGCCTCTGGAAATCACTAATCTACTTTCTATCTCTACAGATTTGCCTATTCTAGATAGTTAATATAAATTGAATCATATAATATGTAGCCTTTCGTGTCTGGCTTCTTTTACTTAGCAAAGTGTTTTCAAGGTTCATCTATGTCATAGCATGTGTCAATACTTCATTCATTTTTATTGCTAAATTTTATTCCATTGCATAGACATATCACATTTTGGTTATTTTTTAATCAGTTGGTGGACATTTGGGTTGTTTCCACATTTTAGCTATTATCAATAATGCTACTATGAACGTAGAATAACTCCAGCTAGAACTTGTAGTATAGTGTTGAATAACAATGATGAAAATAGGCATCCTTGTCTTTTTTCTGATATTAGAGAGAAATCTTTCAGTCTTTCACCATCACATAAGAAACGATGGTGGCTCAAACTGCAGTAGTAGCAGTAGAGGTGGTGAAAAGTGGTCATATTCTGGATATATTTTGATATGGAATGTAAGGGACTGGATGTGATGTGTGAGAAAAAAAGATTGGTGTCCAGATTGACACCAAGACTTTGACCTGAGAGACTGGAGTGAGGGATTATGCATTACTGAGATCTTCATCTGCAGTGGAGCAAGTTTAGGTGAGGAAGGGAAGCAGTCTAAAAAAATCATACTTAATTTTGATAAGTAGGCCATCTTTGGAAGACACTGACACTGCTAATTACCAGCCCAATATTAATTCTCTGTTTCTTCTTTTCAAACAGACATGGATTCTGATCAGTGTGTCTAGATGCCTAACCAAATACATGTATACCTACCATTAGGTCCACGAACTCATCCTAGAAAAAGTGCTACATACCTCATTGCTGAATATCACTAAGGTCACCTTCAAAGTACTCCCATTGGGAAGCTATGCACCGATGCCAGTGCCCAGTTCACCCTTCAAAGCAATTTTGGAACTCTTTTTCTGGAATGGCCATCAGAGCTGTTGTCGTATTACCCTTGATGTCCTGAATGTCATCAAAATGTCTTCCTTTCAATATGTCCTTTATCTTTGTGTAAAGAAAGAAGTCATTGGGGGCCAGATCAGGTGAGTAGGGAGGGTGTTCCAATCCAGTTATTTGTTTACTGACTAAAAACTCCCTCACAGACAGTGCCATGTGGACTGATGCATTGTCGTGACAGAAGAGCCATGAACTGTCGGCAAAAAGTTCAGGTTGTTTTTGTCTAACTTTTTCATGCAGCCTTTTCAGCACTTTCAAATAGTGAACTTGGTTAACTGTTTGTCCAGTTGATACAAATTCATAATGAATAATTCCTCTGATATCAAAAAAGGTTAGCAGAATCATTGCAACAAGTTCGGGAACCTAATTGTCAGACCTCTTACATAGATACATAACATCCCCTTTCTTGTCCAGCCTCTCTTGCTGCTAGTATTCGGAATTCTGGCCAGTTGGAATGGGGATTCTGCAACATTCTTGCTTTCCTGACATAGATGCTACTCCATATTCCTTGCCATTTACTTAGTCTATTTCCTGCCTAGAATCTGGACATGTGGCTAGAGGTGAAGCAGCCATGAGGCAACCATGAGAATTGAAAGCCACATAAAAAGGATGACACAGAAAAAAGATGGAAAGAACTGAGGATATTTAGGGCAGCATGAAGCATTCATCAGACCTGGACTACTATCTTTGGTGTTACTGTTAATTGTTAGAAATAAATGCCTATTTGGCTAAGGTACTGCTGTTGGGTTTCTATTACAAGAAGCCAAACACAATCTATGTTAACACAATGGCTTCATTGTGTTAAGTAATGATAAGCTGAGCACTATACACCAACTATCTTTATTTAGATAGGTATCATCTATAAATTTATACTTTTTGCGTACTAAATTCACATATTATCATCCATCCCTCAAAAGTCCACTGTGTCCACAAAGACATAATGAGAAGCTTTGTCTTCTAGAACTCCAAATATACTATGACCACGTCACTCTCCTGACCTATAATTTGAGTAGTGTTGTCCAAAAAGGGTCAGTAGTTTGTCTGGCCTTCTTTGTCCTTGGGTGAATCTGTGTGGGCTGCCCATGGTCTCCTCTTCTAAGACTTCAGAGACCACTTATTTGATTGTCTGTGCCAGCATTTTCCCTAGGATCCACATCAAGCCCCTGGTCTACAATCTGGAGCATCTGCATTCTTCCTATTATTCAAAATAAGCACCACATCTGTCTCCCTTCAATCTCTGGCTCCTCTCCCATTTTCCACAGCTTCTCAAAGATCATCTCACTGAGCTGGAATGTAGTTCAGCCTGGCCAGGCATTTCAATTATGTAAAGCAGCTGGCCACTCTTTTACACTCTCTTCAGCTATCTTGGCCATTGGCTCCCTCAAACAGTGCTCTTTCTACCTTCACTCTCAAAATGGCCCAGCTGATTTTTGTGTTGTCAACATCACACCATCTACCACTCATATTACTGTTCTTATTCTAAACATAACACAGATGCTTTCTTCTTGTCTTAGCAGGTGGTGGCATATTCTAGGATTTGACCTGTTTACCCTGTCTTTACAGATCACGGCTCTTTTCATATTCATCGTTGGAATAGGTGCTTCCTCCATTTTTTTTGGTTCATTTTCTTTAATAATCCTTTTATTCTGGAATAATTTTAAGTTACGGAGAAGTTGCAACCATAGTACATTGAGTTTTCATATACCCCCTCCACCAGTTTCCCCTAAAGTTAACATCAAATGTAACCATGACACATTTATTAAAACTAAGAAATTAACATTGGTACGCAACTGTTAACTGAGCTAGACTTTATTCAGATTTCATCAGCTTTCTCGCTAATGTCCGGTTTCTGTTCCGAGATCCAGTCTAGGATCCCACGCTTCATTTAGTCTCTGTCCATTTTTTATCTCAGTTATCAAAGTCCCTTTAACAACATAAAGATTATTTGATTTGGACTGGAAGGATGACTCTGTCTTCCTCTTAACTCATTTTATTTAATTTGCCAGTCAATAGCCTTTTTTCTTGAAATGTCTTCCCTTCAAGGAGCTTATGCCATTGAATGAGACCCAGAAATCAATGTGTTTAGCTCCTAGAGCACCTGCCTTCTCATGACGGACGAGTGGCAAAATGATCAGCTGATCTCCAGGTTCTTTTCAGCTCTGTTTCACCAACTGTTCCTTCCTGTTGGCCCAAAGTAGGTCTCTAGTCGGCATTCCCCTTAGCAATTCCTCCTAGTCTTCTGATAAATTGTGCTAAGATTACTTGCTTTAAGTGGAAACTCTAAAAGGTGTGGGGATGCTTGGCTCACAACCCACTGTAACTGAGGGAGGGCTTCCCTCAGAGCTGGGAGGAGAAGGTGTCTGTTCTAAGGGGGTCTGTGATGGTGAGGCAGCTACTTCAGGCACAGCATGTGCCTGCCTGGGCTGCAGGCTGACTGTCACTGAAAGAAAAATCTTTAGGCTCTCTAAGTTAACAAACATTTAACTAGGTTAAAAAGTAAACAAAATGGTGATGAGCTTGGCTGGAAGTCTGATCCTGTCAGAGACTTGCTGGGGCCTCCCACCTGGACAAGTGACAAGTCTGTAATTGGATGGGACAGTCTGCCTGCATCATGGTTTTAACAGAAGCATAACTCTAAGAAGTTAGTGTAAAATAGATACCACTATAGCTGTTAGATAACTTTAATATTATTTAGAGATTTCCTGGTCATTTCATATGACATTTCTTTTTAATTAATGTTATCAATGTATAAATAGTTGAACATTTAAGTATTCTTCTTTATTTAATGCTATCACTATACATCGGGTCAACTGAAATTCTAAACTGGCCAGAACTCATCTCAAAAATACAGATAGTCTTGAATTAAACTTATCTGAATTGAATTTCCAGCACCTGCAACAAAATCTAAGATTCTTGGTTGTCCTGGTTAAGAGCTACCACAGAACCCTAATGATAAATTTATTTTTAAGTGACATGACTGTCACTTGGTGACTGGAAGAGGCCACAGTCACAATATCAGAAAACAAAGGCTAAATAGTGGATAACATGCCAACTAAATAAGACATGTATGCTGCATACTCATACTATTAAAATTCTACATATTTTTTAGTTCAATTAAATTAGTCTATAGCCATCAACAGTTGGTTCCAGAGACACATTTGTTTGAAAATAAAAGATTCTGATGTAAAGATGACAGAAAAATTTCAGGATCTTGCCCTCTAAACCTATGTGGATTTGCATTTGTTTTGAAAAATGGCAACCAGAACATGTGTGAATTGAGTGAGGTTGGAGAAAGCAGTGAAGAGAAGAATCTGCCCTACGAGACCAAGCAATCGAATAAAGGAGATGGATGGCTCCTGGCACCGGGGAACACCACTAGGGATTAGTCACAAGTCTCAAGGCGTGACTAATATCTTTGTAAATGGTGAGACAGCCCTCTCCTTTAGCAGTGCCCCTGGAAAATTACCATCCATTAAGTGAAAAATATTTTTCCTAGAGGCAGACATTTTGAATAGCTGGTACCTCCAAGGAACATTCAATTATATGTGATGTCAGCCTCTAAGAACTTCACTCCCAGAATTTAAGCACTAATCTTAGAGAATAAGTTGGAGAAGTCATACAGTAAGAATGAAAATAATAATAATAGGCATAATGTTAATTTTGTAGCTACCATGTCAAAATACATACTGTTATTCATTTGAAGCCTGAAAATATTTATTGGGATATTAAATTGTTGCTGACATGGCTTTTTATACAGTATTAAGAAATTCCCCACTCCCCTTAGTAAGGGGGGTGGGGGGTGGGAGATGAGGGTAAGGGGGATCAAATATATGGTGATGGAAGGAGAACTGACTCTGGGTGGTGAACACACAATGGGATTTATAGATGATGTAATACAGAATTGTACACCTGAAATCTATGTAATTTTACTAACAATTGTCACCCCAATAAATTAAAAAAAGGAAGTCCCACAAAGGAAGAGACATTGGCTAGGACTTCACATACTCATTTGGAATGTGGTTCAAAAATTACAACAACACTAACAACAGATTACTTTAATTTTCATAGAAAGATTGATATGGGAATTTGTCTGTAGTAAGGTGAATGTGATGACTACATAATCAGTTTGACAGGTGAAAATTCAAAATCAACAATTGAGAAATATTTACATTCAAGTATTCATAATGGCTTTCTATCCTAATTATGCAGATGTTGTTCATTACTATTAATAAAATTATGGTATTTAACATTTATTAAACACTTATGTGCTAGGTGCTGGGCTAAACACTTTACATGTATTACTTATTTTATTCTAATAACAGCCCTATGACCTTGAGCTTACTATCCCCATTTTACAGATTGGGAAACTAAAGCTTGAGGAGTTAACTCACCCAAGATCATATGAAAATAGGTCTGAGGCAAGATCCAACAAATGAGTGAGGTGGGTGCTCTAATTACAACAAATGCCAAGTCATGTGTGTTAACTGTTTAAAAGCAAAGGCATACCTACAAAGACAAGCCTATACTATAAACTTTGGCCTATAAAAGGCTTTTACATATATTATATTGTTTAATCAAATAGGCCTGTAAATTATATATTTGTATTCAGTGAATTTCTTTCGGTTTCAACAAAAATCAATTATAGCCAGCTTATGCTTAAAAAGGAAAATTTGGAAAGAATATTGGTGCTATTCATAGAATCTAAGACAAGAACTGAAAACTCAAGCCTTGGGAAAAGCAAGGACTACTCCCTGCACCCCAACAATGGGAGGTCATAAAAACATTCCTCAACATAAACTTGTCCAATAATCCTCAATTTCTGAGACACCACGTAGTTTCAAATTCCCAAGAGATACTATATGATTGACTAAGTCTGTACCACGAGGTGGCTCACATATGTCAGTCATGGCCAGAGGGGCAGGACTGTGTAGCACAGAGGGGACAACTGGGGCCACCTCCAGGATCAGCACCTTCCAGAACAGAGACAATCCATGTGTGCTGTGCAATATCTTGTTTTTTTCTTTTCCATAAAAAAGGGACATCCTATCCCAGAGGCAAAATCAAGCTTCTACTTCACAGACCCTGCTTGCAACTTTTGAATGTTTTCTCCTCCCCATGTCTTCATTGGTCTGGGTTTTAATGAATTCTTCAGCACTAAGTGCTAAGCTTTACAAATAAAGAAATTAAAGCTCAGGAAGGCTAAAAGTTTGTCCAAGGACATTCACCTCATTAGCCCAGAGATGGGACTCTTCTCCATGTCTTATGACCACAACCCCTTCTGCTTGCACTACAGGATCAAACACTGTTCAGACACTAATATTCTGTGCAACAGGTGACCCACTCTAGGGCAAGTAGCATTGGAACAAAGAATAAAGAACAAAGCTTTAAGCATTAAGCCATAGAAAGAGTCACCAATGAGAGCACTTCCTGACAAAATGCCTGGCACTGAGCAAATGCCCAGTAAATATTTGTATAATAATGCATGACTTCGTGGAGTGATTGAAGGAATATATTAAGGGAGCAACATGGAAGAGGTGGAGGGATAGGAGACTTTCTTTGTGTGTGAGTGCCTTCCTTCTCCACTTTGACTTTTCGGTTGAGACTTAGAAAGACTGGACATGATACTTCCGTGTCATAGTCACCATTGGTGTGAAACCAAAGACTTTGTCCAGATTGTCTTGGCATAGAATTAACCCCTGGTCGTTTGCAGAATGTACAAGCATTGACGAGACTCTATAAGAGTATCCAGAGAAAAGATTTATTGAAAGTCGAAAAGAGAGAGAGAGAGTTCTGTTTGAAACTGGCAGAAGTTTTTTTTTTTTAATTATTATTATTATTATTTTTAAAGATTTTATTGAGGATGGGGAACAGGACTTTATTGGGGGAACAGTGTGTACTTCCAGGACTTTTTTCCAAGTCAAGTTGTTGTCCTTTCAATCTTAGTTGTGGAGGGTGTCATTCAGCTTCAAGTTGTTGTCCTTTCAGTCTTAGTTGTGGAGGGTGCAGCTCAGCTCCAGGTCCAGTTGCCATTGCTAGTTGCAGGGGCTGCAGCCCACCATCCCTTGTGGGAGTCGAACCGGCAACCTTGTGGTTGAGAGCCCGTGCTCCAATCAACTGAGGCATCCGGGAGGCAGCTCATCTCAAGGTGCCGTGTTCAATCTTAGTTGCAGGGGGCACAGCCCACCATCCCTTGCGGGACTCGAGGAATTGAACTGGCAACCTTGTGGTTGAGAGCCCACTGGCCCATGTGGGAATCGAACCAGCAGCCTTCGGAGTTAGGAGCATGGAGCTCTAACTGCCTGAGCCACCGGGCTGGCCCAGAATTGGCAGAAGTTTTGCCAGGGCAGTCTGAGAGGGAGAGCTGCAGAGACAGGGGTAAGAGAGAGATACTCGCAGAAGTTTGCCAGAGCAGTCTGATGGAGACTGCTACAGAGACAGAGGGGTGAGAGAAACATACTGGCAAATGGAGTTGTGCCAGGGTAGAGTCCAATGGGGGACAGCTGCACCGATGAGAAGGACTGGTGGGATTTTGCATTTTTCCATGCAGGAGATAGGGTGCTTGTCAGCTTGCAAGGGGGCTGCCATTAAAATTGTCTTCTCCTGGGAGCTGTCCTGTTCCCATCTATGATGGATGTCAGTTTGCAGGGGGTTGCTGTTGTGATTGGGAACTGTTCTGTTCTGTTCTCATCTATGATGGATAGAAGGTGCTTGTCAGTTTGCAGATGCAGTGCTACCCAAGGGAGTCAGAGCCAAACAGTTAATGTTTAAGCTCATTCCTGTCAGCTCACAAGCCTGTTCCTGTTAACTCTTTGCCTGTCCCATCCTGTCAGCTCACAAGCCCGCTCCCATTAACTCTTTACTTGTCTCATCACAGATCACAGGCACTTTTTAAAAAGGATTTTCTCTCTAAGCCACCTGAAACCTTCCTGTGACCAGTGATCCATTTACTATGAACCTTAAGCTTTAAGCCCCTCACTCACACTGGCCCCCTCTCAAGGCCCTGGGAAGGGTTCTAGCAGGGTTTTATGAACTCATTTGTCTCTGTAAAATTTTTCCAATGTGGCATTTTATTTGATTAATTTTTTCAAAAACATATTATCTTTATTAGATATTTAAGATTTAAAAATTATAAAGTCAACCTAAGAACAAAACATATAATATAAATAAGATGTTTAATATCTGTCAGACACGGCAGTAAAAAAACAAAAACAAAAGAAATTAAGAGAAAAGTTGTATGTTTAACTTTTCCAAGTATGTTATTTTAACTGCAATCAATTAAGACTGCTGTCTCTTTCCATCCCATTTTCTGCTTCACACATTTCCCCTCTTGTGTGATAGTGTGGAATGCTGTGCTCATTGCTAGGATTCTCTGAAGGGAAGTTAGTTTGGCAATACATTTAGTTTGGACTTCCTATAATATATGAACAAGGTTGGCAGTTACTTCCATGTATGGTAAGCTATTGCTAGCCACCCAAATGTGGTAATAGCTTCCAGAAGGCTCTAACTACCCACTGCACCAACGCACCTGCATCATGACATGAAGGTGCAGGGCCAGGGACTCTAACTCAGGACAAATGTGACCTGTGTGTGGCACCCAGCACTAGGAGTAGGTGGGAATGAGGGAAAAACAGGTTGGAAATGTTTACGACCAGAAGCAGTCTGTGGAAAACTTGTCCAGTTATTAGACTTGTAAAACTGTAAGCAGAGGATTTGGTTCTAGTCAATGGCTACCCAAACTGGAAATTCTCTCCTGTCAGGAATATACTTGATAATCCAGCAATACAATAATAAACATACTGACATTTTTTTTCTTTCTTGTTGAAAATTGTGGTATATTAGTTATCTAGGACTGCCAAAACAAATATCACAGACCGGGTTGCTTTAACACAGAAATTAATTTTTCTCACAGTTCTGGATGCGAAAAGCCCAAGATCAAGTTGTCAGCATGGTTGGTTTCTCCTGAGGCCTCATTCCTTGGCTTGTCTTCACATGGTTTTTCCTCTCTGTGTGTGTCTCTGTTCAAATTTCCTCTTCTTATATGCAGATCAGTCATATTGGATTAGGGTTCCATTTTAACAGCCTCATTTTAACTTAAATACCTCTTCAAAGACCTTATCTTGGGGGTTGACTTCAACATATGAATTTTGGGGGAACACAATTCAGACCAAAACATATGAGAAATAGAATGTGTCAGAAATCTCGTGTAGCAGAACTTCTTAGAAAATCTGTGTGTGAAATAACATGTTGTATACATCCTAACCATCAATAATAATAAAAAAAGCCAAATTTTGGTCAACAATGCTAGAAAGAAGAATGACTTATCTTTCTAAACTCTCCATGGAAAATATGACAAAATTGTTGGCATATGAAAAAAACAATCAAGTAGAATACAACAAATACTGCAAGACAAAAACTGTAGAGATATGTCAGGCAATTTTTAAATAAAAACAATGTGTTACTTATTTGGAGTTTTTTATATTTGTGGTATTAAACAGCCTTTTAAAATGTGCAATTTTTAAAATTTCTTTTCTAATTCTAAAAAATATGCAATTTTATAACTAAATTGGTATTTATAATATTGCATTATTTTACTCAGAGGAGGCCCCCAAATTGTATAACTTTCAGGCCCCACCAAACTTGGATCCACCTATCTGTCACACAACTCAGTCAATTACCACATGTATTACCCTTGGAAAGAATGGTCATTTAGACCTGTTACACACCCGCTCAGAAGTTTCATCTGCATTGTAAACTTCGTAAGAGATTTCTAAAACATCATCTAAGTCAACCCTCCATTCTTTTTAAGAATCATTAACTGTGGCCCAAAGAGTAAGAAAGAAGTGACTGGAAGCCTATGAAATGTTTCTGCTAAAACATCCAAAGAGGAGCTTCTTTGAATAAGTTGATCTGGTTTAAGGGAGCAAACCAAGTCAGCTGGCAAGAGCTCTCAAACTGCTTCCTGGATATGGGTTTCTGAGAGAAGACCTTTCTCTATTAGCTGCTTTGCAGCCACAGTTTTCTCCCAGGTAGAAGCTATATGGTCAAGAAATGAACAAAAGCATTTAAACAGAGAGTGTGACAACAACATGGTGGTTGAGTCTCAACTCAAACACCCATAGGCAGCTGGAGGGCACATGAACCCTGAACAGGTGGCAGAGTTCTCGGGGCTCAGGGGGCACTATGGGCAGTGCCCACTGCTTGGAGGGATGGCTTGGGTACTGAAGTCCATTTGATAAAAAAAAATTCACAATGGGAGACGTCATCAAAATGGCGGTGTGAGGTGAGCCCCTGGAAATCTCCCCTGGAATTTACAACAAATTGAACAACTATAACTTCACAGAAGACTCCCTGCACAGCAGACAGGCAAGATGAAGAGGCCCACTACTGAATTCACCTAAAGTGGGCAATTGCGCAAGCCGAGGAGGCGGGAAGGGAGAAGTACGGAGACGGAGCCGCGCAGGCGCAGGACGCAGACCTTGCTCAGTGCTCCGAGCTCCCTGCTTCCCGGAACTACCGCAGCTGCAGGAGAGGGAAGAGCTCGGACTGCTAGGGCTCCGCTTATGGCCCACAGGGCTGAGGGGACAGCATATAACACGGCTGAACCCAATGCTCACGGCAGCGACCTCGGAGCAAAGACTGAGGGAAGAAGGCTGAAAACGGTGGTTTAAGCCGGCACTGACGAGCAGAGAATGGAAGCCTTAGGCACTGAGACTAGCTGCCCCCTCCCAACCCTCTCAGAGCTCACCCAGCCCCCACCTGCCCAGTGCTAGAAGCGGAACAGTAGCAGTGTCAGATCAAAAGAGCAGAATATTTGCAGTTCTGAGAACTGTGGTCCACAGACACACATTTGCAGCCCAACTAGTTCCGGCAAAGGGGAGGGAGCTGTGGAAGCAGGACTGGCTGTGGAGCTGGTCGCTGCCATTGCTCTGGGCCACTTCTCACAACTCACCCCACCCCTGTCCCTACATATCTGGGTGGATCCCTGCAGGAGTAAACAGAACTGCTGAAACACAGGGGCTCTGAATCTGGTGTAGGAAGAGCTTTAGAACATCAAAAGCTCTCCGAATCCCCACAGGGTCACAGTGCTCTATGACGCAGGTGAACTGTTAACAGAGGAGAAGCCCGCCTTCCAGGGAATCACCCCTTGTGTGAGAAGCTGGAATAATGCAGAGAAAACAACTATAATCAAACATAACACTACAGTGTGAGAGAGAAAAAAGGCTGTAGTTGGAGAGAAAATAAAACATTCTACCAACACATAATGGAAAGCAAAAGAAAGACCTCTTCCTATCAACCTGTTGCACAAACCACTCTTGTGGATGTCTAGGAAGAGAAATAATAAATCATTAATTGCCATGAATAACCAAGGCCACAAGACAGCTCAGAAAGAAAATGAAAAGTCTCCAGAAAATGAACTTATAAACATGGAAATATGTGACTCAAATGACAGAGAATTCAAGATTGCAGTTCTTAAAAATCTCAACAAGATGCAAGAAAACACAGAAAGGCAGTTTAATGAACTCAGAAACACAATCAAAGGACAACATGAATGTTTTACTAAAGAGATCGAAATTTTAAAAAAAGAACCAAATAGAATTTCTGGAGATTAAGAACTCAACAAAAGAAATGAAGAATGAAATAGCCAGCTTAGGCAGTAGAGTTGACCAGATGGAGGAAAGAATCAGTGACATCGAAGATAGAAACCTGGAAATGACACAGATGGAAGAAGAAAGAGACTTGAGACTTAAAAGAAATGAAAGAAGTCTACAAGAACTTTCTGACTCCATCAGAAAGAGCAATATAAGAATAATGGACACACCACGAAGAGAAAGAGAGAAGGGAACAGAGAGTATATGCAAACAAATAGTCTATGAGAACTTCGCAAACTTGTGGAAAGGACTGGATCCTCGAATCCAAGAAAACACCTAATTACCTCAAACCCAACAGGCCTTCTCCAAGGCACAGTGTATTGAAACTGTCAAAAATCAATGACAAAGAAATAATTCTCAAGGCAGCCAGGGAAAAGAAGACAGTAACCTACAAAGGAAAGGCCATTAGATTATCATCAGACTTCTCAGCAGAAACTCTACAAGCCAGGAGGGAGTGGAACCAAATATTCAAACTATTGAAAGAGAGAAATTATGAGCCAAGAATAATATATCCAGCAAACGTATCCTTTAGATATGAAGGAGGAATAAAGACCTTTCCAGACATACAGAAGCTGAGGGAATTTTCTAATACACGACCTGCACTACAAGAAATACTAAAGGAGGCTATTCGACCACCATCAACAGGGACAATCTGTGGCAACCAAAACATAAAAAGAGGGAGAGTAAAGGCCTGAACCGGAATGTGGGAATGGAGAAAGTAAGCATGCTGAAGAAAATGGAATACTCTAAATATCAAACATTGTTTTACATAAACTTAATGATTTTTGCTAAAAAAAAAAAAAAAAAAAAAAATCCAGAGGTGAAATATATATTGTAATAAAAGAAGAGACAAAGGGAAACATCGTAGAATACCACCACACCGAAATAATAGACAACAACAAAAAGGCAAAGAAACAGTGGAGACACAGTCTTACCAGAAAACTAAAGATAGAATGATAGGAAATCCTCACATGTCAATAATCACCCTAAATATAAATGGATTGAACTCATCAATAAAAAGGCACAGAGTAGCAGATTGGATCAAAAAACTAAACCCAACTAAACCCATATGCTGTCTCCAAGAGACACATCTCAGCTATAAGGACAAGCATAGACTCAAAGTGAAAGGGTGGAAATTGACACTCCAAGCAAATGGTATCCAGAGAAAATCAGGTGTAGCTATACTGATATCAGATGAAACAGACTTCAGGGTGAAAAAGGTAACAAGAGACAAAGATGGACATTTCATAATGATAAAAGGGACTATACAACAAGAAGACATAACAGTCATCAATATTTATGCCCCCAATCAGGGAGCACCGAAATATACCAAGCAACTACTAACAGAACTAAAGGGAGAAATTGACCAAAACACAATTATACTAGGGAACCTAAATACATCATTGACAGCTATGGATAGATCATCCAAACAGAAAATAAATAAAGAAATGACACATTACATGAAATGGACATAATTGACATTTATAGAGCACTTCATCCTAAAACATCACACTATACATTTTTTTCTAGTGTACATGGAACATTCTCAAGGATAGATCATATATTGGGACATAAAACTAACCTCAGCAAATTTAAGAAGATTGAAGTCATACCAAGCATATTCTCTGATCACAAGGCTTTGAAATTGGATATCAACTGCAAAAATAAGGCAGGAAAAACCACAAATACATGGAGATTAAACAGCATACTTTTGAAAAATGACCGGGTCAAAGAAGAAATTAGAGGAGAGATCAAAAGATACGTAAAAACAAATGACAATGAAAATACATCCTACCAAAATTTTTGGGATACACCGAAAGCAGTTTAAGAGGGAAATTTATATCATGACAGACCTAACTCAAGAAACAAGAAAAGTCCCATATAAATACATCATGTTACACCTTAAAGAAGTAGAAAAAGAAGAACAAATGAAACCCAAGATCAGCAAGAGAAAGGAAATAATAAAAATCAGAGCAGAACTCAATGAAATAGAGAACAAAAAGACAATAGAAAAAATTAATGTGACAAAGAGCTGGTTCTTTGAAAAGATTAACAAAATTGACAAACCCTTGGCTAGACTCACTAAGATAAAAAGAGAGAAGACACTAATAAACAAAATCAGAAATGAAAAAGGGAAAGTTATCACGGATGCCACAGAAATACAAAGGATCATCCAAGAATACTATGAAGGACTATATGCCACCAAATTCAATAACCTAGAAGAAATGGACAAGTTCTTAGAAACATATAGCCTTCCTAGGCTGAACCATGAAGAACTGGAAAATCTAAACAGACCGATCACCAGTAAGGAAATTGAATCAGTCATTTAAACCTTCCCAAAAGCAAAAGTCCGGACCAGATGGCTTCACTAGTGAATTCTACCAAACCTTCAAAGAAGATCTAATACCAATCATGCTCAAACTCTTCCAAAAACTTGAAGAAGAGGCAGTACTCCCTAACTCGTTTTATGAGGCCAACATTACCCTGATACCAAAACCTGGTAAGGACAACACAAAAAAAGAAAACTACAGACCAATATCTCTGATGAATACAGATGCAAAAATCCTAATCAAAATTCTAACAAATTGAATACAACAATGCATTAAAAAGATTATTCATCACGACCAAGTGGGGTTCATCCCAGAGGCAGCAGGATGGTTCAACATATGCAAATCCATCAATGTGATATATCACATAAACAAAATAAAGGACAGAAATCATACAATTATATCAATTGATGCAGGAAAAGCATTTGACAAGATACAACATCCATTTATGATTAAAACACTTAATAAAATGGGTATAGAAGGAAAATACCTTAACATAATAAAGGCCATATATGACAAACCCTCAGCTAATCTCATAACTAACAGTGAAAAACTGAAGGCCTTTGCTCTACGTTCAGGAACACGACAGGGATGTCCCCTATCATCTCTGCTTTTCAACATAGTGTTGGAAGTCCTCGCCAGAGCAATCAGGCAAGAGAAAGAAAGAAAAGGCATCCAGATTGGGAATGAAGAAGTTAAATTGTCACTTTGTGCAGATGACGTGATGCTATATATAGAAAACCCCAAAGACTCCACCAAAAAGCTATTGGAAGTGATCTATGAATACAATAAAGCTGCTGGCTACAAAATCAACGTACAAAAGTCCATTGCATTCCTATATACTAACAACGAAATCTCAGAAAAAAAAAATAAAAGAAACAATTCCTTTTGCAATTGCGGCAAAAAGAATAAAATACCTAGGAATAAACTTAACCAAGGATGTGAAAGACCTATATGCTGAAAACTACAAGACATTCTTAAAAGAAATTGAAGAAGACACAAAGAAATGGAAAGACATTCCGTGCTCATGGATTGGAAGAATCACCATAGTTAAAGTGGTCATATTACCCAATGCAATACACAGATTTAATGTGATCCCCATTAAAATCTCAATGGCGATTTTAAAAGAAATAGAACAAAAAAATCATCAGATTTGTATGGAACCACAAAAGACATAAATGGCCAAAGGAATCCTAAGCAAAAAGACCAATGCCGGAGGTATCACACTCCCTGACTTGAGCTCGTACTACAGGGCAACAATAATCAAAACGGCATGGTATGGGCAGAAAAACAGACACATACCAGTGGAATAGAATTGAGATCCCAGAAATAAACCCACATAAACATGGACAGATAATTTTTGACAAAGAAGCAAAAAAGCATACAATGGAGAAAAGACAGCCCCTTCAATAAATGGTGCTGCTAGAATTGGAAAACCACGTGCAAAAGAATGAAACGGGGCTGCTATCTGTCACCATGTACCACAATTAACTCAAAATGGATCAAAGACTTAAGCATAAAACCTGAAATAATACACTGCATAGAAGAAAACATAGGTACTAAACTTGTGGACCTTGGGTCCAAAGAGCATTTTATGAATTTGACTCCATAGGCAAGGGAAGTAAAAGCTAAAATAAACAAATGGGACTATATCAAACTTAAAAGCTTCTGCACAGTAATAGAAACCATCGACAAAACAAAAAGGCCACCAACTGAATGGGAGAAGATTTTTGCAAACAGTGCCTCCGATAAGGGGCTAATATCTAAATATACAAGGAACTCATGCAACTCAACAACAAGAAAACAAACAACCCAATTGAAAAATGGGCAGAGGACCTGAAGAGACATTTCTCCAAAGAGGACATACAAATGGCAAATAGACATATGAAAAAATGTTCAACATCACTAATCATCAGAGAAATGCAAATAAAAACCACAATGACATGTCATCTCACACCAGTTAGAATGGCTATCATCAACAAGACAAATAGTAACAAGTGTTGGAGAGGCTGTGGAGAAAAAGGAACCCTCATACACTGTTGGTGGGAATGCAGACTGGTGCAGCCGCTAAGGAAGGCAGTGTGGAGGTTCCTCAAAAAAATTAGCAATAGAATTACCGTATGACCCAGCAATCCCTCTCCCGGGTATCTATCAAAAAAAATCTGAAAACATTTATCCATAAAGACATGTGTGTTCCAATGTGTGTGTTCATTGCAGCTTTATTTATGGTGGCCAAGACATGGAAACAACCAAAATGCCCTTCAATAGATGAATGGATAAAGAAGTTGTGGTGTATATACACACAATGGAATACTATTCGACGGTAAGAAAAGATGAAATAGAGCCATTTGTGACAACTGGAAGGATCTTGAGATTATAATGCTAAGCGATATAAGTCAGAGAGAAAAAGCAGAGAACCATATGATTTCACTGATATGTGGTATATGAACCAAAAACAACAAAAGAACAAGACAAACAAATGAGAAACAAAAACTTATAGACACAGACAATAGTTTAGTGGTTATCAGAGGGTAAGGGGGGAGGAGGTTGTTAGATGAGGGTAAAGGAGATCAAATATATGGTGATGGAAGGAGAACTGACTCTGGGTGGTGAACACACAATGGGATTTATAGATGATGTAAAACAAAATTGTACACCTGAAATTTATGTAACTTTATTAACAATTGTCACGCCAATAAACTTTAATTTAAGAAAAGAAGAAAAAAAAAGAAGCAAAAAAGAAACTTCACAACAGAGCTTTTGTGTTTAAGCAGCTGAGTAGTCCCATTATATCTGAGGCATGGCACAAAGTCTTTACATGGAAAAGGGAGATTGACCAAGTAAATCATTTTGTCAGAATGCAAGTAATTAAAAGTAGTGATAGAATTTGTTCCCTCCTTGTTTGGAAGCCTTAAAATGATGTTGTAGGGTATATGGAAGAACCCAGGATGGAGGCAAGAAACTCTTCTAGACACACTCTGCTACAACTTGTGTGTGTGTGTGTGTGTGTGTGTGTGTGTGTGTGCGATCATAACCATAACCCCAAAATTTCCTCGCGCCATTCCTCTCTCTCTCTCTTTCTCGCTTTCTCTCTCTCTCCCACTCCTGTTCCTAGTCAACAACTCACCTATTCTCTTCACTATAGATTAGTTGCCTTTTCTAGAATTGTATGCAGGGGAACTCATATAGCATGCAATCTTTTCAGTCTGACTTCTTTCACTCAGTATAATTATTTTGATATTGTCCCACATCATTGTGCACGTTGATGATTCATTCATTTTTATTAACTCAGTAAACAGAGATAAATGAGCAATTAGATAGTGCAGAAAATCCATTCAGGAAGACTTATTTCAGAGCCTGGTGTAAGCTCAATGGAGATTCAGCCAGGTTGCCTATGCCATGTATTTACTGGTCATGTGCTAAGTGTCAGGCATGTGTCTAATAGTAGGAAACCAATGGTGAACAAGTCCACCACTCCATTCTCAAGGAACCTTTAGTCTGGTGAGCGAGAATAAGTTTTCGTGGTGATAAAAATCAGAATTTGTGAGATCTAGAAGGATCTCCTAAATAAAAGAAAGATTAAATTACTTTAAATTTACCTTTGGTGATAAGCATATTTTATGATATTTTTATATTTTTGTAATAAAAAGGGTGTATTAGTTATCTGTTGCTGCATAACAAAATCACCCACAAATTTAGCAGCTTAAAACAACCAACATTTGTTCATGCATAGTTTCTGTGGGTTAGCAGTCCAGGAGCAGGTTATTGAGTGGTTCTGGCTCAAGGTCTATGTGAGGTTGAAGTCAAGCTGTTGGCTAGTACTACAGTCACATCTGAAGGCTCAAGTGATGAAAGAGCTGCTGCCAAATTCACTTACATCATTGTTGGTGGGCCTCACTGGCGACTGGTCAGAGACTTCAGTTCCTTATCACAGGAGACTCCATTGGCTGAGTGACCTCAGAAAGCGGTATCTGGATTATCCCAGAATGTGTGATCTGTGGAAGCTGCAGTCTTTTAATAACCTAATAATGGAAGTGACATTTCTTCACTACTGCCATATTGCATTGGTCACATGGACCAGTCCCAGTTAGTAGAGGAAAGGGACTACATAAGGGTGTGAATGCCAGGATGGGGGCCATCTTGGAAGCTAGCTAACACAAGAGATAACTTTGAACAGATGTATTTATTTAGCCATTGTACTGAATTCTGGGGTGTGTTCTGTATAAATGAAGTTTAATGTGACTAAATCTGCCAAGAACATTACGGCTTTTAATATGACAGATTGATGGGAAGTGATAGGGTGAATATAGTTGCCATACATTACATTCATCCCCATTTATTTATTTATTTACATGTCATGGATTTTTTTTACTAGGACAGTTCCCTAGTTACCATGGCAACAGTTCAGAGGTAAATATCACTCAAGCACAAATGCAGTGTGAGAAACAAAATTAAAGAGACTTGGAACAAAGAACAGAAAAACCGTCTTTGTTTTCACAAATGGACCCAGTTGATTTTAAATTATGCAATCAAGGCCAAAGAGAAAGCCTCAAAAAAGATTATGAATGGCTTCTTTTTAAAACATACGTAATAGAAACATTTTTGACAATTAGAATCTTGATAGAAACTACTCAGAACATCCACAATACGTATTTATGTTATGCAGAAATTTGAGTATGAGGCTGGGATGCAGTGGGAAATGGAGGAGAAATGAGAGATGGTAAGTGGAATAAGAGGGGAGGAGACATGAGAAGGAACTAGTCTCAGACAAGATCTCCTAAATTAATTTGGTCCAATGTTTTTTACTGGTGTGGTTTGTTGTTTCACCTAAGTCAAGTTGACTTCTCAATGTCAAAGACATTTTCCTTCTATCTTCTTCCCAAATGTGCTTTGAAAAATATGAAACCAGCATTTCCAGGCTCTCAAAGGAAATACATTTTGCCAGTGGAAGACATTAAGATCTCTGAACAGACCCCCAAGTGTTCTCTCTCTCTCTCTCTCTCTCTCTCTCTCTCTCTCTCTCGCTCTCTCTCGCTCTCTCTCGCTCTCTCCCCCTCTCTCTCCCTGTTCATTTCATATTAGAAGGGAGGAAAGAGATCAACATAGGCCATGTAAATTAACTTCATTGGGAAACAATCTTTGCCATGGATAAATTTAAAAAATATGTCTCAGGAAATTGAGGAAGGAACTTCTTCTAAATGCCAGGCTTCCAGATTCCCCTGCATGTTCTCTTAGCAAGAAAAGGACAATTAACACTCTCTGACATGTTCATTAAAGTTTCTAGCTATCATTGTGAGTGAGTTTGTCAATTTCTCCTTGCAGTTCTGTCAACTTTTGCAATTTAGGCTATGTTTAAAAGCATACAAATTCACCACTTTTACATATTCCTGTTAGAGTGTTTTTTATCATTAGTTAATAATTTTTTATCCCTCTTAGTGCTCTTATATATATATTTTTGATACTAATTTTGCTATATCACCTTCTCTTAGTAATAGTCATTTTGGATTAGTAAGTTTTAGATGTTTTTCTGCAAAATCAGTTACCAGATTTTGTTTTGTATCTAATTTGAGAGACTCTGTTTTGAAACAGATGACTTTAATCCATTTGTATTAATTGGATTACTGATATATTTGGACTTATTCTATCATTTTCTTTTGTATTTTCTATTTACCATGCTTTTTCCCTTTTCTTATTTTGTTCTTTTTTTCTGCCTTCCATTGAATGAAGTTTTTTTTTTGGCTTATAAACAACAGACATTTATTTCTCACAGTTCTAGAGACTGGAAGTCTGCAATCAGGGTACCAGCATGGTTGGGTTCTTGGGAGGAACCACTTTCAGGTTGCAGACAGCCAACTTCTTGTACCCTCACATGGTGGAAAGAGACTGAGGAGCTCTCTGACGTCCTTTTTATAAGGGCACTAATCCCATTCACGAAGCCTTCGAATGAAGTTTTCTTTATTCTCTTTTTCTTCCATAATTTTTGAAGTTAAACAATAAATTTCTATTCTCTTTTGTTATCTCATTTTTGACACACATTCATAATTTATATTCTAAATAAAGCAAAAAACTAATTAGCGTTTGTCTTATTCCTCAAGAATGCAAGGACATCTAATTCCCCTTCCATCTTCTGTTATTGTTGTATTAAAACTTCATGTTTTCAGCTTTCACTCCAGAGGAGTTATGATCAAAATTTGAAGAGCCTGTTTTTAGGTAAACCTACCAGCAGATTATTCTGATATCTTTGGGCAACATTGCTTCCTGCTTTCTACTTCAGTTTTGTGGATTTGCTTTTCTTCTTGATAAAGTACATCCTTTAGAGGTTCTTTGAGCAAGAAATCAGTAGGTAGTAAAACCTCTCAGATTTTGTTCATCTGAAAATGTATTTATTTTACCCTCTATCTTGAATGATATATTTGCTAGTTATAGATGTCTAAGTTTTCAATTAGTCTCTCTTATCACTTTGAAGATATTATTCTGCTGTCTTCTGATACTTGTCATTATTAATGAGAAATCTGGTTGTCATTTCTTTGTAATAATCTGTACTTTTTCTTCAGCAATTTGTAAGATACCTCTTTGCCTTGGCTTTTTCTAATGTTATCTGTATTATTTTGTTTTTGTGTTTGTTTTCCTTGGGATTTGGCAGAATTTCAACATAAAGAAGTCTGTCTTCAATTCTAGAATCTCAACTATTTTCTACTTGCCTTAGGCCCTCCCATTTTTATCTATTCTCATCTTCTGAATTCCCATAGTTATAACAGCGTTTCCCATTCTATCTTCTATGTCTTTCACATACATTTTTGTATTTTACATTTCATCACAAATGTGCTTTATTTCACATGATCTCTTCAGCTGCATCTCCCAGTTAATCATGTATTGTTTAAGCTATCTCTTAAAGATTATTATTTCAATGACACATTTTCCTTTTCTAAAATTTCTATTTGGGTAATTTCTAAGTCTTATGTTCTTTTTTTCTTTTTAAAATAAGGTTCTATTATTGCTTTATATATTCTATTACTTCCTTGTTTAAAAGTTGTCATTAAAACAAACAAATAAACAAACCAAGCTCATTGAAACAGAGAACAGATAGGTGGTTGCCAGAGAAGGGGGTGGTGGAGGGGTGAAATGGGTGAAGGGAGTCAAAAGGTATAAACTTCCAGTTATAAAATAGATATCATTGGGATGTAGTATACAGCAAGGTGTCTATAGTTAACAGCACTGTGTTGCGTAATTGAAAGTTGCTAAGAGAATAAATCTTTAAAATATTTGTCACAAGTGAAAAAAGCTTGTACCTGTGTGGTGACTAGTCTTATTGTGATCATTTTGCAATGAATACAAATATTGAATTATTATGTTGTACATCTGAAACTAATATAATGTTGTATGTAAATTGTATCTCAATAAAAAACTAAATTAACGTGATCCTAAAAAAGTATTTTCTCAAAGTATTTTCCCCTAGATAGTATTAATTACAAAGGGAAAGATAGTAACTTTAGAGTGGCAAATCCCAGCAGACACAACCCACTGACCAAGTGATCAAGGTTGATAGGAGTAATAAGACATAGTGACATCATGTACCCCTTAATATAATGTATTGAGAAGGAACATCGCTTCTGTGATATTCATGCCAAAAATGCATTATCTTAATCTAATTATGAGGAACATTAGACAAATCCAAACTGAGGGGACATGCTACAAAAATAACTGACTAGCATTCTTCAAAAGTGCAAGGTTATGAAAAACAAGGAAAGACTGAGGAACCATCAGGAAGTGGAAGAGACTAAGGAGACAAGACGGCAAATGCAGGGTGGGATCTTGGATCAGATCACGGACTAGGAAAAATAGACAGTAGGAAAATATGAATGGAGTCTGTAGTTCAGTATTGTGTTATATTAATGCTTATTTCCTAGTTTTAAACACTATAAGATGTGACCATTAGGAGAATTTGAGTGAACAGTGTGCAAGAATTCTCTGAATTATTTTTGAAATTTTCTGTAAATCTAAAAGTATTTTAAGTGAAAAGGTTTTTTTTTGGATTGTTTTTGTTTTTGTTTTTTTTGTTTTTTTGTTTTTAAATGGAGGCAAAATATGTAGTTGTGAAGAATCTTCTAGCAGGAAAAAAGCTAATAATCAGGGTTCAGGCTGCTGGTAAGAGTGCACTGTGATTGTCATTTTCCTCTTCCTGCAGCTACCCAAGCAGGACAGTTCCTTCTTGAGTTAGGAAACAATGAAGAGTTACCAAGGGAAAAGCATTCATTAATAAAAGGTGAGCAAGAGAGCTGTGGGATTTAGAATCTCTCTTTTGGGGTGTTAAAACTGAACTTGAAAATACAGGTGTGTGATGAAGCTTCTGAAAATCCCACCGCCTCACACAGGCCACTTGGGGAGTGGGAGAGAAGAAAACAATAAAGGAGGAAAGAAGAGAAGCCCATTCATGGGAAGCTACGGCTAAGTGATTTGCAAGAGCTCTTTAAGGGCGGGGATACCATGAGAAAATATGATTTCACTTAACTGCTTGGTAATTGCTAAATTATAGATGATAACATAGAGTTTTAAGTTAACTGCCTATAATTTAGTATTCAAAACTTTTAAAATTTTGCTCTAAACTCAATATTATATTTTTATTTCAGAGCATAAAAATGTTCATGTTTAATTATTGTACTAAGATCCTCCGTTTTTAGTTTGTCGTAAAAATATGATTGAACTAAAAGGCGCTCTAAGCTTAGTTAACTGCACATGCTTTTGTGACAATGCGCCCTTAGCCAAGGTCTCCTCACCACCCCCCTGGTGGGGGCTAACCCGAAGAAAAGGCAAAACCTCAGCAACTTCATGCAAGTTGGTTTTGTGAATCTGCAGCTATAAAAAGACAACCAACAGCACAGACCAGAAGCCTGAGTAAAACGGAAAGTTTGCTGTCCATTTGGTCATTGAAAACATTCTGCTCTTTAACTCTCTACAGTTTTGTTTGTTCACACTGAGGGGAGCACAATTGAGAAAAGAAGCAGTGGCAAGTCCAACCTTCTCTCATTGTCATCAGCAGCCTGGGAGGATGGAGCCTTACACAGAATTCCCCTACTTTACTAAGGATTCTTGGGGCAGCCTCTTTGACCCCACTGAAATCTAGAGAGGGTATTTCCCCCCAAATAAGACATGTATATATACAGATAGCTGGTCCTCCTCCAAACTCCATCAAAGATGGACCCCCCTCACTCAGTGGAGAGAGGTCCCAAAGAGAGAAGAATCAAGGAGCTCAGACCAGAACCACTAGTTCATGAATTGGGTAGACTTTTGCCTCTGGAATAAAATAAGTAATTCCATGGACAGTCTGCATCTGATGATTTTTTTTTTAAAAGGTTTTATTGGGGATGGGGAACAGGACTTTATTGGGGAACAGTGTGTACTTCCAGGCCTTTTTTTCCAAGTCAAGTTGTTGTCCTTTCAGTCTTAGTTGTGGAGGGCGCAGCTCAGAGTTCCAGGTCCAGTTGCCATTTTTCTAGTTGCAGGGGGCACAGCCCACCATCCCTTGTGGGACTCGAGGAATTGAATGGCAACCTTGTGGTTGAGAGCCCACTGGCCCATCTGGGAATTGAACCGGCAGCCTTCAGAGTTAGGAGCATGGAGCTCTAACCGCCTGAGCCACCGGGCCAGCCCTGCATCTGATTTTGAAAGGAAGGAATCTTATGAGAAAAACCTTTTAGTCCTTTATCTAGCCAGGGTTTAAGTAGTGCCTACAGCATGCTAAGCCTTGGGACCTGTTCCTATGAAAATAATCAAATGCTTAGTTTTGTTTAGCAGAAATATTGAAGAAGAATTTCTTAGAGGAAAGATTTTAGTGCTGGTGATGGCTTACACACCTCCAGGAGCACCCACAAGAGAGCAGGCAGCAAGTCCTGCTTCAAGTCCTGATGCTCGCCTCCAGCAGAGGTGAGTTAGAAAATAAGATGGAGGAAAGAAGTCAGTGAATGAGAAAGCAGCACGGCGGAGATAAACCATGAGACGGGGAAAGTGAGGAGATACAAGGTATGACAATTAAGTTCATGAACTTGTTGCAATGATGTTGCTAACCTTTTCTGATATCAGAGGGATTATTCATTATGAATTTGTACCAACTGGACAAACAGTGAACCACATTTATTATTTGCAAGTGCTGAAAAGGCTGTGTGAAAAAGTAAGACAATCCAAACTTTTCACCAACAATTCATGGCTCTTGCAACACGACAAAGCACCAGCTCACAGGGCACTGTGTGTAAGGGAGTTTTTAGCCAGTAAACAAATAACTGTATTGGAACACCCTCCCTACTCACCTGATCTGGCCCCCCAATGACTTCTTTCTTTACCTGAAGATAAAGGAAATATTGAAAGGAAGATATTTTGATGACATTCAGGGCATCAGGATAATACAATGACAGCTCTAATGTCCCTTTCAGGAAAAAGAGTTCCAAAACTGCTTTGAAGGGTGGACTAGGTGCTGGTGTTGGTGCATAACTTCCCAAGGGGAGTATTTGGGAGGTGATTGTAGTGATATTCAGCAATGAGGTATGTAGCACTTTTTCTAGGATGAGTTCACGAACTTGATTGTCTGACAGAGGGTGCCCCCAAAATGTACACACTGTTTAAGAAAGGAAAAAACTGTATTAATTGAAATAGTCAATATATGCTGATAACAAAAGATGCATACAAATCACGTTTGACTTCTGCAATTACAAGAGGTGCTCAGAGTGGTTACCATCAGTGTCCAGACACTGCTGATTACAGCGAACTACTGCTTGAACATAGATAACATCTCTTAAAATGTATACACATTGTTTTGGCCCACCCCAGAAATATACCTGGGGGACCAAACAAATGACTTGTATTCATCTTTTGTTATTGGTATATATTGAGTACTACAATTAACACAGCTTTTTCCTTTCTTAAAATGTGTATACATTTTTTTGGCATCCTCTGTATATGGTGGCTGCCCTCAGTATGGAACTTTTTGGAGGGAATAAGGTTGAAAGAAGTTTTCTGAGAGGCTTACTCCATGGTACACTGGAAAGACCCTTGTAGGGTTAAGTGGGGGGGGTTCATTTGAAAAACAACAACAAGCCTGTAGCAAAGTTCTTTGTTATTCTTTGGGCTTATATTCTTGAATTCCATTCCATTCAGAGAGTGAAACTGAGGAGCTCTGGCAATTTACATCAATTTACAAATGATGGCCTCTGAGGATTCTTTCAAATCTAATATCAAAGATTGTATGCTTTCTAGAGGACAAAGCTAAGACCATGCAAGCAGATAAAGGGAAGAATGGAGACCTTTATCTGAATATTTAAAGCCCTTAAATTCTGCTCTTAAAAGAGGTGGGTACATTAAACAGTCTGGATTAGACCAGTAGCCCATTTCTACACCGTGATTTCATCAGTCTCCCATCTCACTGTTTGCTACTTTCATAAATAGACATCACTTTTTTCTCTCTCTTTCCTGTGGCTTGGCCAAGAGTAGGGGATGATGGAAGTTTGTGAATTGAGCCTTTAAGACTTTCATCAATTCCTCTTAGAAAACCTAGATTTCTTCCCTCAGAGTCTCTTCTCCTGCCCCAATGTTTACTGATGCTCAGTAGGAACCAGGGCTTGTCTCCCCACTTCCCTCCCTAATTGGCCCAAGCGTTGTTATTATTATTATTATTATTATTGTTAGTCTTATTGTTATTCTTTTTCAAATCACTTTCTAGACTGTTAAACACGCAGGAGAGAGACAGATCTTACCATGTTTTATATTTTGGGCTCTTTTCCCATGACTTAGAGATAAGTTCATACCCCTTACTGCAATCAATTGTTGAGTCCTTTATTCCTCTCACCCCTCCTGCCCAAACTTCATGATACTCATATTGCAAAGGAGCTTCCATAGAACCAGAGCACGCCTGGATGATTTTACAAATCTTCCCAGTCATGTTTTCCCAGCACTTACTAAAATGAAACGTGAGACGTGCTGGAAATATTTAAGGCCATAGAGCATTTAAGACCTTCTACAATCTGGTCCCAATATACCCTTCTAGTCTTATTTCCCCCACTACTCATTCACTTTGTAAATATCTATTAAGCAATTCTAAGTGCCAGGCATTGAGCCACATATTAAGGTTACAGTGGAACAAGAACAACTAAACCCCTGCTTTCATGAAGCTACAGTCTAGTAGGAGAAATAAACACCAAACATTAAATACATAAATAATTGCAGTTGTGAAAAGTGTTACAAGAACTTGACATAATAAAAACTACAGAGGGTGCCAAAAAAATGTATACACATTTTAAGAAAGGAAAAAACGGTATTAAATTGTAATAGTATATACTAATAACAAAAGATGAATACAAGTCACGTTTGACTTCTGCAATTATAGAGGTGCTCAAATTGGTTACCATAAGCATAATTTTATACAGTTTTTTCCTTTCTTAAAATGTGTATACCTTTTTTTGTCACCCTTTGTATATGGTCGCTGTCCCAGTTCCCTGCACAGAGTTTCAAAAATCTTTGGCGTTTCCTTTAGTGACAGGAGTGTTTTTGTTATGTTAATGAGTTGATTCATGGTGAGCCCCTAGATAGTGTTAGGATGGGGGTGGTCACCAGAAACACCAACCAGCTGATTAGAAGATTGGAAGTTCAGCTGCTCAACCTCAGTGAAAGGAGCATTGGAAATTGAATTCAATTGGCTGGCCAATCATTTAATCAGCTGTGCCTAAGTAATGAAACCCCAGTAAAAACTCTGGACACTGAGACGACAGGCTCAGTGGAGCTTCCTGGTGGGTGAACACATTGATGTGCTGGGTGGAAGGGGGTGGTGGTGACATCCCCAGATTCCATGAGGAGAGGGCATGGAAGCTCTGAGTCTCCCCGCTCCAACTTGTCCTTGCCCTGTGCCTCTCTTCCTTTGGCAGGTCCTGATTTGTATCCTTTATAATAAAATTGTAATCATAAGTATAGCACTTTTCTGAGTTTTGTGTGTCACTCTAGCAAATTATCAAACATGAAGGGAGGTGGTGAGAACTCCTGAATTTGTGGCTAAGTCACAACAGAAGTGTGGGTTGACCTGGGGACCCCCAAGGTGCAGCTGCCGTGTAAAGTGAGATTGTGCCCTTTAATTTGTGGGATATGACACTAACTCCAGGTAGTTAGTGTCAGAATTAAAGTGACTTGCAGGATACCCAGCTGGTGTCAGAGAATTAGCATCAGAACCAGAGGAGCTAGCCTGATGAAAGGGTTAGGAAAGGCTTGAGATGTGGCATTTTAGCTGAGACCCATGGATGAGGGGGAGAGGTCAGGGAATCCTACTTCTTCAGTGCTCATTTGTGCAGGTCTTATTGCTGGAATTCCTCTTCCCTTCAGTCTATGTAACTCCTACTCATCTCTCTAGACCCAGCTCAGGCTCTCCTTCCATATATTTTCCCTGGCTCACCTTGACCCCATAAGTTCCCACCCTCACACCAGCTATCACAGCCCTCCTTGTTTGTTTTGCCCATTTGGTACCCATGAGTTATTCCTTTGTTGATGTGTCTGTTTTGTTCAAAGAGTAAACAACTTGGATTCAAAGGCCATGCCTTCCACACAGTAATAATGGTAATAGTTAGTCATATACATAGCTAAGATATGTTGAGTACATAATTTGTATCAGGCCCTATTCTAAACCCTCTCCATAGAGTGCCCTATTTAATCCACACAATACATTTTTATGAGGTGGACGTTAGTATTCCCATTTCAGATGCAAGGAAACTGAGGCTGGGAAAGGCTAAATAAGGTGACCAGGTTTGCACAGGTAATGAGAAGAGAGCTGAGCTACTAGGGCCAGTTCATGTTTATAAGAGATAAGAGGGCTCTGTAGTTATAAACAGAGTTATTTTTCTCATCCTTGCAACATCTTTCTTAATGATGAAGGTTGCATCAAGGCAGTTGATGACAGTCTAAAACTTGTCTTTCCAGTGGTCCTGTAGCAGAGGTAACAAAAGAAGAGGCTGCTAAAGGTTAGCCATTCTTCTCAAGTGGTGAAGCCACCTGTGACAACACCAGAACCCTCTGGACCCTTGTGCAGGTATCAGCTAGTATGCACTGTGTCCCAGGGTCAGGGTGGGGAACCCACACGGGGCTGCTAAAGTCTTCCTCCATTCAGCGCTATTCATTTAACAGATCTGTGGTAAGGGCCTTCTGTGTAATAGAGGTGGAAATACATACAGGCTGAACAAAACACAGCCTGGCCCTTAAGAAGCTAACCACCCAGTGGGATAGCATGACAAGTGAATAAGAAATCACAAATGCAGTAACAATTGCTTTAAGGTGATAATTATGGGGTACTAATGCCGGAGCCCCTCAGCCCATACAGTGCCTTTGTATGAATTAGGAAAAAGCTTCTTCTGAGTGGGCCCAGGGCTTGACAGACAGGATTTGTGGAGTGGAGAGGCACCTTACCTTTGGGAGGTAGCAGCACCTTCCCCTCTGCTCACCAGGCCACAGAGTGCCGGGCTGACTTTCAGTTCCACCCAGGCCCTCCGCTGCCTGCCTAGGAGCAGAGCACTGGTTCTGCAGGAGCCTGGAGGCACCCACAGCCCAGACTAGCCGAAGGTAGGCCTAGAGGACATGACAGAGTGAAGGGGCTGAGAGCAGAGCTCAAGTCCTGCTATTTGTGTGAGCAAATAGCAAGCAAATTCACTACTGAGCACATTTTTTTCATCTAAAAATGAAAAAGAAAAAAAAATCATGATGACTATATTGCCCCCCTATTAATGTTATTTTGAGGATTACTTGAGAAAATGCTTATAAAGCCCCTGGAATAGGACACACAAAATAAACCTTAGTTCTCGTTGTTTTTAATAAAGTGAGACTTGGAGGATTGATGACACCTGAAGAATACCCAGGAAAAGAATGGGGTAACAGTGAAAAGGAACTTTATGGAACAAAGCCAGACCTCTCCATGCCCATGTGTTAGCTGGGAGCAGACCCTGCCCATGGCTTGCTGACACTTCTGGGAGCCGTCTTCCTCGCCTGAACATGACACTCTTCCAGGAAGGGACGGAGCCCTAGTGCCTGCCATCCTGTCTTCCAGAGACTGCAGGAAATTCCTCCCAGCCCCAACGTGAGATTGTCATTGAATTCTAAGGTCAGCCATACCTTCAAATTGAACTCAGCTGAGGTCAAGTGCATGGAAAAGACAATGGCAGGAGCCAAGTAGCAGGTGGGAGAGACCTCGCTCCCCACACCGTTCCTCCTGGCTGTGGTCAGTCAAACTCCCTCCAGGTGCCAGGGCATTCTTCTGAATTAAAAAAAACAAAACAAAACAAAACAAAACAGAGGTTGAGACTCCAATAGTATATCTGCTGTGTGTGTGTGTGTGTGTGTGTCAGTGTGTTTAAAGAACAAGCAGGCTCAGAAGTGAGCCGGGTGTCACTTATTTAGACACATTCTTGTACAGCTGCACCTGAAATAGTGCGCTAGTAGCAGGAGTCTTTGGTGTGTTAGGATGACTTGTGACCGCTGAGCAGGCCCTGTAGCCCAATGGTTGATTAACCTTTAAGATGAGGGACTTCCTGCCCCTTCCAATTTCTTCTTTCACCATACTACTGTGGGAACAGAATCATAAACAACTTTTCCTTAATAACTTCTCTATACTGCCTGGAGGGATAAAGGCCCAGGGAGCCTAGCCTCTCAGATCAATAGAAAGTGAGTTTGGAAGTATTTAAGGAAACTTGGGTTAAAAACTCAATTTTATTCACATACAATAATGCATATGTTCCCAGCTAAGAAAAATCTGCTCTTTCCCAGTGTGGGGACAAAGCCCCAGAGAGCAGTTTCCAGGCTCTAGGCCTCACATGGAAAGGTGCTGGCTCAGTTATTAGATGGCCATCAGCTGTGGCTAGTTGGCCGTCAGCTGTAGACAATTAGCCAATTGGCTACTGATGTAGCTGCCACGGCTGCGCTGGGGAGAGGAAGTCGGTCAGTTGGCAGAAAAGCGGACAGCGGGTCGCACGTTGTGTGAATGCAGCCTCCAGTGAGACTATAGTGGTATGACTCCCCCTCTCTATGGCTCCGTGGGTGTTCCTTTTTGGCCTAGCCACATCCTGCGTCCTTATGTGGGGAGCAGGACCAGAGACCCCGCAGGCCGCCCCGCACGACACCCAGCTTACAAGACCACTTTGGATCTTGGAACCCCATTCCTCCTGCAGCACTGTGATAGACTACTGCTGTGATTTCAGGGAGCATTGTCAATGTTTTCCCCTTATGAAATACAGTGAGCCCACATGTTTGCTGGAAGTAAATATACATGGTCTGTATGACAAACATGCAGCTTAACTTAAAACACCTGATATCTGATTAATCTTTCCTCAGCTTTGTAAATTTATTCTATACCAGGCCCTGTGCTAAATGATGGGCCATAACAATGAGCCAAATAGATGCAGTGCCCACATCATGACATTTATGTCTAATAGGGAGCAGACAGATATTGACAAGGGGCAAAAAAATACGAGGTGTGATCACAAAATATGATGAATGTTTAAATTTTTAAAAATGTATTACAGTCAAAGACACATTGCCGTTAATCCCCCTCAAAATTCTTCCCTTCGCTTCGAACATGTTTATCCCAATGTTTTTGCCACTTTCAGAAGCACTTCTGGAAGTCCTCTTTCATGAATGTCTTTACTTCATCCTCCATCATGACAATGCTCCCTGTCACACATCGCTTCTGGTATTACAATTTCTGTCAAATAAAAACATTAGTGTGTCCTCATCCACCTTATTCACCAGATCTGGCACCGTGCAACTTCTGGCTCTTCCCCAAAGTCAAAATGACCATGAAAGGAAAATATTTTGAATCGATTCAGGACATCAAGGCAGCTGTGACAGCACAACTAAAGACACTGACGAAAGAGGACTTCCAGAACTGCTTCAGAAAGTGGCAAGAACAATGGGAAGAGATCAGGATTTTAAGCAGGAGACCAACTTAATTTTATTATTTTTTAAAAAGATAACTCTAGCTATTGTCTGGAGAATTGCTTAGAGAGGGGCAAAATGAGAAAGAATGCTGAACTTGTCCAGAAAAGAGATGGTGCTGCCTGGGACTGGCAGGTGGCAGTGGGGATGTAGAGAAGTGGTGTCTCACGGGTGTCATGCGGGGTCTCTGGTCCTGCTCCCCACATAAGAACGCAGGACATGGTGAGGCCAGAAAGGAACACCCACGGAGCCATAGGTAGGGGAGTCATAACACTATAGTCTCGCTGGTGGCTGGGTTGGAGACACAGGAAGCAAGAACCACACAATCCGCAACCTGCACTCTGCTTCTCTGCCAACCAACCAACCCCACTTGCTAGCTGCAATTCGCCATGCTAACTGCAATCCACGCTTGCAGGCTCAGCCACCATCTTCTTGCTAGCCCCCATTTGCTGCTAGTATAGCCACGGCAGTTATATTAGTGGCCAATGGCTCAGTGGTTACAGCTGACGGCCAACTAGCCACAGCTGATGGCCATCCAACCACAGTTGATGGCCATTTACTACCCAAGTGAGCACCTTTCACGTGAGGGTGAGAGCCTGGAAACTGCACTCCTGGCGGCATCCCCACAAGTGTATAGATATGAGATATAATTTGCAAGTAGAATCCACAGGATTCCATGATATTATGAATGTGGGGGAGGGAGATGAGGAGTGTCAAGAATGGTTCCTTCTATGCTGTAGCAAATGGCACTATTTCATCTTTTCTTGTGACACAATAGTATTCCATTGTGTATATATACCACAATTTTTTAATCCAATCATCTATCGAAGCACACTTTGGTTGTTTCCCTGTCTTGGCCACCATAAATAAAGCTGCGATGAACATTGGCGCACATACATCTTTACAGATAAATGTTTTCAGATTTTTTTGTGTAGATACCAAAGAGAGGGATTGCTGGGTCATATGGTAATTCTATTTTTAATTTTTTGAGGAATCTCCACACTGCCTTCCATAGTGGCTGCACCAATCTGCATTCCCACCAACAGTGTATGAGGGTTCCTTTTTCTCCACAGCCTCTCCAACACTTGTTACTATTTGTCTTGTTGATGATAGCCATTCTAACTGGTGTGAGTGACATGTCATTGTGGTTTTTATTTGCATTTCTCTGATGATTAGTGATGTTGAGCTTTTTTTTTTTTTTTTTCCATTTGTCTATTAGCCATTTGTATGTCCTCTTTGGAGAAATGTCTATTCAGGTCCTTTGCCCATTTTTCAATTGTGACAGCATAGATGGAGCTTGAGATTATAATGCTAAGTGAAATAAATCAGACAGAAAAAGTAGAGAACCATATGATTTCACTGATATGTGGTATATAAACATGAAAACAACAAAAGAACAAGAGAAATAAATGAAGAAACAAAACTCATAGACACAGACAATAGTTTAGTGGTTACCAGAGGGAAAGGGGGGTGGGGGGTGGTAGATGAGGGTAAAGGGGATCAAATATATGGTAATGGAAAGAGAACTGACTCTGGGTGGTGAACACACAATGTGATATATAGATGATGTATTACAGAATTGTACATCTTAAGTCTATGTAACTTTGCTAACAATTGTCACCCCAATAAACTTTAATTAAAAAAGAAAAAAAGAAGAACGGTTCCTAATTCTGGATAGAGCAAATGGGTAGATGAAAGTGCCATTTACCAAGATGGAGGTCACTGGGCAAAAGTACGTTTGGAGAAGGAAAGAAAGAGATAAGCTGATTTGGACATGTTAAGCCAGAGGAGGATGTGAAATCAAGGGAGGATTTTATTTTATTTTTTGTAAACACTATGCCATATTTGCATGCAATAGATGAAGAGGTTGGAAAGGATGAAAAAGGAAACAGCAAAAGGAATGAAATGCTTGAGAAACTGAGAAAGGATGGAATCGGGAGCTCCATGTAGAGGGATCGCAGCTGAGAAAGCCTAGCCTGCACAAAAAGGAGAAGACAAGGGTAGAGGCAAATAGGTCTGTGCATTTGGTAGCAGGAGCTCCCTTCTGATGACTTGTGTTTCTTCAGTAAAGTGAGAAGCAAGGTCATTAGCTGGGAATGAGTGTGGAGAGGTGAAAGTTTGGAAAACATGAAGAAGGTAAGAAATAATCATTTTGGAGAGTGGAAAAGGCAACTTACTGGGAAAAAATGTAGGATTGTAAGCAGTTCTGAATATTCATTTGTGATAACAATTATGAATTTATTGTGACACCAGTCTGCTCTGTTTTCTCCAGAAACATTCAACTGAAATAAGAAGACTAAATGAGTTAATTCATTTATAACTCTGTCTGGCTCATAGCAAGCACTCAATGCGTATTAGCTGTTGCTATTATCATAATGGCAGCAGCATCAGCAGTAGCAGGAATTGTAGTAGTTCAGTAGTGCATTGGTTCAGGCAGATAGAGAAGGGAAAGCAGATAGTTGCGTACCTGAGCTTGTGTGAAGAAGAGAGAGGAGAAAGGGAGTTTGAGAAGGTTTGCAAGAAAGCAGTAATAATGATGGACCATAGAAGAGAACTTGAATAAGAGAGTTGATAGATTGGAAGAACTTTGTAAGTCCAAAAATTTTGCAAATAGAAAACCCATCTTAAAATTAATATGGAATTTTAAGGGACCCTGCATAGCAGACAATCTTGAAGAAGAAGAATAAAGTTGGAGGTTTCATGCTTTCTGATTTCCAAACTTGCAAAGCTACAGTATTAATGGAATAGAGAAATATACCCTCGCATATATGGTTAAATGATTTTTGGTGAGCATGCCAAGACCATTCAGTGGGGAAAGGACAGTTTTTTCAGCAAATGGTGCTGGGAAAATTGGATGTTCACGTGCAAAAGAATGAAATTGAGCCCATATCTTACATGTACAAAAATCAGCTCAAAATGGATCAATGACCTGAACTGTAAAACTTTCAAAAGAAAACATAATGGAAAACTTTCATGACATTAGATTTGGCAATGATTTCTTGGACATGACACCCAAAACACAGGAAACTAAAATAAATAGATACCTTGGACTTGGTCAAAATTAAAAATTTTTGTACTTCAAAGGACACAATCAACAGAGTGAAAACGCAACCCACAGAATGACTGAATGGGAGAAAATTCTTGCAAATCATATGTCTGATAAGAAATTAGCAGATATATATATATATATATATATATATATATATATATATATATATATATATATTCAACAACAATGAACACCCAATCAATGGGCAAAGGGCTCTATACCACATCCACTGAGAGAATGAAGACCATTCTCAGCATTCAAACTTCGGACATTCCAGAAAACGTGGACGTCACTCTGAAGGGACCACAGTTACTGTGAAGGGCCCCAGAGGCACCCTGCGGAATGACTTCAATCACATCAGTGTAGAGCCCAATCCTCGTGGGAGGAAAAAGAAGAGGCTCCAGGCTGACAAATGGTGGGGAAGTAGAAAGGAACGGGCCACTCTTCGCACTGTCTGTAGTCACATACAGAACATGATCAAAGGGGTTACCTGGGCTTCTGTTACAAGATGAGGTCTGTGGGTGCTCACTTCCCCATCAACGTGGTTACTCAGGAGAATGGTTCTCTTGTTGAAATTCGAAATTTCTTGGGTGAAAAATACATCCACAGGGTTCAGATGAGGTCAGGTATTGCTTGTTCAGTATCCCAAGCCCAGAAAGATGGTTAATTCTTGAAGGAAATCATATTGAACTTGTATCAAATTCAGCTGCTTTGATTCAATAAGCCACAACAGTTAAAAAAAGGCTATCAGAAAATTTTGGGACGGTAGCTATGTTTCTGAAAAAGGAACAGTTCAGCAGGCTGATGAATAAAATCTAAGTTTTCCAACTACAACAACAGCAAGATGTCAGATGATTCCTCAGACTTATTTGTGATATTTTAAAGATGCAATAAAATTCATGTATTGATTTGGGGGAGAAATGGGCAAAGGATTTGAATAGGCATTTCTCCAAAGAAGATATACAGTCAGTAAGCACATGAAAAGATTCTCAACATCATTAGGCATTAGGGAAATGCAAATCAAAATCATAATGAGAGACCGTTTACAACCCGTCAGAGTACTATTATAAATAAATAAATAAATAAATAAATAAATAAATAAATAAATAAATAAGAAGGAAGGAAGGAAGGAAGGAAAGGAGGGAGGAAGAAAGAAGGAAGGAAAATAACAAGTGTTTGTGAGGATGTGGAGAAATTGGAAATTAGAAACTTTGCATTTTTGATGGGAATGTAAAATGGTGCAACAGCTGTGGAAGACATTTTGGTAGTTCCTCAAAACGTTTAACATAGAACAACTATATGATTTAGCAGTTCTTCTCCCAAGTACATACACAAAAGAATTGGAAGCAAGATACTTGTACACACATGTTCATAGCAACATTATTCACAATAGCTAAAAGGTGGAAAAAACTCGTGTCCATCAAATAATGAATGGATAAACAAAATGTTTATGCATACAATGGAATACTATTCAGCCTTAAAAATGAAAGAAATTATGACACATGCTACAATATAGATGAATCTTTCTTTTTAATTTTTTAAAAAATTTCAATTACAGTTGACATTCACTATTGTATTAGTTTCAGGTGTATAGCATACTGTTGGTTAGACATTTATATAACTTACAAAGTGATCCTCCAATAAGTCTTGCACCTACCTGACACCATGTATAGTTATTACAACATGATTGCCTATGTTCCCTAAGCTGTACTCTATATCCCAGTAACTATTTTGTAACTACCAATTTGTATTTCTTAGTTCCTTTACCTTTTTTACCCAGCCCCTAACCCCCCCTCCCACCTGGCAACCATCAGTTTATTCTCTGCATCTATGAGTTTGCTTCTGTCTCGTTTGTTCATTTATTTTGGTTTTTAGATTCCACATATAAGTGAAATCATATGGTATTTATATTACTCTGTCTGACATATTTCACTTAGCACAATACCCTTTAGGTCCATCCATGTTGTCGCAAATGGTAAGACTTCATTCTTTTCATGGTTGAGTAATATTCCATTATATATACGTACCACTTCTTTATCCAGTTGTCTTTTGATTAGGGTATTTAATCCATTTTTATTTAAAGTAATTATTGATAGATTTGTATTATTGCCATTTTATTAATTGTTTTCTGATTGCTTTGTAGTTCTTCTCTGTTCCTTTCTTATGCTCTTGCTCTCTTCTCTTGTATGTTGTTGACTCTCTGTAGTGTTCTGTTTGGATTCCTTTTTATTTATTTCTTGTGTATCTCTTGTGTACTTTTGGTTGTGGTTACCATGTGCTTCATGTATACCAAGTTATGTTTACAACAGTCTATTTTAAGTTGGTGGTCATTTAAGTTTGAACATATTCTATAATCACTACCAATTGTACTCATCCCCTCCACATTTGTTTTTGTCGTTATTTTTTCTTGTGTGTGTGTATGTATCCTTTAATTTACTGTTTTAATTACACATGATCATCCTACTCTTGCCTTTTAACCTTTGTAGTAGTTTTACTAGTGTTAGTTGCCTACTGCTTTTATTATGTATTTGCCTTTGTCAGTGAAAATATTTTTGTGTGTGATATTTTCTTGTCATATTATTATTTTTCTTTTTCTTAAAGAAGTCCCTTTAACATTCCTTGTAATACTCGTTTGGTGGTGAGGAACTCATTCATTTTTTTCTTATCTGGGAAGCTTTTTATCTCTCCTTTGATTCTAAATGATAGCCTTGCTGGGCTGAGTAATTTTGGTTCTAGGTCCTTAATTTTCATCACTTTGAATATTTTATGCCAATCTCTTCTGGCCTGCAAAGTTTCTGTTGAGAAATCAGCTGATAGTCTTATTGGAGTTCCCTTATAGCTAACTAACTGCTTGTTTCTGGTGCTTTTAAGATTCTCTCTTTGTCTTTAACCTTTGGAGTTTTAATCGTGATGTGACTTGGTATGGGCCTGTTTGGGTTCATCTTGATTGGGACTCTTGGCACTTCTTCGACTTTTATGTCTGTTTCCTCTGCCAAGTTAGGGAAATTTTCAGTCATTATTTCTTCAAATAGATATTCAATCCTGTCATGCAGGGAGTCATGCGGGGTCTCAGCTCCCGCTCCCGACATAAGAATGCAGGACCTGGTGAGGCCAAACAGGAACACCCATGGAGCCATAGAGAGGGGAGTCATACCACTATAGTCTTGCTGGCGGCTGGGTTGGAGACACAGGAAGCAGGAGCCACACGATCCGCAACCCGCCATCCACTTGTCTCTGTTAACCAACCTCACTTGCTAGCTGCAATCCGCCTCTTTGCATCTGTAATCCACACTGTAATCTGCATGGCCATCAGCTGTGGCTAGTTGGCCGTCAGCTGTAACCAGTGAGCCATTGGCCACTAATATAACTGCCATGGCTACGCTAGCAGCAAATGGGGGCTAGCAAGAAGATGGTGGCTGAGCTAGCAAGTGGCGCAGTGAGGGTTGCGAACAGTGTGGCTCTGGCTTCCTGTGTCTCCAACCCAGCTGCCAGCGAGAGTATAGTGGTCTGACTCCCCTATCTGTGGCTCCGTGGGTGTTCCTTTTTGGCCTCACCATGTCCTGCATTCTTATGTGGGAAGCAGGACTAGAGACCGCAGAAGAGACCCTGCCTGTCACCCTGCATGACACCGAGTCTTGGCACAGTGGTCTTATGTAGTAGGTGTTGTGCAGGGCCCAGTGGCACAGTCTCCCTTTTCATCTGAATTGGGTGCTCCAAGGGTGTCCCTTGTGCCCTCTTTGATTGCTGCTGGTACTTTAGTGGATGGGATTAACCCTCAGGCTGACTGGCTGAGTGGCTGTTACTTCAACAGACAAACCGCCTTGTGTGGGTTGACTCCAGAGAGCCTGTTTCACTTCAGTGGGTCTCAGGTGCCTCCAAGTCTGTGACACTTGAGGTGTGCTATTCGTGGAGGTGGTGAGTGGTGTTCTGGTGTGCTCTGAAGCCGGCCGCCAGGTAGGTTCATTCTGGGGCCTTTTGAGAGGGTCTCCAGTGTAGGCCAAAGATAGCCACTGCCTGTGTCTGTTCTGGGACCACTGCTAAGAGCTCCAAAGTGATCTGCAGCTGCTAGCTGTCTGTGCTGTACTTGGAGGCACCTGGGAGCAGTTATGTTGTGCTGGCTGCTACTAGTGCTGAGCTGGGGGTCACTTAGTGAAAGGTACAAGGCACATTGAGGCCAGTCACTGCTTGTTTTGGGTTTGTGGACCTTTGAGAGATTTTAGGAAAGTCTGCATCACAGAACCAGCTGGCACCTAGCATGGGTTAGACTCTGAGAAAGGTTCCGGCTGGTTGTATGAGTTGGGTGGGGAGGAGTCTCAGAGAATCACCAGGGTAGGATGAGAGTGGTGTTAGCCAGGTTAATGAAGACTCAGACTTGGTGCCCACTGTGCCTTCAGGCTGAGTGAGGTGAAGTCTCAAAAAGGAACAATGGCATCCTCAGGCACCAGAGAAAGCTGCCCCTCCAGCCCTAACCCTGCAGCCAGACAATTCAATTCCTCCCCATATGTCCCTGGTGCTTTCTGACCTGCTATCTCTTTGCTGGAGCTCAGAGCAAGTGAGTCCATCAGCAAGTAAGACGGCCCTTTAAGAGGAATGCCTGGGACTCCAGCAGCCCTCTGTCTCACCTGGACTGAGTCCCTGCTGATTTTCACAGCTAACTGTAGTGGGGATTTCTCTTCCTGACACTGGTACACAAAGCTGGAGAGCCTGTTTTGGGACTGGGACCCTTGCTCCTCAGGGGAGACCTCTGCAGCTGAGCAATCCCTCCTGATTCTTAACTGCCCCACGTGAGTGTGGTACCAGCCCATTTCATGTCTCTGCCCCTCCTACCAGTCTCCACATAGCTTTTTATATCCTTAGTTATAAGAGTTCTGTTTGGTTAGTCTTCAGGTGGTTCTCAAGGTTGGTTTTTCTATCATTTAATTGTGATTTTGAGGTAGTTGTGAGAGGAGGGAGCACAGAGATTTCCTACTCCTCCATCTTGACTAGCAGTCAACATAAATGAACCTTGAGTACATTATCCTAAATGAAATAAACCAGTCACAAAAGGACAAACATTGTATGATTCCACTTATATGAGGTTCCTAGAATAACTAACACATAGAGATAGAGTACAATGGTGGTTATCAGGGGCTGTGGGAGGAGGAATGAGGATTCAGTGTTCAATGGGTAGAGTTTCAATCTGGCAAGGTGAAAGTGTTCTGGAGAAGAATATGGTGATGATTGCACAATAAAATGAATATAGTTAATGCCACTGAACTGCACACACACACACACACACACACACACACAATGGTTAAAATGGTAAACTTCATGTTGTGTATATTTTACCACAATATTTATTTATTTATTTATGGTTAGATCAATAAGCAAATAACCTAACAAAAACAGGAAGTTGAAGGCAGAGGGTGATGTATTTGGTTTTATTATTTGGAGCTGGTACAATTTCAGATAGTTAGAGTCTACAGTGTGGCCATTGGAGTGGGTGGTGAAGGGGAGCAGAATAAAATGTCATTGGAGGGAAAGAGATCAAGGAGCTAGGTCTACACTGTTAATTAACATCCCTGTGACTGAAGGGAGTAGAGGGATGGCCCTGGAGGACAGAGATGAGCATGAGTTAGAACAGTGCCAGACTTGTTTGCAAGAGGAGAGAGCTTATGGTCTGCCAGAGGTAACGTGCAAACCTTGGAGTATATGGCCTGTAGAAAAACAAGCAGCCTCCACTGGAAGGGGTGCAAGATAAGCAGGGTCCTGGAGCAGGGCCAGAGCTTTGTTAAGGTAAGGGAGTAAAGTTGGACAGGAGACTGGCACAGGGGCCTGGGCAGCCTGCTCTAGCCATCCTGTTGGGATATCTCAGAAAAATCCCACCCACTGTGTCAGCAGAAGGGTTCAACATTTGCCTTGGGATTGAGCTCCCTTTCCTCGGCTCTGTCAATTTTCAATTTCACACATTCCATGCTGGGACAAGAATTTGTGCCAAAGATCTGTTTCATGACTATTAAATGAACACATTTCACAACAAACAATGAATAATACAAACACATAAGAAATATTGGCAGAGCTACTACCAATTTGAGATCAAATATAATCTTGCCTCAGGAGCCAAGGCTTGGGTACTAGGATGAACCACACTTCTCCCTACTCCAAAAGTGCTGGCAAAGTCACTCCTCACATCAGCAGAAATGTGTCCTGACGTCAGTGTAAATCATCACTAAACGAGCCCCTCTGCCCATCAAGGAGACAGCAAGGCCTTGTCTCTCCTGCCAAACGCTGTTCATACAACCTCTTGTTTACTGGTAAACCCACACTGCACACCAAACATCGTCTTGAATAATTAATCCAGCACATATGAATAATTAAGCCTCAGTTGAGACCTATCGCTGAGAAATGCTACAGTCATTTGGCTTTTTCATGCAGTGTGACAGAAGAACCAAGAACTCTTTGACAAAGCTACTGTGACAAAGTAAGAAATGTTCATCCAGGTAGCCAAGCCAGTCCCACAGGGAACCAGATGAGGCGACAAATACCTGCTACCTACCTGTTGGCTAAATTACGCATTTTCACTCCCATATTGTTTTATTTTTTTCCTTGAGCAGATAAGCTGGACATAGAGAAAGCAACATTTACACTTCCTCATTCTTTTTTCTTATTTTCTTTCTGGTTAGTGAGAGGAGAAATTCTTTTTGGTGAGGGACAAGTGCAAACCACCCCCACCCTGCTGGGACTACTAAATATCAAGTTGAGCCAGATTCCCAGAGAAAAATAAATATTCCCTGAGGGCACTGGGGGTGTTTGGAGAAAAGGTATTAACCTGTTCATGCCACAGTGACATGTTGTCTCCTCACATCCTTGTAGGCACCTTGCATGTACGATACATCTTTCTGGGGCTGGAATGATGGTGGTGAGCAGGACCACACTAGGCCTCTGATCTCATTTAATTAGATCCAACGGGCCTGGAAAGAGTTCTTGGGACTTTGACACTGCTCAACTCTTGTCTGTATGCCAATCACATACAGTGGAGTTTATATCTAAAAGAAGCTCCTGGGCTGTGGAATTCTAACTCTTAAATCTGGCTGTGAGCTCAGACAGACTGAAGGATAAAGGATAAAGACCACACGGATTTGTGTATCCTGCCCTACGATCAGGAGTGGATCTAAAGTTCAAACTGTTCAGTGAGTTGACAGCTATCGTGAAGCTAACCAGAGACTGAAGTAACCAGGGGCTCTTTCTACCTCCAAAAGCCCTTCCAGGTAGTTAGTCCTTACCAACACTTCTCTATCCTTACTTTACTGTGCTTACTTTTCTTTCTTCTCCTGCTTTTCCTTCTTACCTATCTCTGTCTCCTTCTCACTTTACTCCTTCAGGTTCTGTTTTTTCACATACCAGCTGATGCCTACTCAGGACTGAGATGACATCTTATACATCTCTGCACACTCAGTGCCTTGCACACTACCTGGGCATAGTAGATGCTCAATAAATGTTACTTCTCTTTCTCCTCTTCTTCCTGCTCCCTGTCAAGGGCCTTCCATGATTTCTGAGGCCTGGATGTGGGTGACAACACTCATATCATAGCAACACTCATGCCTCAGGGGCTGAGAAGTCATTGTCAGCTATCTGCCTAAACTCTCAGAGGATGAATTGCAAGATTTTTACTGTGGGTTTCTCTTCACAAAATAGTAAGCTCCTGGGCTGACTCATGAAATGAAAAAACTTAATTGGGTGGGGGATAAAGTTCAAGAAGACTTTTTTTTTTTTTTAAAGAGGCTGCAGCCCACAGTGGCCCATGCAGTGATCAAACTGGCAACCTTCGATCCAGCACCACCTTCTAACCAACTGAGCCAACCGGCCACCCCAGGAAGATTATTTTCAATGAGTATAACAGCATCTACCCCCATCCTCTTTCTTTCACAGACCATTTCTCACTGGGGAACTTTTTAATCCAATCAGCCAACTGTTTGCAGTGCCTTTCTGAAAGCCCTAATTTTGATGTTGTCTGTTTCCATTTAAACACATTAGCAGCTAAAATCAGCAAAAATTAAACTCTTCCTGCTGGGTCCTGTGGAATGCCAGAGGAATACCTAGTTACTCAAGCTCCCTTTGCGTGAAAGAAAGCAAACTGTTCACAAAATAAAAATGTATTTTTAAAACCACAAAAAAGAAGTGCATCCCACTTTCAGAGGCAGTCCCTTCCCTGGGTCTCCAAGGCTCTGTCACTCTCACAAGATCTATCTCTGTCCAGAAGAAATGAGCTTCAGTGGAAAGACGCTCATAGTCTAGACCTGAAACTGTGTGACCAGCTACTTCAAACCCAATCAAGGGCCTGGAGACCATAACTTATTTACCTCCCTTCCTAGCATACTACCTTGCTTTATCAACAAAAGGGACTAGAATGATAAACTAAATACTTAAAACAGAAAATTAAAAGTAGGAGATGTGGTGAATTGGTTACAATAATGGCCCCAACTTGTTCATACCTCCCTGTACCCACGTCCTTGGTAGTGTCTTCCCACATTGACTGAAGCCATTGGCTTAAGCCAATGGGACAGTAACAGATGTGATGGAAAAAAACTTGGAAAGCACTTGCACATTGGGCCTTGTCATCTTTCTGTCCTTAGAACTGTAAGCTATAGTGTAAAGAAGCCCAGGCTAGCCAGCTAGAGCAGGAGATAGCCTATGGAACAGAGATGACCCATCGGCTGAGCTCTCCTATACCAGCTCTCCCCCAGTGAGCCCAGTTACGATCAGCCAAGCCTGATCCCAACTAACTAGCAGAGCAGCCCAGTTAAGCCCAGCCCACATTGCTGACTCACAGAACTAGAAGCTAAACAAACAGCTGTTCAGTCTCTAAGTTTGGAGCTTGTGTTATGCAGTAAAAGCTCAGTGATACAAAGGCTAATTACCTTCATAGAGAGAACTCCTTTCACATATTTAAAACAAACAAACAAACAAAAAAAACTCCTACAAATCAATAAGGGCCTGATTCTACAAATAAATCCTTACTCATGAGAAATTTTGTTGTTCAGGTATATCCTGTGCTTATTGTACAATGTCAAAATATTTGAAATAATCTTCTTTCCTATCACAGAGGCCTCGCTATATTCACATGCATTGTTGGTGGGTATACAAACTGGTATGACTCCTCTGGAAAACAGTTTGGCAATGTCTACCAAATTACAAATTAACTTACCCTTCAACCCAGCAACCCCACTTTGGGGGAATTGTCCTACAGATATACTACATGGGTATTGTGAAAAAGTTATTCACTGCAAAATTGTTTATAATAAGAAAAGATTAGAAACAACTCACATGTGTATCAACAGAGGACTGGTCAGAGAATACCCACAATGAAATGTTGTATAGATGCCAACCAAGAATAAGGAAGTTTCCTCGGAACAGATATCTGAACTGTCTGGACGCTGATGGAAACCACTCTGAGCACCTCTTGTCATTGCAGAAGTCACATGTGACTTGTATTCATCTTTTGTTATCGGTATATATTGAGTATTAAATTTTAATACATTTTTTTCCTTTCTTTAAAATGTGTGTACATTGTTTTTGGCTCTCTCTGTGTCTCTCTGTGTCTCTCTCTTCTCTCACACAATTAAGTTGGTGAACTCATCCAAGAAAAAGTACTACATAACTCATTGCTGAATATCACTACAGTCACCTTCGAAGTACTCCCCTTGGGAGGCTATGCACATTCAAAGCCATTTTGGAGCTCTTTTACTGGAATGGCCATCAGAGCTGTCGTTGTATTACCCTTGATGTCCTGAATGTCATCAAAATGTCTTCCTTTCAATATTTCCTTTATCTTCAGGTAAAGAAGGAAGTCATTGGGGGCCAGATCAGGTGAGTAGGGAAGGTGTTCCAGTACAGTTTACTGGCTAAAAACTCCCTTACACACAGTGCCATGTGAGCTGGTGCATTGTCGTGATGCAAGAGCCATGAATTGTTGGCGAAAATTCAGGCTGTTTTCGTCTAACTTTTTCACACAGCCTTTTCGGCATTTCCAAATAGTAAACTTGGTTAACTGTTTGTGCTATTGGTACAAATTCATAATGAATAATCCCTCTGATATCAAAAAAAGTTGGCGACATCGTTGCAACCATTTTGCAAACTTGAAAGACCTCATACATGTGTACTTCTACGTGCATAAAAACTCTTGATCTATAGAAAAAAAGTAAAAGTGGTTATTTGGGTAGGGATAGGGGCTCAGGGAAATGGCATATGGTTGACAGGAGGAGGAAGGAAAACTTTTACTCTATACCTTTTATTCCAATCAAATTCAAGTCTTTGTCCTGGTCATTCCACCAAAACTGCCCTTGACAAGGTCAACAATGACTTTTGCTATGCTAAAATGTAATGTTCCTTTCTTCACCTTCATCATACTTAATTATCAGGAGTACTGGATATGCTTGATCCCTTTCTGTTCCTTGAAACCCTTTCTATTATATGAAACCCTTTCATATATATTTCTGATGTGTATCCAAGAAACTGATTATAATGATTATCCTTAGGTCAAGGAACTGAGTAACTGGAGGACAAGGGTGGGCAGGAACTTGCTTTTCAAGGAGCATCCCTTTGTCTTTTTAAAATTGTTGTGTCATCTGCAAAGAATAGCCGTCAAAAAATAAAATAATAATAATAAAAGATTGTCATTGTGAGTTATACTCCAAACTTACACTTAATTGATTAGAACTGAGACATGCAAATTCTCCTTAAATAGGTAGAATGGATCCCCAGACTTGACTTAAGACTTGTCTGAATGTATTAAAGTGTCTGAAGAAAGAATGTGTCTGAGGAAAGGGCAGTCAGCCACAGTAGCATTGCAAACTTGTTCAGTGCCCATTGAGGACCATCCAGTGGAGAATCTTGCTGACCCAACCAACTTGGAGCACTGGGTCCAGTGGTAAGTCATAACTGTTTCACCCAAAAGGACATGGAGGATGGAAACATAGTGCCCCACGCCCCTGCCAAAACAATACTCTTGGAGAAGCATTTCCCTGCCGAGCAAGGATGCTGCCTCCTTCCCACAACCCTGGCTTCAGACATGTTACTGCTTGGATTTCCACTGGTGAAGTCAACCCTATTGTGTCTACATTTCCAATTAACTCATTACCTGTAGTAACAAATTTTCACCTGTCCACGGGGAAATGAGAATTAAAACAAACAAACAAACAAACAAACAAACAAACAAAAAAAACACAGAATAGTCACTTTTTCCCCCATACATGTGGATATATATTTTTTGAAGTAATCATTTTTTTTACACTGTTAATTTGTTGACTTTTTGTGGTGTCAAAAATGACTTTCATAAAACTCTGAAGTCTTGGTACTGATGGTATTTCCAGACATTTAACCTAATTTCCTCTTTTCCAGTTTTCATATTCATGGAGCCAACTTTAAATCATTATTCGAATTTTCCCATTTGCCATTCTCCATGGGGAGTGAATACACTGGTTAGCCACAACTTCTAAGCATTATGATTTCTGGATCAGTTGTTTCTATTATAAATAAATAAATGCCCAGTCATTATGGTGTTTAGATATCTGCCTCAAGGTTGTTTAATCTGAATATGCTCACAGGAGAAAGACTTGCTCTCAGAATTTCCTAACTGGTAGACCAAGACCATCCCCTAGCTTGTGGCAAATTCACAAGCCTCTGCCAGCTCCCGCTACCCCTATCCTCATCCCAAACACCAAGACAGACAGGAACAAATAATAGAAATTGTAACACTTTGCACAGAAACCTAATAAAATCAAACATGTTTAAGATTTGATATGCTGCACATCAGCCAACCCCCTTAGTCATGCATACCTTTTGATTAGAAGCAAAACTTACCAAGTTTGAGTAGATCACCTATTTCTGAAATGCTTCAAGTCACATTATTATTGATCAAGAATGTTAAATTATACAGAGGAATTCTTTTAGTTATTGTTTTAAAAGTGCATGCTCATATTTGTTCGGTATTTGCATAAAGAAATATTAGGAGGATACACTGGAAACTAATCAGTGCTGGGAGGGACAGGACAGGGACATGAATAGGAATGATACTTTCTGCAGAAAACCTTGTAAATCATTTTGATTTTGGACCACAGAAACATATTACACATTCAAATTAAGAAAAAGTAGCATCTATATCTTTGTGGAGCCTTGTTCTTGTTGGAAGGAGGCATAAAGACTTTTTGCATGAGGTGTAAAGACATGCCACACTTCTGGTGTTTCCTGTGCCCTCAGCAGGGGATAAAATCACATCCCTTCACAGACCAAGGATTCCTAGAGATAGCATGTCTCATAATTCCATCTTCTAGTTTCTGTACTTGATGCTTAGACATCTTTGGACCTTGCTGACCTTGGAGGGACTGCCCCTCCAAGAATTAGCCAAGTCCTAGAAATAGTAAACAACTTGCCTTTGAGCATGGTTTTCCTACGCAAATCGACCAATTCAGAACCCACACACCCTCAACCTCCCTATGGGGCTCTCACACACTGGACCACTGTCCGCCTGCCCAAATCACCCCCCAGGGCCAGGTACCAGACAACAAGGGACAGCCTCGTGCCCCAGAGCCCACTGAAATTACTTAACTGGCCAATTCTAAACCTGCTCACTCTGCCTTGCTGGCTCCTCCTTGTAGAAATCACCATGAAGGCTCTCGCCCACAGCTCCCTCATCCTCCTTTGCCTCCTGACCAGCCCTGATGCACGGTGTGCTGTGCCCCCCTTTTTTGGGGGATCTGTGAGTCACAAACTGTCTTTTCAATGGCAATCTTTCTGATCTGTTGGCCTTGCCATACCCATACAATAGTAAAATCTACATTTTACCACAGCATGAGCCTAGAGGAGAATACTGGTCTGCAGGAAGTACATTAGCAAAGCTGACATGGGACAGAAATTTCACTTGCAATAAAAATGCTTGTAGTTTGAGAGAATGTCTTCTTAAATGAAGACCAGAAATGCATTCTGGGGGTGGAGGTGGGAAGGGTGAGATGGGGAAGTAGCCAAGGTTAGGACTCATCGCTCAGGGCAGTTTGGTTGCCAACACCTCTGCATATATTTCTATTAATGAATGTTATATCCATGAGAACTGTGCTTTTTATTAATGAGTGCCCAATCTGCTCAATTGCAAGGTAACTTGTGCTTCTCTGCTGGCCCACAACCAGGACAAGTACCACATAGTGTGTCAATTCTGCAGGTATCATCAGAAGGCAGACCTAGATCACATCCACATTGTGCATCTTTCACGCCAAGCAAATCTCATCCATGGAATCCAGCATCTATTTACAAAGCAGACAAAGAGGCCATGATTCCTCTACCTATAATTAGAATTTGCTGAAGGTTCATTTTCAAATAGTAAACTTAAGCAACTTAAATGATTTGATTTGCCAAAAAAAAAAAAAAAAAAAAAAATTTGTTTTAATTGCACACCACTTTGCAGTTACCTATCTAATGCAGTAAATAAGTTTGACCACAGTAGTCTTTACAATTGTCAGTCATAGTGGGGAGTGTCCCGGCCACCACTGCCAAGGGTCTCCTGGTTACCAGGACTACGTGAGAGTCGTGTCACAGAGCAAATAAAAAGAGAAGCAGGTTGTTCTAAAGCAGTCTCTGGAGAAATGTGTGGGCATGAATGCACTTCACACATGAACCTGAACTCCTCTGGTATTAATTCTCAGAAGTGACGGTTTAAAGGCTGAAAATTCCTGTTTTTTTTACTTGGTTACGTTTCTTGTTACTGTTGTTTTTGCAATACTACAAACTTGGGATATTTCACATAAAAATTCAGATTTCCAGCTTCTATTGAAAACCTGGGAGAAATGGCCACATTGGACACACACTACTGGTCTAGTAGTAATGGCTCCCTTCACATGGTGAGTGAGCTTTCTGTTTGCCACGGTCCCCACCACTCCATATTGCCTGCCCACAGGAGGCTGAGTGCTGGTAACCATTTATCACTGCACTTGCAGAAATATTTATCTGTACTTCTGGTACTTTCAAATGTGGGAATGTGCTGAATGGGCCTGGAAGATCATGTTTTTCCAGAAAAAAATGGAAGTCAGATAATGCCAGATGTTTTATAAGAAAACAAATATCCAGACATCTGTCCCCTACTTTAAAGATCCCATTGTGCACTGATTGGAAACAGTGAAGTTTCTGGAGCAAAAGCTGAGAGAGGCCTTGGGGAGCCAACGCTGAGCCCTGATGGGGAAATACAGTCCCAGTAAGCAGATGAGCTCAGGAAGCTGCCTCCACACAGGCCAGACAGCTGGGGAGAAGCTCCTCTGTGGAACACGGGTAATGAGGAAATTCCGTGAATCAATCATTGAAACTTGGATGGTCATTAACTGAACATGGTGATTGATCTAACCTTAACTGCTATGAAAGCAGCCCTATCCTTGTGCAGAACTGAATTTTACCCCACGAGAGAAGGCAAGTGGTCAACACATCAGCCACCTAATAGCCTATTTGAAAGCAGGATGCAGGCAGCTCGAAGGCAGGAGGGAAATCCAAAATCCACGGAAATCCCATATGCTGTGCAGCTGGGTCACAGAAGAGGTTTCCTGTGACTGCCAAAGAGAAACATGGAGAAGGGGAAAACCCTAAAAAAAAAAAAGAAAAAAGCTGTTTGTCCACTTTTCTTTTGGACAGATTATTCTCTGTTTCTTTTGGACACATGCCTAAATAACAATGAGAGGAGAGTGCTCATGGCCAGAGTTAAGCGGCAGTGTTTGGTTTCCACCCCCTCCCTGGCAGGGAATATAAAAAGCCACACCTGAAATCCATAAAAGTAGAGTAATATATTTTATTTAATTAAAATAGATTAAAAAACAGACTGTGTAAAAGAATTAGGATTCTCAATAATTTACTATTATTTACATTAGCAAATGTTGGTCGTTAGTAGACATTGTGAGGAGATAAGCGCGTAGAACCCAGCCCCTCCCCAAGGGCAGGGGGAGATGGGGAGACTCAGTGCTTTCCTCTCATTCCTGTCTTTTCAGGTCAATAATGGCAATTACAGACTAAGCGCTGGGTAAATAGCAGGAGAGGTGAACCTCCACGCCCAGGGTGGCTATAGCACTATTACCCTGAAGAGATGCTGGCAGGCCAGGCAGGAATCCTTTCCTCTTGGGGAGAATCATTAACTCAGTCCCAGCTCAACAGGCACCTGATCCTCAATGGTTTCCCCTGTCTCTGTTCCTATTCACAATTAGCCTTCTGTAAATACCCCTCTGGCTGACACAAAGCCCACAGTTTCCGGATAGAAGACGAAAAACAGAAATGAAAGCCACACATCCTGGTTCCCAAGGAAATCCTGATTATTTAACATACCCTGCCTCTGTCGTCCAGAACTTGGCAACTCAACAAAATGTCACAGGGTTATTTTGTGCGCTTGTCATGTGAGGGATGATGGGGAGTGAAGGGGCCTGGCAGCCCTGGGCCACTGGACCAAGAGGAAGTCTCCTCTCCAGAAAGCAGTAACAGGAGAGGAGGAACCAGTAAGGCCCTGGGCATCCTGCCCTTGCATTGCTAGTCCTGCAGGCACTTGTGGCTTCTCCACACACCGGCATGGTATGGAGCGCGTCCCAGGAATGCAGCAGCGGGCCGACGGTGTGGAGCGGAGAGAGAAGATCCTTCAGCAGCAGCAGCAGCAGGCTGCACTGGGCTCTGGAACCTGACTCCTGCTTGTTGGAGACCTTGGCAGGCCTCACAGGTTCGTGCTGCTGCATGAGCCTGGCAGCAGCGCCATCCCTGGTGCCCACAGGCCCCGTCTAACCTGGGCCTGGAGCTCGTGCAGTGGACAGCAGCAGATCCAGCAGTCAAGGGCTGAGGGAGGATGGGGCCCAATGGAGACTCAGTCCAAAATGTCTGTCTCGAAGGGGACCAGGTGGTAATAGGACAGGTTGGTGACATAAGCTTCTGGGTCATCGCCACCCTCCAGCTCTGAGGTAAACTCACCGCCATTCTCAAACCTGAAAGAAAAAGGACAGAGCTGAGGGCTAAGGCTGGCTCACTGCCCCCACCACTGATGAAATGGAGAAGGGGCAGAAGGTCATTGGTAGGAGGGCACTTAGGGATCAACATCAAACAGTATGGAGTGCTTTCCATGATGCTCTTCCCGGGCGTGGACCGTCGCACCAGTGGACATGGCCTTTTCAATGCACGCTGATGAAGTGTGGAAAGAACCGTGGTTACAAATTCGGTGAAATGGACCCTGCTCTAAAGACTGTTTCAGCTCGGTTTTTACTGCCTTCGACACTGCTATCTATTATATTCATTAACTAGGAGTTATCGAGGCATTCATCCATTCATTCACTCACAGAGTGATGATTTTTCCGTATCTAGGAACTATTCTGTCAAGCTCTGGGGATGCAACAGTGAAGAGGGCGGGTAAGGCCTGTCTGTGGGAACAGCAGCCCACCGTGTGCCAGGCCACACAAACTAAAGCAAAGAGGAGTGAGAAAAGCCACGGTGGTCACAGGCTGACATCCTCACTGTGTCCTTAGGCCACATGCACAGGTGAGGAAGGACACTGCAGGAGCCCAGAGAGGCGCTGGGTGAGGGCAGTGAGGTCAGCAGAGGGAAGGCTCGCTCCAGCGAGAAGCCTTCACTGGATGCTGAGTCAACGTGAGAGTTTACCTGGGGGAAGGGAGAGAGGAAGAGCTCACGGAAGAACATGGGCCCCGAATGTGAGGTGACACAAATACCTTCCTCATACGGATTCCCCCATGAACTGAAACCATTTTAGCTCGTTTCTAACTCAGGTGCGGCCTAAGGTAGGGAGAAAAACAAAAAGACTCCAAACTTTAAAGAATGTGTAACAGAGGAAGAAGCGCCTGAAGCACATGCTTGCTAGGAAGGGAGACTGAGACGCTGCCGGTGCTTTTTCCGTTTTCCTCAACTAAGAATCAGCCCAGGCACAGCAGGGCTTGGCAGAGGTGGGCGGGGCAGCTCCTTCCAGAAGGCTGTCACAGGAAAGTGGGAAGGAGCCTCCAGGCCATAGCGCTTGCCAGCTTACCATGTCCCTGCTTGCTTCCTAGTGGTTCCCAGCGCTTGGAGGTATCACTAACTACGTACTTGTGGAAGCTCACTACACCTGGAAAGCTTTAGGAGAGACAGGGAAGGCCACGAACTGACCAAACTACACAGTAATGAGCGTCTGACTTGGCTATACTGGCTGAGGAGGTGAATGGGGGTTGCAGAGATGTGGGCCCCACCTTTGCCTCAAGAGCATACGGTGCATTCAAGCTACTGCTGCTGTCACAGGAAAAAATAGAGCACACAGTACAGAACCCTGCTAACTTCAAACCTGGGCCTCCGAGGGAGGCATGCTTCCTCCAGGTCTAAGCTCACAGCTAAGAGTAGAGGAGGTGATTATAGCTTCAAAATGAGACAGAAGAGGCAGCAAAGCTGGGTTTTCCTTTAACTCCACAGTGAGGGTGTGTGAAGATGCAGGGGAAGGACTCAGAGCCCAGCTCTTCCTCCTCGTGTGCTCTGGCCTGGGAGCACAGGCTGCAGACAAAGAGATGGAGCTGAGATAGAAGTGTTTGCAGCCTGCGAGGCAGTGTGTCTCACGGAGACAAGGCCACTTCTCCAGCTTTGTTACAAGATGGTGCATCTCTTCCCTCAAACCAGCATTGGAATGAAACCAAAAGGAGACTTGGGTACCGGGACAGGTGAAGGACAGGGCCACAGTGACAGCCACGATGCAGCCCTGCCCAGACAGCTTCCTATCCCCTGGTTACAACTCCTTCCCTCAGGTCAGATGACCCCAAGGACTCAGGAGGGAAGGGGACCGACCCTGGCATGCTCAGGAAAATGAGTCACCTGGGCCCTCGGCAGGCCTGGCAAACGCCTCTGCTCCTAACCTATGAGGACAGAATGAGGGTTCCAGTCTGGGAGTGAGTTTCCCAAGAGCCTGGCAACCCCTCCAGCCAACCAGGCAGAGGCCCAGCTGTCCCACAAACTCATGTCTCCATCAGGCACACACATCCATTCCCTGAGTGCAGTGGGGTCTGTGGCCCTGGGTACTGGTACCTGCCCTCCCCCAGGGGACAGTGGGGGCTGCCTGCTTGGCTTCATGGCACAAGTCCTAATAAGCAGGCCCAAGGATGTTGAATTCACAGACTCGGGGCCAAATGATCCCTGGCAAGTACCACTTAAGACAGCTGCGGCCAGGAGGTAAAACCTCCTCCTATTCAAATGCCATCTCTTTGTGACCTCCCATTCTCGGAGTCACCCCACAGCACCCGCCTGACAGCCCTGTGGAGTGCTCCCAAGAGACAGACAGCAGCAGACCATCAGTGCAGCCACACTGCCTTAGATTTGGTACCTGGCAAGTCCCAGGCAGGAATTCCCTCTAACTGCTCCCCTGAGCTGCTTGGAGGCAGACGTTTCTTTGTTAAGCTTTCCTAGGAGGTTTTCCCTTGCTCTTTCTCTCTGTGCCAGCCAGGTGTCCTGGAGCAGGTAGCTGCACACTGAGGCTGTGTCACCACCATCCATGCGAAGCTCCAGGCTAGCTGGGAAAATCATGTTACCACCCTTGCTTTCTCAGCAAAACTCTTCACAGTTGAACTTACTTCTGAAATCTAGCTTTATGCCAGGGTGCAGAAGACCTCCTGAGGCCTGTCGAGGTGGAAAGGATTTTCCCGGAATATTAGGATCCTGCAGCAACTATGATAAGGGAGGGTGTCCACCAAGACAAGCCCTAGCCAGACACTCCTCCCATGAAGCTGAAGGACCTCTCCTTCCCACCACCCATTTTGTACACATCAACCTTGTATGCCATGGTAGCAGCCCTGCATTAACACGGAGAACCCAGAGGTCATGAACTAATGCACTATCTATATACACATACAGTGGGTACAATGCTGCGCTGTGTCACGGCAAGGCATGCAAAGGGACAACGGCATTTCAGAGAAAGAACACCCCCTCGGCCTTGCCAGCACATCCTTTTATACCAACATTTCATGACATCTCCACTGTGATTTTTGTGCTAGACACTCAAGAGACATCTGAGGTACTAAAAAAGTAGGAGCTGCTGGCCAGAGCCCGTTCTATGGGACTGACTTGCTCTGTCACAGAGCAGAGGCCAGCAGAAGTGGCTCGGGCTGCCTGCCAAAGCGCAGGCAGATCCTGGGGTCATGCTTTGTCCTGTAGTCAACTAGCCCAGATGTGTGTCTCGGCATGTGAGTCTGTCCTGGTCCATTTTCAGTTTTGGCTGAGTGGATGGACCGAGACCTGGGATGCCAAGAGGCCCCTCTCGCCATGGGCTGTGCTTCTCATGTGCCCACAGGGACTCAGCATTCAGAGCCACCTCAGGCGGCTCTTGCCCAGCATTTCACACTCATTACCTGAGGTCTTCACAACCACTGGTCCTGTGAGAGCAAAGGGGTCCCAATTTGACAATTAAGAGAAGCCAAGGGAGGTTAAATAACTCCCAGACACACAATCAGGAAGAACCCTGGGCTTGGCCTTGACAGTTAAGAGAAGCCACTTCAAGCTGTGGCCCCATAATTCCCAAGGAGATGGCTGGAAGCTCACAAAGGATGAAGGCTGCTGTGCCTCTGGGGCCTCCAGGTGATGGGCTTTCCTAGATCACTTATCACGGTCAAAGTTCTGTTATCAGAGGAAGGAAGAAGGGAGAAGTTCTGTCTTTGGCTATCCCCCCTTCACAAATCAGACACATCCTCTCTTCCTTCAGAGCAGGCCCGCTGGGCCAGGTTGCAGCCACCTGGGAGTCTGGGGAACCTCCAGCTCTGTGATGTGAGACCAACATGCAGGTGACACTTCTCCCCATCCCAGGAGACTAGGCCCTAAGAAAGAGGAGGCTTGTGGCCCCTGTACCCCTCAGGGCTCAGCACGGACCAGACCCAGAAGCCTGGCAACTTCTCCTCGATGGCCCCTCACAGCCAGCTACTCAGGCAAAGGAACTCTGTTCCCATAAGGTTTGTGAATCAAGGTCTCACTGTCCTCTAGAAAAGGCAAATTCTTTAAATAAGTGTCCCAATACAGGCAGGATGTCTCCCCCACATCCTGCCTGTATTGGGACACTTATTTGGCGTTTCCGGGCACATCTACTTCCTGCCTATAGAGGTCCGTACAGCAGTGCACCCCAACCCCTGGCACTGGCTGACAGCTCAGGGACCCCTTCTATAAACCTATATTCAAATCAGTGTACTTACAAATGCTCTGTCGGATCCACACCCAGGTGTTGCTCTTTTCCGTTTGGTATACTGTGGTCAATGACGATAGTTTCTGTATTTGCTAAACAAAATCCATTGGACCTCATGATTTCTGAAAATGAAAGCAATAAAGTGAACATTCAGAAGGGGTCAGGTTTTGAAGTTTTGAAGTTTGGGGATTATACCAATCTCCTACTTCCCCCTCCACCTACTGCCCCCAGTCTCCCCCACATTTTAAGAGAACACTCTGCACCCCAGAGGCCCATTCTGGAACTCTGCCACACAGATTCAGGAGCTGATGCCAGCCTCCACAGGAACACCTGCTGACCCTGTGCAAGCTGAGAGGCATCTCTCCCCCAGAAAGAGGCTCTGGTTGTTCGAGCGCCCTCCCTCTACACCCTGCCTTGTTGGGGTAAAGCTGGGGCAGAAAGGGCACTGAGCTTGCATCTGTCAGTCTGGGCTTACTCCCATCCATCACACAATGCTGGGGACTTTGTGCAGGTCTCTCGATCTTTCTAAGCTCTCACCTGTCTGAGGTGGGCTGCTGGGAGGATCAAATGAAATCAGTGTACATTTTAAACCAAATGGGCAACTTCACTGTTTTACTTTATATAATTCTGTATATAAATTGATTGTTTTTTACCAACAAGCACAAAGTTTGCTAACTTAAAAAGGCCAACAAAGACAATGCCTACCTATGTCTATGTTGGCTGTATGGTGTTAGCTTTACTAGGATGCAGGTTTGATTCTCAAACAGAGCTTGAAGAGGTGGGGATGGGGGTGCCTGAGGGTATGGCAGCTACAATAGTGCCGGCTGGGAGCTTGGACCCTGCAGCTCAGCCCAACAATGAGCTCCATGACCTTGGGACTAAGTACCCTCAACTGGAACATTTCTGGTGCATTCTCAAATCCAAAGGGTTATCATCTTCCCACTCAGGGCCTAACACATGGATATCCACAGCTCAAAATAGCCCTTCCTCTTTTCTGGCATGGCAGGGGCAACCAGAGCACAGTTACTGCCCAGTCTCTTCGGGCATCTCATGCTACTGTTGTTTGGGACATTGCTTTATTTTTTTTCTTATATCTGACCATTATTTAGATTATTTTAGTCCCTTGTGTGATTTGCTGTTTTATGAGTGAACTTTTTTATCTTTCTAGGTATTAGGTTCTCAGTTCTTTGAATTTCATATGAAGAGAATTAGGGAAACTACACAAAAATGAAGAAAGCACAACAGAAGAGTTCCTCCTCACCCCCACAGGATTCAAATGACTATTCATCAATTAGATTTGCCAAGTAACTGCTAAAATTTCCACTTGACTTTCTGGAGAAGTGATAGCTCATGTTTCATGGGTTTTCTGCAACACCAGCTCAGTTAGTCACACTCCAAGTGACATCAGCACGGCGCTCTTTCCTGCCCTGCCCTGCCCTCCCCACCGGAGCCCACCCAGAACCCACAGCCTTCCCTGCTTGAGAACCAGCAGGGACAGCCTTCAAGTCATGAGAAGGAGCACTGAAAACCAACAAAAAGCCTCTGCTTGGAACCTCCAGGGTCAGCTAATTTCTAGGTGCAAAAAGGAGATGTTTACCAAAGTCTGAGTGACTCTGAAGATGACTAAATCTTAACAAGAAAGATTAAGATTCCCTCACCTTTCAATTTTAAACGTATGGCAGCACTAATAAAAGCAAATAAAAATAAAAAAGAACCACTTTCTTTATTGCTTTCATTAACTCTCACTCAAACCTGTGTGTCTCGGCAAGCACATAAAACCTCGGAGTGACCTCAGTACAGGCAGCGCACAGCCCCAGCCCCCTTCTCCCACCCCTTTGCCAAGAGAATTTTTGTAGGGAAATCCTATACGTGAAAAAAAAAAAATGTCAGCGCCTCAAAACATTTCTGAACTGGTTATGCGAGATACCATGTACAGGAACTTTCTACTCGCTTAAGTGTGAAATTTGGAGCTCTAGAAAATGGAATCTTTCCAGCCCTGGAAAACAGATCTGTAACAAATCATTCCTTAGGTGCCTATGTAAGCGTTTGTGCACAGGAACGTGCTTTAATTGTTTGCAAGGACATCTGGACCCTGAGTTCTGCTACTTAAGGCTGGGGAGGTTACTTCTTGCACAATTTCTTCATGGGTAGAATGGGGACAGTATCCATCCCAACAGGCACAGGTGCAAATTAATGAGATGGTATAGATGGTATTTGTAAAAAGTCTAACAAGTGCCTGGAACTCAATTAATGGTAGTTATTACTATCATTGTTGCTAATGTCTTTACATCTGTTGTATCATGCAAATAAAAAGGAAATGTAACTTCTGAATTGTAACTTCTGAAGTCTATCTTTAAACATACTTAAAATGTGAATTTCTTAGAAGTCAGCTTACTACCTATAGCAAAAATCATTGGCCAGTTTAATGACTTTAACCACATACATGATTGATTCCATGAAATAGTTCATTTGCAAGCTACTTTTTTACATTCATAATTTTTTCAGATGAAGTAGTGTCCAGCTTTGGCATTTCTTCTTTTTTTAAACGTTTTATTTTGAGCTAGCTTTAGAATTACAGAAAAGTTGTATAAACAGTAGAGTTCTCACATATCACTCGTCAGCTTGCAATGTTAACATTTTAGGTGACTACCATGTTTCCCTGAAAATAAGACCTAACCGGAAAATAAGCCCTAGCATGATTTTTCAGGATGACACCCCCTGAAAGTAAGCCCGAATGCGTCTTTTGGAGCAAAAATTAATATAAGACCAGTCTTATTTTCAGGGAAACACTGTATGCTACAATGATAAAATCCAGGAAATTAACTAAACATCTCCCTCACCTGAGTTTCACCAGCTTTGCCACTAATGTCCTTTTTTTTCTGGTCCAGACCCAGTCCCAGATCCCTTGTACCATTAAGTTGTGTGACTTAGTCTCCCACTTCTGACAGTTCCTCAGTCTATTCTCACCTCTCATGACCATGAGACTTGAAGAGGACCAGTGAGTTATTTTACTAACTATCCCTCAATTTGTCTGATGTTTTCATGAGCTTCGACGAAGGTGGTGCATTCTGGACAGGAATCCTGCAGAGTGACACCACATTCTCCTCGATGCATCGTATCAGGGGTGTGTGATGTCAACAGTCATACTCCTGGGATGTCAGTCTGGATCACTGGGTAAGGAGGTTTCTGCCAGTTTCTCCAAAGTCAGGTTACTCTCTTGATAGTTAAGAAATATTTTTGGGGAGATGCATTGAGACTATGCAAATCATATTTCTCCTCAAACTTTCACCCACTAATTTTAACATTTACCAATGGACCTTTTCAACAACAATTACTTCTGTGGTGTTTGACTAGTGGTGATTTTTCTTTTCTTTTTAACTGCAGCCATGTTTTCATATGCCTCATATGTCATCAGTCCTTCAGCTCATTAATGCACATATTCCTTTTTTTTTTTTTTTTTTTTTAGCATTAGTCTCAGCCCTGAAAGCATTCATAGCATAGCTTTCCTCCCTTTTGAATTCTCTGCCATTATATTTTCAATGTACTTCAGCAATGGAACAAAACCTAAGGCAGTGCCTTTTTATTAACTGGCTAATTGGACTATCTCTTACAGTGAAAATTAAGATTGAGATTGTACAGATGGCTGGTTAATGAAAATTGAAATTATAATTCCTTTCCAGACCCCCAAACCTGAAGAATCAGATTTCTGTGGCTGATATTTGATTAGTCCAAGTCCCCAGATCAAGGATGAGGTTTACACTTCCTTTAAGGCTGCACAGACACAGCCACAGTGTAAAAAAGTAAATTTAAGTTTTCTTACATTTGATAAGCATCTAAATTAACATAGGCTGAAGAATGTTTAAGGTTGTATTGACCCAAAGCATCACCTGAGAGGCCACAGTATTTCCTGACTGTCCTTGCCGTGGGCGCAAATCATGGCGTGGTTCTCACACCACTAGCGCCTGGCGCCACCTAGTGGAGCCCCTGACCACGACACAGTCTCAGCACTTGAGAGAAGAGGCTACGCGAGCATTCAGAGGCGGGACGCGCCTAAATCCTGAGTGTAAAGAGAAGTCTCTGACGGCGAGGGAGGCCAGTGTCGGTCCCCCACGGCACCGCCCCTTGTAATGCTACATCAGCAGCATGAGAAGGCGTTAGGAAATCTGTGAGGAAGGAGGGGGCCTGGGGGTTGGGGTGAGTAGCAACAGGCCAGGGCGTTTTCACCAATGAATGGAATTTAGCAGGATGGGAGTGGACTCGCAGGCTTTTTGTGAACAGAGAGAAGAGCAGCGGCCACAGCACAAGCAAAGCCCAGCCAGGAGGAGGCTGAGGGTCTGCAGTGGAGGGTTCTATGGTGACAAAATCAAAAAGCTAGAGTGAGGCAGACTCTGACATGCCTAGAATGATGAGGGGACTTGGACTTCAGTGTGAGCATAAGGCTTTGAGAAAATTAACAAACCCAGGAAGTCAGAGTTCTGGATGACGTCAGTATACAGGGTATGTCCTGGGGAAAGGGTGAGGCTGACATGTGGATGTTCTCAGGGGTGCTCTCCAGGTCCTGAGGCTCAGAGCCTGGGGATCCCGGAATCCAGCAACACCCCAAGACTGAGTGACACGGCTTGCCCATGTGTGAACTAGTTCTTCAGAGGGATGTTGGTGTACTGCAAATGAGAGTTTCATTAAAAAGTATTTTTGAACTTTCCATAGTTTGTTGTCTTCAGATATTTATTTCCTCACTCAGTGAATAATGAGGGTGCATCTTATATCCCGTGGGAAACCCCCCTCACGCTTGCACACTTACACACTCATTTATGTCGGGAAGCATTCGCTTAGACAGAGTGAGAACTGGATAGTCCGGGAACAAAGAAGGGACGGCTGGGAAGCTTCAAAGGGAGAATCCCCAGACGTGGTGCCCAATCGTTTAGGGCAGAGAAAGAGGAGGAAACCTGCCAAAGTCAGAGCATCTTAGCTCTGGAAGGGTGCCAGAGGCACTCCCCCAGCCTACCACCAGGCAGGGACACCTCACACAGGACCCTGGCTTGAGGCTTCGGGAGACATACTTACACCAGATAGATGTTTACAAACTCCATTGTTAGGCAGCCCCATTTATTACAAAGTGTTCTGTGTTGAGCCAAAATTGGCAGCAGTTACTTCCATCCACAGCAATGTCCCAGGGATAGAGCACGCTGCCCAGATGACCTGGGCACCCGGCTGGCACAGGGAGGTCAGCAGCCCTGCCTTCCTAAAGCTGGATGCTGCGGCCCTAGCAAGGCCTCACCGAGGCACATCTGCAGTGCAAGCTAAAACCTCTGCCTTCAGTCCTCGCAAACACACTGAGAACATATTTAAAACCTCAGCATGGGAGTCTCCGGTTATCCCTGTTAAACTTCATCGCAGTATCCTCAGCCCTTCAGGATAAACATGGTCATGCATTTATCCAAGTCACTGATAAAACAGGACACTAAGACAGAGGGCTGGAAATGTTCTGGGTCGTGGCACTCTAGGAGTTACTCAATCATAAAGAGGCAACTCCTCGCAGCTGGAGTCTGTGCTTCTCACACTCTGGGGGCCACCCGAAACCAACAGTCCAGCCCCTCCTGACACCAGCACAGGCCCGGAAAAGATTGTGCTGCTCTTTGCTCTCCCATTTGCTCAAAACAAAATGAAACAAAGCAAACCACAGACACTAGTGCTGGGATTCCTCCACTGTGTACTAAATGACAGAAGCTTGCGCCCGCTGAAGGTGACAGCATGTGAAACCTAACACGATGGACAATTAGGGCCCCGGAGCCCTCTCTGAGCCTCCAAGACTAGGGTCCACAGACATCCACCAGGATAAATGACTGCCATTTTTACTTTCCTATAAAGAAGGTTACGGATATTAGGTACCAGCTAAGGACGGCTCTTGAACTCCCCTGCTCTTCCTTATAAGAATACACAGGAAGCTACCGTGAGTAGGTATGAAAAGTAGCAGACAGACAAACCCAGGTTTAACATCCATCCTGCTCACACATAGTCATATATAGAAGCACATTTTCCATTCTAGGTTCCCAGAACTTGGCCACTCTATCCACCTCACCCAGCGTAAATTAAGACTCTCATCCCCGCTACAGCACAGAACTCAATAAGGACACTTTTATACCAATGACATCATCCCAACCTGTCCTCCTGTCTCCGTCACCATGACCACCAATTTCTCCTCAGGAGCTGCCTCTGGGCTCATCTCCCCTCTCATCTACTGACTCTCCGTCAGCTTCCTTCTGAGTCTTGCTCCTTCATTCCTCTTCTTTCCTTCCTCCTCCATTCAGAAATGGAGTGCTGGACACAGAATCCCACCTTCCCTCCTTCCTAAGATCAAGATGCTCTGTGGGTCTCACCTGCAGCCGGGCTGCATCTCGTCTTACAACTGCCTTCCCTCCCTTCCACCCAGCAGTCTCCTGCAAGACCTCACTCAATGCTATGTCTTAGAAAAACAAGTTGACTGCCCACTGCCTGGGGAAGCCCAGTGCCTGAGATAGTCCCCACTACCCACCCTGCCAGGCAGAGCTCCTTTCCCTACAGAATGCTCTTCAGCAGACCTCACCAAAACTGTACTGCAAAAAATAGTGTCCCAACAACACGTGCAGCCCAGATCTTAGAGAGCTACCCGAAAGGGTCAAGTCCAGGCTTCCCCTTCCTTTCAACCTGACACATGGATGAGCTGGCCAGACACTCTGCTCAGTTGATGATTTGCTCTTAATGCTGCTGACTTTGCCTCTGTAATTTTTCAGTTTAATTTATCAATGCTAACAATTCCTAAATTGTATATTTCCCTTTTCATCCTGGCTGCCCTAAAACCAAGAATCTAATTCAATGCCACGTTATGTGAACTATCTTATTTTAGCAGGCTAGATTATTGATTCCAGTATTTTGCTTCAAAATGCATCATTAATGTTTTCATCATTGTACTGTTTCTTAAGTAAGTTCCAATTTATACACCAAATAACTCCCTGTGGAAGTAGGAAGAGTGTAAATCCACTATCTCAGCATTCTGTTGGATTGTCTTTCTGGATCCCAAGGATGGAAGCTGTGTCTAACCACACAGACAACACACTGGAAAGGTTTCTAGAAAACCACAGCCTTCCACAGCAGCACTTTGTCCCAGCCTTCCCTGGAGCTCTTACCTGATATTTTCACCGGACTTTGAAAGCTGGGTTGAATTTTGTGTACATTGTCATTTTTTAATACCTGATCTAGAGGAGATCTTTCAAAGAAGGTGAGCACAACTTCTGACCTAGAATACTGGGGAGAAATACGTTAATTACTAAAAATTAATGCTCTGCAAGATGGGCCCATTGAAGCCAACGCCCCTGAGTTGTCCATATAGCCTGCGGGACGAAGCACAAGAGCAGGCTACAATCACAGAACTGTTCGTCATTTGTCGCCCCACCTGGCTAACATGCAAGGCCCCCAGGATAGGAAGGATGGGGCGAATGGAAACAATGGCTAGTTTTTCTGAGTGCTTGGTATGTGCCAGCTCTCATAAACTGCTCCCTTCACTTTACAATAAACTGTGAGCATGTCGACCCTTCCCATTCACATAGGAGGAAACGAAGCTTACAGGAGGTCTGCCTGACTCAAGCGCAGATTCTTCCTCATTACTGCACACAAAGCTTGCAAACTTCATTTATAAGGCCACCTACAGATGTTTATGCTAACACTCCCTTTGGCTCCCACACGCCCTCTTCCCAAACCCTCAGCAATACCAGTGGGTTTCTGCACGGAGGCAAGAAAGCAAAGCCCACCACAGCGGAGGGACCATGTCTCTTCCTACTCAACACCTCCTTGGCCCCTCACTTTCACTTCTTCCCTAGGGAGAAAAACACACACCAAAAAACGGAGTCCCTGGAGCCCACAGGAGTCTTCCCTTCCCCTGGTTATATCCACCCACCTCCCTGCGGCCTGATACCTCCAGGGAGAGGCCAACGACAAAGGGGGCAAGCAGGCCAGTGATTTGGAAGCGGGCAGGGTGTACCGACGTCCCGCCCAGCCCAGACCTGACGCACTTACTTTACACGGCATGCTGATGATGGTCTTAAGCAGCTTCTCCACCTCATTCAGCCTGGTCTCTATATCGTGGGCATCCTTTATGGCAATCAGTCCTAGGATTGAAACAGTAATTCCTCAAGTCAGAAAAACACACCAGGAAATGTGCTTCTATGTTAAATACAGGCCATAGGCATCCCATGATGAAGGATGAGGATGCCATCCCCATGTCATCACGCATGAAAGGGGTCTGGGGATCTATGTACTCAGCCACATTCAGGTATGCATAGCCCTACCCCGAGGGCTCTGCTCTAAACCTCATGCTAAGTTTCAAAGACCCAATGAATGATTTGCTTGTGTGCTGGAGTGGACACTGGCCCTCCAAGGAGAAGTCTGGCAGGCTGGGGACAGTGAATGAGTGGGGCAGGCAGGTGTAAGCCACAGATAGACCATCCAAGACCCATCTGAGAGCGACAGTCTGGGCCAGCTCCATAAACACCATGGACTCAGGCAGAACTCAGCGGGGGACCATTCAGCCCCTGCCAGCTGAGTGGCCCAGGCCCCACCCACTCCCAAGAACACAGTGGAAGGATTCGTACATTGCTGGCCACGGCAGACCTGACCACAGGACCCATGTACACGGAGCCCATATTTAGACAAGTCATTTAAATGCTGGGTTTGGAAGTCAAATAATCAGATCTCTACCCAGAGAAAACCCCAGTGGCCATGACTCACAGCTCTTTTCAGGAATCACAGCGTCTGTCCTTGTTACAGTTACCGGAAGACCTGACTGGCTGCTCGCTACAAAGTACAGTACTTTGTTTAAAAAAAAAACACCCTAGTTTGCAGCATGGAGATTTGGGGTGTATTTCTGCCTCCCCATGAGCAGTGCAGGACACAAATCTTCCCATTACAGTTTCTACACATCGGCTTCTTAGGGATGGGAGAAAGCGTTATTCGTTTTTGAGGCAACATATTGACTGAGTCTGCATAAGTGGTAAAATTAACTTCCTAAACTACATGATTGAAATTAGAGGCCCAGAACATATAGTCCCTGGAAACCAGGAGCACCCCTAGACATAGGGTGAGGGCATCTCAGAAAGCCTGGGGAATCCTCCACAATGTCAGCTGGAGTGAAGGCCAGGAATCCTTCTCTCAACCTCCTATAGCACAGGCTACCATGGGTGCGGGCATCCCTGCTTGTCCCTGCCCACCGTCCTCACCACACTGGCCCAGGAGGCCAGCTGGCAGCTGTCCAGGGAGCAGGAGCCCCAGAGGCTGGCGGGTGGGCCATGGCTTGCCCACTGGGAAACCCTGGGCCTCTGTCCACACAGCTTCCGCACACCCCCCAGCACAAGGCCCTAGCTGTCATCAGGGAAATGGATGGGAGCCACCTCTCCCTCTCTTCCCCATGTTGCCTGGCCCCACCACACCACCCTGCATGTTAGGGGAAGCAGGGAAGGGAAGGAAGAAAATACCAGAGAGCCAGATTCTCAGGATGCCTCTTCTCCAGGCCCTGAATTCCTCGCATAGACTTTCAGACACACACACACACACACACACACACACACACACATGCTTTCCACAAAAATGCTTTGATCTGCTAGCTACAGGGAAGTCTACAGAGGAAAAGAGGACCAATGCAAAATCCTCTGAAGAGTTGTTTTCAAAGGACAGTTATGTAAATTGTCCCCAGAAAGTGCTTCATTATTCTAAGACGAGCAAAACTGTACTTATATTTTAACTTTTATTGCAGATAGAATACAAGTGTTAAATCAATCAAGTTATGACACAGTAGTATTTTATGTTCTGTTGGTACATTTTTAGGAAGATTAGCCTCTTATATAGTGAGCACACAGCATATTTACACCCATTTTATAGGTGATAAAGCATAATTTAACAATCTTAAATTAGGATAGACGTTTATAGTTCTTGTATTTTTGCTTTAACAACATATTTTTGGTCACATCTTTGATTTAATTAATGTTCAACCCATGATTTGGTTAATAACCTCCAAGGGTAAGATTTAGTCAGATAAACACATTCTGCTTTATACTGATCTTTTAAGGTGGCCAGATTTGTCAACTAAAATACAGGACACCTAGTTAAGTTTGAATTGCAGATAAACAGTGAATAATGCAATAATATAGATAGACTTCTACTAAAAAATTATTTGTTGTTTATCTGAAATTTAACCTTAACTTGGTGTCCTGTATTTTATCTGACAACCCTATCTTCTTGGTGACCCATTTTCCAGAATGAACTAGAGAAAGACAAGAAGTACGGTCAGGCCTCTGGAAACAGTATCAGTGTTTTAAGTCAGTGCACAGAATCTCCCCGATCTGACCCCTGCCTACTTTACTGGCCCTGTGCCCTGTGACTCTCCCACACCCTCACACCAACCCCTGAGGAGCAGGTCCATGCTGCCAAACACAACCCCCGACTCTCATGCTGCACTGCTGCTGGGAGACCCCGTCCTGCTGACCTCCCCCCACGTCTGGGCTCATGAATGAGAAAAGCCCACACACCCCTTGAGAGGTAGGCACCTGCCCTCTGCTTCTGTGAAGTCATCAGAGGATGGGACTTGGTCTGCTTCTGGGCTCCCAGAGATCTCTCCTGATCTCTGCAGCATTCACCACTCCACACCGATGGGTCTCCCCAAGTCCACTGTCTAAACCTGAGAGGAGGAGGCGCCTTTGGTTCATCTCGCTTTTATCAGCATCAGCACAGGGCCTGACACATGCAGGGGATTTAATGTGCTGGCTGTTTGTTGACTGAATAAAGTTGCCTAAGAGAGCACAGAAGTTAAGTATTAGCTATTTCCTGTGTGTATGCTCCATCTTGCTCATGGGTAGTAACCTAGTTCACACTTCGCATCACACTGAGCCAGAGCCCAGCCAGAACCGACAGGCCAGCAGCTCAAGGTCAGGAGAGCTGCCGGAGGACGGCAAAGTGGCATTCAGTGTACTGAGTCACGGGCCACCCAGGTTTGATGTTATCTGTGGAAGCATACAGAACCATAATGCTTCCTTTCTCCCGTCTTTCTGCTTCTGAATGGAAGCTAAATGGTACTTGGGAATGGAAACATGCTTCAAAACAAAAGGAGGCTGAGGAAACTTCAGTGGGGAAAGGGAGGTGCTGGAATCCCTCTCTGTAAGAACAGAGATGACAGATGATAAGTTTTTAAGCTCTGGGCTTTCAGTTGGGAGCACTATTTTATTTTTTATTTTGTATCATGTATTGCCCCATCATGGCTCCCTGGGGTGACAGTCAAGCTGGCAATCTGGATCAGCTTTCTTAAGGTTCTGTCCTTCTTTCTCCGAGGAAACTCATCCACGTGAATAACAACTAGCACTGGCCTGTCCCCCAGGAGGGGCCTCAGCTGATTAAAGGCAGATTCATGAAGTGATGGATTCAGTTAAATTTACTGAAACCCTCCTAATCGCAGCAGACCGGGGCTGACTGACGCTGCACCACCCCTGCTAGAGCGAGGAGCACAGTGGTGAGGGGCACAGGCTGTCAGTTGCCTTGTCCAGCAGAGCCCCCCAACACCCCAGATGAGGGCATGAAGGAGTCACAACTGTCCAAGGGGCTATCGAAAGCCTGGACCTTTTAATACTCCAACGCTCACATCTCCCTCCTCTCCTGGACCCTGGAAATAACCCTACTTCCATTGTTTGAAGTGTTTTTTCCCATCAAATAATAGGTACATTAAATGTGTTAGGAAAACATTTTAAAAAGACAAAGAAATCCAAAACAGCTCTCTGCGGTCACAGTTGGGAAATAAAATAAATTTTCGTTTTTAAATTTCTAATTGTTTTGTGCTCACTGGAGTTCCTTCCTTCAGGTTTCTCAATTTCACAACTGGTGGAAACCTCAAATGCCTGCTGGCGACACCCAAAATTATTATATATTCTAAAATGATATAAGACTGAAAGGTGGCGTCACGAGCAGAACACACATTTGGGACATTGTATTATTTCTCAGCGACAGATGACAACTATAAGTCCATGAAGTACTGTCACCCCAAACTGATTATAGGCATTCGGGTTGCTTCCTAGCCTGTCTGTTGTATTTTTTTATCCTATCTATTGTATTTTTCCTTCGTGACCCAAGAACTTTGGCTTTTAATGGCTGGTACAGCTTTTGCAAATATCAATTGTTTACAGCAAGTAACTTTAAATTTTATTTTTTAAAATGTACGTAAATACAATAATTTGGAATTATCTAAAATTTTGGGTTTATATTCCAAATATTATTGATGGGAGGAGAATTTTATGGGGATCTTTTTTGATTCAGTTTTACTACCTGAGACCGTAACAATAAATACTGTAGGAGGGAAATGGTTGAGAATTTGCACAGTTGATGAGGAAAAAAACACACCTCTTGGCTATGAGACTGTCATGCCAGGACTGGCCAGCAGAGGGTAATAGCATTCCGTGGAAACCCCGAGATTTAGTAGTGACAACACAGGAAGTGAAATCCTTTAACAGCCACATTTAGATTCTTCTATCGGGAAGTTGACTCAGTAGACTTCACAGCCCCAGGAAATTTTTCTAATTTCTGATAAAAGCATAATCACTAATATAACCTCAATTTTTAAGATTTCACTGTACACAATTTGTAATGTGAAAATTTCATCCAGATTTAGCCCCAAACAGTTAAAAATTTGAAACCAAAAGCTTGATAACACAATTATATATAAATTTCAGTGTGCCAATTTTATATACATTTGAGGGCTAAAATCAGCCTAGAGCAGCCAGGGTGCCCTTTCCTTCGAAACTAGTTTAGCCTTGAAAATTGAGAACACAGATGTGTTTCTGTCAGTTTCAGGATTAGTTTCTTTTACGTAAACACAAACACCTGATTTATTCTTGGAACCCAAACTGAACATGCTGGTATCAACACAAAGATCCATCAATGAGAGCAAATATAAACAAACCTGTTTCCCAATCTCAGAAACCTGGGTCCAAGGTCCCCTTTTTTTTTCCAGGAAGTGGAGACTTTGAGCTGAGCACCTTACCTCTGGAAACTGTCCCACACTTCCTCTGAGGACAGACCCTGGAGATCTGAACCTGACCTGAGTGCCTTCTGCCACTTGCTATAATTCTGGAAATAAAAATATGAGGCTTCTTGGGTCCACCAGAAAGGAAAACAGTCCTTTCCAAAGCACACAAAGGAGTGTCCGTTACCCAAAGAACACAAGTCTCTTAAGAGGAGACTTCACAACAGAGTCCTATGGAAATTTTCTGTAAATGAACTTTCAAATCAAGTCAAACAATAAATTGCATTTACCGGGTTCCTTTTTTCCATTTCACAAACATGTCCATCAACACTGTACAGGGAAGAAAATCGTGCGGATGAGGTGAGGAATGCAGGGTCACCTTGCATGCGTAAGAGACACATATTCTTTAAAGGTCAAGCATAATGCAAATCTTAGAAACAAAATATTTTAAATTTTCCAGGAAAACCTTCTAGGCTTACTTCCTAAGTACCTGTTTTCTAAATAGGTACTCAAAATTCAGGAAATGGAGAGTAAGCAGTGATGAGCTTGAGAACGTGACTGAGTTGGTTATTCCCTGCATACCTCAGCACCCCAGTGGAAGTCCCAACTCCCTGGAAATCCAAGGCCCCTCTATTCGATCCCCTGTGCTGCCATCTGCAGGTGTGGCACAACGTTTATGAAAGGACAAGAGACCTTTCTGCCCCTTGCTCCCACCTGCTACACACAAGGTGGTGCCTGGTTGGCTGCCCTGGCTCAGTAGTGCTCCCAACCGACTATAAGAGTATGGAGTGCTGAGCGACGTTTGGTTCTCCTTGCATCTTTTCAAGAATGAAAAGCATGGCAGAGACAGTAGCAGGAGGAGACAGAAGAGGTAGACAAAATAACACTTTCTGAAGACCAAAAAGGGGCTGAGAGGACATGTTCTTGCTTTCTCTGCCTCTTCCCACACCTGTGAGATGCTCCCTTGAGAGAACGTTATTTCATCACTTGAGAAAATAAGTTTGACTTAAAACTACTGATCTTTACTGTGTCCTTCCCTTAAACCCTCCTTCTCTAAGCCTCTTCATTATTCTCCCACTAAAAGTGGGATTCCCTCACGAAGCTTCACACTTAACATGTTTAGGAAGCCAATCACTTAGCCAGTCTGTGTTAGAACATCCAAGTATTTAAGGACTACCACCCCATTCTAAGCTCTCAAAACAGGAAGCACTTATTATGCACTCACTTCAAAGTATGGTCTATGCTCCTGCTCCATGTTAGGCCCCCTACCAGACATAGGATGCACCTCGGACAACAAACCAGGCAGCACCCCTGTCTCCCAGTGCTTTCATGCCAGCTAGGAGGATGGATGTGGGGTCAGCACTGGCCACAGTGAGTGGCGTGTCACCTGGGACGACAGGATGATTCACAGCAGGGACCCATCCTCTCAGGGTAGAAATCCCGAAAGGTGAGCAGATACAAGGGGGCATGGGATCCGGAAGAGCGGAGGCCCTCAGGAGGCCCAGATGGCGAAGGTGGGGTAGGGAGGGCTGAGACAAGCAGAACCTTACAGACCACATGAAGGGGTTTCCCCAAGGGAGGCAAAGGGCAGCCAAGACCTCCCATGCAGGCTCTGGCCCCAAGAACTCTGCCCACCTGGCAATTCTGTTTCTTAGGGTAATACACACACCAGCCCCAGGTATTCCACATTGACCCGCCCCTTGTGAAACTGCACCCTGGAGCATATTCCCCAGCCTGACCCCCGTCAAGCACCAAAGTCTAGTCTCTGGCACAGCAAAGCCACAGGCCTGGTCCGCACGGATCCCACTGAGATGACGCAGGGGACCCTTTTACGGGATCTCTCTTTAGCCCGGGCAGGGATGGCCCGGGCAGGGGCTATCGCCATCCCTGCCTCCACAGGATGAGAGGATGGAGGGCACACCTGGAGAGATGGCTTTCAGTGAGGGAATGCTGTCACAGCGTGCTGAGTCCAAAGCCAACCGTTCTCATGTGTCCAGCATGGGGCTGGGTACTCTGAGGAAACCACTGCTTCTGTGCTCACAACCCAGCCATGCAGATATCATTATTGACAGTTTATCAGTTAGGTGCCCAGAGATGATGAAATAAGCAACTTGCCTGAAGTCACTGGGCAAGTAGCAGGTGACAGAGTCAGAATCTGAATCCTCACCTGCCTGGTTCCAAAGCCAGTGCTTTTGGCCACTTCGCCTGAACTCCTCCCACCTGACCTGTGTCCTCAGGTAGGTCACCCAATCTCGCAAGGGCCTCGATTTTCTGACTGGGGAAACAGGGCAGGTTTCTAGTGGGATTAAAGATACTGTGTGTAAAAGATTTAATTACATGTTCATTCCTTCCCTCCTCCCTGTCAAACTGATAACTCAGTGTGTTCTTCCTGCTGATTCTGTTACATACCAGCAAAGCATGATTGTTTTGTTCTTAAAATAAATACGAAGTAAAACGTGCTGGCGTAAGTTAGCAAATGAGCTGCATGGTTGTGTCCACCACCGTGACTCAGTTTAGGGGGTGAGGTAAGGAGGATGGGTTGGAAGTGTCTGTTCGGAGAGTAACATCCCAGCACGTGCATGTGTGCTGTCACATGATACCGTGCACTGCCATCATTTCAGACGCCACAGCTGGACCAGAAAAGTACAGAGAACGGACTCTTTGCCTCTGCTTCCTCCCTGCACCTGCCATCAAAGAGAAGATTCAGATCAGGAGCTCTGGGGGGACTTCTCAGGCTTGTTCTGGGACCAGGGGACCACCTTTTTAATGCTGACGACCGAAAGCAGCCAGTGGACATCTACCATCACCCAAGAAAAAGTGAACAAAACAAATATACCAATAAAATATGGCTTTCAGTGGGACAGAAATGCCAAACGCTGCTAAAGGATGTACTGTCCTATTTATGTACTGTCCTCCCGCAGGATGCCTCACCCAGAGGACGCGGTGGCCTGGGCCATCTGTTACTGGGGCCCCATGGGTAAGATGCATGTTGGGTTCATAGGACATTATCAGCCTCTCCTCGGTCTCCCAAATCCCACGAACATTATGAAACTCTAAGCTGAGTTTCACTCAGAAATGGCAAACTGACCAAATGCCTTTTATTAGCTCTGCATAGTATGGTCACCTTGCCCTGGCGTTCTGAATCTTCCCTTATCGTGAATGGTGACAACACAGAAACGTCTTTCAGCTTTTGGAAAAGTGCTTATAAAAACAGACCGCAGAGTGACATAAAGCCTAGACTTGTTTTAAAGAGGGATGGGAAGCTGTGTCCCTGGGGACAACCTGAGGGCGACCAGGGTGCTAGCAGTGGGTGTGTGGCACTGATCCAGAGCAGAACCAAGTTTCTCCTTTGAAACTTGTGGAAAGTACCGTGGCCTAGACGCCAGCGACTGAACCACCTGTGTATGTATAGTTCTGGCCAGCGCCTTCTCCAGCTGAGAGGTTAGTTCAGGTCACCAGGGCCCATGGCACAGTCTGAGATCTGATGGGATGAGATCACAGGACCACAAACCAAACTCAGCCGAGTGGTCACTCACGGGGAAAGGAAAGGATACCAGGAGCCCTGGGATGAGGAAACCACAATGAAGTCTGGGCGGAAACAGGGTGTGGATTTGGGAAAGATATAATAGGAGGAGAGAGAAAGAGCAGGCTACACGGAGATGATGGTCCTGGAACCAGACTGGGGCAGCAGAGCATGCTGTGCATGCTGTCCCGGGGGCTTGGGAAAAGCAGCCAGCCCAGGAGCCCTATATGTGGAAGAGATTCATACTAGTTCTGTGAACCAGAAAGGGTACCCCAAATCTCCCCGAGAAGTGAAAACTGCCCGTTAGAAGAGGCAGGATACTCTAAGGTGAACTATGCATGGGGGTGGGGCTGTGTGAGAGCTGAGGGGCAGGCCCAGCTGGTCACCCACCAGGCTGGCAGAGATAGCCTATGTGCCCCTGATCGGCTGCCCAGGACCCACATGGCCTCTGCTCTTTCTTCAGCAACTTTTACTAAAAAAGTCAACTTGGTGACTGCACTGTGCCCCTGCATCAGGTGGTGTTCTCGCCGCTGGTTTGGGGGTGGCACAGAGCTTCTCCCGTCTGCCCATGTGAGAATAAGTGGCCAGGCTCAGAGCCTGGGAGCAGAGCACAGGGCTTCCTTGAGCTGTCAGGGCTGTGGGAAGTCTGGTGGGCATATGTGTGTCCACGCCTTCCTGGTAATACCCTGGAGGCCTTAACTCCAGCTCCTCGGATCTCACACCTAAAAATAGACAGTCTACAAGTGCGCAGATAGATTAATGTTCTCGGTGATAAAGGTGAGCACACGTGTGCACTAGCACGACATAGGCTCTCAAGAGTGAGCCTTATTTGGAGAAAATGCTAAAATAACTGCATTCAAAGCTGGACCCCTTCACCAGCTCCTCCTGCAGGCTTCACATCTCAGTGAATGGCAATTCCACTTCTCAGGCTGGCGGCCCCGACACCCCTTTACACCCCACATCTCGTCTCAGTACATGCTGTGCCTCTCCCTTCCAGACAAATCAGTGCTTGGCCACTTCTCACACCTGCTCCGCGACACCTGGCACAATGTCCCAGCAGCTCTCCCGGTCCCCCCGCCTTCCCCAGTCTTTCTCAACATAGAGCTGAGTGCGTGTCAGATCAAGTCCCCTCACTGCTCAAAGCTCTCCATCTCTGAAGAAGAGGCCACATCTGAGAGTGACCTGCCCACAGCCTGCCTTCCTGCTCTCCTCCTACGACACTCCATCTCCTTCTCTCCACTCGCCTCACATGGCCGCCTTACTATTCAAAGCCACCAGGCTCATGCAGGTCTCAGGGCCTTTGCACTTGCTCTTTCTTTCCCAGGTGTCATGCAGTTTGATTCTCTCCCTTCCCTCCTTTTGGTCTCTCTACTCAGAGGTCACTGCCTCTGAGACCTTCTGGACCACCCTACCTGAAAGTTAACCCCTTCCCTGTGCCCACAAGGCATAGCCCCTTTCCTTGCTTACTTTTTGTTCCTTCTGAACATTTATCACTATCTAATATACGTTTTACTTATCTTGTTTATTACTGGGTTTCTCCCGACAAGAATATAAGAATTATGAGGGCTCATCAGGGCAGGGATATTTGTTTATTTATTTGTTTTTAAAGAGGGTGCAGCTCACAGTGGCCCATGAGGGGATCGAACTGGCTACCTTAGTGTTATCAGCACCGCACTCTAACCAACTGAGCTAACCAGGCACTATATATATATGGTGGTTTTTTTGTATATTTTGTTCATTACTGTGTCCTCAACACCTAGGAAGAACCCTGGCACGTGGTAAGCATTCAGCAGAAAGTTGCTGAATGAATGCACAAGTGAAACGGTGACTTTCCAGTAGTCAAGAATCAAAGATCACTGACTACTTGGAAATGGAGTCTTGCTACAGTGGTGACCAGGTCTGAAATAGGTGCTTTAGAAAAGAATCAAAATAGTCCAAGAGCCCTAAACAGTCAATGAGGAAGTTCTGCATGTTGCAGTTCTAAAGTATAAACCTTCCCAGACCTGAGAGATGTGATAGGCAGGAGCCCGTGGCCATGGTCTGGTCAGGAAATCCTGAACCACGTTAAGTATTGCACAGAGGGGATTTCAGTCAGACTCAGCATCACTGGTGTCAGAGCATTAAAAAAGTGAAAACGGCACTTTGGTCACCTGGAGCTAATATCCAGCAGGAAGCATCCATCTCTGTCCCCTTGAAAGGAAGAGGTGGGTACATCAGACCCAGATGAAGAAAAGGGTAAGGTGAGAGGCCAAGATTCCAAGGCGAAAGGATGGAGGACAGAATCAGAATAAGTCCTGAAGTCAGCCTCGCCCAAACAGAAGGCCAGGAAGGAAAGCTAGTGAGCACAGTGCCTCCATGCAGCAGTTCAAGTACCTCTGGACAGGTGTCACCATGCAACATACAAGGCCCAACATTACAGTGTGTGTGCAGAAGGAAGAAAAATCGCATTCTCTCCCCATTGCAGTATAAACGTCTCCCCCACTGCAATACTTCAGGGACTAAGAGAAAGGGCTCTGCTTCCCTTCAATTGCGAGCAGATTCAAAGCTAGTAGTGGCCAAGGTTTCACATCCTCTGAGGATATTCAGTGGTACATTTACAAGAGCTACCAGTATACTGCCAGCGTCAGCTCTGAAACCCAGATTTCCTCACAAAGCTTTTTAACGAAACTAGAGAGCACAATCTAACCCAGCCCAGAAATATTTTAATAAATTTAAACCAAGGAAATCTGATAGGGAATTATACTGAGAAAACCTGGCATTTCCAATACAACACACATATATCTTATTGCCTTTTGTATTTAGTTTGTATATCCAGACAATTGTTTTATGCAAATAATAAATCTGCAAGAAAATAAGGTAGACTGTTCTTTTACATTACTGTGATGTATTTTACCTAGCAAATGATTTCCCTTGACTTAAATGAATCTGAGAAAGGAAAAGGACTTCTCCTGGCATTGTACAACAAAACTCAGGTGGTGCTGGGGAAGGGACCAGCTTGCCTCCACGCAGAGAATCAGGAACTAGATGGAGAAGTAAGGTCCCAGAAGTAAGGTCCCATCTATCTCCTCCTCTCAGGGGGTGCTGAGCCTGCTCTTGCAGGAGTTCAGCCAAGGCTTATAAAGTCCTTCACCCATCCTCACCACCCCTGCCGCTGCCCCCACCGACTGTCACGTCTAACACCTAGTTCCAATTTCCCCCCTCCTTTAGATAATTAAAAGCAACTATCATATCCCTTCCAAATCTTCTTTTCTCCCCAGTAATCACCTTGTTCCTAAACATTTCTTCACTTGCAGGTGGTCCACTCTTCAGTGGCACTCTCTCTGTCTACATCTCAGGAACCCAGAACTGACCCAACACAAATGAGCACAGAAGCAACAGAGCCAGGGACATGTGCATGGCAGGTCAAGGGCCTCACACCCACCTCCCTTCTGCTCCAGGTAAGACTTTCACTCCCATGTCCCAGGGAGGCGAAAGCCACACCCTCCTCCCCACCAACTGTCTACAAGTCCCCAGAAGCAGCTGACACTGAGGGGAACAATAACAACTATCATCAATGGAGGGCTTACTAGACACTCTACTCTGCATTTTAATACTCACACACAAAAAAAGTAGCCAATAGGTACCATGTTACAGGGCAGGAGCCAAATGGAGCGCTTGGGGTGACAGATGTGCTGGGCCAACTGAGCAGTGAGACCTGGAGGGCAGAGTGGAAGGCAGACACTCCGGCAGCTCTCAGGGACTCCAATTTGTTTATGGCCCGCCTTGTTCCAGAAAGGATGTAAGCCATTGAATAAACTGCTGTTCCTTCATCTAAGCTTTCCTGACTTGGGCATTCATTTGTTAAATTTTAAAAAATATAATAACATACACACCCAAATAGCAAATCCAAGGAAACCTGCTGCCATGCTTAAAATAATACTAAACTATCTCCAGAATGGCTATAAATGGGAGAATCTAAGGAGCAAAGAGAAGCCTGAAAGGCAGGCCATCTCACTCAGGGCCTTCAAACTTGCTGGCTTCGGGAGCCTAGCCAACTGAGGTGTTTGCCAGAGGATGTGTCCTGGGAACTGACCTAATGACCCATATAGTTCACACTCTGGGCTGGGGGCTATCAGCAAGGGGAAGTAGAGGTTATCTTAAGACCTCAGGCAAACCAGCAGCTAAGGAGACTTTGTCCTGGCCACACCCTCATCTTCAGTATATGGCCCCAAAGGTGCCACTAGGCCACTGCTTAGAGGACTGCAGAAAGGAAGACTTCAGGGTGAAGTGTCACCAAGCTGCAAGTGATCACACAGAGGGGGTAAGGGAAGGGGAGCTGCTCAGAAGCTCTACAGTCTTCCCTGGCCCTTTCTCCCCACTCCGGAATCCTTCTCATCTCAACTTTAGCCTCTCTGGCACTTGCTCCCCTCTTCCAACCTCCTCTCAGCCTGGCCTCCAAAGGGCAGCCCGAGGGATGTGCGTCAGCCAGGCAATAGCAACTGGGAAACCATAGCAGTTCTCTGAAAACCCGAGTCCCTGTGAGCCAGGACGAGTCACAAGGCCAGGGAGGAGGCTGCTGCAGTTAATCAAACCCGAATGTGGACCCACCCCTGGGGGTGGGGACCCCAGCTTACCCCTGCAGCTGCCCGTGGGGCTGCCCCTCCCAAGGAGTGACAGAAAGCTGCGTGGCACTTCGCACTCAGGCTCTTCTGTCACCGGAGAAAACAAGAGGCGCGGTCCCTCCCGGGGGAGGACTCTGAAGGGCGGCTCCCAAAAATGACGCGACCCCAACTGGACACTGTTGTTAACTCTTCCCAAACGTTTCCCCCGGCCCCTACCGCCGCTGTCTGGGCGGGCCAGGGGTCGCAACCGGCCCTCCGGAGGGTGGGAGGGAGACTGCTGCCACTCCAGAGCAGGGACTGAGGCTGAACGGCCTGGGGGCCCAACTGACACTGGTACTGGTCAGTGACTCGTCCTCGTTGACGATCAGGGCACTTGACCTGCCGATCTCGGCCGGGAAGGCCTCAAGTCTCCAAGGGCCGACTCCCCGTCTTCTTACCATTGGCGTCCTGGACGCCTTTCATCTGGGGACGGAGGGTAGAAGTGTCCCCTGTCCGTCCCGGAGACGGAGGGAAAAAGGCTCAATCTCGCTTTAAGTAACTTCCCCTTTCCTTTTACTGCACTTTAAAAAGACCTCGCAACCACGTCTCCCCGTAAGATCCCACCCGGGTGCCCGCGGCCCCCGCACCTTGGCGCAGCGGCGCGCGCGCCAGCTCGGGCCGGTCCTCCGGGAAGGCGTCGCGGAGGCGCTGCCACAGGCGGCCCAGGTCAGCGAAGCTGCGATGCAGGTACAGCACGCTGCGGTCCGACCACTCCGTGCGGATCTCGAAAAACTCCTCCTCGTCGCCGCGCCGGCTTACGATGAGCCTGCGGATACCGTTCACCCAGCAGCCGCGCACGAACATGTTCACGAGCGAGGTGCCCTCAAACACCGCCGAGGCCATGCCGCGGGCCACTCATGCCCCCGCCGCCGGGCCGCCCTGGGCCACCGCCGCCCGCGGGCAGGAGGCTCGTCTGGGCCCGGCCGGGATCTGCCTGAGATCGGGGTCCGTCCGAGGTCTGTCCGGAGCCGGAGTCAGTCTGGGGGCTGCCCGGGATCGGGGTCCGTCGGAGATGTGTCGTGGGCCCGCACCCCGCCTCCGCGCGCACTCCGGAGACAGCGCTGCTAGAGTCGGTCGGGCCGGCCGAGCTGCGGCTTTATAAGGCACTTCCCACCGCGGGCGGCGCGGCAGTCGACGTTGGGGCCGCTGCAGGTCCGCCTTCCTCCGCCTACGGGTGAGAGGACGAGCCACGGCCAGCGCGCAGAGGGGGTGGCCAGACCCGCCGCCCCGGCCCGGTGCCGCTTACACGGATACCACGCTGCTGGGGCCGCGGGGACCCCCGGCCGCCCCGAGCAGGCCAGAAACCCGAGCGCTCGGCCCCGCCTCTGCACCCCCCGACCCGACCCGGACCGCCCCCGTCGCTTCCTTCCCCCGCGGCCCCTCAGCCGCGGGCGGGTGACTGGAAGAAAAACTGGGAAAGGAGGGCGTGGCGGACCTACGCTCAGGGGTTCCCCGGGGAGACATTTTTCTCGTTCCGTTTCTCGATCCTCCGGCACTCTCCGGGTTGGGGGCCCCGCGCCCCACCCGGCCTGCGACGGGGATAGGACTGCACGGGTGTCGGGGCAGGGGGCCAGGGCTGGGCGGAGGACGGATGGGGGACTTCGGGGCACACTCCGCACCCCTGGACCCGAAACAGAAGAGGACTGTTTGCCTGGTCCTCTTCTCCGCGCCGCTGCGCACCCACCCGGGGAGCCGGCGCCCGGAGCCCCACGCCCTCTCCCTGCTCCGCGTACCCCCGCGCATTCCAGTCGTGCCACAGCCGGGCCAAGGCCGGGACGCCGGCTGCACACAGACAGGGACGCGACGGGAAAGGAGGGGGCAGGGCGCAGCTAGGGAAGGGGCGTCCCGTAGGTCTTCGGCCAGCAGCCAATATGTCCCCTCCAAAAGAGGAGGGGTCTCTTGTTAAGATGTACAACAAACCAGTGGTGGGGAAAGGCGACTCAGAGTGAGCCGGTGGTCCTTTGTGAGATGGAGGAGTTTCGGAAGTCGAACTGGAAAACTGCCCACATTGAAAGAAAAGTGGGATTCACAGCAGGCGGAATTCACAGCTTCCGGTTCCTAGGCTTTTCCTAACTGGAAGATAATTTCAAGTGCTAGTTTAAGAATTTTAAGTTGGTTCCAAAAGTAGACATCGCCCTAGGCAGGGGTGGGCGAGCCAGGGTGAGGCCCTATAGCTTTTTGCAGTGTTCTACAAAGTCTTAAAAGCCCAACTAGGGCTAAGCAAGAGCGTTGCCTGTCACTTGACTGAATCTAGACCGAGATGCTCCCCACCCCCACCCCACCCCCAGCCCTCTCACCCCCGTACACATCACCACCATCAGTTTTTATTCAGACTTGCGGATATCATATTTTCAAAATTCACCATCTAGGTCCAGCTTTACCTCCCCATTTGATCATGCTCCCGTTTGCCCTGTGAAAAATCTGCCAATCTCCCGCCCCTGGTTGGCGATCACTAAGTGTTGAGTGATTGATCGACTGACCAAGGGAATCCGCCCTGTGCGGTAAGGGACCTGAGGGCGGAGACTGAGGATGCTGAGCAGAACTGAGTTCCACCTTCCACAGCAAAGCCCCACTGAGCCACCCCTACTCATCCTCGCCGGACATACCCCCTTTTCTTTCATTGCTGTTGGGCCTGGGCAGCATTTCTAGGACTTTAAAGACCAAAATTATAGCGCTTTATGCATCCAGTTTTTTAAACACCCTTTGCTGTATAAAATCTTTCCTATGAAAAATCAGGTGTTCATTTCCCTGTTTCCTAGGACGCCTATCGTTGTGAAGCTGCCCTTCAGTTTGTGCCAGGTATTCCTGGTCAGTGCAGAGAAGAAAGCATTTTCATATCACTGATGTTTGTCTGGAACTAGGGAAAGCTAGATGGGCAAGTAAAAATAATGAATGACCCAAAGTCACTAATAATTACAGAAATTCAAAGTAAAACACAATGAACTGCCATTTTAAAATCCATTGCATTGATACAGATTTTTAAAATTTATTAAGAAAAATTATCCAAAACCTGGCTATCAGGCCAAGAGGATAGTCACCCTTTCAATGTATGTCCTTTCAATGTCATGTTGAAGCATTGTTTAAAGGCCCAAGGATTACTTAATTTTCTAGGGGAATATACCATTGTTTGATATTGCTATTTACTATTAATGAAAGGCTAAGACTCTGTAAGCTTATATATTAACTTGTAAATTTGTGCCTGGTAGAGATGCAAATAAAATAATTTTTGTCCCAAACAAAAGACAACCTGAAAGGTTATGACTTATTGCCTTGTCAGACATTAACCACTTTTATATCTAGCCTAGAAATCTTTTTTTCATATTTTGTTAATGACTATATTAACCCATTTTCTGAAATGGCCTTTGAAATAGCTTTTTCGTCTTATAAATTTTCTCATTACTTAATGAGCTGAATAAATTTTTGACACGTGCATTTCATATTTGTAGAAACATATTTGAGAGTCCTATTTGAGAGTCCTATTTGACTTTTGAAAAGTATACGTGGGCAAGTCTGAGAAGAACATGATTTTTTGCAAAGTTCTGGAGAGATGCTTACTTTCATACACTGAGTTTGGATGGAGCAATTAGAAAGGCTCTTTGGAAGCAGTTTAGCAGTAATTGTTAAAACTGACAATGTGTGTAACTTGTGACACAACTATTCCTCTTCTAGGATTCAGTGTTAGGAAACATTTCCACATAGGCACTAAGAGAGACATTCATTGTTTCAGTGTTTGCCAAAGTGAGAAATTGGAAATGTCTTAACTGTTCATCAAAAGGGGAATGAATAAATTAGTGATGCATGAGTATACCAGAATACCGTATAGCCACGAAAGTGAACCTGTTATAAAAGTATGGATACATCTCAGAAATAAAATGCCAATGGAAAAAATGTCAGTGGAAATGACTGATGGATACAGCATGATATTGCAGATACTTGTGACAAAACAATACTAAATTTGGAAAGATATCTGCCAAACCCATAAAGGTGCCTTTGGGGTGGTGAGCAAGTCAATATATGGAAGTGTCAAGAGGGACTTTTGCTTTATCTATAATGTTCTTATATACATTTCAGAATTAAATGAATGCACATATCACTTGTGCAATTTTAAAAATATTTTCTGATGGCGATGATGAAAGAATCTTAAAATAAGTTCTAGAATTTCTGACTCCTGGTCCTGCCTAACCCCAGTTCTGTAATCTCAAACTGCACACCTGAACTTCCTTTGTCGGGATTTGCCTTTCCATGAATTAGGCATTTAAAACAAAAAATTTAAAAACCCATACTGTTGGGAGGACAAATAAACCGGTGGATGGCAGAAAGTGTGCTGTAAACACCTTTGAGGACCTGTGTTATATAAATGTTAGGAACAGACACAGAGGAACTAGGGTGGTTTCAGGTTGTAAATCAAGCTGATTAGCTAGTTCAATGCCCCAGGCTACATAATACAATGTGAAAATGGAGAACAAAGAGGAGCTCTGTGGGTCACTGTCCATCTTCCAAGTCTGGTGTAGAATTACACAGGTGTATCAGAGGAGGAGCCCTGGTTGTAGGTAAGAACTTTGGAAACCATATACTTCAATCCGATTAATAAGAGTAAATAGTGGGAATAAAAGACTTCATGAGATTCAAGGCCTTAACTTTCAAGGAGATGTTTATTTTTTCTGTTTATTTTTCTTCTGTGGTTGTTTTGTTTTGGCTTCATTTTTTTTTTTTAAGTTCTACCTTTTCTACTTAGCCCTTAAAGTTAAGAGAAAGACTGTGCAAAAAGGATGGTAGTCAGTCCTGCAGGTCACCCTTTGTGTCCCATTCACTCGACCTGACAACACGGTAGGAAGCTGGGGGCTGCAAGAGTCTGAAAAATAAAACTGAATACTCAGCCTTAAACTGGAGGTGAGATTGGGGTGAGGGAGGTGATCCTGATCCCAGGGTGATTTGAACCCCAGAGGTACCACAATTTTTAACCACCCCTTCCATCTCTACCTCCCCCAACATGCAAAGTTAGAGTCAAAGAGTCCTTTTTCATCACTGCCTGTGCTTGGGATGAGTTTCATAAACTACTCATATGAGCACCATCATTGACTTTTGTTCTGCTCACCAGTTGTTCTAGACACAGTGAACATCTGCATACCACAGCGCTTCTCTATTTCTCTTCAAAAGAGTAGCAGTGATGGGGTCTCCCAGCTATGAATATTTTCAGACAGATTATTTGATCTGATCTTCACAAAAGTCCTCAGGATGGTGAGGTGAAGGATAATTGCCCCTTGGCAGGTGAGGAAACTGAGGGCTCCAAGAAGGTCTGAAGTCATCCTAAACCCACGGCTACCCCTCCCTGCTGATCCCACCAGCTTCATTTGGAAGCTGGCCTCGGTCCGAGCCATACTGGCCTTCCTTCACCATCTCAAAGTGCCAGTGCCTTCCCACCAAGAGCCTGCTCCCAGGCCTGCCAGCTTTTCCCCTTCCTCCACCACCTGCTCCCACTCCTGAGTCCCACTCATCCTTCAGGCCAGTGCTTCTCAAACCCTGATGTGCCCATGAATCCCCTGGGAGCTTGTTAAAAAGTAGATCCTGATTTGGTAGATCTGGGTGGGGGCCTGAGAGTCTGCTTTTCTAACAAGTCTCCGGACTTCATTGTCTGCAAGCTGCTCTGAGTAGCAAGGCTGACTCCAGCATAAACTAGATTAAGTGAGTCTGGAGAGTCTCAAGAGACACTGTTGTATAATTTCATAGTGCCTGCACTGGGTCATAATTGTAACTAAGTATCAATTATGTTTTCCTGGCTGGAATGTAATCTCTACGAGGACAGGGACTATAAGGATCTCATCGTATTTATAGACCCGATGCCTGACACAGTGCCTGGTACATGGTAAATCCTCACTAAATATCTGTTCAGTTAATAAATGAGTGAAAGAAATGAATGAATGAATGAGCTAGAGAGCCAACACTGTTCTTCCCACCAAAATGATGTCATCTCCTCGATTTCCCACAATTGAACATTTGGGAAGGTTTCATAATCTATTGTTAACTGGCCAAAAGTAACTCTCCAGAAAATCCACCAAAAGAATGGTTTATTCAGGAAAAGAAAGAGAAACGAGGTCACCCAAGTAGTGTGCGAATGCACACTTCCGACCAGCACTCCAGCTGGCCACAGATATGCAAAAAGCCCCAATTCCAAGATGATTTCACTATTTATTAGCATCCCTCCCCGCCAGAAGTTACCACAAAGTTTAGGAGGAAGTCAGGACTAGAGAGTTAGCAAGGGGTCTAGCTCCACCCATAGTCCTCCCAGCTCTATGATTAAGCATCTTAAGGTACCAGTTCACTTTTATCACTGTCATCAAATCTAGATTTTCCTAGAGACCCAAGTCCCAGCCATTGAACCATTTTAAAAGGGGACAGACCAAAGTGTTCATGGTGACACTCTCTCAGGAATGGGATTCCCACTTTTGTTTTCTTTTGTGCAGTTTTTGTGTCTTCCAAATGTAAAGCAATAAACGAGCATTGTTGCTGTAATTCGAAGATAATATTAAAAGTTCGTCTAAGCAAATTCCTTATTGTATATGCACAAGATCACTTCTTTGTCACTGCAGACACTGAGCTAGCTGTGTAGTCAATCAGCGGTGCGCCTAGTGTCTCAGCTTCTTGACTACAGTGTAGGGCTGGGCTCCAGATGACCGCAGCATTCGCTTGAGCATGAATTCTCTCCGAATCTGTCTTTTCACCCAAGTATTCCTTCTCACTCTTGTTACTTCCAAGAAATCCTAACCTCATTCCTCTGGATCTCATCTCTGCATGTTCCTGCCAACATGCACATTGTTTCATGCCGCCCATTTTCTGAGGATGGAATTTTGTTATTTAAGGCCTATGTAACAGACTTCACCCTTAGATGCAGCTGAGGCATTTGCATACATTTAAGTCACTATTTTTGAACATGACACTGAAAAAATCAATGAAAACCCAAAGCTATTTAAGACTATCAGTGTTAGTCACAGCACTAAATAAGCCCACTTGGAAGGGCTGCTGGGATTTTATACTTTTCAGTTACTGGCTTTCAGTAAATATTCCTGAAATAAACAGATTACCTGTACGAGGGTATTAAGTAAACAGCCTATGGACAGACAAAAGATTTGTGCCTCTTCCCACACCTACTCCGTTTCCCAATGCTGTGGAATGCATGAATATATGAAATGATTTAACATGATTTTTTGGTTTGAAGCTAAACATTATTTCCACACTTATTAGCTCAATGCTGCTTTCAAGGTTGCCATGAGCAGCTTGTTTTTGGAAACTATATAGGAAAAATCAGGAAAGTTTAAAGATCAAAATTGAAATAGTTAGGGATCAACATTGTAGCTTGAGACATAGCGCCTGCCCAAAATATTTCTACAAGGACTACCACTTCTATTAAGAGAAACACCAGGCCTCTTTGCATGGTTAGATTAAATAAAGGATCGCTGTTACTACTATGTAGGATTCTGCATTTCCTTACATTTTGAATAGAAATAAAATTTCCATTCCTGAACTTTGTTATTACCGATTTTGATCTAACATAGCTGCTCATATTAACCAGCAATGTTAGCCAAAACAAGTAACATAATTTAAAAAGTTTTACTGCATAGATACAGAGACATAAATATGTCTTGCTTGATTCCACAAAAGAACTAAGATGACTTGCCAAAATATATATATATATACAATAAAAATGCATAAATGAAAATCAAAGGCCTAGGGAAATACAGTGGAAGAGAAAAGGAACAGAGGAAAAGTACCATACAGATAAGCAGTCCATGGAACCTTATTCAGTTATTAAGTGTGGGTTGCAGATGGCTGCCCTCCCATGGCTTCCCATCACCAATTAAACTCCAAAACCTCAGCCTGGCCTCCAAGACTTCTATGTGACCCGCTGTGTCACCCTATTACCCACAGCCTTCCACCTTATCCCTTACCACTCTCCCACTGCCTCAATCTACTCCTCTTAAGATATGCCAGGCAGGTCCCACCCCGGGCTTTGCAGTTGCTGTCGCCTCAGTCTGACACTGCCCTGATGGCTCCCTCCCTCCCTAGTCTGCTCAATTCACCACCGTATCAGAGAAGCCCTCCTTGACCGACCACCCTTCTTAAAAGAACATGCTCCTGCCCATCACTGTCTCCTTCCCGTGTTTTGTCTTCACAGCGCACAACGTTACATATACTCTTAAGTGATCTGTCCCCTCACGAGCATGTAAACCTGTGAGAGCAGCAAATGGCTAAGGTTCTAGACTCTGGCCAGGAGCAGAATGCAGGTATTTTTACGTGAAAGACCATTCATCATACCATCTGAGTGCTCAGTTTTTTTGTGTTTTTTTTTAAAGCACACGGATATGCGCTCAATCAACAAAATAGAGTTCTTTTCTGAATCTGATTAATTCTCTCCACAGCCTTGTCCGAAGAACATCCAGTTCTGCATGGTGATGTGGCAGGAGAATCTGCAACTAAAATTCCCCAGAGCCCAGGAGCTGCTCTACTGCCTGAACAAAAGAACAGTCAAAAGGTGGTCCATGGTGATTTGGGCCTGGGAAAATGTCCAAATAACATTTACTAATTGTCTGCCGCATGTCTATATGTGTAGACACATAACCAACAGAGATTCTTGGTGATCCCACCAGGCCGAGTTTATCAAATAAAACATGCCTTCAAGTAACTGAGTCTGGGAGTGCATTTACCAAAAATGAGAATTTGGGCATTAGGAGAGTCTCTTAAGCTGTGCTTTCTGACAATAGAGTGACAGCAAGTGTTGATAAGGTCACCCTTAATACATAGAAATAAAACCACATAATAAGCATAAAAGAGAATTCTTAGACCATTGGGAAAATTACAAACAGGATAGTAAATGGTATTTCAGATATTTTCTTTATTTTCTTAAATGCAATAATGGTATTTTATAATAAAAATGTCCTTGTTTTTAGGCTTTGCACGCCAAAATCCTTAGTAATGAAGTGTCATAATGTTAAAAACGGTCTTTCAATTGGCTCCATAGTAAATAAACAAATAAATAGATAAAGTGAATACAGCAAAATGCTAATATTTTATTTCTACTCTTTAAAACTCCTTTTCAAGGAGTTTCATGTTTTTATATCTACTCCTTTATAGTATCCATATAATCCAAATGTGATTTCAAATCAATAAGCTATACATTAACAAGAAGAGAGAGAAAAAGTATTGGTTTCTGCCCTACAAGATAATCTCACATTCTATATCAGCAACAGTGGCTAAGGACTTTTATCAAACAAATTAAAATTAGTCCCAAACTGGTTGCTATTCTTGCTATTCACTGAATTCAAGGTCAAGGGGAAAGCAAAATCAACCAGTAATGCATCTTATGGGTAATTCTTAGAAGTAAGCACGAGGTGATGAAAAATGTGGGACAGTCACATTTAAAGGCTCCTTAGATGCCCCACTTGTTGCACACCACTGCTGCCATAGGACACGAGCCCCAACAAATTAAGTCCAAAATATTGCATTTTATACCCCACTTCCCCAAGTTAGATATTCAGTTAAGCTTTGATAGAATTAATTCACCTGCTAGCTAAAAATGACTTTAATGATCATTTAACTGTACTGAATGTTGGTTGTAAAATTATCGATGCTCCTGAGAGTAGAGATATTGCGCTGGGTGTATCTGTACCACATAACATAGAGAACATATTCTATGAGTGAATGAAAAGGAGATCGAGGTACTTCAGGCTCATTCAAGAAATTGTGTGGGGAGATTTGGGTTGATGTTTACTTCACTTGATATCTGCTCATGTCTATATACCCAACATCTTGTCTACTTAGTGCAATCTCAATCTAGACACATCACTGGCCACGTAGCATACATAGTTGAGAATACCACAGCTGCATTCTATTGCACTTCATTTTATGGAGTAGATACGTTTCTGAAAAGATGTGGATTGACTACATTTCAGCAAACTTGATTAAAATGAGCAGAAATTTGAAATAGGAGGTATATTTTGCCACTCAACCTCACCCACATACAGGGACTTAGATTTGTCCCCAATAGTATTGCTGAATAGCAAAGAACCACTCTGGTTGGGGGGAATTACGTAGTTTGGACCATTTAAGGGAGGAAATGTGAGGCATTTCTGAGGCTCAGCAGGTGTTTGGAGAGGTGGGCATCATGTCAGTAGGTAGTGGGCAGGCAGGTGTCCATTGAGTGCTGGCCCCATGAGGCCAGGAAGAGGAACTCCTCACCCCCTGCAATGCTGTGATCCACAGGCATGGCTAGGCTTCCATGCAGCTGTGTGTGCTGGCTACCAGTTGGCCCTCTCCATTCCCAGTTTCCTCCGCACCCACCTCCACGATCACCCCTGTCACCATGTTCCCTGCCATATACCCCAGGTGACTTAGGTTCTTTTTTTTTCTCTCTTTCCAAGGCATAAACTCTTGTTTCCTGCACCCCTCCCCTGACCATGTGGCATTTTGGAATCTCAAGAATATCATTCTGGGGTGGAAAACCCTTGGTTTGCCTTCTTGACACAAGAATTCTAGTTGTTTTTGAGGGAAGAAGGAAATGGGGAAAAATTACATTAAGATGATATTTGAAGATATCTTACTACAAGTCAAGAGAACTTTAAAGCGTCCCAATTGACTCTCATTTCTAAAGCAAATAATTACATCCCAACTTCCTTTTTGACTTTTGTGTATATTTTCACCCCCAGATTTGTTCAAATCAGTTATGGCCATATTAATGAATAAAAGCATCTAATTTTACCCATCTCTTCTTCTCTCTAGTTGATTTGAGTATTTGTTTCCAAGTAGCAGCCCAAATTATTTAACTTGTTGGTGTGCATATCCCGCGTGTTTCAGCTAATTGTTAAATTTTTGCTATAATTTGTCACATGACTGTGACTTCCTCACCAATAGGGCTTAAATTCTGCCCAGACATAAAGTGTTCAGTGAACTGAAAAAAGCTCAAGGCAACAGCACAAATGCCAGTGTCTTTGTTCAAGCAGTTGATGCTTATAGAAGTAAGTACATTTGTATTAGTTGTTATGATGAATCGTTCTGACAGGGAAATAAATGGAGTTTCTTTTCCCAAGGGCTCTTTGACTCAAACATTCAAAATGACCTGGCCTCAGTTAGCCCAGAGCAGAAGTCATAAGATTGAAAAAATAATCAAGTCATTTTCATGCCCTGATTTTATGTACTTGTATCTATCAATAAATATTGTGATACTTGGGGGGGGGGGGAGAAAAAGATTGAAAAAATAAGTAAACACAGTTTTAAAGAGGTGGAGAAAGCACATTCAATTCAGGCCAATGATTGAAGAGTTGCTAAGAATAACTGGAATGTTTTCTTCCTCCTTACTGAAACGTTAAAAAAAAAAGTTTCTAATGCTTATATTGAACTTCTGAGTGAGGACAGTGTGTATGTATGGAAAGTTTATGTTTGAGAGACATTCTTTCCAACACCAATATTCTGGGATAAAACTATATATATATGTAATATTTTAGAAAACCAATGCTAGTTCTAATGACCGACTTTGGGCTACAGCTATAGTTTAGAAGCTGGGCAACTGCAGACTACTCTGGAAAGTTTTGCTTTTTGTTAATAACCTATTTTATAGTTTGGTAGACTGGTATCTCCTTTGATTCTGATTATACTCCTAAAACTGCACTCCAAGTTCAGTATCAGCAAATTCCAGTCTGACAGTAAGTAAGACTGTTTCCTTGGTTTGCTGGTGCACTGCATTTGAAAGACAGACTCAACACAAAAGTAGCTGCCATGACAGAGACCACACAGCCCCTTCTCAGACCACATTGTAAGATGGTTTTATTTAAAAGCAATCTCTCTCAGATTGCTGGTGTACCTGACATGAATGTGTGGACATGCTTTGGGTAAACAGCCAAGGCTCCCATGATATCCACATATTTCACACCCATGACCACACCCTCCCACAGCTTAAACACTGTCTAGTCGTCAGGGGCCTTCACGTAATTTTATATTCAATGATAATAGCGCTTAGTGATTAATTTTGATGCTTTTAGTCATTTTCAGGGAAACAGGTTTTGACACATAGTTGGTATTTTTCAAATCGAGAGAAAATGGAGGAGAATGTTTTCAAATTAATTCCCATGGTTTTAAGTCCCACGTTAGAAGACATGTAATTCCTCCTAGAATGCAACTACACACATACTGTTTAATTAATTATAACTATTTATTTCATTCCAAAAAGCGTTTGTATGGCTCCAAAACAATGAATAAAAAAATGAAATTAATAGCTAAGGATATTAGGCAGAAACTGGGCATATCTGAATGATTCTACTTCCCTATTGCTCTGGCTGTTCATTTTACCTCATGAGCTGTAAGAAATGAGGAAGGGTAATTGACCAGGGGAAAATGACACTGAATCTGGGAATACCCTGTTCAAGTCATGGGCTTCCAGGAAAACAAATAGGCCTGAGAGTATTGTTTAGGCCATTTTCCATACCATTTAACTGTTACATACACATATAGAATTAAAAGGCATTTTCATAAAGTGGGTAAAAATATTTACACTTACCTCAAATTACAGTAGTCCCCATTATCCAAGGCAGATACGACCAAGACCCCACTGGATGCCTAAACTACAGATAGTAGCGAGCCCTATCTATACAATAAGTTCTCACCTAACGTTGTCCATAGGTTTTGGAAATTGCAACTTTAAGCGAAATAATGGATAATGAAACCAATCTTATCATAGGTTAATTGGTATAAATGAGAGTTAAATTGTTACAGCACATTTCTGGTCACAAAAATACCACCAAATTTCTAAACAAAGACCCAAATCACTTCTAACATGAAACATTGAAATAAATGTGAGCTATGCATACATTTAAGAAAGATTAATAACAATAAGTAAGATCATTATTTTCCAACCTTCTTACTCCAGTTCAGGGTTGTGGGTGGCCAGAGCCCATCCCGGCAGTTTAGGGTGCAAGGCGGGACCCACCCTGGACATGTCGCCGTTCCATCACAGTTCCACTCACACATACCCTACAAAGGCTGGAAAAATGTAGATACGGGCACAGCTTTGGGATGTGAGAGGAAGCTGGAGTCCCCTGCGAAAACCTACACAGACATCAGGGAGGAGTGCACACTCCACACAGAAGCAACCCCAGCTGGAAGTGATTTTTTTTTTTTCTCATCAACATACTGAAACAATGTTGAGCAAAACAGCATTATTCAAAGACCTGCTGTACCATGCTTTTTCCTATATATTCATATCTATGACAAAGTTTAATCTATAAGTTAGGCACAGTAAGAGAGTGACAATGATAACTAATAATAAAATAGAGCAATTATAACAATATACTGTAATAAAAATTATGTGAATGTGGGTCTGTCTCTCTCAAAATATTTTATTGTGTTGCACTCACTTTATCACTTAAAGAAAGCACCTTGCAGCTTCTCGTTGGCATATCCAAATTGCCAACATCACTACTCTTGCACTTTGGGGCCATTATTAGGTAAAATAAGGGTGACTTGAACACAAGTGCTGCTATACTGTGACAGTCGATCTGATAACCGAGAAGGCTACTAAATGTCTAACGGCCAGGGAGTGTATGCAGCCACAGAGATGCTGAACAAAGGGATGATTCATGTCCCAGGCAGGACAGAGCAGGATAACGCAAGATTTCATCAGACGACTCAGTCTTGGGCAGGACAGAGCAGGACAATTCAAGATTTCATCCCGATACACAGAGCGGTGTGCAATTTAAAACTTACGAATTGTTTATTTCTGGAATTTTCCATTTAATGCTTTTGGAATGAGGTTGACCTCGGGTAACTGAAACCATAGAAAGAGAAACCATGGATAAGGGGCATTACTGTATCTCAAATCAGATACTCCATTGTACAGGAAGCTTGCACTGTCTTCTCGTTGCTTGCCCACCTTCTTCTTCCTGCAAGATTTATTCCTTAATAGCTGGACTTTCCCTCTGAATTAGCTCCCAGGTTGGGGCAGTAGTCAAACAAAAGGCACTTCCAGAAACTCTTACTTCAAAGAGAAACTAACGGGGTTCTTTTAATTGGAGAGAGTGGGCAGAAGGAAGATAAAAGTGGTTGGAGACTTTCATATCTCCTCTTAATCCAATAGTTGGTGGTCTCCCAGGTTTTTCAGTGGAACAACAAAATGGCCGGAAAACACCTTTTAAAAGTCTCTGTGACAATGTGGTATTAATGAGCACACTTCCTAAGGAAATGAAACTCTTAAATGCTTCTGGAATTTTATTGGTGATATCGAGAGAAGATGTGTGTGTGTGTGTGTGTGTGTGTGTGTGTGTTTCCAGTTCATTGCTTATAAATCCAAGTACAAAACCTGTGACTATTTACCCAATTAACCAGTTATTTTTTTTACATATGTAAAATTTTTTCACCTCTCCAATTTATTTTTTTTAAATATATTCATCCAACATTATTTTCTCTCCCTGTAAAAGTCCCTCTTTGTCCACATTTCCACTCTTTCACCACTCATTCCTTCAACCGATTTTCATTGCTGGGTAGTAAATCAAATGAGAACATTACCAAGATGAGCAAAGAATTCTTCTGTACTTTTCGCAGCTTCTTTATAAAAGATAAAATCTCTCTGGGCCTTGAGAAGTAACCAGGTGGTCAGGATTTTCATTTATCTTTTTCAAATTTAGATTTGTTAGCCTAGGAGATCAGGGATTACTGGCTCATTGGGACTGTGATAAAGGGAAGAGGATAGTCTAGAAGCTGATCATCTGGTACCTCTGATGAAGCTCATACCGTATGTCAATTTTTAATTCCACCAAGGTTCAATTTTCAAAGTAGAAGAAATTTGGAGCATTATGTAAGCAATAGCTGTCATATTCCTGACTGCGATCAATGTGAGCTTTTTACAACGTTCCTTCACAGTTATGAGGTGGCCATGCTATCTATACCTTCCATAGAATCCTACCTGGAAAATAAGGTTTGGGTTTGTTTTTTGTTTTCTGACACATGCAGACATCAGACCATTTATTTCTGCACCAATTTTCTCACTTATTTTAAAGGACACTTTCTCCATGGTAATGAACTCACTTACAGATTGAATTTACATTTTGAGAGGCCCCTGTTCAGACCTTTCTAGTAAATTTAAAACAAGCACATTAAATATGTCACAGCAAATATCTCATGTTCTCTTTATAAAACTTACGTACACATTTCTTGTCTGGGTTGTAGTTAGCCTATGGACTAAGGCGGAAAAAGTCATCAAGGACAGAAGCAAAGGATGTGTAACTTTATGAACAGGAATGTCTTAAACTTCCAATTTTATTCTTCTGATGAAAAGAATTATCACCATGTGGCATATTTCTGCTGTAGGAATTTTTGCTGAAATATTCTAACAATTTCCAGCACTTAAGAACATTGTGTCTGAAAGGAAGGTAGAGATATGAAAACACAGCTAACTTGAACAATAGATGGAGACTGACCATGCCTAACCACAAGGGAGGAAGATGAAAATAATCATTTTATTCTTTTCCCTCCTTTTCACTGCAGTTCCGATTATATCTTAGGTAGCAGGCAGGGGTTCATTTGCATGCGTCTTCCCAGAGCTACCCATCTACATTCTGCAGAGCTGGGGTGTGCTAGGAGGCATTCTCTCAGGGGGGACACTTCTGAACCCACCACATCTTTTCTTTAAGAAAAAGGAAGGTCTCAATATCACTTTCTTTCTATCGTTCATCACTTCCCTGAATAATCTAGGAACACCATATTTGCATAACATTTTTTTGGTCCGCACTGAGAGCCCATCTCCAGGCTCCTGAAATATGTCTTTTTTTCTGTGTGATGTCTGAGAGCCGAACCTCTAATCTCATTACCAGCCTGTATGCTTCCAGGGAGTTGTTCTACGGTCTTTACTAGAACTGTACCTCCAATTTGTAAACCTAGCTAACAATGACATTTTCATCACTGAAAGATATTAAGTAAAATAATCCTTTGAGGTGAGCACGTACACCCCCTACCCCCAGCCTTTCTTTGCTTGCTCAATGGAGGCTGGCGTTATAAAACTCCCCTTCTCTGGAACATTCATCTTCATCCAGAGAAGCTTGCACAACTATGTTCAAAACACAGCATTGTTTAACCCCTTTCACCAAGATGCTCTAAATTGATCACCCCAAAGAATAATAATTTCCAGGCTTAGAGAGAATGCTTACTTAATGAAGTGCCAGCAAAGCGAAAAGGCATGGGATCCCAGACTGGTGGGATTTATGAATAAACTGTCTATCCTGAAAAGAATAGGACAACAAACAAGATATAATTTCAAAAAATATAATAATTGCACTGAGACAGGTCAAAGGCATAGTTCAAATCCCTCTTCAAAGTCATTCCCAGCCTTTCTTTGGGTTCTCTGCCTAGGTTTTGCTGCTTTGAACTAAATGCTTTGCCTAGATGACTTCTTTTAACACCACAATCCTAAGAGGTTGATTTTTTTACAAAAAAAAATCATCATTATACAGATGAGGAACCTTCAGTGAGTGACTTTCCCGAGATCACATGGTAAAAGACGGATCTGGGACAAGTGTTTGGGTCCCTGGCTTGCAATAACCTGCAGCTTTAATCCTCGCCTAATCCTCAGCCCATCCCTCCAGTGTCTTCCTGCCTTCCTTCCAGCTTTCTAAGGTCTTCCACAGTAGGACCCTGCTCAGGTCGGCCTCCTTCTGCCTAGCAGGTCCTCTTGCCAGCTGACAAACTTGCTTTCCCGGCTTCATTTTGGGGAACTGCTTTCTGACAAGATGAGTGTTTTCCACACCAGGCTCATCATCAGAATCATCCAGGGTGCTTATTAAAAACAGAGGTGCCCCAGCATCTCCTGGACACTCTGATTCATGGACCTGGGGTGAATCAGAAGTCTCTTTGTTTAACAAGCTCCCTCTGTGATTGTAATCAAGGTCTGGAAAAGATGCCATTTCCCCAAAGTTTTTGACGCATACTTCTTTCATAATCTGAAAAATCTCCTTCAAAATTAAAAATAACAATTTTATTATTTTTACATGAGGTTGACCAAAAGTTGTTTCTAGTATCTTAATACAGATCAACATGCTCTCAAAGGATATGATAAAATATTTCTAAAGTAATATTAATGATGACTATAATTTGTAAGATGTATTTTTATTTTTTCTCACTTAATTCATGGTTTATACTATTTAACACACTTTAATTTTATATTAAAAAAGCACAACTTGTTGACAAACCAATTTTAAAATGACCTGTTATATTGTGTTTGGTTTAGCTAAAATGAATATTAAAATGCATCTTGAGATTTAGCCATGTTTAGGGCATCAAAAATGGATCATGGACTTAATATTTTTATAATTTTCACTTTTTGTTTTAAAATGATAGGGAGAAGATGTTTCACTTGCTGTTTTATTTTCAATAAATGGAAAAGCAATTGGATAAACTATTCGCTATATTTTCCCTTTAGGACAACGGTTTTGAGATATTGGAGACTTTGATGTCGTTTCAATTCAATGAATGTAACTGATAAAATTTTTGAGGTTTATTTGATGAATGACTATTTTATTTTCTTTGTAAACTTGTATTTAAATGTCAGTATTCCAAATGCCTTGTTTATTTAACCAATGGCCCATTATGAGCATGAAATAAACAATGTGAAACTAAAATGAAGAATAATGCAAAATCTGGTGGCTGTCGGAAGCACCAGCATGGCGAGCTTTCCTCAGCAAACTGAGTGACAAAATCTGAACACTCCTCCACAGAAAACCATGTGGGCTCACTCCCTGAATACTTAGAGGTGTGAGCTGTTGGGTTGCAAAAGGGGAGCTCTAAGAATAATTATTTTATTTATTTATTATTTTAAAATGGAAATAGAAGCAAGTGCTATTAGCACCTTCAACTTACATGAACCCTCCAAGAATAATTTCACTAACACTGGTTGGGAACTGACAAGTGAAGCTCTGTGGGTTAGCAAAGGTTCTCAATCCTAACTGTCCATTAGACTTGTCTAAGCAGCTTTTCTAAAACTGAAGCCCAGGCCCACCCCACACCATTAAACCAGAATCTTTGCTGCAAGCTTTGATTGCCAGCTCTCCAGGTGATTTTTTTTTCAGCAATTTTTTTCATTATTGTTATTTTTGCAATTACAGTTAACATACATATTACAGTAGTTTCACGTGTACGGCATAGTGGTTAGACATTTATATAACTTACGAATTGATCACCCCGATAAATCTAGTGCACACCTAGTACAATGTATAGTTATTACAATATTATTGACTATATTCCCTATGCAGTACTTTACATCCCCTTGACTATTTTGTAACTACCAATTTGTATTTTTCAATCCCTTCATCTTTCTCACCTGGCCCCCAACCCCTCCCCACCACCACCTGGCAACACCATCAGTTTGTTCTCTGTATCTATGAGTTTGTTTCTGTTTTGTTTGTTCATTTTTTTTTTTTTAATTTTTTTTTTAGATTTCACAGGGTTGCGGCTGTGTTTCTTGACCCAGGCTGCACATTAGAATCGCCTGGGGCTGGTGTTTCTAATGTGCAAACTGCTTGGGTTGAGAACCACAGCCGCACCCCAAAGAGATATAGCAGGCACTCCGGCAAGCTTAGTATGGGAAGATGTTTGGGAACACTTAGGTCTGAGACCTAAAATCCCATCACGCATCCTGGCCATCTTTCCCCAGGCCTGCCCCTGCCTCATTGTCTTCAAGGAATCCACAGTCGTGTGGATTGGCTTAAGGAAACCATTCATACCCCAAAAACAGTTTGCCTAAAGAATTTTGGAAACTTACCTGCAAGTTGCTTTTAAGAGCTGTTTGCAAGTGCAGACTTCTGGAAGCTCATACCACATCACTGTCGCGGTGCCTCCCCACCTCCCCAGAGCAGACGTGCTCCCGAGATCCTTTTTCACTATAGGAGATTGAGGGGATCCAAGCCCTGCTCGCACTTCTTCCAGAGAGCTGGCTCTGTGCTGACCGTTGAGAAAGCACAGATGGAGAATACGTGCCCCCTGTCCCTGAGGAATCTCCATTCAGTCGGGGACAGACAAATAAATCAGGGATCACAGCCTGATATACTAAGAGGCATGATAGGGATGACAGAAGTGAGCTGGTAGATCAGCTTCTAAACCCTGTGGAACCTCACCCCTGACTCCACTCCAAATGTTAGAAGGGCAGAAAGCCGGCATTAGAACATTTTTTTTCTTCGTATAAAGATATAGACACATATTATATTTCTCGCATGTATCTATATATGTGTATATGTGTGTATGGCTTCTGTTGCCCACACCACAAAATACTGGACTGAAAATTTCTTTCCACAACAAGTGATGAGCTTATTTCAAATAGCCCCTAAATGTGTCATCTTTGGAGCAGAGGGCTAGTAGGAAAAGGCTAGGTAAGTAGGTTGGAGTTAACTGTGTGGAGGCTCTGCATGCCAGGATGAGCATTGTTTAAAAGTGTTGTTCTGGATAGTGTGTAGAGCTGACAGGAGTACATGTGCGTGCCAGTGTGTGTGTACACGCATGTGTGTTGTGTGTGTGTTCCTATGGGTGCATGTGGGTGCATGTTTGTGTGCGTGCACATGCACGTATATATTGGGGGGCATATGTGACAGGAGCAGACCTGTCCTGACAGATATCTGCAGTGGTGTAGAGGAGGTGTTATTGAGGGACAGTTTTTAGTATTTGTAGGAGGCATTGTGGAGGACAGTCTGTGGCTGGGGACAGGGAGAACGGGTAGGAGGCTGTTGACTCCGAAAGTACCAATGGAAACAGGAGGAAACAGCCGTCCGAGATGGAGAACATGGAAAAGGGACTGATGTCAGCACTCGGCACTAACTAGGTGTGGGGACCTGGGAAAGGATGAACAGTGGCTGTGAGCTTTGCTCCCCGCTGAGATGGCAGTTGTGACAGAGGCGGGAGCATGGGAGGGGACAGAGGAGAGGCTCATCTGTGGCTCAACTGAGTTTGAGGAGCTGAACTTTTTTGCTCACAGGAACTTGAAACTCAAGACACTAGTTAAAATATTGTCTAAGAGAGAGGAATGGGAGGAAGAAATGCTTGGGTGAGGGCAGGAGATGACGTTAGGAGAGCTGAGAGACGCTGAGGTATGCACGTCTTCCTTGCATAAGCCCCCAACACACACGTGGATGTGCATGCATACACACACACGCCCAACACACACCGAGCACACATACCCCGAGCAACGCGTCCCCAAGCTCTTGGGCCTGTCATCCTGGGCAGTTCTGCATCCTAGGCAAGCACAACGTCCTTTGGATGTGAACAGAGCTTGAAGTGAGGACTCTGAAAGGGCCATGAAAGTCTAAGGAGAAAATGGAGAGTTGCCAAAGTGACCCCAAGGACAATATAGGGCTGCTTGGTAAATAGCCTCCCCCGCTGTGGGGCTCTGTCCAAGGCCTTCTTCTGGAGTCTGTGCCAACCAGCTGGGAACCTGAGCCAAAGCCAAGGGATCGCACTTTCCTCAGGGTTTCTCTACCCTGGTGGGAGGCTGCCCAGCAGTGAAGCCACTGCTGGTTGAAGCTCCTTTTCAAGGGTCTGCAGGTGGTTGATGTGTTGGCAGCAAATGCCCTGGGCCTGTCCTCTCAATGGCATTCTTCTCTCCATGTGCTGTTTTATTCAGCAGCACAATTCAAGAAAGAGTGTTTTTTGTCAGCTCTTTTCACCTCCAAATAAATAGATCAATAAGTGACGATGGCTACAAAGCAGGAAGACACAGTTTTCAGACTCCCACAGTACCTCCTCTACTGAAAACCAGTTGAGAAAGCTGCTTCTTCTGTTTGTTTCTTTTTCCCACCTCTAACATGTAATTTTCATGCAGCAGCTTGAAGTTCCTTCCAGGGAAACAAAATGTGATGAAATCAGCAAGGATGTGTAACTACACGCATGGCTAAATGCTGATAGATTACACGCCTGCCCACACGTAAGCTCGTCTCACCCGAGGCTGCCTGCTTGGGATAAAGATACAGCCCCTTCTTTACCAAGAGAGCAGGATGTGTTTACGTTAGTCCAGTTCAGCCTACAGTGAGGTACTTTCGACTGCCAGTCTCTTATGATAACTGAAATCCGTATCTCCTTTTGAAACCACATTTGCATTAATTTATTTTATGCAACATCAAGGCATGAAACTCTCATAGTGTCTGGGTGTGTGCACATGCGCGTATGCACGCAGCTTATTCCTCATTTATCCAAAAATACATTGTCTCTCGAATTCTCCACAGCTATGACATCAACAGTCCTGTGCTGCTAAATGAGCTGAGATTTGGGTGATCAATGGAAGGCCGAGGAATGCATCCTCTGGGGGCTGTGGCGTTGATCACTCGATATGATGTTATTTCTCTCATTCCATCAATGGTTCCCAGCCCCCAATTGCCTCTGCTGTGCAAAAATTAGCCTGAAAACCAATATCGCAGTATCTGACAAATCGTACTGATTCGTGTCCTAGTTAATCCTGTAAACTACATTTATTGTTCTCTGCTTCAAATCCTGCATGTCCAAACCAGCCTGAAGTTACTCAGGGTGTCTGCATTTGAGGGTAATCTTCAATGATGATCTCCTTCTTAGAATGCTAAGTATGCATCATTTCTGTGCTGCTAGGAAAAAAATACCACCACTTTGGTATTACGTGAAAAAATGCTGCATGTGATATAGCCTGCTGGGTCAGCTCAGACAGTACAACAGTCTGTCCTTCGGCCGGTCCAGCAAGCGCCTTCCCGTGCGAGGTTGCTCCGATTGCAGACGGCACTCGTCAGAGCTGTCTCAGGTGGGTGTTTGGCAGAAAGCTTTCCAAAGCCATGTATGATTCATTCCCCATTGTCAGAAAGCCAGGAGCACTTTTGTGCCCAGGAGGCTGCCGCCCACATTTGCTTCTTGCCAGGACTGTCTTACCCTTCACGTAGGAGTGTCTGAGCATCTGAAACACATCTGCCAGGGGCCCAGGGCTGAATCGTGGTGAAAGGGCCCTGAGACTCTCCGGCCAGCACATTCTGAATCTGTGATCTCGTGGCAGGAATTACTTTTCTTTTGCTGCTTGTTCTTACATGAAACTGTCAACACAAATGGAACTTTTACCATAGAATACATAGCAACATGCAAAGCATGGTCACCACAGGATGGCATTGGGTGTTTGATGGGGTCCTAGAGGCTCTCTCCTCTGCCAGGGGTTACCCTTTAGATGTTGGCTCATGGAGAGATCTCAGGGTACTAGGAGAGGGACCAGGGAGGCCAGGGCACAGAGGGGGCACTAGGCAGGACCCACAACTAGTTGCCAGCCAGTCTGAAAGCATTGGCGTGTTTTAACAATCTCTATGGCCTTACTGGAACATGGAGGGAAATTTCAGCCCTGACTGTTAATGGGGACTCCCATTCCCTTCACTCCCTAACTCATTTCCATTTAAAAGATGTTTACTAAGCAAGTGAATGATCCAGGAGCTCTGCATAGGGGTAGGAGATGCAGAGACAAACAAACATATCCTTACCTGCATACATGAGTAAGTTGGAGGGGGCACTTCTCATTCATCCAGTGGGTTCTGATTGCCAATCACCGGCCAAGGGCACTAGGCATGGTCATGCCCCGGAAGTGATGGCAGTGTGGTGGGAAAAGAGATTGCACAGTTCCGTGCAGCTGAAGCCAGAGGTGGGTGACAGGATCACAAGTTTCCTGGGATAGACCATTTGAGAGGTCCTTGGAGCGTGGTTGAGATCAGCAGGTAAGAAATGGAAGGAAGATCCTTTCAGAGAGGGTGAGTTTTCCCAGAGTGGGAAAAGTAAAGGGGCACATTACAGAATGACTTAGAAACCCATACACTTGGCACGTGAGGGGGTGGGAAAGAGTTGGGCTGGGGACGACTCAGAAAGGGTTTGCGTAGCACATTAGAAACTATATTTCCAATTTTTCATTGTGACAAAATACACATAAAATTTATTAACTTAACAATTTTAAATGTACAATTCAGAAGTATTAAATATATTCATATTGTTGTGCAACCGTTACCACATTCATCTCCAGAACTCTTTTCATCTTGTAAAACTGAAACCCTGTCCCCATGTCCCCATTAAACACTAACTCCCCATTCTCCCTCCCCTTATCCCCTGGCAACCATCATTCTACTTTCTGTCTCTATGAGGTTGACTTCTCTAAAGACCTCATATCAGTGGAATCACCGAGTATTTCTCCTTTTGTGACTGGTTTATTTAATTTAGCATAGTGTCCTCAGGGCTCATCCATGTTGTAGTGTGTGTCAAAATTTCCTTTCTTTTAAAGATTGAATCATATTCTATTGTATGTATATACCACATTTTGTTTATCTTCTCATCCATCAATGAACATGCAGGTTGCTTCCATGTTTTAGCTTTTGTGAACAATGCTGTTATGAACATGGGTGTACAAATATCTGCTCGAGAACTTGCTTTTGACTCTTTTGGATGTATACCCAAAATTGGAGCTGCTGGATCATATGGTAATACTATCAGGCTTAATTTTTTGAGGAATAGTCAAACTGTTTTTCACAGCAGCTGTACCATTTTACATTCCTACCAGAAGTGTACAAGAGTTCCAATTTCTTTAAATCCTAACCAATACTAGTTATTTTCTGTTTTTGTTTTTGTTTTATAATGACCATCCTAATGGGTGTGAGGTGGTATCTCTTTGGGTTTTGATTTGCGTTTCCCTAATGATAAGTGTAGAGACTTTATAACTCTACCCCTTTTTATTAATTTACAAATACACAGGAGAGTTGAAAGAGCCGCATTAGAATGAAGAATGCCTAGATTCCACAATTATTGGTATACTGAGTGTAAGTTACAGCCACTATGACACCTCACCCCTGAACTCTTCAGCATGCCTCTTTCTAGAAAATTTGAACCTTGGCTTGTTTGTAATGGGAGAATCATCAAATATCTTCACTGCTGCAGACAGTGGGTAAAAGCACTCAGTGGAGAAAAATTGGCAATCAGGAGAGCAGCGAAGAGGCTGCTGAGATAGGCCAGGCCAGCAGTACTAAGGGCTGCCTAAGGTTGAGTATCCCAGAAGGTTGGGTATCCCAGACACCATTGATAAGCAAGAGGTCTATTAAGGAAGTGATCTCAGGATGACCCATGAGGGAGTAGGGGAAGAAGGCAGGCCACCCAAGGCTGCAATCTTGGGCAAATGTCCTGTAGAAAGAAGCTTCAGCCCCAACCTGCAAGGGGACTTGGGGTTAAGGTACCACTTAGTCTCAACTGCAGACAAGGGAGATGGGCTTTCACACTCCAGCACCAACAGTCAGTGTTGGAGGCCCTGGAGTGGGGTGCAGAGCCCCAATATCACCTGCTACTAGGCCTCAAATAGGCAGGGGGCTGTGGAAGGAAGCAGAGCAGGGGACCATGTGGTGGGACCCTGGGAGCCTGTGTGCCTACTGGTGAGGGCAGGGCAAGGGCAGAGCAAAACAGCATTCAGATTTCCTGCCAGGGTGATGGGAAGCCAGGGGTATCATTCTCTGACAGGGCCCTAAGAGAGGAGAAGCAGGAAGGGGAAAATGATGATTCCAATTTGGCATATACTGATTTTGAGGTATCTGAGGACTTTCAGGGGTAGTTTGGGCACAGGGCGCCGAATGTTGGTCTGTGACTTAGAAGGGACTTAAAGCCCTAAGTACAGCAGGATCAGATGTAGAGGCCCATCAGACAGGATCTCTGTGGATTCTTAGTCCTCCTGGCATGTGGAGGCATGCATTTGGAGGCATTTACCATGAAGAAGAGATTGAATGATACAGTAATAATAGCTGAAATTTATCAAGTCCATACAATGTGCTAACAGAACCCTGCATGTGTTATCTTATTTCTTCTTTAAGAGATGCATATACTATTATTAGTCTAACTTTACAGATGAGAAAATTGAGGCTTAGTGAGATCTGGCATTGCGATCAAGGTCATAAAGAAACTAACTGGATAAAACTTATGCTGTAATTCCCCCCCCCCTTTTTTTCATGATCCCCCAAAAACCATTACTTTGAGGAGGCATTCCTACAGTGGGAATATCTCATGAACGTTTCTCTGGTTGTTTAGTTTTACCCCGCTGCTCTGTAACCTAGTAAACATTCTCCTGCCTGCAAATGGTTCGTATCGCCAGCTTGTCCTGAGGGACAAGCTCTTCCACCTCCCTACCGCAAAGCACAGTGTCTATAAAAAATCATTCATTAAGGGCATTTACTCATCACTTTTCATGACATGAGGCAATCTTGGCCACAGTATTTTGTAAACACTAAAAAAGGGCATTTTTACACATCTAAGTGGCTCCAAAGGACGTTGCATCCGTACAAGTACATACTGGCAGGCCTGCAACAGGGGGTGTGTTGGAAACCATTTCCTGGGCTATATGTGACAAGTGCTTCCTCGTCCTCCTGGAGACAATAGCCTGACACAACTGTGAGCTCTTACAGACAAGTTGTATAGAAGAAAGGTGGAGCCATTTTTGTATGGCACAGTAGATGTGTTAAAATCGGACTGCGGTGGCCTGTAAGAGAAACCGACACGTTCTGAAGGCCTCACGGAGGCTGCCTGCACTTTGCCAACCTAACAGAGGCATGCTCTGATCTCATGCTGCTGAAGGACAGGGGGTGATGCGGCAGCAGGAGGTGACCATGTGTCTGCTTTGTCCAGAGACGCCCCAGTTTATGCCTATTTTCCCAATTTGGACAACACAGTCTATTTTTTCCCTCTCCTGTTGCTCTGATTAGGTTTGCCATGCTAATTGATTTCAGAGGAGGGACAGGCTTCCTGTCCATAGCCTCCAACTCATCCTCTTCCCAGACTTGGAAAATAATGCATCAGATCATTTTCCCAAGATAAGAACACCTATACTCCTCATTTTGGGGCTAATTGTGAGACTGTACCCACAAATTTTAAGTACAGTTGACCCTTGAACAACACGAGGGTTAGGGACACCAACCCCCAATGCAGTTGAAAATCTGAGCATAACTTTTGACTCTCCCAAAATGTAACTACCAATAACCTGCTGATGGGAAGCCTTACTGATAAACAGTCAATTAACACGTATGTTATATGTTACATGTATTCTATACTGTATTCTTATAATAAAGTAAACTAGAAAATATGAAATGTTATTTAAAAAGTCATACATATGAACTGAAAAAAATCTGTGTATATAAGTGGACCTGCGTAGTTAAAATCCATGTCGTTTCATGGGTCGACTGTATTCAGTCTGTGGACATGTAGAAGAATGAAGCCAGCTCCCAAAAGTAAATATGGGTCAAGTTTGTGGTGCGACTTCGTGCTCAAGGAAGCACAGCAGACACTTAATCATCAGATTTCAGGGACCTAAAGGCATGTGTGGGCTGGAGAAGACCTCAGACATCAGGCTGTTTTCAGTGAGGGAGGAGCCGGCGATGAAGGGAGCTGCCCACCATCTCCAGGCAAATGGGTGACAGGGCAGATCTAAAAGAACTGCTCTCCTGCGGTGCCCTGACTGCCTGCGCACCCACAGGGGACTCTGCAGGTCTTGGGAGGAGAGGACAAGAACAATATCGTCCCCACCAGAAATGCCAGGGTGCGTGCCTGTCAGCAGCCCCACGTCCCACCCTCCTCTGCAAACCCTGCACCCCCCCCCCCAGGTGGACCATGCATTCTGTTTGCACCCTTTCATGGTACTTTTTGGGGATCAGAGTGAAGATGTGGGCTTGAGAGAAGGAGAGAGATTCCTGATTCCAACTCCATGTAAGCTTCCCAGGAATTCATTCTCAGATTCCCTCAGAGTAGGTTTGAATGTCACTACCATGAATCATGGCTGTCCTCACTTCCAGTTAGAGCTTCTACACAATTAGCACCCTATTTTCAAATAAGTTATAAGCATTCACGATGCCTCACCTTTGGTGGTTCCTCCCAACAGATATGAGGGCAGCAGCATGTGCTACGATGCTTTCCTACCCCCTACCCCCCAGGAAATTTCAGAAGGACTCCATCTAGCATTCCACATCTTCATGTTTGTTCTTTTTATAAATAGGATTAGGCTTTCTCATCATGGGATTTTTCCGGACTTCCAGTCATCCACCCTTTCTGGATTAATGACATCTAAGTACTTCCATATTTTCCAGAGCAACTAGATTTTCTCACTCTCTGTGTGGCTGGGCCCACCTCCCAGGGCTTGGTTTACTTGGTGGCCAAGTCTGAGAAAGCCACAAGGGAACTGGCTTGAGAGAACAGGAATGAGCAGGTGGCAGCTTGTCTTTCTGGTAGGGGTCCTCACAGTTCAGAGCTTCTACACAGGGTTATGGGTGGAGGCCACCTCGCTGCCAAGATGGAGACAAATGGCATTTCTCTCGCAATATCTGGGTCAGGGCTGCCAAGTGTTTTGTTCACCATCTGGTGGGCAGTGTTCTTGGTTATTGAGTCACGATCAGAAATGGTCAGAAGACCGTGTCTATAGATTCACAATTTTGGCCTCACATTAGAATCACCTGGGGCTTTTAAATATCCCTGTACCTGGCCTCTATCCTGTACCAGGTGAATCAGAATTGCTGAGATTGTACTTTAAGACAAACAAACAAACAAACAAAAAAGAACTCCCCAGATGATACCAGTGAGCAGCCATGCCTGACAATCAGCTTCTATAACAGAGCTTCTCAAACCTGAATGAGATGCAAATTCACCAGAGCATCTTACTAAAATGTAGGTTCCCAATCAGTAGGTCTGGGGAAGGGCCCAAGATTCTGCATTTCTGACATATTTTCAAGTGATGTGGGTGCTGCTGGTGCAGAGACCATATTTTGAGTAGCGAGGCTCTGCAACAGGGCTTGGCCAACCATGGATCCCAGGCCACATGCCTATTTTTGTAAATAGAGTTTTACTGGGGTACAGCCATGCCCAGCTGCATAATTATAACAGACTGTATGACCCGAAAGCCTGAAGTATTTACTATCTGGATCTTTACAGAAAAAGTGTGTCTATCCCTGGTTTATAACATTCTAATGGGGCATCTCTGTTATGAACTCGATGACCCAGGTCAGTAGGCCACACTCATTATAAGATGATGGGGAATCAGAGGGTATCACAGTAGGGACGGGAAAGATTTTGAAGTCCCAGTAATTATTAGCTTATCCTACCTCCTTTCAGATTTGGTTTACAATATTGGTCGCAAAAATTGGTTTTTGTATGTACAAAATGTACCAAAAAAAAGGAAAAACAATTTATATATTCCTCTGAAAGTTCTTTGGCTAATGTCTTAAGCTGTGCAAAAAAATTCTAATGAATGACTGTCATTTAAAAGATTTTTTCCACTTAAGAATTATACAAGTAATGTGTTTGTTGAGAAAACATATATACATACAGTATTTATAATCTGAGCATCCAGAAATAACCACTATAATGTTTTAGTGTATAACATTTCAGCCAATTTTTATACATACACATACCATATGCCATAGGGTAAACTGTGTCTCTAGCCTCAGTTTCTTCATCTCTAAAGTGGAGAGAAAAATAATACCTGTGTGATATAATAGAAAATACATATTGGTCTCTGCCCCCTTCTCCTGACACAAAGCTCCCGAAACCCTCATGATTTCCTGGGTAGTAAGAGCATTAGAGCAGCTTTTGTTCTAATATTTGGTTGTGATCCCAGTTCCTGACACAGGGCTCCTGAAACATTTCTAATCTGCTGGGTGATAGGCGTGTCTTTTGTTCTGATGAGGAAACTCTTGGTGAGTTCCTGGATGGGGGCTGGTCACCAGAAAGACCAGGCCATGATTAGAAGCTTGGAATTTTCAGCCCTCACTTACTCTCTTGAGAAGGGAGAGGGGCTGAAAATGGAGCTTATAATCTATCATGCCTATGTGATGAAGCCTCCACAAAAACCCAAAAGTACAGGAGTCAGAGAGCTTCCATGTTGGTGAACATGTGGAGGTGTTGGGAGAGTGGTACACCAGGACAGGTCACAGAAGCTCCGTGCACCTTCCCACTTACCTTGCCCTGTGCATCTTTTCCAGCTGGATGTTCATCTGAAGCCTTTATCATAGCCTTCAATAAGCTGATAAACATAGTATTTCCCTGTGTTGTATGAGCTGCTCTAGCAAATTAATTAAACCCAAGGAGGGGGGTCATGGGAACCTCTGATCATAAGTACAGGTAACAACCTGAACATGTGATTGGCATTGTGAGTTGGAGGGTGTCATTGGAATCTGCAATTTTTAGCAGGTCAGTCACAAGCACAGGTGATAACCTGTGCTTGCGACTGGCATCTGAAGCAGCATGGTTGGCAAATTCCATAGGACTGAATCCTTCACCTGTGGGATCTGATGCTACCTCCAGGTAGATCTTGTCAGAACTGAGTTAAATTGTAGGACACCCAGCTGGTGTCCCAGAGAATTGCTTGGTTTGAGGAAAACACCCACACATTTGGTGATCAGAAGTCTCAGAAGTGTGAGTATTCTCTGTATGATAGTATAGAGGGTTCCTGACTTACACTTTTTTGACTTCCCTGGTGTGAAAGCAATATGAATTCAATAGAAACCGTACTTTGAGTTTTGAATTTTGATCTTACCCTAAGATAGCAATATGTGGTGCGATACTCTCTCCTGATGCTGGGAGACAGCAGTGAGGTGATTTGGCCCAACTGTAGGCTAATGGAAGTGTTCTGAGCACGTTTAAGGTGGGCTAGGCTAAGCTATGATGATTGGTAGGGAGTGTGTATTCAGTGCATTTTGACTTACAATGTTTTCAATTTATGATGGGTTTATTGGGAGAAGTAATCCCATGGTAAGTCGAGGAGCATCTGTAGTATGAAATTAAAGAAGACACACAGGAGAAACACGAGAAAGAAAGGCACAGTAAGGAAGAACTGGGTTTCTCCCTACATGGGAAGGAAGCACTGAGGTTCTTCTTAACCTGCCTTGTGGGGCTATTGGTAGGATTAAATGAGGTCGTGTCTGGGGAGTGCTGAGCTCATGCTAATAGCTCAATATAGGTTTTTCCCACTTTCTGAAAGTTCTTATTACTCCACTTGGCTTTTACAAAAGACCTGCATTAGTACAGTCTTTTTTGTAAAAAAAAAAAAAAAAAGTACAGGCATTTTTTGTAAAAGCAAAAATCTCTGGGTTTCTTTTAATCAGTGAAAGCAGATACTAATGTAGGTCTTTTGTAAAAGCGAAGTGGAGAGACACAAACTTTCAGAAAGTGGAGGACACTCTTCACTTTACGCCATTTTGGCTTATGAAAGGTTTCATAGGGATGCTCTATTTTCACACAGTAGGGGAAACCTACATATGTAAGTTTGGAAATGGGGTTCTACTGCTTTATTAACTACCCCAGAGGATTTCAGTGCCAAGCATAAAATCGGTGCACTCCACTTCTACCACTCTCTGCTGGAGAGAACTGAAGACCATGCCTACTTCCAAGGGATGCTGGGAAGCAGCGTGGCTGGGCACACCCACCCAGCATGAAGCCAGGACTGCAGGGGAGGAGAGTGGATTTAGGTGGAAAGTTAATCATCACAATATATTTTACCATTTTCCTGTGGTAATGTTCAAATTTTGCTTTCTCATGTGTGTGAGTTCTTTATAAATTAATGAGAGTAAGTTTATGACTCATGTATAACTGCAAAATTTTTCTTTGGCAACCTGTTCACATTTAACTTTGTTGATGGGGTGTTCCATCTTAAAACATTACTTTTAGTAATATATGCACAAACACATATTGTAGAAAAATTTTGAAAGTAACAAAAATGATGAATTGGAAAATAAAAATTGCTCAGAATTCCACAATTATAGATAACAACTCTGTTAACGCCTTGCTGTAACGTGTGTGTGTGCGTGTGTTTCTTCACACACAATAGGGTGTCTACTCTATACTCTATATTCTGTATATAATTTTATGTCCTGCTTTTTTATTTAAAATTCCTTTGTAAGTATTTCCCCATGCCACTGGGATTTATTTTAAAACATAATTTTTAATGACTGCATAATATTCCATGATATTGATGTTCAATATTTTATTCAATCATTTTTCTAACTTTAAGTATTTAGATTGTTTCAGATATTTTCACTGTTATAGATAATGTATTGGTAAGCATCTTTCTTCACAACACTTGACCCTTCCTTCACACGTGCAGTAACTGCACACTGAGTGCTCCCTTGGTGCCAAGCACCGAGGTGGAGTTAGGAAGATGTCAGTGAAAAAGCACATATCATCACTCCCATCATCCTGGGCTCACATTTTCACCCTGACTGTTTTCTTAGCATGAGTCCGTAGAAGTGGGATTACTTGTGTCAAAGACACAGGGAGAGAAACTGAGATGGAGAGTGTAGTGGAGCCTCATGAAGGAAGAAGCACTGAGAAGGATCTGCCAACACCTGCTTCTAAGGGACCAAGATAACCATTTCCCTAGGGCTGCACTGGCTCTAGACGTGTTTTTACTGTGAGCCACACTCTGATATCCAGTGGCCTGCTTGTGCCAGAGGTCTTGTTCCTTTAAGGTTTGGTTTAAGTTTCTCTTAAAGCATAAATATTAATAATGAAGCCATATACATGTGCATCTTGGGAAACTGGACTTTAGCGTCCAACATGATAGAATCCAGGATCTCTGACGGAGTGGCTGGTGCAATGAAAATCTCAATGACTATAGAAGTCAGGCCTGCCCCTGACATTAGTGAGGCGTCAGGCAAAAGTACAAATGGAGGCCCACATACCGTAGGTCTAAATATTAGAAAGTTAGTCATCAAACTGTTAAACAAAATATGTTCCTGCCCTCTTGCTTTTGCAAATATACTTTTATAACGACCTGAAGACCAGGCTCAAGTTTAGGATTTCTGGTCACTTTGAGGCTAGTAACACTATGTAGTGGTGCAGAACCAGTCCGCTCTCAGCTTGTCCTGCCCCTCTTTCTTTTCCCCATCAACATGCGAGAGACCTCCCAGCTCCATCCACACCCCACCAACAGCTGCCCCTTTTTGCCCCTGGACCTCGGCGTGTGATCCATCCCAGGAGGACAGAACCTGGGGAATAGATCCATGTAGGCCCTGAAAGTGAGACCAGGCAGTTTGGGCAGGAAATTCAGGCTCCCAATTACCTAGACCACGGTCTAGAAAAAGGGACATGGGCTCCAGGTGGGTACGTTTTTGCCCCAACGTTGGGACCCTGTAAAGCCTGGGGCTAAGGCGGGGACCTCTCTTGTCTGGGTCTAAGGTGTACAGCTACCAGCTGCTGTTTACTGAGCTGTACTGTGAGTCAAGTTCTCTTCTCCATGCTTCCATGCATTAGTTCAAATCACAGGTATTCAAGGTACTTGCTGAACCCGTAGATTATAATGGCCAAGCCAAGATTCCACTGGGCTGTCTTAACTGCAGTGCTTTACTGCTTCTCATAAAAGGGTAGGAAGCTCTGGATCAGATTATCTGGAGACCCACTTCCTTCCCAGGAATGCAATTCAGCTGTGTAAGCAGGGCAGCTCCCAGTCTGGCCAACTCTCTAATGAGGATGGGTCCAGAGATCACTAGAGCACTAAGTCTAATATCCTATGACTCCACGATTTCACCTGCTCATTCAGTCTTGACACTCCCTAGAGATAAATTCTATCACTAAATATTCCGAATCTGGGCTTGGTTGATCATTTATGAACACAGGTTACAGTTTCTTTGTCGGAGTTTCCTCGGGTTTACCATCCTGAGTACATGGGAATGTTGAAATGGCTCTTTGCAGAGGGAAGTTTCTCTTGTTATCATACAAATCATGTGCTTCTCTCCTGCTCCTAGCTAATCACAGTGTGGAGCAAATGCATTCCCTTGGAAACGCTCCTAATTCTAGGTTTTTCCAAAATAAAAGTATTTTATCAAAACGACAGACTACAGAAGCTTTTTTCAACATCTTGGCTGTATGGATAGTGTTTTGGCTAGGGCTGTGTTTAATCCCATTCCTGCATATCCGGGGATAGGAGAAGTAACTGGATCATTAGACAGTCTTTTACTCCCTCCCTATGCAGGCCAGTTGGAAAGCTTTGATCGAGAACCTTGGGAAAAGGCAATGCCCCAGTGTCCCATGGTCCCTCAGCAGTGATCTCAGTAGTCCCTTAATTGTGCCTTCAAGCTGCAAAGGCACATGGAATGAATATTTTACCTAAATTAAATCAATAAAATATTTAATATCTCCATTATTGCCCTACTCTTCCCCCCCCCCCCCACCCCCCGGACAAAGGTTTGAGAGTAATTGGTGAAGAATTTTGGTCAGTTGAATAATTCCCTGTCACAGTTCTGAAAAGTACAACAGCAGAAGGGAGTTCTGTATAATTGCCCAAGGAGGAATGATTTCAATATGCATATATATTTTTTCTTTTTATGGGCTGTGGCAGAATGGTTCTGTATTTTCCTGTTCTCACTTATTCAGTGGTGAAAGAGTTTGTTTTATTCTTCCTTGTATGTTAACATCTTCAGCTCTTGTAACTACCCTCTGGGTCTATTCAGAGAGTTTGGTGATGTGGGAGGGGCTGTGTGTTCCTCCTACATGGGTATTTTGTGTCTGTGTTCATTGAGTTATAGATGCATTTGGTCATTTTCTAAGTCTCAGTCTCAAAAAATGTTTATTTCTAGAGTATCATTCGGTGATAATTTAGAGCTTTACGCCATCATGTCTTTAGGAGAATGATTCCTAGTCACGGATTCTAATCCTGACTGTGTTGCTTCCTAACTTGAGATGCAGCGTTGTGTGTCTCATTTTCATTAAATGTCTGTCAATTGGAGAAAGAAACACCTATCTGCTTTGCCTTCCTGGAAACTGGAGTAGGCAATCTAACAGGATTATTTCAACAGACATGAGTGGGTTAACGAAGCAGATAGGAAGGTGCTTGAGACACGGTCCCTCCTCTCAACGGAAATCAACAGGTGAATTGCTGACTATGGCCTGGTATGTGGGTGAGAGTTGAAAATTTAAAAGTCCTCATGACCCCCTCTTGAGCCTTGCCTTTGCTCGGGGCCCGTGCCAAACCCTTTGGAGCGTACTTTCTCTTCTAATAATGGCCTTGAGACACTGCCTTCTGCTCGGGCCCACTTCTACCTCTTTGAACTGTACTTTTTCTTCTAATAAACCGCTTTTTCACTACTTTAAAAGTCAAGCTAAAAAATCCTTTGTATGAAAAGTTATTATTGTTTAACATTTGTGGAGTGACTGTAGCTTGGGAGGTAGCACCAGTCTGGGGATGTCAGGAGCTGAGTTCGTCTAGGTTACCAGTTGCAGTAGAAAACGTTTGCACTAGTCACCAAGAACAAGTTCACTGTTCCTCTAACGGCAGCTTCTGGAATTGTGGACAAGATGCCTAGACAGAAATGGTTTCTCAGGACTGACCTTGCAAAAAACAATAGATGCGGTGAAAAAAAGATTGTGAGTGCAAATAATTTTGGGATGTGTTAAATACTACACAACTCTTGACAATTCATATGTATTAGCAGACTAAAGACTCCAAAAACTGAAAAGTCTTTTGTTAGATAAAACTGTTTAATTCTGTCTAATTTAAGTTTGTACATGTAAGGCATTTTAGGTTATAACACCTGGTTGACAAGTACTCTTGAAGACACCGTTTGGGAAACACTGACTGGTAAAGGTTATGGCAAACATCGTCGGTGATTACGAAAGGAACCAGATGAAGGACTGCAGGTGTGTCAGTATAAATCTAGTTCTAGTAGCAGAAAACAAAAACAACCCCGCACGTGATCTCCATGTTGTGGGTCAATAAATCAAAACACAAATTTATGTGTACACCGTATTATTACTTATAGTTTACACAGGGGATGCCAATGTGCTATTCCATTTTACCTTTCTTCTTAACTTATCTGAATAGTTCTTATTTAAACCTAATATTTTATTTTAGATCTAGATTTGAATCTCAACTCTGTTACTTTACAAATTTGGGTGAGTTATGTGATGTCCCCAAGCCTTAACGTTGTGAGAGTAAGGAAGAGTAATTGCAAAACCATTTTGCATTGTGCTTGGCACGCAGTAGGTCCTTTGCTTTTGTCTGCCCTACAGACTCTTACTAAACACATCTGTGGCAGCTTTATATGAAATCTGTAGGATTTTGAAATGAAGTTATTACTAATTGCCCAAGGGTGTTGTAGAGTGGAGGGAAATTTTGTTTCATGCTTATTCATCTTGTTCAAAAAAGGAAAACCTAAAATAGGTTTTTTGACTTCTGGTTTCACTTCCTTCTTAACCCCAGGATAGGAGACTGTGGGTGTGAAGCTGAAGTGGCATTGTTGTCATTGTGGGGCCTGGCCCTGGCCCCTCCTCTGGCTGTGGCTGGCCAGGATTGATGTCATCCAAGAAGCTCACTTCCTTCATCCGGTTTTTTCTTTTACGCGTGTGCTAAAATAACTTGGGAGGGAAAGTTTCTGCCAAAATCCCAGGGGAAGCAGCACCTGTTTTTGCACCTGTGGTGTCTAACTGCCTGGGAGTCTCCTGCCCACGTTATCTCCACTTTGAGGAAGTTGAGACCATCCGTCCTTTTGTCTGCAGCATCCAACATCAACATTTACTGGACACCTGCTGTGTACCAGGCTATAAGCTCCCTCCCTCATGGACCTTAGTGTCCAGATGGGAATGACTTCAGTGTCTAAGTCACTTGATGGAGGGCCCACACATAACGATTTGTAGGTGACTAGCAGGACACTGTCCTAAGTCACCAGCAGTCTGGCATAATAACTCAATTGTAGCTGTCATTTGAAAGTTTCAGGATCCACTTTCAAGACAGTAAATGAATAAATATTGACTACTGTTAACCATTAGTGGACTCGGCCTTTTTGTCTTTATCCGCCGTGCAAAGTCTTGGGTTTGAGATCCTCTGATACTTAAGAAGCCGTCTTGCTTCCAAACATAGGTGAAATTGTTCGCTGAGATTTGATATTTATTGTCTGATACAAAGACATGGGCAGCTAATATAATTTGTCTTTGTTTTATAAGGCCAAAGCCGTTGTGGTTGCATTTGTGCAAAACAGTGAAAGTATGAAGGCTTCCGGTCAATGCCTGTGGGAAAACCCATGACCAGGGCCCACCTTATTCCTGAAATTTCCTGGATAAGGCTGTGGGAAGTACAGACCTTTTGGAAACAGGAAAAAGAAGGCAGGTATGTGGAGATGAGAAAGGATGGTCAGCATACTTTAGTGTTAGGCACTGTGTAAGTAGTTCATGAGATTATCTCATTTAATCCCCCAAACAATTCTAAAAAATAGCTTCTATTTTCCAAATACAGAACCCGAGGCTCAGAGAGGTCAAGCAACTGACCAAGATTCTAATCCAGGTAGATCTGCTTCCCGCCTGTTGCCTTTCAGCTGTGCTGTGTGGAATTCTGTTTGGAAACTCGGATAAAGTGGTCACATGTGATGACTTAGGCAATTAAACAATGATATCCCAATCTCTAACTTCTGTAAAAGCTGTAACCCTACCTTTTAGTAGCAGCAGTCATCTGTCTTCAGCCCTTGGGGTAATGGATTAAGAGGCCTTGGGTGGCCCTGCCCTTTACCAGTGGCGTGGCCTTGGATGAACCACTCCCAATCATCATTAGACATCAGTTTCCTCAGCTCCAAAATGGGAATAACAATGACACTAAAATAAAAATAATAACAATAAAGAGCACTACAAAAGGAAGAGTAAAACTTTGATTTTAGAGTGAGACAGACAGGTATTTGAATCCAGGGTCTAACACTTACATGTTGTGTAACTTTAAGGAAGTTAAATTCTTTAGGCTTCAATTTCCTCATCTGACAAATAGGAAAAACAATAGTACCTCCCTTAGAATATTGTGGTGAGGATTAAATTAACGAATGAACATAGGCAGGTAAACATTTGACACAGTGATTAGAAGGTTGGAAAGACTCCATAACGTTAGCTACTGTCATTACCACACTGACTAACTCACAAGACTGTTGTCACTCTTGAAACTTAAACAATACCACGTGTGGAAGTTGTTTTGCAAACTGTAAAGTTTACTGTATTGTGTTACTTATCATTAGTGGTGGTAAGAGTTGTGATTGGAGTAGCATTTACTATTAATACTTTTGTTTGCAGTTATGCACTGAGGAAGGACAAATGAGTGAGTTACTTTTTATCTTGGAGTACAGAGATTTGAGCTAAATATCCCTGGATATCAGGAGCAAAATTTACACCATGAGAGCATAAGAGATAAGAGCAAATTAACTTAGAGTTGCCACCACAGGTGAAATAAACATTTGAAGAAGGAAACATTAGATTGTACACGTAATACAGTTGATCTTCCCCAGCCAGTACTGGTATCAACCAGCATTTATTCCTAGGCCAATGATTCATTCCAATCGTTTCAGCTGAAAAAGTGTGGTAAAGAAACAGCCTGGACGTGAGGAAGAGAGGAACCAGAATTGTGCCATATGTGTGAGAAACCACAGAAGCTTGTCACTATCCCCACTAGAATGATATTGGTGTGCCCAGTTCTCCAAAAGCAGATTGAAATGCATTGCAAGGAAATGAAGAGAGCTGATAAAACAGGCTAGTCCCTTTCCAAAGTGTGTATGGCAAATTACGGCGCATGTGCTGATGCTTCCTTCTCCCATTCCCATGGCAGACATCACTAACTGCTGATATCACTCCTTCCTATTGAGCCCAGGCAGAACTTCAGAATCCTTCCCAACGAAATATAACAGGCACATGTTGCTGGAAGATTGGAATTTTCATGCAGGGTGAAATCCAGTGGTAATTCCGTTGAATAGCATCAGCCTAGTAGCCATCTGACATTTCTAAGGATGGTGGCAATGGCAGACCTTGTTGGTTATCTACCTAACAGCTACTCCCCTACTCCTTCTCTTTTGTGGCAGAGTCTACATTGCATTATAGAGTCTGAAAACATCAGGTACTCAGCTTCCCAGCCTCCTCTGCAACAAGGACAAAAGTATGTGTCCTAATCCTGGCCAATGGTACACGAGGGGATGCCTCCTATATAAGTTCTCATGAAAGTTTTTCTCCCTGATAAAGATATGCAGAGAGAAACCACTCTTTACACTTGGAACCTGCTTCTGTGAAGATGTAATGTCTAAGGCTGTAGCCATGCCCTCGTAACCACACGGGGCCACGCCTGAAAATGAAAACCAGGGCTCTGTGGACAGTGGAGCAAAAACATGGAAAGCACCTGGGGTTTTAATACCATTTTTTTGTGGTTACATTGACTAAACTTGGAACCACTTAGCTCTAGACTTCTCATGATATGAAAAAGTAAGTTCTTCTCGTTTAAGCCCCTTTTAGTTGGATATACTATTTCTGTAGCCAAAAACATTCTTAAGGATTTGAAACTTTTTCTTATGTTTTTGGCATTTCCTACCTTAAATGGCAGAACTCACCTCTCAGTACAAAAGCGGAATATGCCAATTACTCACTTTCCCAGATTCCTGCACAGTTCAGAATGGGCATATCACCTAGGCTCCATCAATCGTATGCACCGATGGCAAACCTTGAGTCAGAAGCCAGGAGTGCAAAGAAATAGAGATGGTGCAATATACACAGAGGCAGGAGCTAGGTCCAGTGTCCACAAGTGGCAATGGCAGTGGCAGTGGCAGTGGCTCTGGCGGCAGCAGCATGAGGCCTAGTGATGTCTGATGCCAGGAGTGTCTCTGCTGCAGCAGCAGTGGCATTATTTGGAGTGGGTGGGGGGAGGGGGTTCATGGCTGCATAGTTTCCAAGCCTGGTTCTCCACCCTTCCAAGGAAGTTTTTGAGCTTGTCAATTACTTTGTAATCAATTCCCAATATAATTAAAATGGCAAAATTGGTTTCTGTTGCTTATGACTAAGAATACTGACTGATACAATAACCCACATCCAGTGGTAACCATGGGTGATACTATCTCAAAGAAGCCCACTGTTAGCAAACCGCCCACTCACCATGTTTTTTGAAAATATAAAGAGATACATTTCTAAGTCCTACTGTGTTAAAATCAAAACATTCCTCCTATTATCTATTTGGATTTCCATGGAGAGGGAGGTATAAAATTCAATTCAATTGTTAAAATAATCCTCCAGAAATGCACATGAAGTCATATTTTCTACTTCCTGGGAGGAAACACGAGTTTAGCTCATCTCTCCTTCGTGCTTGCTCAGAACGTCCACAGCGACCCACTTACTGTAGTGAGGGCTGCCTTTCCAAAGCCCAGCAGCGGGGCCGTCAGCTCAGAGCCCTTCCAATAGGCATGTGATTCTTTCTTGCTTCCTTAGACACCAGTTTCATTGTTGGCTCCATGAACTGTGGCCTCCTTCCTTTACACAAACCTTATGCTGTGGAGGTTCCTGAAACCTGCACAGGGAGAGCTGAGTAGGATTTGGTAACAGCTATTTCTCTCTTGCTCCTATTTTGAGTTCTGTGATAGATGAGGCTCTGAGAGAAGCCTGAGCCACAGGCAGAAGAGCAGAGCCATGCCTCCCAATTTTCAGGTTCTTATGCTACTTGGGCCTCGGTGGTAGACCGATGCCTGACAAGGAAATTTAACTGTGTAGTGGTCTCCGGGCTGAAATTCCTGCCACAGACTTACTTGCCTCAAATCTTAATTTCATGCTACTCTCCTCATCTCCAGCCTCTTTCTTCTTCAGTTGATTAATAATAATATAAATAATAATAATAATAATAGCCAGTTTTTATTAAGCACGTACTATCACCCTTGCTACATGCTAGATGCTTTATATACATTATTTAATTTCATTCCCCCTGTCTCCTCTGCAAAGTAATTTTATTTCCATTTTACAGATGAGAAAACCTAGATGCAGGGAGGTTAAGAAACTTACACCAGGTCACTTTGAGAGGTTGACATTATTAGTTATCTTTTCATATGTCCATAGTTGATCTCCCAGACATACTCCTTGAAGGCAGGAACAAACTAATTTGATCTTTCTGAAACCCACAGTGTTAGAAGTGGTGCAATAGGTGGTCAGTAGCTCTGTGTTTTAATACACCCTGGTGTAAGAGGATGAGAAAGCTTGGGCTTTACAAGGGAGTTAGTCAGTGGTGCGCTGGAAACAGTTAAACAACAGGCCCTCCCTGGGACAAAGACCTGATTTGGGTGGTTCACCTGCATCCATTGTGCAGACACTCCCACGCTGACTGATTTCAAGCTGCCATTGTGAAGGCGCTGGGAAGAGAGGTGCACAGTTGGGTCTCCTGAGCCGGTAGGAGCTGGCTCCAGCACCTAACTGGCTCCTGAGGCGTGCACAGGGTTCTAGCCCGAAACTTCCTTGACTGTTTGGGTGGTATTTTGGTTCTGTGATCCTCTAATAGTTTCTCAAAAGCACAATGCCTTAGAAGAGTTTCCTAATGGGGCTGGTGGATAATTTACCCAAATCTTACTCTGATGCAGAAGTTCATCCTGGTCATAGCTGTGTCTGCTCAGCATAAGACACACGACCTTCATGCCAGTTCCTAGGGGCACACACACACACACACACACACACACACACACACTCAGCATGGAGCTATGTTTAGGCTGAGGGAAGCTGTATGACCCATGGCAACTTTCTCCATAAAAACAAACAGCTAAGGCAAAGCCTTCTTGTGGTGACTTAGAGCAACAAGGTGAGGAATTTCTTCCAAGAATAATTAACCCCAAAGATATGCATAACATGTCTGACCAAACACAAAATTTAATATGATATTCTTCCTGCCAGCTAGCAGATCTTTTCAACATTCACCTGTCAGCGATGCTCTTGTTTAAACAAAAAACAAAACACCTCACAAATCAATTAGTTTGATTGTTTCCGCCCCAATCAAACTTATCACCAGGAGAAATGTGTTTTAGGATGCTTACAGTAAGAGCTGCTGGAGTCTGTGTTTCTGTAACAAGTGTACATAAAATAATAAACAAACATGTAGATCGTGTTGTTAAAAGGTAAATGCATTTCTAAATTTTAGTAAATCTAAAAAGAGCTCCAAATCTTTTATCTTAGGTTAATGAAATTGAAAATAATATTTTGCAGTTCAGTAACAGAATGACATCATAGTTACATATGCTTGGGCTAAGGAACTCATTCATTCTTTCAGCAAACTTTTATTGAATGTTTCTTACATGCCAGATACTCTGTAAGGACCTGGGGATACAAAGAAGAAAAACACACAGGCCACTGACCCCTGGATGCGGTAGTTAAAGGATTCTTTGGCCAAACCCAGCCCACAGCCTGGGGGCTCATTGGAACACAGCCACATTCATTCACTGACACAGTGTCTATGGCTGCTTCTAGCATGGCAGCATTGAATAGTTGGGATAGAGACTATATGCCCACAAAGCCTAAGATATTTCCTATTTGGCCAACCTCTAGTCTAGGAGGAAAAAGTTTGCCAACCTCTGGTCTAGGAAGGGATAATACATACAGATCTAGACTAAGGTGCTGGCAACGGGCATAAAGATGAGGAGACAGAGTCAGATATAATTTAGGAGATGGGATCTGTTGGGTAGGATATAGGGCAGAGCAGGAAGTAGGACCAAGGATAACGACCAAGTTCTCATTGGAGCCTGAGGGAGGGAGCTCTGCTGCCAAGCCATCTCTTCCCCCACCCCACAGGCCTTAAACACACGCCACATGCAGCATTTCCTGGTGCCCAATAGGCCAAACTAGTTATATGTTGTTCAAAACACCCCTACATTAAAGGAAATGACTTTCTATTCCAGTGAGCTTGGGAAAATACATCTAAAATAAACACTTCTTTTTTGAGTTAATAGTTTATTGGAATATTGTTAACTACTTTGTCTAATATTGCCATAGGAATCAAAAAGAGGCCAGCCACTTACATAAAATATAGCAATATTGAATTTGGCAAGTTAAAAATCTTAAAAAGTGTTTTTCATAATCAATATAATGACTACACTAATCCAAAATAAAGCACTATCAGATAATCTAATGTTTAATAGATAAAAATTTGACAAAGTAGCAGCTAGGTGACAGTAAATCTTTGCTTTATTTCTTTGCCTTAATTAGAGAATTAATGATAGATTCAAGGCAGGTAAATAAGTCTTTTTTGGGGAAAGATGACCTTGAGGAATGGTTCACTGTCAGCATACCCCATGGTTCATTGAGAATGTGCAAAGATCCTAAATCTTGCAAACTTCATGAATTATGCCATATTAAATCCATCAGTGCAAAATAAACTGATTAATGAACATTCAACTCAACAAACATTATTGGGGTTTACTGGGTGTCAGACATGGCCATGCCCTGCTCTGGGGTGGCAGAAAGATCAGAAGACCAGGTTTTGCCCTTAATGAGCTCTCAATCCAGTGTAGAAAAACAGTGGTTCAGTGTGTGTCAAAGTCAAATGTAATCTATTCTTAGAGATAGAACCACCCTGTCATTGGTAGCTAGTGTTCTGTCTTTTCATCACACCTTCCCAATTCTTTTACTAATAGTATAACCTGCCTCTTGCCCCTGCCCCACCATGTTGTTTGAGTGGAAACTGCCAAACGCACAGGACCCTGGCCCTGGCCCTGGTCCAATCCTGTGTCTCTGCTCCTGGTCAGAGCGAGGGGTTCCAGTGTCCTTCCTGGGACTTGCTCAGCTGTTGTTGGGAAAGCAAAGCCCCTCCTCCCTGGACGTGAAGCTGTAGACTAGAGTCAAAGCACAGCCACCACATGCTCTTCCCGTGGGCAGAGTTTGGAACGCTGAGGCTGATGACATCATAGAGAAGCCAGGAAAACTATGACTTCAGTCAGATCCCTGCTTCCTGGCATCTCTTCCCTTCCTACAGCTTGCCTTCAAGACCAGTAAATTCTCCATTTTTGCATAAGTCAGTCTGAGTTGGGTTTCTGGCCCTTGCAGAAAAATTTTGAATGATAAAAATGTAACCAAGGAAGCAGAGGCAAGGGGTCCTGAGTCTAGCAGGTGGTTGACAGATGAGAACTTTCTGCTGAGGCCTAAAGAAGAGTAGCATTCTACAGGCAGAGGCAAGGGAAGGACCAACAGGCAGCAGGTAGGGCACACTTGAAGGTACGGCAGGCAGACTATGGTTGGGAAACTGACCAGGTCTGATGGGAGTGGATGCATGGGTTTGGGGTCAGCAAGATGAGGAAAAAGAGAGATAACTCCAAGGCTGGGGGTGGGGGCAGAAAATTTGCAATGAGCTTTGAATGCAGGGGAGGAGTTCCTAAAATTGGGGGTCAGGAGTGCTGTCCTTTCAGCCTAGCCTTGAATAGAAATTACCCTCAAGCACGTGGCCACCTGTAGGGCAGCACTAGATTGCTGAATGCCAGTCTTGGCTGGTTCTTCTTTCTCATTACAGACCTTTGTGCTTCTTGGTCTCCTGTAATTAGGGCTTGCTTACTTGTGCCTGATTACCAATGTCAATGATGAGTTATTCGGGAGGAATATGCCACTTAACACGCGCTCTACTCTGAAATACAGTATTTTGGTTGTGTTTGAATTTGCCTGTGGCTGCTGCTAATGGTTTCAAAAAACATATTATGGGTCTGACCCTTGGAATATGAGCACTAAACTTGAAAAGTGCAGTTGTGTGTGCTGTTCTCAAGTGAATGCCGTCCGTTGCTGAATGTGACGATGTTTCAGGTTTCTTGCAGGAGTTGATCACCTTTGTTGAAGCAGGAGATCTCAGTAAAAAAAGTAGTGCATCATTTTGAAAGCAGTTTCTAAAAGTCTCAGAATCTTACAAATTGCTGCAGTAAAAAAAAAAAATAAGTTGCAAACACAGGATTTCTCCATACTATTTTTGCAACTTCCTGAGAGCCTATAATCGTTTCAAAAAAAATAAAAAACATTTTTAAAATGGGGCAGAGTCTGTGGTTAAATACCTTTGGGAAATGCTGGGCCCCATATCTTTCTGTAGGAGATTGACAAAGCACATAATTTTCCAAAGGTTCTGAGGAATCCTGCAGCAAAATAACAGGATTCATTGGGGGGAGGGGGGAAACTTAGGACTCACTTTCATATGTAATAGCTACACATGTCATGGGTTGGATTAAAGGGGTCCAAACGAAAAACAAAGTTTGGAGAGGTCAAGGGTAAAGATCAGAATTCACACAGAGTTCTTGGCCACCTCTTCCAAGAAGTATGTTTTGAGCCAGCCTATCCTTCCAGGCAGAGCCTATCCTCAGACTCAGACACCTAGCATTCTTTCTCATTACAAAGGTTTACCTATGAGGGCTGAAAACACTGTGGCCTGCTGTGGCCTATGAGGAGCTACGAGGTGGCTGTGAGCCTGGCCATTGTGTAGCTCAGTGAGAAGGCCAGATGACCAGAGCAGAGAGGGTAACACTCTGGAAAAGTAAGAGGAACACAAATCAGATGGACAATGATGTGATAGATAATGAGGTATTTTGGGGGAATAAGGTAGCTCTCAGCTTTAATAAGCCTGATGTCTAACTGACTGGAAGCATTGAGATGGATTAAACGAAGACAACCTTAACTATATTTCAAAGAAGAATTTGAATGCCTTATTGGAGTCATAAAATAACACGAGGATTCAAAACAGGGAAATGATCATTGTTTGGGGGTAGAACAATCATGAAAGGCTCCTTGGAGGAGATGTATTAAGGAGGATTTTGAAGAATGAGTAGAATTTCAAACGTGATGTCCATAATTGTTATCAGGTAAGAGTGTTGCCAGTTGCAAGGAATGGAAAACCCAACTGACAGCAGCATAAGCATTAAAAACTTTTCATTATCTCCTATGAAGTACGGAGGCCGATAGATGAATCTCAAAACCATGCTAAGAGAGAAAAAGCTACACCGAAAGATTACATTCTAACTAATTCTAATTCTTATGTGACTTTCCAGAAAAGGTAAAACTATAGCAACAGAAAATAAAGCAGTGGTTGCCAGGGGCTGGGATGGGGGTTGGGGATTAACTACAAAGGGGCACAAGGCAAATTTGGGGGTGATAGAATTGTTCTATATCTTGATTGTGCAGGTGGTTATGCTACTGTCTACATCTGTTAAAACTCATAGAACTGCTCACTTAAAATGGGTTAAAAAATGGGTTAAAACTTTTGTGTATACCTTAATAAACATGATTTATTTTATTTTATTTTCATTGTAGAAAATTTGTAAAATACAAAAAAAAAAAATCCCAAAGAAGAACGTTGGTATCATTCATAGGATTGAGGCATATTCTTTCAGTACTTGTTATCATAGTATTGGGATTACACGTCAATGTTTATAATTTTTTCTAAAGCTTATGTTTTAAAGACTTAGGAGTATTTCATCATACGGATATACCAGAAGTTACTTAACAGTCCCCATTTGGGGGGAATTCAAGCTTCCACTCTTTACCGGTCACACATAAGCCTCTACACCATCAGGGCCCTTGTATAGATCATAATATTCCCTAAGGGTATATTTGGTGAAAGGGCATGAACATTCTTAGCACTCTTGATGTACCTACTGACATATTCTTTTGATTCTCCTTGTGGATGAGAAATCATCACCCTCAGAATGTAAATTTTATTTTTAAGTAATTGAAACTCATGTGGAACCAAGTCTCAGGAATGAGGAGACAAGCAAGTTGTAGTATGTTGTTAGTAATATGATGTGATATTATGTGAGTAACATATTTCTTGAAAATTCCATAACTGCTTCTAAAGGCAACTTCAGAAGGAGGAGACTCCAGAGTCACTTTGAAAAATCAACAAACTAAATGTACAGCCTCACAAGACAACCCCTTTGAAGAAGAGTTCTCATGTAGATAGAGAAATTCCACACATTTGTCCCTTTGCTAATATATCAGTATTATATTGTCATACTTACATCTTGGATACATGTGTCCCCGTATATTTGTATAAGGCTGATTTCTTTATATGTATATAGGTTATTTACTTATTTATATAACTACTATAACACCTGTCCTTGGTGTGGTGGGGAAGGGGTTGCAGAAGTTTCTGGACTCACTGCCCCACTCTCATTATGACTCAGTTCCAGGACATGGAACCCACACCTGCAAGAACTGCTCATCTTGCTGTGAATCACTGGGCCTTGCCAGGCTTATGTTGTCAACCGCCTGCGATGAGTAACGTGAAAGTTTTACAGCTCTGAGTGTCAGCCCTCAGATGGTTGTTTCAGTACAGGGCTGCTTCTTTCCAGATGTGTTCATGAGTTTGTAAGGACATCAATCTTATTGGATCAGGGCCCACCCTACTCCAGTATGATCTCATTTTAATTACATTTGCAAAGAACCTGTTTCCAAATAAGTGCACACTCACAGGTGCCTGGATTAGGACTTCAAGCCACCTTTGGATGGGGACACGATTCAACCCACAATGACTTTTCTTTCTTTGTCTGGGTTAAGCCAAATTTTTACAATCTCTGTTCACAGCCAAAAACGTTATTATAAACACACATCAAGTATCAACATCATTGGTTCTCAACTGGGGAAATTTTCTCCTCAGGGGGCAGTTAGCAATATCTGGAGACGTTTTTGTTGTCCTGACTGAGGAGTGGTGCTATTGGCATCTAGTGGGTAGAGGCCAGGGCTGCTGCTAAACATCCTACAATGCACAGGACAGTCCCCACAGTAAAGATGTGTATAGTTCAAAATGTCAATATTGCCAAAGTTGAAAACCCCTACTCTAAATCAAACATCCCATATTGGTTAGGACTTCAACAAATCTTTAAGGGGGACAAAATTCAGGTCTCCCACATAATTTCATTTGGCCTTATGCCAAGTTAGACACCTGAATCATTTTCAGGATGATGAATGGTTGCTCAAATGCAAGTCAGTTTCACTTTGGAAAATGGGTAAGAGCTAGACATAACAGGAAATGAGAAACATCTACTTTAAATTATAAATATTAATAATTGATCTCTATTAATACCTGCAGCAAACAAAACCTAACAGTGTTGAGAACAGATGCAAAGAAAAGGTAAAATACCAGATTGTATAATTTTGGAAATCTGACTTCATTTGAAATAATGCCTAGTTCCATGAAATTGGGAGTGGTGTCTGTCTGTTCACAGTACCACAGCGTCATCAACACTCAGAATGATGACTCGTACATAGTAGGTGCTCAATAAATACTTGTTGGATGAAATCAACAGTGTTGCAGGGAGGAGTTTTGAGGACAGTCTTCAGAGGCCTCACCCTTTATTACTTAAAACACTTTGAAATGACTCAATTTCTACAACAAAAGAACAAGACAAACAAATGAAGAAACAAAAGCTCATAGACACAGACAACAGTTTAGTGGTTACCAGAGGGTAAGAGGGGAGGGGGGTGGTAGATGAGGGTAAAGGGGATCAAATATATGGTGATGGAAGAAGAACTGACTGGGTGGTGAACACACAATGTGATATATAGATGATGTATTACAGAAATCTATGTAACTTTACTAACCTGAAATCTATGTAACTTTACTAACAATTGTGACCTCAATAAACTTTAATTAAAAAAAAAAAAAAAGAAAAAAAAAAGAAATGATGCCATTTCTGAAATATCCTGAGTGGAAATAGTGTTTCTGAGTATGAATTGCTATATATGCAGATGAGAGAGTAGAAATGTGTGTTGTCAATGTGTGTGAGAAAGAGTATAATATATTAGTCAGAACACATATAAATATGTAGAAATAATTATATAATGCTCAACTTTGTAAACCACCTAAGATAACAGTGAGGAGAAAATTAGCTAAAAATATGAAGCTTAAGTTGATGGCTAAGATAGTGCCCAGAGGAAAATTATCTGTGAAGAAGAAAGAACATTTTTTGAAGACAGAACCTATGGTACAGACAAGGTGGTTTAGGAGGCCCCCAAAATGCATGAATTGCATCCCACCTGACAGTGGGACTGACGGCAGACCCAGTGATCACACTCCCAGTGGTCACCTTCAGTCTTGCAACCACCCTGCTGCTGTGCAGCCCTCCCCATGGGCTGTCTTCCTGCATTCTGGTTCTGGGAGGGGAGTCCCTCTGTTGGCAGAGCTGCTGCTCCCCACACTGCTTGCACAGAGTACCTCTGACCCTTACAGAGGAAGTCAGGTCACATATCCCTTCTTTTCTTACCTGTCTTTTTTATGCTCTTTAACGCAAAAGGCACTGGAAAGAGAAGGTAAGGGTGGCAACCAAAAGACTCAGAGAAGGTTCTGGTCAAGATGGCAAAGTAGGTGAACACGGTGCTTGCGTCTTTCCATGACCTCATCAAAATTGCAAGTACATTATAGAACCTGGAGAATGATCTGAAGACTAGCTGAACAGAAGTCCTATAACTAAGGATATAAAGAAGAAGCCACCTCGAGACTGATAAGAGGGGCAGAGACAAAAAACAAGCTGGCCCCACACCCACACGTGGTGGACAAGAATCAGGAGGGATATCTCGGCTGCAGAGGTCCCTCTTGAAGAGGAAGGGGTTCCAGCCTCACAGTGGGCTCCTCAACCTGAAGCACTAGTGCCAGGAAGAGGAACTCCCATGGCATCTGGCTGTGAAAATCAGTGGGTATTCCATATGACTATGTGAGACAGAAGGTGGCTAGAAAACCAAATGTCCTCTTAAAGGGCCTGCACACCTTCTTTCACTCCCAGGCACTCACCCTGGGCTCCAGCAGAGGGACCAAAGCTTGGGGGGTGCCAAAGACATATAGGAAGAGACTGAGTTGTGTGGCTTAAGCAAGGGATTGAGGGAAAGTCCTCCCATGTAGCTGGCAGGTAGATGCGATCTTTCCCACATTGAGACCTCCCCCTACATGGCCAAATCTGAATTTTCATTGGCCTGATGAGCTCCTCACTCCACCCTGGTGATTCCCTGGGACTCTGCCCCAACCAACTTGCCTAATGCCAGAGACTTCTTTGTAGCTGGCAGGCAGCTGGTGTTGGTTCCTGTCACTATCTTTCTTGAACAACTATTTGAGGTTTGCAGGCCCCAGGTGGACAGTGGCTGGCTTCGGTGTGCTCTGAAACTTTTGCAGAGTGGACACAGCCTCAGAACTGGGGTCAAATCTAAATCTGCATTAACCTAATGAACACAACTAGCCCCATTCTGGTGACTCCCTGAGACCCAGCCCCATGCAACTACTATATCATCTGAAGCTCTTTCAATAGTTGAGTCTTATGGACAGTTAGCTAATGGTGGTGGCCCTCAGCATGCCCTGGGCCTTTTACTGAGCTGTCCCAGGCCCGGTACTGGTGATGGCCAGCCTCTGTTTCTATAGTAGCCTCTCCCACTGCACCTCCAGGTTCATCACAGGTTCCCTAAGAATAAGAATAATTATGCATCCAACATAAATATGTAAAGCAAATATTTACTGACTTTATGTCAGATGAAGTCAGTATAAAGGACAGATAAAGGGAGAGATCACCACCATTGACACCAATGGACAGATCTTGTAAACAGAAAATCAACAAGGGAACAGTGGCCTTAAATGATACATTAGATCAGATAGATTTAATTAATTTTTTAGAGCACTTCAACCCCATGCAGCAAAATATACATTATTTTCACATGCATAGGAAACATTTCCCAAAATAAACCATGTTAGGCCACAAAATCAATCTCAATAAATTTAAGAAGGTTGAAATCATACCAAGCATCTTCTCTGACCACAATGGTATGAAACTAGAAATCAATTACAAGAAAAAACTGAAAACACACAAATACCCAAAGGCTAAATAACACACTACTAATCAATGAGTGGGTTAACAGCAAGATCCAGGAAGAAATCAAAATATACCTTGAGACAAATATAAACAATAACACAATGACCCCAAATCTCTGGGACACAGAGAAAGCAGTCCTAAGAGGGAAATTCATAGCAATGCAGGCCTACCTCAAGAAAAAAAGAAAAATCTGAAACAGTCTAACATTACACTTAAGTAAACTAGAAAAAGAACAGCAAACAAAGCACACAGTGAGTAGAAAGAAGGAAATAATAAAGAGCAGAGTGGAAATAAACAAAATAGAGTTTAAAAAAATACAACAGACCAAAGAAACCAAGAACTAGTTCTTTGAAAAGATAAACAAAATTGAAAAACCTTTCACTGGACTTATCAACAAAAAGAAAAAGAGAAAGAACCTAAAAAAGAAATAAAAGGAGAAATAAAAAAGGATAAGTGACAACAGGGACCATCAAACTAAAGCGTTTTTGCACAGCAAAGGAGACTATCAACAAAACGAAAAGACAGCCTATTGAATGGGAGCAGATATTCTCCAATGATACATCTGATAAGGGGTTAATATCCAAAATTTATGAAGCACTCACTCAACACCAAAAAAACTAACAATCCAATTTAAAAATGGTCAGAGGACCTGAACAGACATTTCCCCAAAAAGGACATACAGACAGCCAATAGACATGAAAAGATGCTCAAAGTCACTAATCATCAGAGAAATGCAAATTAAAACCACAGTGAGCTATCGTCTCATACCTGTCAGAATGGCCATCCTGAATAAATCAACAAGCATAAAATGCCTGCGAGGGTGCGGAGAAAAGGGAACCTTGTGCACTGTTGGTGTGGTTACAAAATTGGTTCTGTCATTATGGAAAACAGTTAAAAAATTAAAAATAGAACTACCTCATGACCCAGCAGTTCCACTTTGGGTTGTTTATCAAAAGAAATCTAAAACACTGATTCAAAAAGATATATGCACCCCTATATTCATTGCAGTGCTATTTACAATAGCCAAAATATGGGAGTGACCTAAGTGCCTACCAGTAGATTATTGGATAAAGAACAAGTGGTACATATACAGAAGGGAATATTACTCAGTCATAATAAAATAATGAAATCTTACCATTTGCGACAATATGGATGGATCTGGAAGGTATTACGCTAAGTGAACTAACTTAGACAGACAGAGAAAGACAAATACCATATGATTTCACTTATATGTAGAATCTAAAGAATAAAATAAACAAAACAGAAACAGACTCATAGATGCAGGGAACAAGCTGATGGTTGCCAGACTAGAGGGAACTTGGGGGTCAGGGTGAAAAAGGTGAAGGGATTAAGAATTGGTAGTCACAAAATAGTCATGAAGATGTAAAGCAAAGCATAGTAAGTACACTCAATAATGTGGTATTAACTATGTATGATGCCAGGTTGGTACTAGAATTATCAGGGAGATCACTTCAAAAATTATATAAATGTCTAATCACTACTCTGTACACCTGAAATTAATATAAAATAATATTGAATGTCAACTGTAATTGAAAAATTTATAAAAGTGTGGAAAACAGTGAAGGGGAATAAGAGGTCCAAATTTCCAGGTATAAAACAAATAAGTCACGGGGATGTAATGTACAGCATAAGGAATATAGTCAGTAATATTGTGATAGCGTAGTACGGTGTCAGGTGGTTGCTGGACTTATCAAGGTGATCACTTCTTTAGGTATAAAAATGTTGAATAACTATGGTGTACACCTGAAACTAATAAAATATTATGTTAGCTATATATATTTTTTAAATTTTATTTTATTAAATTTATTGGGGTGACAATTGTTAGTAAAATTACATAGATTTCAGGTGTACAATTCTGTATTACATCATCTATAAATCCCATTGTGTGTTCATCACCTAGAGTCAGTTCTCCTTCCATCACCATATATTCGATCCCCCTTACCCTCATCTCCCACCCCCCACCCCCCACCCCCCTTACCCTCTGGCAACCACTAAACTGTTATCTGTGTCTATGAGTTTCTGTTTCTCGTTTGTTTGTCTTGTTCTTTTGTTGTTTTTGGTTTATATACCACATATCAGTGAAATCACATGGTTCTCTGCTTTTTCTGTCTGACTTATTTCGCTCAGCATTACTCTCTCAAGATCCATGGATGGATCATGTTAGCTATATTTTGATAAAAATCTTTAAAAGAGAGAGAGAGACTCAGGGAGGCTTTGTCTTTGTGTTCAGTAATTCTTAGTTGGCCTTGTGTAAATCTGTCTGCAACAAAGTCCAACCCCACATAGATAAAGGACTTTCCCACTGATGTGTTGGACAAGACCTTTAACCTCAGGGCTGTGTAAAGCAGGGATAGGACCACCCTGGGCAAAGTGCACAGAGGATAGTCCTTGCTTTTTGAGTCACCACTCAGGTGCACCCCATGCTCACACCTGGCAATCACTGTCCCTCACATCGTCCAGTCCCTTTCTGTCATGGGGCATCTTGTTCTAAAGGGTTCTACCCAAAGGCTGAATTTCCCTGGGAGTTTGGGTGGACTTGCCGTGTGGGCGTGGCTGAAAAGTGGCCGATGGCAGGGCAACCACTTCAATCTCATGTCCTCTCTGCTGCAGCCTCCTTCCCGGTTGCTGGGACCCACAGACTGGGAGTTCCACCCCTCAGCCCTCACTCTCCAGTGGACCCCCAACATACAGGGGCTTCTGAGCCCCTCCTGAAATTGAACAGGGCTCCAGGGACGGAGAGGCTGAAGTAGATTATAGTTGTATCACAAGTAATAATAATAACAGGAAATGTAACCCTAATTATGTGCCAGTAACCGTTCTAAGTGCTAAAACGTGTAAATCCCTGTAATCCTTCCAAAACCCTGTAAGACAGGTACATTCCCATTTTATAAATGAGGAAACTCAGGCAGGTATCAACTAATGCCCTATAGGACACTGCCAGTAAGGTACAGATAGATTAAATATATTTTTGTGGATTTGTTTGAAAAGTTAATCCTCCTCTAATGATACTGTTTCTACAGAGAAATGCTTTCTAACAAACTTTTAAACATAATCAACCTCAGAACTTCACATCGCTATTTTACAAGTGGTGTTTCTAGCTCTGTTGACTCTCAGTGGGAAAGAGCCTTCCTCCTGCTCTTCAAATCCCACCTCACAGGCACCACTTCCTCTCTTACTTCTTCCCTTCTCTCTCCCCCACCAATAGCATGACACACTTTCATAACAAAAAACAAACAAAACAACAACAACAAAAAACTTGAACTTCTCTTTTACTCAGACACATTTGTGCAAGAGCAGATCTTTCTTTTTTTAATTTATTTTTTCATTTTAATAATTGTTTCAATTACAGTTGACATACAATATTATATTAATTTCAGGTGTACAGCATAGTGATTAAACATTTATATAACTCATGGAGTGATTCCCCTGATAAATCTAATACCCATTTGACAAAATACAGTTATTACAATATTATTGACTATATTCCTTATGCTATAATTTACGTCCCTATGACTATTTTGTAATTACCAATTTGTACTTCCTAATCCCTTCCCCTTTTTCACTCAACCCCCCCCCCCCAAGCTGGCAACCATCAAAATGTTCTCTGTATCTGTGAGTTTGTTTCTGTTTTGCCTGTTTCTATTTTTCTTTAGATTCCACATATATAAGTTAAATCATATAGCATTTGTCTTTCTCTGTCTGACTTACTCCCCTCAGCACAACACCCTCTAGATCCATCCATGTTGTTGCAGATGGCAAAATTTCATTCCTTTTTATGGCTGAGCAATATTTCATTGTATATATGTCCGGCCTCTTCTTTACCCATTCATCTACTGATAGACACCCAGGTTGCCCACTTCGTCTTGGCTACTGTAAATAATGCTGCATTGAACATATGGATGCACATGTTCCTTTGGAGTAGCGTTTGAGTTTCTTCAGATAAATACCCTGAACAGGGATAACTAGGTCCTTCATCTCTCTTACTATAGCTTTTATTTTAAAGTCTATTTTGTCTGGTATTAGTATTGCCACCCCAAATTTTTGTTTTCACTTTCATTTTCATGAAATTTCTTTTTCCATCCTTTACTTTCAGTTTGTGTGTGTCTTTCAATATGAAGTGATTTTCTTGTAGAGAGCATATGTAACGATCTTGTTTTCTTATCCATTTAGCCACCCTATGTTTTTTGTTTGGAGCATTTAATCCATTTGCATTGAAAGTATTTGTTGATAAATATGTAATTATTGCCATTTTATTACTCATATTTTTAAATTTTTTCTTCTTAAACAAGTCCCTTTAACGTTTCTTATAATACTGGTTTGGTTGTTATGAACTCCTTCAGCTTTTTCTTGTCTAGGAAGCTCTTTATCGCTCCTTCAATTTTAAATGATAGCTTTGCTGGGTAGAGTAATCTTGGTTGCACGTCCTTGCTTTTCATTACTTTAAATATTTTGTGCCAGTCACTTCTGGCCTGTAAAGTTTCTGTTGAGAAATCAGCTGACAGTTTTATGGGAGCTCCCTTGTACGTAACTAACTGCCTTTCTCTTGCTGTTTTTAAGAGTCTCTTTGTCTTTAAGCTTTGGCATTTTAATTGTGATGTGTCTTAGTGTGGGTCTCTTTGGGTTAATTTTTTGGGGGACTCTCTGCACTTCCTGGACTTGTATGTCTATTTCCTTTGCCAGGTTAGGGAAGTTGTCAGTCATTATTTATTCATATAGGTTTTCAATATTTTGTTCTCTCTTTTCTCCAACTGGTACCCCTATTATGTGAATGTGGTATGCTTCATGTTGTTCCAGAGGATCCTTAAACCATCTTCATGGCTTTGGGATTCTTTTTCTCTTTTTGCTGTTCATATAGGGTGTTTTCTGCTGCCTTAATTTCTAAATTGCTGATTCGATCCTTGGCTTTATCTAATCTATAGTTGATCCCCCCCAATATGTTCTTCATTTCAGTTTTTGTAATCTCTATTTCTGACTGGTTCTTTTTCATGTTTCCTATCTTCATTTTTATGTTTCCTGTCTCTTTGCCAAAGTTCTCCCTGAGATCATTGAGCAACCTGATAACCAGTATTTTGAACTTTGCATCTGGTAGATTGCTTGTCTCTTTTGTTTAGTTCTTTTTCTGGAACTTTGTTTTGTTCTTTCATATGGAAACTGTTTCTTTGTCTCCTAATTTTGGCTGCCTCCCTGTTTGTTTGTTTTTCTTTGTTGTTTTTTGTTTTTGTTTGTTTGTTTTTGTATTAGGTATGGCTGCTATGTATTCCAGTCTTGGTAGAGTGGCCTTATGTAGTAGGTACCCTGAGGGGCCTAGTGGCAGAGTCTCCCTGGTTTCCTGAGCCAGGAGCTCCAGGTGTGTCCCTTGTGTGTGTTGTGTGTGCTCTCCTATTGTAGTTGAGTCTTGGTTGTTGTTTGGTTATCAGAGTGAGGGATTGACCCTTGGGCTGATTGGTTGTGAAGACTGGTCATGACTACAGTGGAAGAGCTCTTGCGCAGGGGCTGACCCTACAGAGCAGGATTCAATTTAGCAGGTCTCTGGTGCCTGCCCAGTCTGCTCATTGGGTGTGTCATCTCAGAAGCAGCTAGGTAGGTGGTGCTCTGGTTCTGTTCAAAGATAGCCACTGAGCATGCTACTCTGGGGCCTCCTGGGAGGAACCCTACTGAAGGCCAAGTTCAACCACAGCCTGTTTCTTGCCCAGGGCCACTTGGCGTGAGCCACAAAGCAATCTGTAGCTGGCAGCTACCCACACTGGGCCTGGAGGTGCCTCAACAGGCCAAGCCATGAACCAAGGCTGGCTGCCACTAATGCCAGGTTTGGGACTGCTTAGCAAGAGGTACAGGCTGGATACTTCTTGTTTCGAGTTTGTGAACCTTTGAGATTTCAGGAAATTCCGTAGCATCAGCCAAAACAGGCCATTTATATGGAAAAGCCACAGGAAAGGGCTGGGTGGACCCAAAAGTTCAGTGAGGAGCAGTCTCAAGGAATCACCAGGGCAGGGCAAACGATGTTAAATTAACCAAGTTGATGGCAATTCAGATATGGTTGCCACCTGTGTCTTCACACTGGGAGTGGGAAAGATTCAACAAAGAAATAATGGATTCTACCAATACTGCTGTCTGGGAGAAAGCTGCCCCTTCAGCCTTCACGTCAAATCTAGACAATTTAGTTCCTCCCCATATGTCCCTGGAACTTTTTGAGCTGCCGCCCCAGTGCTGGAGCTCAGAGTGAGTGAGTCCATCAGTGAGAAAGTCTGTGTGTGGGCCCTTTAAGAGGAGCACCTGGGACTCCAGCTACCCTGTCTCACTCAGCCAGAATCTCTGCTGGTTTTCACAGCCAGAACTTGTGGGGACTTCTCTTCCTGGCACTGGAACTCTAATCTGGGATGCTTGGTGTGGGGCTGGGATCCCTTGCTCTTCTGGGGGGAACTCTGCAACCAAGATATCCCTCAAGATTCTAAACCACCCTATGCAGGTGTGGGACCAGCCCTTCCCTGTCTCCACATGTCCTACCAGTGTTGGGGTGGCTTCTTCTGTGTGTCCTCAGTTGTAGGACTTCTGTTCAATGAGGTTTCAGGCGATTCTCAATTATCGTTTTTGTGTAGTTCATTTGTAATTTTGATGTTGTCAGGAGAGGAGGCGATCACAGTGTTTACCTACTCTGCCATCTTGACCGGAAATCCCAGCAGTCTGGGAGCAGATCTTTCTTAATGGAAGAAATTACCATAAAGAATATCCCTAAACTTTGCCAAAATTTTGATGAAATTAGAATTGCTCATTTTTTTTTTTTTACAAAAATAAGAAAGTCTGCAAAACAGCAGCACCTCATAAGGAGTTACTAATAAAAGAAAGGTTTCCCTTCAGAGCAGAATCCCAGGTGGATGGGGATGATAGAGACGGAAGAGAATGTGTTGGGTAGCAAGAGGGCTTGGAGTAGGGAGTCTTGAGTCTAGGAATTCCCAAAATGCTGAGGTAGTTTCACAGTAATCAGTGACATGTCATATCCCAGTAAGCTCAGCCAGTTTTTATTATTGTTGTCTTTCTGTGTTAGAAAGTGTGATCCATTATTTTCAAAGTAATGAATAAAATGCACCAGACACTTCATACCCTGGAACCCAGTTATCTTTATGGTGAAAAAGGTGTTGGGCCACTCCTGGGGCCCTTCCAGCACTAGATTCTGTGTCAGTGAGCAGAAACATCAGGTCTGACCACATGCCTGATGCATTTAACAGTGTTTTGAGAAGTTATTGCCTACCTATTATGGCTGCCAAGTCAGAACACAATTCCCAAAGCTAAGTCATTTAGTACAGTCATGAGATAGAAAGGGGATTGGCAGTCATAGAAGAGGCCCACACAGGCACCTCCAGCAGGAAGAGCAGCATGATGTTACCCCATGCCTACCAGAAGTGGTTTGTGAGTGTCTGGGTGTGTGTGCATTTGTGTGTGTGCGTGTGTATGTGCACGTGTGCAAATGCATGCACACATGCCTGCCCACAGTTACTCATTGCAGTGCTTATTTGTTTTTGCCAAATCCTCAGCTCATGAATCAGTCAACTGAGGAGCCAGAGTGGTCTGCAGATTATTGTCCACATTTGGGTTCCGGGGGCTCCAGTTGTGCCATGCTGGAGTGTGACCAATGGTGACTAAGCAGGGAAGACTGTGATCTGGGTGTGCCTCTGGGCAGATGTGGACAGCAGTGATGGGATTCTCTGCCTGCAGTGCAAGCCCTCGCTCACTCAATAAAAAAGTGGCTCCCTCCTCAGTCTGCTCACCAGGAAACTCAAACATGAGGGGTAGCTGAGGGGGGTGTCTGTAGCATAACAGGAGAGCTTCTCCAGACTTCCCAAGCTGCACCGCATGCCCGAGGAAACATACCTGGACCATCTAGCCAGTTTCCGTGCATTGCTGTGTATCTGTTCCCAAAAGGGACTCTAGTGCACTACACCAGGCCATGTAGACATGGCCATGCCATCCTCCCCTGAAGTTGAGCAGCCCATCTGCGTGGGGCCATATGGAAAGGGGAAGGGTAAAGCAGGGTTCCTTTTCCTAACTGCCCCCTCCCTGTGTCCCTCAGCCACCCCACACCCCAGCTACACTTGAAACTCCCCTGCAGGTTTTGAGCTTTAGGTCCTGACTTCAGGCTGGGGGATTTCGGGAATCATGGGCCAGGATCTCAGGGACTCAGGACCAAGGCAGCCCTGCTTCTGATCCCATTCAGAGCCTGGACCCGGATTTTAGTACCTAATAGTGCCTTGCTTCTTATACCAAAGTTCCCAGTTTTGGGACCTGAGCCTGATGAAGTTTACCCATATTTGAGATCCAATTATGGAAACTATTCCCCTGTGCTTCTCCTTGCAGCTTTCCCAGGACTGGCGTTGCCTGTGCCAGCCTTTCCCAGTCCACTCACCACACCACCACCACCCACACACACACACACACAATGCCTGCACTATTCCCCAAGTTCTAGCTCTCTCCTATGGCCTGTCCAGCCTGGTGTAGCCACTGCCCATTCACCATTCCTGGGTGTTCTCCTGAATCCTGTTCCAGCTCTATTCATCATCTGCCCTCTCGGCTTCCACCAAGCTCCGGGGGAACAAGACTTGTCATTTCTCTCTCTGGTCTAGCACACCCTCTGTGGCCCCTGGCCAAAGCTGTCCATACAGCAGCCTCTGCAGACAGGTCATACCATTATTGTCATCTGTATTGGTCCTCAACTCAACTCTCTCCTGGGTTCCCCACAGACCAGATGGGGACCTGAGGATGTTTTGCACTTGAAAAGGGAGCTGAAGGGGCATTAACCTATGGTTCTTTTTCTGCCAAACTGGGCTGCCTGGTCCTGCTTACTATGATGTGACAAGTACCTGGCAGGCCTCTCCAGACCTCAGGCTGGACATGGCAGGTGAGCTGAGGCCCTGCTGCCCAACCATGTCCTCAACCATCCATCCAGTGCATCTGCTCCACTCCAGGGACCTACCCTCTTCCCTGCTTCTGCCCCCTCCCCACCCCACAGGCACAGGCTGGGGTCCCCGTCATGTAACACTGTGCTCACATCTAATGCTAAGAGCACGGGCTCCGCAGCCAGACTGCCCAGGGCCATGCTCCTAATCTGCAACTTGCCAGCAGCCTAAACCAGACATCTTGTTAACTACTGTATCCTGTGGGTGGTAGTTTATTTGGTTTCTTTATCTTTAAAATAAGGATAAGAGCAGTACCTACTTCATAGAATTATAATGAGGATTAAATGTGTTAATATTCATTAACCACTTTGAGTAATATTGGTATATAGTCATCAATGTGATAAATCCCACCCATCTCCTTCCTTTCCCCCCACCCCAGCCCCTTAAAAAACGTTTGCCACACTCGCTTCATGAAAACACTTTTCTCAAAAAAGCTTAGCTTTCAGGACTTCATCTTGCTGGTCAAACATCCTATTTTGGCCAGTATAACATGGATAGTAAGGCATTCTTTCACTTTGTTCTCCTGCTGCACCATCCCTAAATCCACCCATGCGGATCCCCCAATACTTCCCCTCCACATACTGCGGCAGGTGGTGTGGGGCCCACTGCAGGGATGTCAGGTGTCTGGAGAACAACAACACTTCTATATATTTCAGAAATACTTCCTGATAATTCATATTTTAAGTGAGAGTTTCCATAGAAGAGCTTTAGGTCATTACTAAATAGAGAGGCAGTGGTTCATTTTTTACAATATGGCCAACCTTTGGGTCTCAGACTCTTAATGAAAATCCGTATATTTCCAGGTTGCTTTTGTCCTTTGCTTTTCTTTTTCCTCCAGTGACTACCTCCCTTTAAATACATCTGATGAATGATTATTGAAACACAAGAACTTTGTTTCTGTTTTCATAGATTGGACTTTAGCATTCTTCCTCTCCCTTAACCAGGAAGGTTTAGGTGGAAACCAAGAAATGATTCCAGGGAAGGAATTTCCAAACACCTGAAGGAGAGATGAGCAGCACAAAGGGACCAAGAGGTGTGCATTACCCCTGACGGTTACCGCTCCCTGTGGGATTGAAGAGCAACATAGAGACCTCCTACACCCAGGAGTGTATGTATGAGACTTAAATAAAAGTACAAGGTGTGATAAAAAAAAAAAAATGCAATGAATGCTGCTGCCAAGTGCCATCCAACAGAAAGACAGGGATCTTCAACATCGGAAATGGCGCGTTGAACCTCAGTAACAGTGTGTGACAAGTTTCAACTTGTTCAGTGCAGTCAGTCAGGTACGAGCTAGAGTTGACAGAAGGTGTGTTTTAAAGTGTGCCGTAAATCATGGATCATGAACAACGCATTAAGATGAAATGGGCAAATATTTTCATCTTCCATCATGACAACTTTCCATGTCACATATCACTTCTGTATATGGCAATTTCTGTCAAATAAAAACATTACGGTGTGTCCTCATACACCTTATTCACCAGATCTGGCACCTTGTGACTTCTAGCTGTTCCCCAAAGTCAAAATGACCGTGAAAGGTAAACGTTTTGAATCAATTCAGCGCATCAAGGCAGCCAGGACAGTGCAACTAAAGACAATTATGAAAGAGGACTTCCAGAACTGCCTCAGAAAGTGGCAAAAGGGATGGGATAAGTGCGTTCGAAGCAAGGTGGAGTATTTTGAGGGGGATTAATGGCAATGTGTTTTTTTTACTGTAATAATTTTTTTATTATTATTTAAACATTCACCACATTGTTTGATCACACCTCATATTACATTAGAGTAGAGTTTAGGACATGCAAGAATTTCCCCACCCTCACCACTTCTTAATCTGTGTCTTTACTTTCATAATAGATGTTTAATGTATATCATGAAGGAATGGTCCAGAATTTAAGGTGGCTACAAAGCAACTGCCCCTGTGGTGTCCAGAGGCTCTCTGGTGTGCTGAGAGCATGTGGATTGGAGGCAGACCTGAGATAAGAACCAGGTTCCTTTCCAGCTGTATGAGCTTAATCAAGTTACCGAGCCTCCAGCAGCCTCCATTTCCTCATTTGTAAATTGGAGAAAATGGTGTTGTATTTGTCCGTTTGAGCTGCCCTAACAAAATACCACAGACTGGTGGCTTAAACAACAAAAACATAATTTCTCACTAGTCTAGAGCCTGGAAGGGTGAGATCAGGGTGCCAGCATGGTTGGGTTCTGGTGCGAGTTGTTTTCTTGGCTTCCAGATGGCCACCTTTCACTGTGACCACACATGGCCTTTCCTTGTGCAAGTGTGGAGGGGGTTGGGGGGGAGAGGGAGAGAGAGAGAGAGAGAGAGAGAGAGAGAGAGAGAGAGAGAGAGAGAGAGAGAGACTCTTCTTACAAGGGCGCTAATCCCATCATGAGGATCCCACCTTAGTGACCTCATCTAACCCTAATCACTTCCCAAAGTTTTCATCTCCAATATCATCATGTTGAGGGGTGGAGCTTAAACATGAATTGTGAGGGAACACAAACATTCAGTCCATAACAGATGTCTACCTTACAGTTCTATTGTGAGGGTTAATGAGGTAGTCCTTGCCTGTAGTGGGCATTCTGATGTTAGCCCCCTCTCCCTTATCCATCAGTAAGTGAATATAGAACCTGAAAATTTAGCTCCATTGGACACAACACAAATATCCATCGATAGGAGAGTAGTTAAATAAGCAAGTTAAACTCACTAAACAAATGCAGTGGATACCATGTGACTGTAGAAAGGAATAAAGAATCCCATAGTGTACTGATGTGGAGTGGTCGTCAGCATTTATCATTAAGTGAACAAGTAGAGGTACAGAATGGTGCACAGAGTGTGTGACTTCTATGTAAAAAAAGGAGGGAAATAAGCCCATGTATTTGTATTTGCTTGTACTTAGATGGAAAGATAGATCAATTCTTTCTCATCTAATATCATTTGGCAACTTCCAGAAACTAGATGTAGAGAAATCGGAAAACACAAATCCCTTCCTATTGAATGGATCCAACCACAGACTTTTATTATATGTTGGCACCTCCACTTTGTATGGAGTGGTAAAGCAGTGTTCTTTGTCTTTCCATCTTCTCCGCAAATCACTTGCCCTCTGTTGGTCTATCGGATCCCACAGGATGCAGCACTTCCATCCTGGCTCATTTCCTCTGGGGACACAGTAGAACAGAGAGCTCCCAGAATGGTAGCCCTGAGAGTGAAGAAGTGCTGGGAAAAACCTGGCTGTGGGGGAAGTACCCTTTGTTGGTGCCCCCTAGATAGCACTCTCAAAATGTGTTTTCAGCTTCCAGCCAGTTGGGCACTCAAATCACCTGGGATTTAGAATGACATAAAATTTATCTTGGAAAGTTCCTGAGAAATTGAGATCAGGGTGCCCTGGGGATCTTGTTAAAATGCAGATTCTCATTTAGTAGATCTGTGTTGGAGCCTGAGGTTCTGCATTTCTGACAAGCTTTGGGGTGATGCTCATGCTGCTGGTCTGTCCTTTCCAACTTATGGATAAAGGCAAAAGAAAACCCCAAGAGATAAAGAAGCTCCATCACAGATCTCACATGCCATCTCTGGTCTCTCTGCTGAGGGGATCCTTTTCCTACTGAGTAAACATGCCTTGAACTTGAGTAATAGTAGACCCCTTTTAAAGGAAAAATAAAGCCACACACTTGGTTCCCAAGACTATCCCTTACTCTCTAGTTCTTATAAACTATAGACTTTTAGTCTATTCTAAAGTCTCATTCTATAAAAATGTCTTTCAACTACTAATTATTATTCCAAGGGAGAAGTTCTTTCTTTAAAACTGGTAAAAATATTTTTTATCATCATTGAAACAAAAGTACACAAATAAAAATTCTCATAGAAGACTCATATAGACATCTATACAAATAGACACAGAAACTCTCCAAAATATATTTTTAAGGGATAAAGTAAATGCAAAAAAACACACAAAAAAAACCCAGTATGATTCCATTCATGTTTTTAAAAACTCATAGACACAACTATATATATGTATGGGAATATATAGAAAGATGTGTGTGTGTATGTGTGTTTGTGTGTGTGTATCATTTAATAAATTTAGGACAATGCACACAAATTGATAACAGCTCTTACTTTTTGGGAGAAGAATGTGATTAAGAAATGATTAGGAGAGAGATCCAAGATGGTAGAGCAGATAAACACTGTGCCTGCATCCTTCTGTGAACACATTAAAATTGCAACTAAGTTATAGAATAATCAACTTGATATCTAGCCAAACAGAAGTCCTACAACTAAAAACATAAAGTAGAAGCCACGACCAGACTGGTAGGAGGGGCAGAAATGCAGAACAGGCCCCAAACCTCCACGTGGTGGTTGAGAATCCAGAGGGATATCTCAGCAGTAAAGGTCTCCCCCACCCCCCCAGGATTGAGGACCTCCACACCAGGCTCCCACCTGGGAGTACTGATACCAAAAAGAGGAACCCACAACACCTGGCTGTGAAAAACAGTGGGGATTCTGACTGTTTAGATAGGACAGAAGGCTGTGGGAAACTCACACATCCTCTTAAATGGCCCATGGTGAATAGACTCACTCTCTCACAGGCATACACCTTGAGCTCCAGCAGAGGAACGGTGACTCGGGTGTCTTCAGACACATACGGGGTGAGGCAAACTGAGGAGTGTGTCTGTAGGGGGAAGACTGAAGGACAGATGGCATTTTCCCAGTGAGAGGTCCTCCTGTACAGCCGGCAGGTGGACACCACATTTCCTATGTTGAGCCCACCCCCAATATGCCAAATCTGAATCTGGTTGGCCTGGTGAGCTCAACTGCTCCACCCTGCTGATCAGCTGGGACCCTGCCCCACCCAATTTGTGCAGCACTGGAGGCACTTCCTCATGAGCATCCAGCCCCATACATTGCACTCCTTCTTGGAAAACTATCAGAGTCTGGCAGGCCCCAGGTGGGGAGCAACTGGCCTCCATGTGCTCTGAGACTTTTGCTGAGTCTCTCCAGGCTCAGCACTGGCACCAAACCAGAATCTACATTAACCTGATGACCACAACTCTTCCCACTCTAGTGATTTCCTGGGACCCTGTCTCACCCAATTCATGTACAGCATGAGGCTTTATCTGCTGTTGAAACTTAAGGAAGCTGAGAGGTGGCAGCAGAACTTCAGGTTTCCTGGCATTTTGTAGAGTTACCCCAGGCCTGGTACTGGTGGCAGCAAACCTTGATTCACAGCGAGGCCTCTCCCACATACCTCCAGGTTTAGCACAGGCAGCAAACAATGGTGGATCACTTTATAGCTCCTACCAGGTAGTCCCTGGCCGGTCACAGGCAGTGGGTGACCTGGGTCTGCATCAGATCCCCTCCCAAGAGGCCTTAGAACCCACATACTTGGAAGTTGGCTTTAGACCACAGCAGAGCACCACCCAATTACCACCACCAAGTGGCACACACAAAGGGTGGTCTCAATAGGCATCAGAGCCCACGGGGGAAAATCCTGCTCCATGTGGTAAGCCCCCTGGACAGCAGCTCATAAGCTGTAGACATAGCCAAAGCCCACAGCCAGTCAGCCTGAAGGTCAATCCCACCCACTAACATGCCAATAGCAATCAAGGCTCAATTATAACAGTAGGGCACACACAAACCACACAAGTGACACTCTCTTAGCATCCAGCTCAGGTGACCAGGAAGATTGTGCCACTGGGCCCCACAGGACACCTACTAAATAAGACCACTAAGCCTAGACTGGGAGACATACCAAATCTACCTAGCACCTAGAAACAAATACAGACAGGCAGCCAAAATGAGGAAACAAAGAAATGTGTCCCAAATGAAAGAACAGGAGAAAACTACAGAAAAAGAATTAAACAAAATGGAGGAAAGCAACCTACCAGAGACAGATTCAAAACAATGGTTATAAGGATGCTCAAGGAACTTAGTGAGAACTTCAGCAAAGAGATTGCAAACATAAAAAGGAACATAGAAACCATAAAAAAAAAACTAGTCAGAAGTGAAGAATAGAATAACTGAAATGAAGACTGAACTAGAAGGAATCACCAGCAGACTAGATGAAGCAGGGTATCGAATCAGTGATTTGGAAGACAAGGTAGCACAAAACATCCCATCAGAACAGCAAAAGGAAATAAAGACTCCCAAAAATATGAGCATAGTGTAAGAAACCTCTGGGACAAATCAAACACACCAACATTCTCATTATAGGGTCACTAGCAAGAGATTGAGAACCTATTTGAAGAAATAATGACTGAAAACTTTCCTAACCTGACAAAGGAAATAGACATACAAGTCCAGGAAGCAGAGAGAGTCCAAAACAGCACAAATCCAAACAAGCCCACACCAAGACATTATAATTAAAATGGCAAAGGTTAAAGACAAAGAGAGACCCTAAAAGCAGCAAGAGAAAGGCAACTAGTAATTTATAAGGAAGCTCCCATAAGAGTGAGCTGATTTCTCAACAGAAACTTGGCAGGCCAGAAGGGATTGGCAAGATATATTCGAAGTGATGAAAAGCAAGGATCTACAACCAAGACTACTTACTCTACCCAGCAAAGCTATCATTTAAAATTGAAGGACAGATAAAGAGCTTCCCAGATAAGAAAAAGCTAAAAGAGTTCATCACCACCAAACCATTATTACAAAGAATGTTTGAGGGACTTCTTTAAGACAGAAAAACAAAATCAAAATTATAAATAATAAAATGGCAATAGCTACATACCCATCAACAATTACTTTCAACATAAATGGATTAAATGCTTCAATCAAAAGACATAGGAGGGCTGAATGGCTAAGAAAACGATACCCTTATATATGCTGCCTACAAGAGAATCACTTCAGATTGACAGACACACACAGACAGAAAGTAAAGGCATGGAAAAAGATATTTCATGAAAATGGAAATGAAAAAAACCAAAAATTCTGGGGTAGCAATACTTATACCAGACAACAAAGACTTTAAAACAAAGACGATAAGAAGAGACAATGAAGGACCCAGTAATCCCACTTCACGGTTTTTATCTAAAGAAACCCAAAGCACTACTTCAAGATGACGTGTGCATCCATATGTTCATTGCAACATTGTTTACAGTAGCCAAGTTGTGGAGGCAGCCTTGGTGTCCATCAATGGAAGAGTGGAAGAGGTGGTATATATACATATACAATGGAATATTACTTGGCCATATTCCACTGGAGGGGAATGAGTTCTTGCCTTTTGCAGCAGCATGGATGGACCTGGAGGGTGTTGTGCTGAGTGAGTATGTCAGACAGAGAAAGACAGATGCAATGTGATTTCACTTATATATGAAATTTAAAAACAAAATTAACAAACAAAACAGAAACAAACCCATAGATACAGAAAACATTTTGATGATTGCCAGATGGGAGAGGGGTTGGGGGTACAGTGAAAAAGGGAATGGATTAGAAGGTACAAATTGGTTGTTATCAAATGGTCATGGGGATGTAAAGTAAAGCATAGGAATATAGTCAATAATATGGTAATAATTATGTATAGTGCCAGGTGGGTACTAGAGTAGTCAGGGGGATCACTTCTTAAATTTTATAAATGTCTAACCACTATGCTGTACTCCTGAAATCAATATAAAATAATATTGAATGTTAACAGTAATTGACAAATTTAAAAAGGGGGAGAAGGGGAATAGGAAGTCCAAATTTCCAGATATAAAACAAGTCATGGGAATGCAATGTACAGCATGGGGAATACAGTCAATAATATTGTGATAACATGGTACCGTGTCATGCTGGACTTATCATGGTGATCAATTCTTTAAGTTTATAAATGCTGAATAATTATGGTGTACCCCGAAACTAATATGATATTGTATGTTAGCTATGTTTTTAAGAAAATTCTTTTTAAAAAGAAATGATTAAAAGGGACTTGGGGGGCCAGCCCAGTGGCTTAGGCGGTTAGAGCGCCATGCTCCTAACTCCAAAGGCTGCCGGTTCAATTCCCACATGGCCCAGTAGGCTCTCAACCACAAGGTTGCCAGTTCAACTCCTCAAGTCCCGCAAGGGATGGTGGGCTGTGCCCCCTGCAACTAGCAATGACAACTGGACCCAGAGTTGAGCTGCGCCCTCCACAACTAAGACTGAAAGGACAACAACTTGACTTGGAAAAAAGGCCTGGAAGTACACACTGTTCCCCAATAAAGTCCTGTTCCCCTTCCCCAAAAAAGTCTTAAAAAAAAAAAAGGGACTTGGGCTTTATCTGCAATATTTTAATTTCATACAATAAGAATGTATTCACAAATTACTTATATAACATTTTTTTCATAGAATTTATATTCCTGCAGAATAAACCTGTGGACCCCAGTTCAAGGAACACTCCATTTCCACCCCTCCTGCATTCCTAGTGGCTCAGTTCTCTCTTCCCCCTCCCTATGACCCCATTACACAGTGTGGTATAGGAGAAAGAACAAGGGATCAGGAGCCAGACAAACCCAAGTTTATGTCAAGGGAAATCACTCTACCACTTGTAGGCCAGGTGGCTTTGGACAAGTTACTTAACCTCTCTGAGTTTAAACTTTTCACTGATCAAATGGAGATGGAAGCTCAAGTATCATTTTCTCTCTGACCATCCACTTTCCCTCGTCCCGCCCTAGTCTAGGTCAGGATCATCTATTATAAATTCTCATGAAACTATGTTTCTCCCCTAAAGGCACTATTTCAGATGATTATTTTGCATGCATGTGTGCAATCATTTGGCCAAAGTCCTCTTCCTCGACTCAATTATAAGCTTCTTGCAGCAGATTCTATGTAGCTCTTTGCTCATGATTGCATGCCCACAGCTAGTATAGTGCCAGGCATTAGTAGAGCTTCAATAGATATGTAGGTAACACATGAATGAATAAATAACCTAGGTTATTGGGAATGGTAATTGTGGTAGATTAAAGGTGGCTTCAAATTCTTTGCCATTTTTCTTCTCCCCTTGAATCTTGACCAGCCCCATTATTTGCATTGACTAATAGAAAAGACGGAAGTGATGCTGTAATTTCTGAGGTTGAATCTCAATTGATCTGCAGTTTCCACTTGTATGTGCTTGAAACACTTCTTCCTGAAACCTAGCACATCTTCTGTGAGAAATCAGCATATTTAGAGAGGCCACGTGGAGGAGAATTGAGGTCCCTGGGGGCTACAGCCCTGGCTGAGCTCCCAGCCGACAGCCAGTGTCAACCTCGGCCACGAGTGGGCCACTGTGGAGCCCAGCACCAGGGGATCCTTCCGATGTCTGCATTCACCACCAGCACCACATGACGCAGGAAATGCACTCAGCTGAGCCCAGCCAACCCACAAAACAGGCACAGCGATAATAAATGGGGTTGTTCTAAAGACATTAAGTTGGTTAGGCAACAACTGATAACTGAAACAGATGTAGAGACTCATAATGAAAAATCCATCAATTAATATTAGTCTCCTTTCTTTTCCTTCCATATGTTTCAACTTGGAAGTCCTCTTCCCTGGTCTCCTTCCCTGCCACCTCTTCCCCCCATACTTCTCAATTCTGGAGCCCTTGCTTTGGTCCTTTCCATCACTAATGGCCCAGCTGCAACCCAGCACTGACACCATGGAGCTTTCTCACCACCTCTCCTTACTGATGCCTTGCTTTCCCTGGAAGAGCTGTCCTGCCCCTGGTCAAGACTCGTGACCCCGAGGGCACTGCCTGCAGATCCCCTTACCTGTCACATAACTGCTTCACTACCAAGTCGATGTACATCTTCAGTGGGAGGGATTAGAGCATCCAACAGCTTTTTGGCTCGTAGTTGGTGCTCACAAATACTTTGCCTTTTAGTTGTCAGTCTTTACCAGGAAAGGATTATTCGGTGACCTGGGGATGGCAGAATTGAGCTAGTTGTATCATTTTCCCATCAGAAAACTGGGGCCAATGAGTCACTGCCTAATTTGCGTCCTGGACCTTAATCTCTCCCACTTCCCAGGTTTACTCCACGTTAAGAAGAGAAAAGAAACCTTGGCCTCACATCTCAGAAATGTGCAAAATCTGGATAAATCCCAAAATGGATTAAACTAGAGTAACCAGAGTGGCTTGCATTATCACACATTTCCTCACACTGCTGTAAAAGAGTAAAAATCGGTTATCCTCACTCCTGCTCTGTGTTGAGAGCCTGAGGCACAGATTAAGGTCAAAGTCAACTGTCACAAATTTTCCTGAATAGTTAACATACACTTTGATTAGGATGTTCTGATATTCTCTTTTGAACTTAGCATACACTTGAAGTCACTGAATATCTTTATGAGTATTCATGTTGGACGGTGGCTGCGGGTTGCTGAAGGCTCAAGGAATTCAAGACTGCCTCATCTCATCAGTGTAGTGACCAGCGCCCCTTCTCCCAGACTGTCCAGAGCTGGGCTGGAGTACCAGGCGAGTTCTGACACGTGCACATGCTTCTGTGGCAGTTTTGCGCACCTAAAACATGTACCTTTGTTTGTAAAATAAGAATTGGTCCCTTGACATATGTCAGACATACTGAATATTGTGAATACAGAGAGGAAAAGCCATAGTTTCTGTTGCTAAGGAGCTTCGGTCTGGTGGGAAAACACAGATGCTCAAAACAGTATGAAATAGGGGCATCTATCCCCAATGCAGCCAGGGTTGTGGCATACAAGTGAAGGGCACAAGACCATGAGGTGACCAGAGTTTCCCCTGTCTCACTATAACAAAGTCCAAGCTACCTTAGTGTCCTCTTCAGGACTAGTGTCTCATTCCCAGCCGCTGAAAAGGCTGTGGTCAATGGAAGGAGTGGGGGGACCAGGGGGGAAAGCAAGGAAGCATCGGGACCAGGGACCAGATCCTAGTTTTCACATGTGCTTAAGTAAAATAGGGGCCCTAACAGAAGCTTGTGAAGATTCAGTGCATTCGAGCTTACACATGTGCATTCTGTAATGCAGAGGGAGGGGCCCTGAGGAGGGGCATGGCCAGGGGTGCCTGAAGGACTCGCTGAACCTCTCCCAGGCCAGCTGAGTGCAACAGACATGTGTCCTCCGGAGCCCTAACCGCTGGCCCAGCAGTACTCTTTCTTGTTGCTCACACACTCAAAGGTGTTGAGGACCTCGGCATGGCCCTATCCACCAGGGGCTGGGCCTCATATTTATGTCCTGATGGAAACCTTCCCACAGTAGCACTGAAAACTAAGAATCTCTGATTTTCTACTCTTGTTTGTTTCCGTTTCCTCTGTCATGATGTATGACTCATTTATTTTTTGCCATTACTTTATTATATATTTTTGTGGTAAGTTTTCTCAGGCAGGAAATAAACAGATGGACAGAGAAGAAGGGAGGGAAGGAGGGAGATAGATGATAGATAGATGATTGATGATAGATAGATGATTGATGATAGATAGATAGATAGATAGATAGATAGATAGATAGATAGATAGACAGATAGATAGACAGATAGACAGACAGCTAGGTAGTAGATAGACAGATATGGTAGGCAGACAGAGAGATGTTGATAGATAAATGGATGGATGATAGGTGCAAACTGCTGTGCCAAGAAGAGGGCAAAGGATGAGCAAAAGAAAGCAAAAGAAGAGAGAGACTCAACATGACAATTTTATGACCTTGTGTTCACCCCCAGCTCTGCCCTCACTTTCCTAAGCATTCAGCTTTGGAAGGCAGCTGAAGCCGCCCACTGCTGCATGCCAGAGCTCAGCCTTTCCATTTCCAGTGTGCAGGCAGCCCCAAGTTATGCTCGAAATGAAAGCAAACAAGGAATTAACTAAGGCAGCCTAAGCGCTCATCAGGCCGGACTGTTCCTTCGTGAGTTGGTCAGTTACTTCCAAATCCTGTCTTCAGGACAGGTACACAGCAGCCCCACAGGTGGAAACCCAGAGTTGGCTGATATATTACTATAGCCAAAACCCCCAAAATAAAGTCAAATTTCAAGAATCACAGAATCTCAGAGTTGAATGTTGCCGAGTCCCAGGGAGGTGACCTGATTTCTCCTGGGTCACAGCCTATGGTGCATAGGACCATTTTATATTCCACTATTTTGGTCACATACATGCATAAACATCCAGATGGTTCCATGATGATATCCTGAATTATCAAGTACATTATACGTGAGTAAGCCCTGGTTTTGAGTCTCAAACTAATGTTTTAGTCTCTGTTTAGTAATTACCTGTTGGGTGAATGAGTGCTTTTATAAAATAATATTATAATATGCACACTTCTGCATTCCAAAATCCTAAACAAATTATACTTTGATTTGATGAGGTCACATTGGTTTTAATGTTTCAAAACCTTGGTTTTAATATTTCAGAACTTTCCGTGCTGGTGCCCTGTCCACTCCCCCACCCCGTCCTTTCCTCTCATAAGCCTTGTGCTACTTTTCCTTAAATCTCTGTAGCTCTTAACATTTATTACCAAGCACCTGCCTAACATTATTTACCTTCACAGACAGCATGATTTGAAAATTTTTCTTTACCAAAGTATATTTATTAAGAAATAATTCCTTTTCCAAGATGTGGTGGAGTAAACATGGCCCCAAATTCTTTCTCCATCCCTTGAATCGGTGACTTGATTTGATCAGTAAGATACGGTGGAAGCGACCTTGTGGAATTTCCTGACATAACCACAAAAGGCCTTGTAGCTTCTACTTGTGCTCTCTTGGAATGTTGTGTCACTATAAGAATCCCAGGCTGGCCTGCTGGAGAACCAATGAACAACCCCAGCTAACTAGCAGACATGGAAGTGAGGCTGTCTTAGAACAGCCCCAGTACAGCCACAGCTACATGAGTGACCCCTGACGAGACTAGCAGAAGAACCACCCAGGTGAGCCCAGACCAAATGGCGGAATCTTGAGCAAATAAATGATCGTTGCTTCATGCTACTAAATAAACATTGCATGGAGTGTTATGCAGCAATAATAAATAATAGAGAAACTGTTCCAGGAGTGAGGTACAGTGTACTGACAAACTACAAGAATGTGGTGTCATCTTTGGGACAAGGCAGACTGAGTCTGGAAAAGCAATGAGAAGTCTGTCAGCAAAGCTTGTTAACAAGAGGCTGGAGAACCAATGAGGAGTTTCTTATTTCAGGCTGGATAAATGGCAAGGCAAGTTGTTAAGTGGTGGGACATGGGGGAAATGTCACTTGTGCCAACTTAAAAAATAGAAAGTGTTAATGAACTTGTAGATCTGGGTAAGAACATCTCTACATAGAATGTCAGTTGAATGTTGTTAGCTAAATATTATAACATACTGCCAAAGAGAGATGAGTTAAGAAGAAACTGTTCGGTTTGCAAGTAGGATTTAGAGAAATCATAGAGGGACCAGGACATACTAGATTGGAAAGTAAAATTCAGCTAAACAAAAGGGCACTGCCCCAGAGCAGTCTAACAGAGCCAAATAGAAGGAGGTGAGTCTGAAAATGAACATAGAGATGTAACTAGAGAACAGGGAACAGACCCTACCACATTCATGGGAAGCCCATAGAGTCTTTAAAAGAATTGTTCTGGCAAAAGCACCACCAGCTCAGACTGACAGCAGCCCAGACATGTCAAACTAAAGAGATCTCCAGCCCCCAAATTTCTATGGGCAGGAAGCACACTGAGAGAGGGTCCAAGCTGCAACTGTGGACCTTTTATGGAAAAGGAAAGACTTCTCAGAGAGTGATAAAGAGCCCAGAGAACAGTGGACGTGAGAGCCACTCTTGGAGGACAGAGCTAGGCCCTAATCAGGAACATGCTGACCCTCCGTGCCCAGCTGGACTTCAGAATTGCTGTGTGCCCCTCACTGTTTGTGCCTCTTGTACCTCCCCTTTCAATGTGGGTTTCCCCATTATGTGTTGGGTGACGGGGCAGGCAATTTGCCTTTTTATTTCACAAGTCCCCAGATCAAGAGAAACCACACGGAGTTGCTGCCTCCAAGGAGCCTCACCTACATCTGGACCCACCCCAGAGGACAAGAGGACAGGGACAGGGCACAGAGCCACGTGGGACCATACTTCAAGGGGTCTTGGGCAGGTGAGAGCATTTTGCATGTGGGAATGATGTAAATAATTGTGTCCAAACGGTGGAATGGGGTGAATTCCAAATAGACACAAATGCTTTGCAGCTCCTCCCATCAAGAAATGAAGCTTATTTCCCCTCCCCTTGAAACTGGTCTGGCCTTGCAACCTACTGTTAGGTTTTTTTTCGTTTGTTTGTTTTTTGTATATGGTCAACTTTATTGTAAATCACAAATATGTTAGAAAATGGATATCGTTAATAAAAGACATCTAGGTTCTCATGGACTTCTGCTTTCTGTTCATTCAGTTATGCAGTTAGAAAACCCAGTTTACTTGAGAATGGTAATATCTTAATTTTATTATGGCAAGTTTTCATCTCATAGGCATTCTGAAAGAGTCTCCGGGCCTCCCAGGTTCAGGGACCATACTGTCTTAATAGACCTGCCCATACTCAGTACCTTCAGCAATTCCTTATAAATTTCAATGGGCACCAGGCCAATGGAACATTCTGTTATTCTACTGGTTCTTAAGGTACAGTTCTGGGGCTATGCCTGAGAATTTGCATGTCTATCCTCCTGTTCCTCTTTGATGTACTCTCAAGGGCAGTTGTTTATCTTCCAAAAATACTATATCATTCACTTTACCTACTCTCCCTGCCAAATAAAGGACCCCACAGCATTGTCAACTGCCAAAACATTAAGTAAGGTGCCTCTTCTCTCCCTAAATCAAGTTATTTGGAATCTGGTGTGAACGCAAACAACGCAATGCAGAACAATAGTCTTCTCCCCTCGACCTGCTTTAATTAATAGAATGTGTTAGAAGTGACACTGTGCAACTTCTGACCATAAGAGAACTTGCAGCTTCCACTCTTCCTCTCGTGGAATGTGGCTGCTGCTGCTGCCCTGTAAGAGGCCCAGGCTCACCTGGCCACAACAGGAGAACCAAGGCTCCCTGGCCAGCACTACCACTGACCAGAAGATATGGGAAGGAGGCTGTCTTCCACCATACAAGTCTAGTTGACCCACTGATGGCCATAGCTGCAATAGCGACCCCAGGTGAGACCATCAGAAGAACCTGCCATCTGATCTCAGCCGAAATTGCTGAACCATAGGATTAAAATAAACAGTTGAATTTAAGCAAATAGTTGTTATTTATTTGAGCAATAGCTAGTTGTTGTTTGAGCAAATACACAGCTGTTATTTAAGCAACTAAGTTAATATGTTTTGTTTCATGATGAAAGATCACTAACATACAAGAAAATAACCCCTGTTCCCACAGTGGTAATCTATTTTCAGAAAATGCAAAGAACTGTGATGTTATTGTCAGATGGCATATGATTTCACTTAGGCCGGGTTCCCATTCCTGTGGATGCAGAAGACTCAGGGGGGCTTTGGAGGGGGCTGTCCCTTCACTCTGTACCTTCATTCTCCAAGTTGTTCCTGATGGGGGCCTAAGGCACGACGCTTCCCAAGTCTGGAAGTGCGGCCATCTGCCATGATTCTAGAGCTTGGGAGCATGTGGAAGTAGCCGTGTAAAGCCGTGCTACTGGAACTTTCATGTACAAGCGAGTCACCCAGGGACCTTGTTAAAATGTCGATTCCCACCAAGGGTCCAGGCTGGACCTGAGAGTCTGCCTTTCTAACAGATCCCCAGGCGAAGCCAGTGTGCGGGTCCACAACCAATGCTTGGACAGGAAGTATCGGAACCGGAAGCTCCACCTCCACTGTGTGATGGGATCACCTGCAGAACTTCACAAATGCTGATCGGTGCCCTAGCCCCAGAAATTCTGACTTAATGAGGCTGGGGTGTAGCCTGGGATTGGATTTCCGAAGGTTCCTTGGTGATTCCTGTGTGCAGCGCAGGTTGAGGACCGCCCCACTCCCCACCCCCACCTTCACCCCCGTCTGAATAGTCCTGGCACTTTGGAAATGGGGCTCTACGCATGCAGCTGGCTCTTGCTGCTTCTGTGCAGGCTGAACCCCAACAAAGGAACTACATTTACTTCTTTCGGTATAGTTGGAACCAGCCAGAAGGCGACTGGGGGCAGCCAAAGCACCCATGGCCAAAGCACACACCCTAAGAGAAGGCAGGGCTCAAAGCACACATGTGCCGGGCGCAGCTGCCTCACGTTGGCCCAGGCGCTGGGCCTCTCTCAGCCTCTCTTCTCAGTGTGAAGAGAATCTTCAGGCCACCTCTGTGGGGGTGTTGGCTGGTTAGGGGCAATGTATGCCAAGTACCCAGCTTGGTGAGAGACTCAATTCATAAATAGAGCAGCAAGAGGCCCGAACACCCCGGGGCAGAGAAGTTGAGAGGGGTTGATGGCAGGGATAAACGTTTGCCAGGATGAAATTTCCAGATGGGAAGAGATCCCTCTTCATATACGCCATGTCCTTTCCATTATCTGCAATCAGTTTAGTGTATTACTCAGTTCTGCCCTGCCCGGAAGCCAGGAACCGAATGGCTTCATTTTAAAAACTCCCACTGCGGAAAAATAAATATTTTAGAATTTTAAGCCTTCTTTGGAAAGGACCTTTTCTGTGTTTTGAGGTGAAAGAACTTCATATTACAAAACAATCTTAATTATATAACGAAGAATGTGGAATAAACTTCACATCAACGGGAAGCTTGGAGACGGTGAACTTATTTGTTCATGTTAAAAAGGCAACTTTGTTAACAGTTTTTGTGAGGTTTGGTTTTGCTCTACTGCTCATGAAATATTAATGTCTGTCTCTTGAGCAAGACAAACAATTCCAACACTGGGGACCTTACAGACACTAGTTTGCGGTTGTTTTCTTTTTGGAGGGGGGTGTATTGTGGTGTGTTTACTTGGTGGTGGCCATATCTTACAGAGAGAACAGCAAAGAAAAGAAGACTGAAGGGGCAATGAGACAAAAGATTTTAAACTGGAAGATGGGGTGCCTACTTAAGCCCCTCTCCCTTCCTCACTGTACTGTCTTTTTCTGCTCTCCCTCCATTCCTTTCTTCCCTCATACTTCTCCTTTTTTATTTACAAAAGTATCAAATACTGCATACATCTAAAAGTCAAAAGTGAACATCCCTGTACCCAACCCTGAACAGTGATTCTCACATTTTAGTATGTATAAGAACCATACATACAAGAACCATACATACATACATACATATAATGTGTTCTAGGGAACACATTAAAAAGCACTTTTCCCAGGACCCACCCCCGAGGGTCTGATTTAGCAGAACTGGAGAAGGTCTGTGATTCTTCACGTTAGCAAGCCCCCGCCTGCCCCCTTGATTCTGATGCCAGTGACCACTGGCTTCTGCTTTAACAGCAGCTGCTTCACGCTAGTGCTGACCGCTGTCAGAAGTTTGGTATGTGCCCTTTCACACTTATCTACGTACACACAAGCTTACAGAAATGTATGTGTGCTCTGTGACATGGCAAACAAGCACACAACACAGACACATAGCCCTAGGACTAGACTCCATATGGTATCTAGTTTTCCCTGCCTGCCCACAGAGCTATGAGTCAGCACCCACCAGGATCTCTTATAAAACCAGCAATTTACGAGACAAATTAACACGTTGCATACGGATCGTGAGAATCTTCAGGAGGGATTTAAACCCCGCTGTACGCAATGTGTTAAGAGAAGGTTTAGAACACGCTCGTAGATTTTTCTACAGTACCAGACTTCGTGCCCTCTCTACCTCAAAAAACCTGCCTGCACAGAGTCAGATAAAGCCACACCTCATTGCCAGTGACATGCTAGAAGTTCTGGCTGGTCTTTATCTGCAGCTGGCAATCGATAAGGCTTTCTGCTGTCCTATTCCCCATGGTAATTAATATTTTGTGGTGAGCAAATACTCTGGTGTGTGTTCTTCGTGTCTTACCAGTCGGAATACTATGATTGGCGCTCTGAGAGGACCAACTCAACGGTCCCGGGACCAAGTGGAATTGGGGAAAGAGCACAGACCTTGAGGTCAAACAGGCTTCAGTTCAGCTCTCTCTTTCACTGGCTGTGTGTATATACTTGGGCAAGTCAATGAACCCTGAACCTCCGTTTTCTCACCTGTTGAATGTACATAATGTTGTACCTCCAATAATCTTTCAGAAAATTCAATCATTCAACAAATATTTACAGAGCTGCTGTTTACTGCATCCTGTTTACTTAGCCAGACCCTACTTGTCTCTGCCATAAGCGGTGTTGGACATGGATGGCCCTGGGAGCTGTCAATGGTACAGTGGGTGAGCAAAAGTGACAAACATGCCTGCCTTGATGGAGCTCACATGCTGGAGGCAGCTGTTATTATCATTATTATTTATTCCATGGCTATCTGGCACCATACTGCTGTAAATTGATTTCATCTCTGTTATGCAAGTAAGCAACGAGGCTGAGTTGGATTAACAGGCAAGGTACCTGGGCAACTTCTCTAGGCACCATCTATAGATGTGCTCAAGCCTCATGGGAATCAATCACACACAGGGAATTGATTAATTCAGGTTTCCACATCTGACTCTTGAGATAAATGGTTAAACATAAATTGGTCCTATACCAACCAAAGTGGTCAATTCCTTCAAATGGAAAGTGAGACAACACTCCTTGAATATGCTCATCTTTCTTAGTTGGGTAAACATTTAAGGTTCTGTCATTGGTCTCTTTAGATGAAGTTGACTACACGGTCAACTGAGGTTCTGAAACCAAATAATGCAACATATAGGGCTATTTCCTGGGACTGAGTGGTTTGTTTAATTGCATAAATTGTAGACTGTTTAATATGTATCCAAGAATCATGTTCAGAAAAATACAAAATAAAACCCAAAGATAATAAGGACTCCAGAAAAATGGAAACTTTGAGGGGGAGGGTAATGAAAGTCAGGAAAAATACTTTTAAAATCTATTTTGGATAAGACTGTGTGATTTCAGTTCTTTGTGTCTGTGAATGACTAACTGTAATCCAGTCACACATGATGGAAAATTTGAAATGAAAGACAAATCCAAATACGGTAAGATTAGATGTTATATTATACTCAATGTATCTAACAAACCCCTAGATGGAAAGAAAGATATATATAATTTTTACCAAAAGAAAAGCTGTTTTTCTCACTAAATAAATGTGGAATAAATATTAAAAGGATATTGGTTTAAAATGGGGCTAAATTTGTAGCTGCCCAGAAACCTTTGTGTCTGGGTCCAGTCCTGTTGGATTGAGGTTCTGGATGCCCTTCCTGGGATAAGGGTCTCTACAGTTGGGGTTAAGGCACTCACTCATTTATTAAAAATTTAATCCATTGTGCATTTATTTATTTATTAAAATCAAATTTACTAAGCACCTGTCATATAGGTACTAGGAATGTAAAAATTAGTTTGCCTAACCCTGCTCTCACAGAGCTGATGGACAAGGGACATGAGACCTTCAGAACAGTGTGGTCCAGCCCAGCTGCATGACCCAGCAAAGGCTGTAGGAAAACTGAGAACAGAGACAGCCCTACTGATGCATTATTTAGCCAGACTGCCCTTTCCACTGCCATCAGTCTAGTGTTGTGTTCTGCCAAGGGGAGGCACTGGCAGGGTGGCCACACTGGAGGTGGGGGGTGGGGGCGGGGGGAGTGGAAGGCTCATGCTGCCTGGTTCTGTAAAGACAGCACTGAGATGAGAGGGGACTCCCCTCTCCTGGCATTTCTCTTTAGCAGGGTTCAGTAAACTTCTGTAAAAGGGCCAGACAGTAAATACTTTTACCTTTGGGGGCCATGCAGTCTCTGTTGCAACTGCTCACCCCTGTCCATAGCAGGAAAGCAGCCTCAGCATAGGTGCCGAATAGCGTGCCTGTGTTCAGTAGACTGGCATTTATAAAATCAGGCAGCGGGCCGGATCGACACCCCTGATCTAGACCCCGTGAGTGTCACCACCTAGCTTCACTGTGCACTTTAACAGGCCTGTTTATTGCTAATGTGGATGCTGTCGGATGGCTAAGCATGTGAAGGAAGAACAACAGGAGTTCCTCTGTCTCCCAGATTTATGTGCACAGCACATGTCTCAGCATCCTCTTATGTCTGGGTTTCAATTATGATGTCATCTTCTACTAGCTGTCTACCTTTGGTCAAGGTATGAACCCCTGTAAACCTTGTTCCTCCTCTGTGAAAGGAGATAAAAATGCCATCTCCTCCTAGTAGGAGGGTGAAGCCTCACCTTGGCCACCCTCCTCCTCACTCCCTTCGCCAGCTCCCCACCCACCTGCTTTCCCGCCTCACTAAGAAATCAGTCTAGGGGATGGTAGTTCCCAGGCCATGAGGCCAAATTCCCAATTGCCCTGGAGCAGCCCTTTACTCAGGAGCAACTTTATAAACATCAAGAGACTATTTTTCCAAAGCCCGTTTAAAAAAAAATCCCAGGCAAAATAAAAGCACATTGTGCTTCTCAGGGTTTGTTTTTTAAAAAAGTGTTTTTCCACTGATGTTTTAAATGAAGCGTTCTGTTTCTTTTTTCATTTCTCCCAGCGGTTCTTGGAGACAGTCCACATACCGATATTTCACCCTTTACTTGCTTTCCTGGATAAAACTTTCAAGTTCAAGTTCATTGCACTCAGGAGTTGGCCAAGCAATCAAATAGTTTCTGTCTCCTGTGTCTCAGAATCCTCAAGGCGGTGCAAGCTGCATTTTTCCAGGACCAGGACAGGATGCCAGAGTGATGATGTCATGGCCCCAGCAGCCAGCCCCTTCGTTTCCTGTTTCTTTCCTCCTGACAGACTCATGAATCATATCAGCTTTATCATTTGACTCCCATCTCATTTCCCTGTTCCACAAACGTTTAGACTTATAGGAGGTGGGAGCCAAGTGTAATGAAAACATAAAGTCCTGAGTTGCTTTTTCCTTACAAAACTGGAACACATGTTCTCCCATCTCGAAAGAAAGCACACCATCTGGCTTAATTTGGAGTTTTCTGGCCAAGCACTCTGCTCCCTGGGTCAGACAGTGGTGATCTCATCTGGAAAGCTGAACCCTCACTGTGCCAGAGGTGGGTGAGGTCCCAGCCAAGGTGGCAGTCGGGCCCTTGTGCGTGTCCACTCTTGGCACTCACAGAGCATATGCATTGTAGGGAGGGCGTTCATGAAGTAACCCCAGCTGAGGATGAGATGTTTGTGATGCAATCTATGATCATGTTTAACAATTCCCTTTTGCAACATTTCTGCCCTGTGCCTCTCCCTCTGCATCTCAATATCCCTGACCTTGAGTAAAAGTATTGATAGGAGAGGGAAACTCTAACAAAGAATTTAGATACATTGAGTTTGAAACTAAAGCATCAATGACCTGTAAACATGTGGAAAGTCTAAGGTCAGAGGCAAAAGTTATCTAGATACTCAGCTACGCGGAAGGTAAGCTTACCTGCTCACAAACACATGTTGCTAAATTTATTGAGTGCTTGCTGTGTGACAGGCCCAGGTCTAAAGGTTTTACTCGCACAGCTCATTTAATCTTCACAACTCTACAAGGTAAATGTAATTATTGTGGCCATTTTACAGATGAGAAAACTGATGCACTAGAAGGTACCTTGCTAAAGTCACAAGGCTAGCAAATGTCAGAGCCTGGGACAATGGCGAGGATTCTGAACATCTCTCAGTATGTATGTGCCATGTGATATGAGTATAATATTATAAATAAGAATATTAGTTTTTAAAATTCATGTACACATTTCAGACATTCCATGTATATTTTCGTGTGATATTTGGTATAATGAGATTTGACATTTATGTTCACTAGAGCCACAGTGATGTGGTGTGGAAATATACAACTTAGTACATATACAATGTAAATGTGCTTGTACGCAAATAGTATTCCTATTTAACACTCCAGGAGTCTCTGTGTCCCAGGCTTGGGTCCATGTCTCTGGCTGGTTCCAGAATGGACCTCTGTAACTGCAAGTGCTGCACGTGAAGAGCAAATGAGATCTTTCATCACTAGGTATGATCCCACACACTGTTCCTCTTGGGCCAAAATGTTACTTTGACCAGGTAATACCAACTATTTTTCTAAAATATCGGTCGGGCCAGACTTGTCCATATTTAATTGGCTTTCCTGCATCTTCTTTCGATAATAGTTATTCTGAAAAAAGTTGTGACAATTGAATTCTGATTCTCCCAGCACGTGTCTAAGAGGTGGAGGTGCTCATTGGCCAGGAGGCCTGTAGAGGTCTGACAGCAGCTTACTTGAATTAAGGGGCTCTGGGGCCCTCTCAGTTGGCCAATTAGTCATATGAACCCTGCGTCTCATCCTCCCTTTTCATCCCCCTTTCCAACAGCTGTTCCACATCCTCTTGGGGGAAGCAAGCTGAATTTAATTTTGGCATTAAGTGAGAAACTGCAGCTCACAAGTGTATCTTTAGTGTTTATCTTTTAATTGTGTATAAATACACATAACATTAAATTTACCATCTTAACTGTTTTTAAATGTACAGTTCAGTGGCATTAAGTCCACTTACAATGTTGTGCAACCATCACCACCATCATCCCCAGAACGTGTACATCTTCCCAAACTGAAACTCTGTCCCCGTTAAACACTAACTCCTCTTTCCCCTCCCCAGCCCCTGGCACCCACCATTCCACTTTCTGTCTCTGAATTTGACTAGTCCGGTTACCTCATATAAGTGGAATCATCCAGTATTTGTCTTTTTGTGACTGACGTATTTAACTTAGGATAATGTCCTCAACGTTCATCCACGTTGTAGCAGGTGTCAGAATTTCCTTAACTTTAAAGGCCGAATAATGTTCTATTGCATGTATATACCACAGTCTGTTTACCCATTTATCCATTGATGGACACTTGGGTTGCTTCCACAATTCACAGCTATTGTGAGTGATGTTGCTATGAATTGAACATGGGTGTGCACATATGTCTTTAAGGCTCCGCTTTCAATCCTTTTGGGTAGATACCCAGAAGTAGAATTGCTGGATCATGTGGTAACTCCATGTTTAAATTTTTGAGGAACTACTATACTTAGTAGTCTTAAAGGTCTACATAAAATGGGCAGGTGACTTTTCAAATTCCTGTGGTTAAATAAAAAAAATCATACTAATCTTAGGTTTCCTGACAAATCGAAGTAACTCACTGATGAGGCTGCTGTTTTGACTGTTCTTCCTCATTTATCCACTTTATTGAGAACTTTTACGAGCTTCCTCCCTTTAAGGATCCAGTCAAATGAGAGTCTATTATTGGTAGCACATAGTCAGTATTATAATATAAAATAAATAATAGAAGAACACTCTACTAGATTTACTCTTTAAAGAAGATTCTAAGCAGCTAAGATTATTGCTTCACTCTCTGTCCTCCTGGCATTTGTTTACTAAAACTTCACTACAGCCTTTCATTTTTCCAGTCACTTACTCATTCTACAAATGTGAAGCCCTTTGTCATCCGCGTGGGCACTGTCAGTCAGCATTCACTATCATGTTCTGCAGATATCTCTGTCCGTGTCTTGTTGTTCTAACCCACATGTTGCACACCAAACGCCCCCAGGAATTAGATGGTTCTGAGGGCTGGTGAGCCATGGAGACTGAGAGAGCCTGTGTCCTATCTAAGGAGCTGCCACTTTTTCTGTGAGAATGCAGGCCCAGTTTTCCAAATCTTTCTAATTTCCAGGAAAAGCAAGAAATATAGATTATAACATGAAATCTCCCAGCTTTTCACTGCTAGCCATTTATTTAGGAAAAAACAAAAACAAAGAAAACACTGCAGAGGCCAAATAAAAACACATTTATAAATCAAATGCAGCCTCGCTGTCACTAACTTTGACCTGTGCTCCAACTGAAACTTTTTCCTGGATCACAAAGGCCATATCTCATGAACATCTTGTTTTCCCCAGGGTGCTATCAAGAGGGGATGAGTGAACCAAGAAATGGAAATAGAAGTGGAAATAAAGCTGTAGCTCCTTGACCCCTTACTTGCCTGGGCCTCTTCTCTGGGACCATCTATTGCTCCAGTGTTTTCCAAAGTAAGAGACTTGGATCACAATCGACAAAAACTGCTGTCTCTTTCCATTCTGACTTCCCCTCGGTCACACTTACCCTCGTCTCAGGTGACACTGAACTGGCCAAGTATATCCTTGGGAAATTGTAAAGGGGAAGCTGAGTTGAAGATACATTTAGTTTGAAGGGCAAGGAATTTATTTTTGTGGTAGGCACACATAATGCCCTCGGGCCACAGTAACACTGCCCCCACTCTGACCAGTGACTAGCCAAGATGAGAAGTCTGCAGGACCTGGTTGTTGGACTCACCCCAGGGCCAAATCCCAGGTTCTACATCAAACCTGAGATCGTGCAATTTCCTGCCAAGACCTGGGTCCTCCTTGGGCCTCTCATCTGAACATACCCTCTGGTGAATGAGAAACTTCACTGCTGGTTGTGTACCTCTAGGCCCAAGAATGACCATGAGGTGGCTGTTTTCACAGAGAATGGGTGGAACATGGGCTTGCATGTGTGTGAGGCCCCCAAGGTACTGGATGGAGCCTGGGGTAGGTAAAGAAGGGGTGGGTCTGACCTTCTTTGGGATTTGGAATCCAAACCTGGCCTTCCCAGTTATTATGAAGGCATATTTTTCAAGGAAGGAAGAGAAAACATATTTATTTAACAGTTTATTTGCATTATTTATAATAGTTAACTCATAAAACCTTTCAATGTTTAGACATGTTGTATATACATCTAATTTGTACTCAAGCCTGGGCCCCCACAATCTTAGGAGTATAACTAGGTCACAGTTACTTTTTCCATAGTTCTTTTGGTCATTATTGCTGTGTAACTATAGCTCCAAAACTTAGTGGCATAAAACAACATCTTATTATGCTCGTGGATTCAGTGGGGCAGAAATTCGAAAGGGCACACTTGTCTCTGCTCCACAATGTCTGGCGTCTCAGCTGGAAAGACCCCGTGATATAGTGACTCTGTAGCAGGCGCCAGAATCACTCTGGTGGTTGGTGCTTGCTGTCAGCTGGGCTGTGGATTGTAACATCTAAATGTGGCCCAGGATTCTTCAAAGGATGGCAGCCATAGAGGAACTGGACTTCTTACATGGTGGATCAGGGCTCCAAAGGCAAGAACCCCAGAGAACAAAGTGGTAGCTGCATTGTTTTTTCAGATCTAGTTTTCTGTTGGTTAAAACCAAGTCCCAAGTCCACCCAGATTCAAGGGAAGGAGACATAGACCCCCTATTTCAATGGGAATGTGTCCAAGAACTTGGGGGCCATATTTTGAAAGCACCACACAGATTAAAATATTGTTGGTCATCTTGGTGTTGGAATGGCTTCCAGGAATATATTTAAAGGCAATTCAAAGAACATGCCAAAGAAATTTGAAATCTCCCAAAATTTTATAGCTCATACATAAAAAAACTTAATAGATGTTTTCCTCATATATAAAAAAAGTCTAAAAGGTTGTGTCATTATCAATCATGAATTTTTTAAGCTGAAACTTTTCTAAAATATCAGTAATAAAAAATATTTTTGATCAACTATGCTATAGGAATGACTGAATGATATCTCACTATATTCTTTTTATAGAAAATATTATGAAATGTTTACCACATGAAGAAGCAATAGAGAATGTGCTGCCAAAAAAATGCAGGCATTTTAGACTGTTACATCATCATATGACCATCTTTAAGAATATTCAGGACGCAAAGTAGTAATTAATCCCAAAGAAGAAAAGACCAGCATAAGCAAGAACAGCCTAGGAAAACTTCATGGAGGATGAAGGAGAGATGGGATTTCAGCAGGTGGAAGAATAGAGGCTGAGGGCAGGGTTGGATCAGCTGATAAACCCATATTGTCAGTTACATCTTATATCAGTTCTGATTGGTTCAGTCTCCATGCTGATTGGTCAGCACCTGCCATAGCAGTTGGTTAATATTTTGCATATCATTCCTGTCAGTTAGAGGGAACAATATTATCAAAGAAACAGAGAAGGAATAATCTTGGCTCGTTTATCAAAAGGTAAGGGAATTAAGATTGGCGTGGGTCCAGCTGGAGCAGTTATGGGGAGTACAGCTGTTTAATTATAGTAAAACCAATTGTGAAGAATATTGAATGTCAACAAAGGAATTTGTACATAGTCCTGCAGGCAGTGGGGAGTAATAAACCTTTCAGTAAAATAATGACCAAATGGAAATTTTTATTGTATTTTAGTAAAATTACTGTAGTAGTTGAATGAGGAAAAACTAGAAAGACCTTTTCAGAAGGTGACTGTCATAATTCAGGCATGCACTTACCAGATGTTAACTAGGGAAATAAAAATTTAGGCTTGTTTGTGTATCACTTCCTTTACACAAGTTTTGTATTATTAGCTTATAGCAAATCATGTACTGAAGACCTCTAGTGCCCCTTAAAATCCTCTGATCCCATCTCTTTCTAGCCACCACTGCAGTTTTATTCAACCAGCTTCATGCTGGAGCACTCTTTGAGTGCCTTTTCTCACTTGCCAACCATGGCTTCTCTGATGCAGTGACTGGCTGGAATATCCAACAACCCACTGGGCACTCACTAAGAAATCCAGTGTTGCTAACATCCTATGGAGCAACCATCGACCACTGGGGATGTGCACTGTAGGGTAAATGCTTCTCCTTTTCTCCCCACCCCATGGTGACACATTTCGTAAAGCTTCCAAAAGTACCCGTGCGGTTAGACCCCTATGAAGATGGCTGCCCTGATTGTATTGGCTTTCCTCCTCAGGCTCCCACCTCATCCTGACACACCCTCCTGCTCCCTGTGGCCACCTTCCCAAATAAACCACCCATGCAGAAGCCTTTGTACCATGCTCTCCTTTGGGAAATCCCAGGCTGAACTAGAACAGGGCCCTCACTTCTAGGTCTTGGAAGTCACCATGGCGGAACCTCACAGAATTTTCTGCCCCCACTAGGAATAGCAATATGACCAATAGCTAATATCTCTTTTTGACCTGTTAATTTTTAAAAATGAGTTTGTAGAGCTGATGCAGTCCCATATACCACATAGTGGTTTTAAGCCTGTAGGGACATAATTTACAGTACTGGAAAGAGTAGAGAATTTAGAGTCATAACACCTAGTTTTGAACTTTGCCACCTATACTAGCTGAGTGATCAAGGCAAATCACATAACTCTTCTAATCTTTAGTACCTTGTCTATAAAATAGGTAAGTTAGTAACTCCCGTCCTCACTAGGTTCATATAAGTATCAAATAGGACAATGTATGTATGGTGGGCATTTGCTAATTTGAGTGTTCAGCTTCTATCTCCCTTCCTCTTAGTCAATCCCAGTTTGTTTGTTTGTTTGTTTGTTTGTTTGTATGGATATTCACACACATTCACTTTCTCCGACACATCCCATACTTTATACTCCGCTTCTCATTGAGTAAATCTAAAGAGGCCTTTTATCATTTTCTGGACACTATGATTGGAAAAAGCAAGAGAAAATTTGTTATGAGATGTGGGAAAGAAACTCCCTCACTTTTTTGAGAGAGCAACCAAAAAACAATCTCTCTTTGCCCTGGATATGAATGAGACAGCATGTGACTCCTGGAAATTGCTAGACATCCTTTTTTGACACTAATGAGTATCAGCCTAAACCAGAAAAGAGTGATAGTGAGATTACTGAACTTCTGAATCAAGCCACATCCAATACCCACATGACCTCTTTTCACATAAGTGAGTCATTAAATCTTCTGTTTAAGCCAGTTTGAGTCAGGCTTTCTCTTACCTGGATCAGAGAGACTCTGAGGTAGTATGCAAAGAAGCTTTGTAACGTACAAATCCCTACAAAAACATTAGATGTTATTATTTATATTATTACTAGTTAGCAAGAATACCCATGGTCCGTGGAGTATGTTCAGAAAAGTTTCTAACTTTTCATTTTAATTTAGTACCTTCTTTTGGAAAAAAAAAATTAAATAATTGTCTTATAGTAAGTTCAGAAACAGATCCCAGCTAGATTAACTACATACATAAAAAGAAACAAACACTCTTTAAAAACTTATAAGACTGAATGAGTTTTAAAATACATATATTGAACTTACAAGTCATAAAAGAAAATACTGTCAGATTCAGTGACATGAAAAATACAAAAGCTGCTATGTGGCAAAAAAGATACCATAGACAAAGTTAAAATGCAAAGAACAAACTGGGAGGGGGGGTATTTGGAGCTTATCTGAGAGATAAAGGGTTGGTATTCTTAATATATAAAGAGTTCCTACAAATTAATAAGAAAAGAAGAAATTTCAATGGAAAAATAGGTAAAAGATTTGATCGTGAACTATAAAGAACATAAGAAAAGATGCTGAACTTAAGATCAAAGTAAGTCAAGGGCAATCAGGTTTAAAAAGATTTCTAGTAATTATAATAACTACCATATATGAAATGCCAGGCACTATAAGAATTATCTCACAGAAATGTAGGTATACAAATAATCATTATAGAGTTTTAAAAAATGAAAACAACTTAAATGTCAAGCAATACAAAATTGGTAAAATATGTTATGATGTAATCCTATATTGACATACGTTAGGCCCATTAAAAAGGATCTGTAATACAGAATTGTACACCTGAAATCTATGTAATTTTACTAACAATTGTCACCCCAATAAATTTAATAAAATAAAATTAAAAAAAAAAAAGGATCTGGTAGACCTTTACGTGTTAGCATGAACATAAGCATGACATATTGTTTGAGGTTATCAAACAATGTACAGAATGATCCCATTTATATTAAAATACATATGCATACATACATTTAAAGTCTGGAAGTAAATGTCAACTATTAATAATGGTTATCTCTTAGGTGTAGGATTGCATAGAGATTATTTTATGTAAAGTTTTTACAAAATTCATGTGGTATAAAAATATTTTTATTTTTAAATAATTAAATGAGCACAAATCAGAGAGAAATTCCGATTGGATGATCTATGACCACCTTAATGGTGAAGTGCGTCCCTCTTGTCCTCAGCTTCTGAATGCTGCTGATGAAGCGTGTGGTAGATGATAGTGACTGTTATGTTTGGAGAGGTGAAAGGAAGGAGGAAGGGGGCAGTTTGGAGAACTAAACACTCCACAGTCTCAAAGTAGTTCATGGAGTGAGGTTGGAGGGCTGGCGAGGGCATTGGGAAGAGCCTCCCAAGGACGTGTGAGAGAAGAAAACACTACGTCAGCAACCAGGAAACTAGTAGACCAGGAAACCACTTGTCTGCATGCACTCAAGTTAAATAAGACGTGAGCAGGAGTTTGCAGCAAAGAAAGTACAGGTTTATTTCAGGAGTTGGCACCAAGCCCGAGACACAGGTGAGTTAGTGCTCTCCCAAACCTGACTCCCCATGGCCTCTAGCGGCGGCTGGTTAGATAGGGGAACATCATTAATCACGGTTACTATGGGAGTGGGGGTTGGGGGATCTACTGATTGGTCAGGACTAAAGCTAAGGGGACTTCAGGTCCTGATGTCAGTCATTGTTCTGTCCTGTTCCCAGGGGATGCGGTCCGTGGGGCAGTTCTGCTTTCATGTGTCTGGAGCTAAGGACATAACTGAGGCCAAGGTGTTATATTTGTTTGACTAAAAATTTAGTCTAGTTTGAGGTTTATTGTATCTTGGTCATGGTTGATAGACCTGAAGCTTTATTCTTAAGTGAGTTTGACATTGACCAGAACCCAATGTCCTAAGGGCTTAGTGATTAAAAGGAGCGGACATACAGTATATGCACAGGTAGGAGGGCCTGGGGGGCAGAACGGAAGTGGGTTCTATCAGGCTAAAGAAAGATAGCTTGGATTAAAGAAAAATTGCACACTAAAGAATGGCGGTTTGTGTGCAGTTACACTAGGAGTGGAAATGATTCACAATCAGCTCCAAGTGGACGTAGGGATTAGTTTTATATATTCACTCTCCTAAAATAAGCTCCTATGTAAACTGCTCAGAATTGCTTGAAAAGTATGAGAAGGTTCTGGCTGTGAAGGGCAGAGGCAGCCCCAACTCTTCTGCCAGCAAACAGGAGTTTCTTGTACCTATCCTAATATTTCCCAGCCATTTGGATTTGCCTTTGGACTAACTTGACAACATGTGAGCCCTGCTACAATCAGCCAGTCTGATATGATTCTATGAGCTAATGGCTTTGGCTGAGGTGATACCTCCCCACCCCTACTCCCAGGAACTGGAGTTTGGAGTTCTAGGTAACAAGCAGCAAGGATGAATTACTCAAACAAAGAAGCATAAGGCTCCCATGATCCATGGCTTGTGATTAATTTAGATGAGCTATGAGAAAGTATTCTTGATTGAATCCTGGACCTGTATAACCTCAAAAGGATCAGACAATTCAGTTTGTAATTTTTCAGATGAGAACACTGAAGCTTAGAGAAGTTATGTGACTTCCCCCAAGGCCACAAACTGTAGAGCCCTCATGAGAAGCCAGTCCACCTGATGTGGAATGATTTCCACTTTGCCATTCTACATCTTTGGCTACCACATTTCCAGCTGCAGGGTTTCAGAGTTTCAGCAGTTTGTAAAGAGTGATCTCCTATATCTTCACTCTAAACAGAGAATTGAAAATAAAGATGTAGCCCTGAACATTTTTACTGTAATGCTCAGTGTTGCTAATATCAGTAGTGTCTCAATGACATATAATCAATTGACATTTGTTCATTCATTCATTCAGTCATCAAAAATTTGTTGAGTATATACAATATGCCAGGCCCTGAAATAGGAGAAATGAAAACACACAGCAGTAGATAACCTAGCTATAATTTTCAGCCACACATCCCTATCCAGTCAATCTGGTCCTGCCCATTAGATTCCTGGCCCATGGTCTTGGCAACCATTGTACAGAGGATTAGCACATCACTGCTAAACAGTTTTCTGAAGACATTTGGCTATAGTCACTTGCGATCAGATCTTGGATGCAGCACTGGTAGATGGTGGTCTGATAGGAATCTCAGAAAGTCAGGAAGTATAGAAACTTTCACCTCTTGTATTTCATCTGCCTTGGAATCTTTGCATCCTTTATAGCCCTCGTGGTAAGTCCTGCCAGGTAGGAGGAGTTGCATCATCAATGAGACATCAAGATCCAGTCCTAACCCCTGGAACAATTATTCCACTGACTCAGCAAAGGTCCCAACTAGTTAATTTTTGGCAACAAATAAAGCATGACTATATGTCAGTAGATTCGCAAACTACAACGTGTTATGAACAGTGTACTTGTGAATGGGCTTTTCTTGTGTCAGAATGACAACCTGTGCGTGTCTTGAGGAGATGCGTGGGGAAGCCCCAAGGCAGGCTACCCCTGTTCCTGACCACTGACATCACTGGTTGCTCGTTGTGTTGTCAGCATCTCCGCACGTGCCAAGGAATCTGAGTCTACTGAGACTGCGGACTGAAGCCAGGGAGAGAGGTAAGCATCCTGTGTGCTGCCCTCTCATTTGTTTTCTGCAGTCCCTGAAATCAACTTCAACATACTGAAGACTAAACATCCTGTCTCCACCACAGAGTCACATTGTAACGAAAAAGTACAAACTGATATTTTTCTTTTTAAATCTGATTTGTTTAGAATAGCTTCTTTTCTGGGTAGACCTCTGACTTTTTCTTTTTCTTTGACTTTTCTATGGCACTTTTTTCCTGTGGGCGTGTGTTCCTCGCCAGCTCTCTCTCACCTCTGTTTTCTGTCACGTCCTTTCATGTCTCTGGTGATACTTCCAAAAGCTGTGTTTCAGGTGATGCTTTGCAATCTCAAATGAAAGATGGATACCTTTTGATATAGAAAGAGGGTCAAAGCTTCCTCTCCTATCTGCTCTTCACCTACTAAGTGCCCATGCATCCCTGTTTACCTCCACCTGTAGCCATCTAAATACAGGCTAAAATTCTCTATAACCATTTTCAAGAAAACTATAAAAGACATAAAAATATACTATTACATATGACATTTCCCAGAGGTTTCTCAAAAATGCCCTTTATTAACTTAAGAAAGTTCCCTTCTGGGACTAGTTTGCTAATGTTTTTGAGTTTCACATGCATACATTGAGATGTTATTAATGTGGTAAATTGCACAGGTAGAGATTCAGTGCTGAACTATCTTTGAATAAAAACTACTTTATTAGTTCATATGTACGAGGTCTGAAAATTAAGTTTGCGAACTTGTTGCAATGATGTTGCTAAACTTTTTTGATATCAGAGGGATTATTATTCATTTGAATTTGTACCAACTGGACAAACAGTTAACCAAGTTTACTATTTGGAAGTGCTGAAAAGGCTGCATGAAAAAAGTTAGACAAAAACGACCTGAACTTTTCACCAACAATTCATGACTCTTGCATCACGACAATGCACCAGCTCACATGACACTGTCTGTGAGGAAGGTTTTAGCCAGTAAACAAATAACTGTATTGGAACACCCTCCCTACTCACTTGATCTGGCCCCCAATGACTTCTTTCTTTACCCAAAGATAAAGGAAATATTGAAAGGAAGACATTTTGAGGACATTCAGGACATCAAGGGTAAACAACAACAGCTCTGATGGCCATTCCAGAAAAAGAGTTCCAAAATTGCTTTGAAGGGTGGACTAGGCACTGGCTTCTAAGGTGACCATAGTGATATTCAGCAATGAGGTATGTAGCACTTTTTCTAGGATGAGTTTGCGAACTTAATTGTCAGACTTGTATATATTAATAAACTGCTGGATTCAGTTTGCTAATATTTTATTTGGGATTTTTGCTACTATATTTATAATTAAGATTGATATATAATTCCTTGCATTTTTCTTATCTGCTTTAAATACTAACAACCTCCATAATACCCTCTTCTTCACGTGAGTTAGTCAGACATTTTAATCTATTGTAGAGAAAAAAATTATATCTTCATCCACCATAAGAAGAAGCCAATAGATAAAGTAAAATTAATTAGTAACCAAATCACAATGTAAGAATTATTGAAAAATAGGAAGGTAAATAATGAGAAGGAACATCTGAAAGGATTGAAAGTGGTTGTCTCTAGAAAAAAACAGTGATTAAACTGGGAACTGCTTGCTTTTGTTTTGTTTTGTTTGTTAAAATAATCTTTTCAGTGTTACTTTATTTAAAAACCATGCATGTGTATAACTTGGATAAAAGACAGAGGAAAAAAATTGAGTTCTCACAAAATTCAGAGACATTTATGCTTCAGAATCTATTTTGAAGTCTGTAACATCTTGTCTTAGGTGTGTTTTTTTTTCTCCAGTGAACACATATGGAAATCCTGGGTTGCTTTTTGCATCTAGTATATTTTGCACTTCCCTGTCTCTGAACACATGAGGTTTCCCCCTGACCCTGATGCATGGCCAAATATTGGCTTTCTCCCAAGCAAATGTTGGAAGACATTTTAAACCCCCTCCATTAGAAAGCACACAATAAAATCATCTTTATTTTAAAATGTCCTGTGAAGTATTTCTGAACTGGTGAGAGAATTCTGTAGAGGTCATGTGTTGGTTGATTAGGGTATTTGATTTGGGTTGTTTTGTTTTGCTCTGTTCTGGTTTTTGTTTGTTTTTGTTGTTGTTGTTGCTTGTTTGTTTGTTGGCATCTGTTTGAGTGAGAGGTCCTGTGGCTTTGCTTGGACAACTAGTTCAGAATACAGTGATGGCTGTTGGAGGGATCCTTGAGTGATGATGCTATCAGAAGACACACCCTAAGCCCAACCTGAGCTGACTGGGTAGGGCCAGCCCTTTATAGACACTGGTCCACCATCAGCTGTTCATGTCAAGGCTGACTCTGGAGAGGAGAGTGTATCTGCCACTTACAGGATTATTATTTTTAATCAGAATTCAGACTGGTGGAAGATAAGTTGAAAACCATTCATGACAAAAGTTGTTCTTTTTTGATTTATTGTTGTTTGCAATGAAAACGGATGGGTTTTTCCCATTAAAATAGTTAAAGCATTAGCTTTTTAGTTTTGTGGGATTTAAAAAATTACTGCTATTTGTTTTGTGTATTTGTTTTACTTTGTAACTAAGCCGGGAGGAGGTTATATTTTCTCTAAATTAAAATTTGCCTATTTACTCAGCATTTCAAATTCACTAGAGCAGACTGCTGTTTCCTCACCTCTGTTGTTGTTGTTATCATTAATACAGTTAAAAGAGTTTAAAGCAGTAGCTTTAGCTTGGTGGGGTACTTTTCATTGAGAATTGAGACCACAAATGGTTACCCTCTTGGAACTTGTGGGGAAAATTCTTAAAATCAGGATTTCAGACTCTTAGGATAAATGTGCCTCCTTCTGTTATTTGTTTTGCTTGTTAACATTTTTGAGGAGTTTCAGGCTAAACTTTAATTCTGAAGGCTGGCCAGCTATGGTATTGGAGGCTGTGACTGAGTTAAGGGGATAAATGCTAGGTAATACAAGAGGGATGATGAGGTTTGGGGAGTATATTGACATTCAGGTTCTGATTAGATTGGAGAAAGAGGAATTATAGTAGATGTGGCCATAGCTGTAGTTGATTGGATTAAAGTGTGGCAGGTTGGATTGTCTAACGGAAAAAGCAATTTGGTTTATGTTATGTCTAATAATCACATGAGGAGCCTGGAGAGAAGAGGGTATTGGTGACTTTGTGTATCTGTGGGTGTTAATGGCAGTGGGAGGTGCTAGAGGCTTTCTGTAGGAGATGACATTTGAGCTGATCTTGACGGCTGGCACAGTGGAGAGCAGAGTTTTCTAGGAAGTGTATGTCCAAAGGTAACAGTTATGAAAGGGTATCTTCTATTCAGGAACAGTGAAAAGTTCACTGTTGGCTGCTGCATGGAGTATTGGGAAATGTGGAGTATTGGGAACTGTGTGGGTATGGGTTCCACTATTGGAGACCTTGTAAGGAAAACAAAGGAGTCCAATTTGATGATAAAAGTAAGAGTTGGAGGAGAGTTTCAAGTAAAAGAGTAACATTATCAGGTTTACTTTTTATAAGGGTTACTGAGGATAGTGTATAGAAGATAGAAAAAATGAGATATAATGATGACAGGGCACCTATGAGGAAGCTTGAGGTGAAAAAAAAGGGTACAATTTCTGAATTAAGGCAAGTGATGGGAAAGGGGAGATGAAGGGCAATAGTCCAGAAAAAAACAAACAAACAAACAAACAAAAAACCTAGATTCTTCCCAAACTTAACAGCACAAAAACTGCATTCAATCTGGTTAGAGCTCTACTATCTAGCAGTTTCCCCCAAATATGTGTTCTGTGAAAAAAGGATTCTGAAGTCAGAAACCAAATTCAGAAACTCTGAGTTAAAGAAATTTAATAGCTTTTTCACTGTGAATCTTTAATATGCTTGTTTGCACTGTGACTCTCCAAGAGGGGTGTAGAGTGTTCTGTGCTTCCTAACTGTTTCGGATTATTAAATGTTCCTCCCTCTACAGAGTTTCTGTTAACATTTCTTGAAAGCAGTGCTTCCTGGGGCCCAGTTTGGAAACACTGGCTGTAAAAATAGATGCCAGTCTTCCAGCTTAGCCCCTTCTCATGGTAGTGATGCCTGGGGGCACTACTTCAGCAAGACCCTTCATTTCATGACGACACAAGGCACCTATGTGCCAAGAAGAAATATTGTGATACTACCACTCACCAAATTGGCCAAAAAAGAATCTAGGTTTTTTGTTTTTTGTTTTTTTTTCTGGATTACTGTCCTTCATCTCCCCTTTCCCACCACTTGTCTTAATTCAGAAATTGTGCTGTTTTTTTTTCACCTCAAGCTTCCTCATAGGTGCCCTGTCATCATTATATCTCATTCTTGTCTATCTTCTATACACTACCCTCAGTAACCCTTATAAAAAATAAACCTGACAATGTTACTCTTTCACTTGAAACTCTCCTCCAACTCTTACTTTTATCAACAAATTGGACTCCTTTGTTTTTCCTACAAGATCTCTAATAGTGGAACCCATACCCACACAGTTCCCAATACTCCACATGTCCCAATACTCCATACAGCAGCCAACCTGAGGAGATAGGTGCTTTCTCCTCCAGGGCCAGCCTTGTGGGGGGAGGGGCATTTTGCTCCCGGACTCTGTTTTCCTGTGGTCGACACACTGGAATCCAGGCCCAGGTCCACTGCAGGCCTGCTTTCTTAGTACTCTGACTCTTGGATGTCTGTGCTTGACAAGGTACAGAATACCGGGACAGGTAAGAGTTTGCTCTGTAGACCAATCCACTCCATGTGCAGCTCCCAAAACCTAGCCTTGCCCTGTCCAGTATGGGAGCTGTTAAGTCCGAGAATCTTTCACCCCTCAGAAAGACAGAGACACACACGATAATGCAAGTCACACAGCGAGGTTTATTTCCAGCTAGCTGGGGTCCCCGTCTCTGCCCGACGCAGCGGGTTTTAACAAGGACCCCTAGCCTACCAAGCTAGGGGTTTTTATAGCAGTTCTAAGGCACTTAGTAATTTCTAAAGTCTTAGGGAGTACAGGTTGTGCTATGCTTCAAAGAGTTTACAATAGATACCTTCAAAAGCTTCCATATCAGGAGACCAGGAGACAAAACATCTGGTCTCTATGCCCATATCTTGGAACTAACAGCAAGGCCATTAGGTAGTTACACCTGGCTAGTTAAATTTAAATTGACGGAAATAAAATTTAAAAGTCAATGCCTTGATGGCATTAGCCACATTTCAAGCGCTCAGCAGCCTTACATGGCCACATCCTGGTCAGCACAGCTGCAGAATCTTTCTGTCATTGCAGAAAGCTCTTTCGCATGTGCCGATCTACACCACTAATTAAACTGTTATTTTGGTCCCTTTCTAACTCACGTCATTTTTGATCACTGATACAGAATCCATGAATTAGCCCCAAAACTCACGGGCGTGGCTTCGGGCGTGCAGAGCGGGCGGAGCGGCGGGCATGGCCCAGTACAAGGGCACCATGCGCGAGGCCGGCCGGGCCATGCACCTGATCAAGAAGCGGGAAAAGCAGAAAGAGCAGATGGCCGTGCTGAAGCAGCGCATCGCCGAGGAGACCATCGTGAAGTCGAAAGTGGACAAGAAATTCTCGGCCCATTACGATGCCGTGGAGGCCGAGCTGAAGTCAAGCACAGTGGGTCTGGTGACGCTGAACGACATGAAGGCCAAGCAGGAGGCCCTGGTGAGGGAGCGCGAGAGGCAGCTGGCCCGCAGGGCGCAGCTGGAGGCGCGGAGGCTGCAGCAGGAGGCGCTGCGCGAGAGGGAGCGCAGGCGGGAGCGGAAGCGCCAGATCTGCAGCCTGTCCTTCACGCTCGACGAGGGCGCCGAGGGCGCGGAGGGCGGGGCGGCGGCGGAGCGGGCCCAGTGCGCGGAGGGTCCCCCGAGGAGGAAGAACCTGGGCAAGAATCCGGACGTGGACACCAGCTTCCTGCCCGACCGCGACCGCGAGGAGGAGGAAAACCGGCTGCGGGAGGAGCTGCGGCAGGAGTGGGAAGCGAGGCGCGAGCAGGTGAAGCGCGAGGAGATGGAGGTCACGTTCAGCTACTGGGACGGCTCGGGGCACCGGCGCACCGTGCGCATCCACAAGGGCGGCACAGTGCAGCAGTTCCTCAAGAAGGCCCTGCAGGGGCTGCGCCGGGACTTCGGCGAGCTGCGGGCGGCCGGCGTGGAGCAGCTCATGTACATCAAGGAGGACCTGATACTGCCCCACTACCACACCTTCTACGACTTCATCGTCGCCAAAGCCCGCGGCAAGAGCGGGCCGCTCTTCAACTTCGACGTGCACGACGACGTGCGGCTGCTGAGCGACGCCACCATGGAGAAGGACGAGTCGCACGCCGGCAAGGTGGTGCTGAGGAGCTGGTACGAGAAGAACAAGCACATCTTCCCCGCCAGCCGCTGGGAGCCCTATGACCCCGAGAAGAAGTGGGACAAGTACACGATCCGGTAGGGGTGGCGGCTCCTGCCCTGCCCCGCCCCTCCCGTCCTGCGCCGGGTCCACGCAGCCCTGGCATCCATCCCCCTGGTGTCCTCCTGCCCACACCAGGGCAGCGACAGCCAGCGTGGGACACTGTGCCCGGTAACTGACAGCTTAATTTGCTGACCTTAACATCTTCCTGGACATTTAATAAATTTAATAAAATAAAATGAAAATGTATGAAATGCAATAAAAATGAACTTTAATAAAAACCGAATTTGGTCATTGTATTGCTGACATTATTTTTGGTTTGTTTTGGTTTGAGGGAGCACTTTCAATGTTATGATGTGGCTCATTACCCGGCTCTGTCGAGCTATTTGGAACCATGACTACCTGACAAACAGGAGAATAAGAGGTGCATTTTCTGCTTGGGTCACAGTATAAGAGCTGGTGGTCATGAGTATGGACTTTGGAGCCAGACTGCCTGGGTTTGAGTCCCAATTCAGCTTCTTATTTGCTATGAAATTTGGGGCAAACCAATTGAACCTTTGTGCCTCAGTTTCCTCTCTTGTAAATGGGAATAATAATAGCACTTACCTCATAAAATCCTGTGAGGATTAAATGAGTTAATATTTGTAAAACATTTAGAACTCGATAAGTGTCTGCCATTATTATTATTACTATTATTATTATTATCTTGGTTAATTTATTTAAAGGACTGCTATGACTCATTTCAGGCCCATCTGAGGGCAAAGGTTGACATGCCCAACACTTTTTTCAGGTTAAGGGGAGTGGGGGTTGGGGTGTTTAGTCCCCTGCGTTAGCAGAACAGCAAGCTGGTGAGAATAGCCTCTGGGGTCAGGACACTGCTCTTCCTTTTGCCTCAAGCTCCAGTATGGCTTCACACAGTGCTATTACAGATCTTGTCCTTATTTAAAATTTGGTATTTTAGTTATTGTGGATTTCTTTGTGCTAACTTTGATTTTTTTAAAAATATTGCATTAAAAATTTATCTTTATTACTAAATTTTTGAGTGTTTCCACCACCACCCCTTACTTACCGCCCAAGGCAGATGCCTCTCTCACCTAATCCAAGTACCAACTTGGAGCGTGGAAGGACACCTCTTTTCTCAGACCTCTTGTCTCAACCCATAAACAAGAACTTCTAACGAATACTGGCCCTTTAGGGCCGTGGGCCCCAGCCATGGTTGCACCTTAGGATCATCTGAGAAGCTTTTCAACCTCCCAATTCCCAGGTCACACCCAGAGCCAGGATCTCAGCAGGTGGGACATAGTATCAGCATGTTTTGAAGCTCCCTAGGTATTCAGTGTGCAGTCAGTTTTGAGAACAAATATACTGAGACTGCCTTTTGTCTGTTTCTTACTAACTCCTCCCCTAAGATTCCATGCAAGGTCCGGGCCCAGAGTAGTGCTCAAGACAGGCTCAGGGGCCTTATCTCTTGGCTCTGATTTCCTTCAGTGGGGTGTGACATGGATGCTTACTATCCAGAGTGTGGTCTGTGGACCAGCAGCATCAGCACTTTGCAGCTTATTAGAAGAGCAGAGTCTCAGGTCCCATGCCAGACCTACTGAGTCAGAATGTGTGTTCCAACAAGATCCCCAGGTGATTCATAAGCACACTAAGATTTAAGAAACCTCTGGCTTGTTAGATATCTGCTCTGTAGTCTGCACTTCTAACATATCAGCTCAAGACCCAGACTTAGATGGTGCTAACAGTAGAAAGCCACATCTTTGGTTGCAAGTGTAAGTCATATTCTCTAACCCATCTTTAATTTTAAAATTTATGTGCTGATCGCAATCCAACTACTGCATCTATTTCTTAATTGGCTTGGTGTCACTTAGCCTTAGGCTCCATCACACATGACAAAAACCCCAAAGTAACTGTGGCTTAAGCAAGCCTATTTCTCTTACTCATAAAAATCTAGAGATAAATTTGAATAAAATCTAGGAGCCAGGCTGCTTCCTTCCATCTTGTTCTTTCATCAAAGTTGCCGCCATATCCACAGTTATGTCATAATTTATGACAGCAGCTCCAGCTTCAAGCATCACATCCACATCCCAGGAAGTAGAAGGGAAGTAAGGAGAGAAAGAAAGTCCAAAAGGACTGAAATGGCTTTGTCTTAAAGATTCCTGTAAACCAACAAACAATATTTTGCTTTAGATCCTTTTTTCTAGAACTTGGTTACTTGCCACACCTTGCTGCAAAAAAATGCTTGGAGATACAGTTTTGAGTTCAACTATGACCTCATTGAATTTCTACCTTCTGGGTCTGTCCATTTTATGATAGAGGGGTGTTGAAGTCTTCAACTGTGATAATGAGGCGAGCCTGGTAACAACTATACTATGGAAACACAATTCCAACTATGATAGTGGATTCATTTATTTAATTATCCTTGCAGTTCTCTCAGTTTTTGCTCACCTATTTTAATGCTCTGTTGTAAGCGCATACCTGTTAAGGATTGTTATATCTTCTTGAAGAATTGATCCTTTTATCATTATGTAATGCCCTTCTTTTTCCCTGATAACTTTCTTTCCTTTGAAATCTGCTCTGTCTGAAATTAATGTAGCTACTTCTGCTTTGTTTTGATTAGCATGGTATGTTTTTCTCTATTTACTTTTAATCTGTATGTGCCTTTATATTTAAAGTGGGTTTCTTGTAGATAACAAATAGTTGGGTTGTGCTTTTTGATCCACTCTACCAATCCTTCTTTTAGTTCGTGCATTTAGACCATGGGTGTCCAAACTGCGGCCCGCAGGCCAACTGCAGCCCACGATCCATTTTTTATTGGTCTGCAGCAAATTCCAAAAATATATTTAGTTTACTTAAATAAACCAGGTGAGGTAATATGTACTTCACCTCTAGTGAGGGGCCCGGCTGTTTGTGTATTTTACCGAATATGGCCCTTGGTGAAAAACGTTGAAAAAAGTTTGGACACCCCTGATTTAGACCATTGATATCTATAGTGATTATTGATGTAGTTGGATTAATACCTACCATATTTGTTACTGTTTTCTGTTTGTTGCCAATTTTTCTTTGTTTCTATTTTTGTCTTCCACTCTTTTTCTGCCTTTTGTGGTTTTAACCAAGCATTTTATGTAATTCCATTTTCATTCCCTTCTTAGAATATATTACACATTTTAAAAAAATTTTCTTAGTGCCTGCCCTAGAGTTTGCAATATATATTTACAACTAATACAAGTCCATTTTCAAATAATACTATATCACTTCACAGATAGTGTGAGTACCTTATAATAAAAAATAATCTCAATTCCTCCCTCTAGTTCCTTGTATCATTGCTGTTATTCATTTCACTTATATACGTAAACATACATAAGCATATACATGACATATACAGAAGTAAACATTTTTGAATACATTATTGCTATTATTTTGAACAAACTGTTATATGTTCAATCAATTAACAAGAAGAAAAATAAATTTTTTAACTTCACTTTCACTTATTTCTTCTTTGATGCTCTTTCTTTTTTTGTGTAGATTGGCGTTTCTATTCCATATCATTTTGTTTCTCTATCTCTAAAGAGCTTCTTTTAACATTTCTTGCAAGGCAGGTCTACTGGCATGTCTGTTCTGACACTTTTTGTCTTTAAATTGAATTTTTTGCCTTTGGTTTGCCTTGGAATTTTTCCTTGATAGTCAGACATGATACAGTAGGTAAAAGTCTTTTAGTGAGCCTGTAACCCTGAACTGTGAAATTCAGAAGTTTCTCAGTTTTCCCCCTTCTCCACTTAGGTGAAACAGGATGGCTACAGTGGTCTGGAATTGGGTATATCTCTTTTCCACGTGGAAGGCTAGAGCTGGCTGAAGTTGAGTGCATGCATACCTCTGAGATTTTTGCGGGTTCGTTTCCAGACCACCACAATAAAGCAAGTCGTAACCTTTTTCCTGGTGGAGAGTGTTGCCATCAACTTGCAAAACATGTAACATCTGTGAAATGCAATAAAAGGAGGTATGCATGTATTTTCCTTCCCCCAAGTCAGTTTGGCTCTGATAGTACCCCAGCAGGTTAGGCTTTGGTTAACTAATTTCTCCTGAGAGCAGGCCTTGTTAATAAGAACAGAGTGGTCTACTGCATTTCAAAATGGTTTCTTTTCCCTCCCTATGCTGGAAGCAAGAAGAGATTTTTCTCCGATACTAACTGTGGGAAACTGGTCAATCTCCTAGAGGTAAAACTCACAAAATGATGGCCCACCACCATGACTGTCCCCTGGAGTTTCTATCTCGCAGAGTTGTCTACATTGAGCCTCCAGCAATTTGTTCCAATTTCTGTGTTCCAGCACTGGTTCCTTCACAGATTTCTGTTCATGAGTTCCTGCTGTGGTAAGTCAGATACTCTGTATCCATCTGCCTGTCTCTCCAATTTGCGGGGAGGAAGTTTGCTCTGTGACCTTACTTTTCTGACCACTGTAAGAAGAGTTGTTGATTTTTCAGTTTGTTTGACTTTTTACTTGTTGTTAGGATGGAGTGGCAGCTTCTAAGTTCCTTACATGCCACACCAAAAACTAGAAGTTCCCCACCAATATTTAGAAGCATTGAGCATTCTAATAAGTTCAGCCTCTTGAAAACAGACCTCGTGCAGTCTTCCTACCGGCTCCAGTCAGGGTTGGTTTCTCTCTGTGATTGATGCATGGCTGACTTCTGCAATTGCCCTGCACCGTTATCCTGGGACTCCCCTCCATCTCCCTTGTATGTTATACCACATTTCCTGTAGTTTGAGTCTTCTTGTCTTCTTCTTTCTTGATTTACTTCCTCTTTTTGATGGCGCACATCCTCCCATTGCTTTATGATTAAGGCTACTTGTGAAGTATTAGTTTTCAGAGTTTGAATGTTTAAAATTTTCTTCGTTTTACCCTCCTATATGATTGAAAGGTTGGTAACTGGAAATCACTTTCTGTCAAAATATTAAAGGCCATAGTCTTATAATAGATAGGTACAAAAGTAATTGTGGTTTTAGCAATTAATATTTTTAACCATTTAAGCTGCGATTACTTTTGCACCCGCCTAATAGTTTCTTGACTATTCCAATGAATGCATTTAGCAGAAACTCAAGTTTAGGAGTAGTGACATCAAACCCAGGAACACCATCCCAGACCCTCCACAGAGGAGTGGCTGAGACCAGTTTCCCTCCCCTTTTTCACCCCTCACTTCCTCTCCATGTTCAAGCTGCTCTGCTATACCTGTCCAGCACCCATTAAAGAGGGCTCCTTCTCAAAGGGAGGAACCCTCCTTTGTTGAGCCATCTGATTTCACAGTCCCCTCCCCATGAGGTCTTCACCCAAATGTATGGTCTCCCCAACCCTCCTAATTTTCCACAGCATTTTGTATTTATCATATATTCTGTATTGTGTTATACTTCCCCCTCATCTCTGTGTGTTCCTTTGTAAACTTCTTAAGCCCAGGGATCAAGGCTTTATAATTCCTGTCTTCCCAGAATGCTTAGACCACAGAAAGTGTTTGTTTAATTAACTTGGATGAAATGAAATTTCCTCTAGGGTACCCTAACCATAACAAGTGCACATGCCCAGACCTCAGCTGGCCCCCAGTTTTTCTAGATGTAATTCAAGGCTGAAGTAAACAGGATGCATGGGCCATCATTTTAGAGACTCTGATACAAATGAATTCAGGGGAAAGTTATTACCTTCTCAGGTCGTACTAATGACTCCACAGAACGCAAGATACAGCTCATCTCCCTCTTACTCCAAGCTAACAGCACGGGGTCACACTTGTCTTAGTGCCACCTCTGAGATGAAGTCTGTTTTCTTACTGAAGGACTCTTATTTCAACATCCACTCTTATTAGTCTATGTATTATCGGCCAACTGCCCATTCTTCAGCTTGTAAAACCTTGTAACAAACTATCCAAATAAGAGCTAACACATACTATATGCCAGGAACTGTTCTAAGCTCTTCACATACTTTAGCTAATTTGATCCTTATGAGGATCCTATTAGGCAGGTTCTGCTATTCGCACTTTACAGATGAGAAGCAGAGAGGCTTAAGTTATACAGCTCGTAAGGATAGAGTTGGGATTCAAAACACTGCACTTCACTGCCTCCGATTTTGTACAAAGCACTGGGTTTTGATTGGTGGTTCAACCATTTTGATGACTGTGGGTAACTCTCTGGTGTGGAAATGCTATTTTTTTCTGCCAGGCATATATTTTCTAATTTCCTTTTGGGGGACCACTGTGTCACCCCTACTCTTACTCTGTGTGGAGCAGGTATAACTATACCATCTCTTGGGCCTAGCAATCTGCTATGTCATTTTCCTGGCCATTGTGGCTGGTTCAGGGACGAGAATGACCTGGGCCAGGGGAAACAGATAAACACTGGGAATTTTGTGGGACTAATTGGCAAATAGAAGCTCTCCTCTGGGGTCACAACTCATAGGATGATGTGTCCAAAGCCTTCAGAGGTGCCACATGGAGATGGTGCAGAGGGAGATATCAGTTCTTGGTGACATGGCTTGAGCGCCCTGGATATCCCTGTGCCAGGAGTCCTAGACTTCACCCCTAGTGCTCTAGTAGGCCATCAGGAAGCCATGAGATGGGGGCACCCCCGCAAGTACTAGATGACACCCAGCCTGCGGCACAGTTTCCTCGTGTGGCCATTGCAGTGCCCAGCTCACTACTCCTTTTCTTAGGAAGCAGCAGGGTTTCAAGTAATGTGGGCCTCCCATCCTCAGTCCAGTTCTAGAAAGTTGGTCCTCTTGGGGGAGTAGAAATATCCTCCCTTTTATATTAAAGTCCTGACTTCTATGAAGTAGAATTTCTGTTCCAACTACCTTAAAGCAGAGTTCAGAATTTTTGGAAATAGTTTTTATGCTCATGGTCTCCCCCACTAGACAGACACAGGCACACACACACACACTCAAGGCGCTTGTCCAAGCTCAAAATTCCTAGTTCCTTCCAGTGCTCGGCACATGAGAGACCCAATTTGCAGACCCTGTGGCAGCCCAAGAATCCCTGCTCAAGGGGATTTGAGAAGCACCGAGCTGAAAAGGGGAAGAACACCGCCCCATAGCATAGCCCTTTCCTTCAAGTTCCCAAACTCCCACCACAGATGTTGCTTTGCTTAGATTTGCACATTTATTTACTCATTAATCAAGTAGCTACTGAGTGCCTCCCACTTGCCAGGCACTGTGCTAGAATGACAGTGAGCAAGCTGCAGACCCCGCTCTCTGATGGGCAAAGTGGAGTGGCAGCATGCATACAGAGGCCACACCCCACAAGGGAGGCTTCCCAGGGGGCTTCAGGTTGAGGGAGAAATCTGAGCAATGAGCATGAATCAGGCCAGTGAAAGGAAAGGTGTGGAGAGGAGAGACCTGGGTACTGCAAACAATGCAGCCTGGTTTAGGGGTCACTTGCAGGAGGTGGGGCTGGAAAGATAGCTGAGCAGAGTGCAGACTCTGAGGAGCCTGGCTGCCTTAGTCTGCCTGGGCTGTCATAACAAACACCACAGAAGGGGTGGTGTAAACAACAGACATTTATTTCTCACAATTTTGGAGGCTGGAAAGTCCAAGATCAAGGTGCTGGCCAATTTGATTCCTGCTGAGAACCTCTTCCTGGTTTTAGGTGGCCATCATCTGTGTCCTCACATGACCTCTTCCTTGACTGTGGAGTGAGAAGGAGGGAGGGGAGAAGAAGAGGGAGAAGCAGAAGGAGAGAGGAGCAAGGAGAGAGAGAGAGAGAGAAAGAGGCTAGAAAGCTAGCATATGACAAGATACAACATCCATTTATGATTAAAACACTTAATAAAATAGGTATAGAAGGAAAATACCTTAACATAATAAAGGCCATATATGACAAGCCCTCAGCTAATCTTATAATTAATGGTGAAAAACTGAAGCCCTTTGCTCTACGTTCAGGAACACGACAGGGATGTCCCCTATCACCTCTGCTTTTCAACATAGTGTTGGAAGTCCTTGCCAGAGCAATCAGGCAAGAGAAAGAAATAAAAGGCATCCAAATTGGGAATGAAGAAGTTAAATTATCACTCTTTGCAGATGACATGATGCTATATAGAGAAAACCCTAAAGACTCCACCAAAAAGCTATTAGAAACAATCAACGAATACAGTAAAGTTGCCAGCTACAAAATCAACGCACAAAAGTCCATTGCATTCCTATATACTAACAATGAAATCTCAGAAAAAGAAATACAAAAAACAATTCCTGTTGCAATTGCAGCAAAAAGAATAAAATACCTAGGAAAAAACTTAACCAAGGATGTGAAGGACCTATATGTTGAAAACTATAAGACATTTTTGAAAGAAATTGAAGAAGACACAAAGAAATGGAAAGACATTCCATGCTCATGGATTGGCAGAATCAACATAGTTAAAATGGCCAAATTACCCAAAGCAATCTACAGATTTAATGCAATCCCCATCAAAATCCCAACGGCATTTTTTAAAGAAATAGGACAAAAAATCATCAGATTTGTTTGGAACCACAAAAGACCCCGAATAGCCAAAGCAATCTTAAGAAAAAAGAACAATGCTGGAGGTATCACACTCCCTGACTTTAGCTTGTACTACAGGGTAACAATAATCAAAACAGCATGGTATTTGCAGAAAAACAGACACATAGACCAATGGAACAGAATTGAGAACGTAGAAATAAAACCACATAAATATGGACAGATAATTTTTGACAAAGAAGCAAAAAACATACAATGGAGGAAAGACAGCCTCTTCAATAAATGGTGCTCGGAGAATTGGATAGCCACATGCAAAAGAATGAAACTGGACTGCTATCTGTCACCATGTACCAAAATTAATTCAAAATGGATGAAAGACTTAAGCATAAGACCTGACACAATAAACTGCATAGAAAAAAACATAGGTACTAAACTTATGGACCTTGGGTTCAAAGAGCATTTTATGAATTTGACTCCAAAGGCAAGGGAAGTAAAAGCTAAAATAAACGAATGGGAATATATCAAACTTAAAAGCTTCTGCACAGCAAAAGAAACCATCGACAAAATAAAGAGGCAACCAACTGAATGGGAGAAGATTTTTGCAAACAGGGCCTCCGATAAGGGGCTAATATCCAAAATATACAAGGAACTCATGCAACTCAACAACAAAAAACAACCCAATTGAAAAATGGGCAGAGGACCTGAAGAGACATTTCTCCAAAGAGGACATACAAATGGCAAATAGACATATGAAAAAACGCTCAACATCACTAATCATCAGAGAAATGCAAATCAAAACCACAATGAGATATCACCTCACCCCAATCAGAATGGCTATCATTAACAAGACAAATAGTAACAAGTGTTGGAGAGGCTGTGGAGAAAATGGAACCCTCATGCACTGTTGGTGGGAATGCAGACTGGTGCAGCCATTATGGAAGGCAGTGTGGAGGTTCCTAAAAAAATCACGAATAGAATTACCATATGACCCAGCAATTCCACTCCTGGGTATCTACCAAAAAAATCTGAAAACATTTATCCATAAAGACACGTGTGCTCCAATGTTCGTTGCAGCTTTGTTTATGGTGGCCAAGACATGGAAACAACCAAAATGTCCTTCGATAGATGAATGGATAAAGAAGTTGTGGTATATATACACAATGGAATACTATTCAGTGGTAAGAAAAGATGATATAGCAACATTTGTGACAACATGGATGGATCTTGAGAGTATAATGCTAAGCGAAATCAGACAGAAAAAGCAGAGAACCATATGATTTCACTGATATGTGGTATATAAACCAAAAACAACAAAAGAACAAGACAAACAAATGAGAAAGAAAACCTCATAGACACAGACAATGGTTTAGTGGTTACCAGAGGATAAGGGGGATGGGGGGTGGGAGATGAGGGAAAGGGGGATCAAATATATGGTGATGGAAGGAGAACTGACTCTGGGTGGTGAACACACAATGGGATTTATAGATGATGTAATACAGAATTGTACACCTGAAATGTATGTAATTTCACTAACAATTGTCATCCCAATAAATTAAAAAAAAAAAGTTTAAATCTGAAAAAAAGAAAGCTAGCATATTAGCATATTCTGGTATATCTTCTGATAAGAGCACTAATCTCATCATGAAGCCTCCACCCTCATAACCTCATCTAACCCTAATTTTCTCCCAAAGATCTCATCTCCAAACACCTTCATGTTGGGGGTTGGGGCTTCAGCATTTGAATTTTGGGATAAATACAGTTCAGTCCACAGCACTGGCCAATGGCTGTCAGGGTTTGGGCCACAGAGCCCAGGGAAGGATTCTAAGCAGGGAGTGATAACTTATCCCCTGGACCCTGGGGATAGTGATAACCTATCCCCTATCCCCTGCCATGCAACATCAGGCAGAACAGAGCACTGGTGAGGCATGTAAATAGGAAAAAGGGCACTTTGGGTGCAGATTTGATCAGGTATTTCTATCTTCTGGAGTTTCCTAATAAAATGGAAAACTTGGAACAGTATTGCTCGGTACCATTACCAGTTAATAATGTATCTGGTGTGGGCTGGCAGCTGAGAGAACCCTGGGCTGGGGCATGGAATGGCACCCTAAGGGAAGGGCTGGGCAGCCTTGTTCCGCCTGCAACCTGTGCCTTGTTACACAAGGCTTGCTTGGGGGAGCCTCAGGGCACTAGGAAATGCTGAATTACAACATTGTCACAGCCACGTACACTATGAGAGAGTCCTCAGATGTTAGCCCGAAGGTGCCCTGGACAGCCAGCCCGGGAATCCCAAATGTTGCTCCACGGTGTTTTCAAAGTTCTGTAGAGAAATGAAACATTAAGATTTTTACAAAACTAAGTTTATTCTTTTTAAAGGAATATTTTTAAAGAAATTCCTTTTAAAGGAATCTTTTTTTTTTTTTTAAATTTTATTAAATTTAAGATTGTTCTTTTTGTACTTTCTTTGGGGGGTATCAAATGTTCTTTATAATGAAATTATACTCATTGTAGATGCTAAGCTTTTTTCATTAGCTTTCTTTGGCCACAATCAAAAAATGACTTCCCCATAGAAGTTCTTGTTGTGACTGGATCTCAATATCTGGGAACCCCAGAGTTAGTACAGAGTAGGAATGAGACCCAGAGCAGGGAAGTAACCTTTGTCCCAAGGTCACAGAGCTAGTTAGTGGCAAAACCAGTACTGGAATCAAAGAACACTGACGCCTGGGCTCCCTGCTACCCTCCTTAGGGCATTGGTGCGATATAAAGCTCACTGGATTTACCAACACTAGTATTGAATGAGACCTCTGAAGACCCATAAAACACATGAAGAGAATAAAGGTCTCATGTTGACATCAGACACTAAGGGGAGTCTATCAATTTTAGTCCTGAAATCATAACATCTAAAAAGCCTTATTTTCCCTCCCCTACCTCCTGTGTCCATTTGTTGGGTTACTGTGTTCCTTCTCTTTGCCATTGAGAAAGATCTTGGTTTATTTTCAGTTGCTTTTTGGGGGTGGACAAAACAATCTTCATGTAATGAGGGCAAAATGCTCTTATATAGGGTCAGGCTGAAAACTCCCCAACCTTGAACCTCTCCCTATAAAATCCCATGGGAGAAAGCCTCTGTACAGATGAGCTCTTGGGGATCATCACAAGATCTTCCATGTTCCTCAAAAACCCTAATTAATTGAGTTACTTAGGAAAATATTGATAGATGAACAGAACAGAACTTCAACTAGCCTAACACAAGCAGGTGCCACTATATTGAGGTGAAAGCCATCACAGGAGGTCTCACGGTCAGGGTCTCATTTGTGTTTTTTATGATTCCTCAGCATGAGGGACAGAATTTCTGCATTCCTAACTGAAGGATTGCAGCAAGAAAAGGCATTTCATATGGATTCATACATTTTCGCCAACTAAATGGATTGGTAAATGATATTAAGAACAAGAAGAAAAACCAGATGAAGAAAAATCAATCCTGTGCTGGAAATTCACAAACTTTCTGAAAAGTAACATATATATTTATATGAATTCATATTTTTACATATGTGTTCATATATGTACATTTGTGCATGTACATGGTATATGTGTGTCTCTCAGTATTCATATGTATTCACTGAGCTCTCCAGCAGAAACTTGAAATGCTCCTTCAGAGGTCTCAGGGATCACAAGGTACTGAGTGTATTTAATGTTGAGTAACAGTTATGGTAAATGAACTGGGGAAGCCACAGTCACTAGGAAGGTAGCACGATTTTATTCCCCACTTATGGGAGACAACCTCCAAGACAGCCCCAGTGATTCTTTTCTTTTGGTTTCACACCCTTGTGTAATGAGTAGCATTTTGATGAGATAACCGTGTGTAACACTTAAGACTGATTTATAAAAGGCATTGTACATTTTCCCCCACCTTCCTCTCTTGGATCACTCACTCTGAAGGAAGTCAGCTGACACTTCGTGAAAACACTCAGGCAACTATATGGAAAGGGCCACCTGACAAGGAATAAGAAACTAAGGTCTTCTGCTAGCAGCCAACAAAAACAGGGCAGCCATCTTGGAACCAGATCCTCCAGGCCAGTCAGACTTTCAGGTGACGGCAGTCTCTGCCCTGCATGACTGATCTGCCCTGCAAACATGACTGATCTCATGAGAAATCCAGAGCCATATATAACTAATAGAGATGTAGTAACTGAGACATAATTAACTTACCATAAAATACTTTCCTTTTAAATGCACAATTCAATGATTTTTAGTATATTCACAGAGTTGTGCAAACATTATCACAGTCTAATTTTCAAACATTTTCATTAATCCAAAAACAAACCCTATGCTCATCACCAGACACTCCCTACTCCCTCTCCACCCCAGCCCTAGGCAATCACTACTTACTTTTTATTTCTATCGACTTGCCTATTCTGGCCATTTTATGTCAATGCAATCATACAATATGAAGCTTTAAGTGTCTGGCTTCTGTCACTTAACATAATATTTTCAAGATTTATCCATGTTGTAGCTTGTATCATACTTCATTCCCTTTTATGGCCAAATAATATTTCATTGCATAGATATACCACATTTGTTTATCCATTCATTAGTTGATAGACATTTGAGTTTCCATTTTTTGTTTATTTGGCTTTTATGAATAATGCTGCTGTGAACATTTGTGTACAGGTTTTTGTGTAAACATACGTTTTCATTTCTCTTGAATATATACCTAAGAATGGAATTGCTAGGTCATATGGGAATCTATGTGTGTGATCTTTTGAGGAACTTCCAGGCTATTTTCCAAAGCAGCTGCACCATCTTATATTCCCACCAGCAGAGTTTGATTGTCTCAAATTCTCCACATACTCACCAATACATATTATAATGTCTTTTTATGATAGCCAAACTTGTATGTTGATGTGGTTAAGATTTGCATTTCCATGATAATTATTTATGTTGAACATCTTTTCTTATGATTACTGGCCATTTGTATCTCTGCCTTGTAAAAATATCTATTAAGATCCTTTACCCATTTTTAATTGTGTTACTAGCCTTTTTTTTTATTGAGTCTTTAAGAGTTCTTTATATACATTCCATATCAGATATATGATTTACAAGTATATTCTCACTCTCTCAATTACCATTCACTTTCTGGAAAGTATTATATGAGCACAAAAGTTTTTAATTTTAATGTAGCTCAATTTATCTGTTTTTTTTTCTTTTGTTGCTGGCTCTGTTGGTATCATATCTAAGAAATTATTGCCTAATCCAAAGTCACAGAGATTTACTCCTGTTTTCCTTTAAGAGTTTTATAGTTTCACCTCTTAGGCACCAAAGTGACAAAAATCATTTGACCATAGATATATGGGTTTATTTCTGGACTCTCAATTCTATTCCATTGATCTATAGATCTATCATTATACCAGTACTACACTGTGGCTTTGTAGTAAATGTGTAGGTAAGTACGTGTCTTCCAACTTTTCTTCATTTTCAAAGCAATGACTTTTCTTAGTTTTTAGTTTATCTGGGAATGTCTTCATTTTACCCTCATTTTTAAAAGATAGTTTTGTTGAACATAAGCTTTTTGATTAATAGTGTTTGTTTTTTCTTTTTTCTTCATATGGCCTCCATTGTTTTTGATGAGAAATCATTTGAGGATTAAGTCAGTTAATCTTATTAGGGTTCCCTTTGCATATTGTGTGTCATTTTGCTCTTGTGGCTTTCAAGATTGTGGCTTTGCTTATAGCTTTCAAGATTTTAACTATGATGTGTCTCCCTACTTTAATATTTAATCCTACTTAGAATTAATCGAGCTGCTTGGATGTGTAAATTAATTCTTTTCAACAAATTTGGAAAGTTTTCAGCCATTATTCCTTTGAATGTTTTTTTCTGTTCTTTTCTTGTTCCCTTCTCCTTCTGGTACACCCATTATGCACATATTGATGTGTTTAACAATGTCCTACATTTCTCTGAGACTCTATTTCTTTTTCATTTTTTTCCTCTTTGTTCTTCCCATAGCACAATTTCTATTTATTTGTCTTCTAGTTTGTTTATATTCTTTCTTATGCCATCCCAAAACTGTTGTTGAGTCCCTCTAGTGATTTTTCTAATTTCAGTTATTGTAATTTTCAGTTTTAGAGTTTCCACTTGGTTCTATTTTGTAACTTCTATCTCCGTATTTATTTTTTCTATTTCATAAGACATTGTCATCATACTTTCCTTTAATTCTTCAGACATAATGTCTTTTAGTTCTTTGAACATATTTATAACAGCTGCTTTGAAGTTTTTGTCTGTAATGTCTAACATTTGGGCCCCTTAAAGTTAGTTTTTATTGCCTGCTTTTTTTCCTGTGCATGGATAACACTTTCCTGTTTTGTTTTGTTGTTGTTTTTGCATGTTTCCTAATTTTTGTTGGACATATTAGGACATATTAGGTAAGTTTTTGTTGGACATATTAGGTACCATATTATAGCAACTCTTGATAAGAATTTTTCCCCTCCTGGGGATTGTTATTGTTTATTTGTGTAGTGATTTGGCTTGACTAGTTCAGTGAAATTTATTTATTTATTTTTATTTTTTTATCTTTTATTTTTGCATTGTGCAGCTTCTGATGTCTCTGCTCAAACTTTTTTCCTTAAATTTTATCTTTAAGCCTGGTTTTCTACAGGTCACTCCTGAGTCAGCATAGGTTATCAGTCAGCATCCAATTGGTCAAAAGTTGTGTTTATGCCTCCTGAAACAAGTTTATAAATTTGTCCCACATTCAACCAGGGCCTAGTAGCTCAGAAATTCCCTCTCCATTCACTTTTTGGAGGTCTTGGCATTGGAAATACACACAGAGTTCCTGACCACCAGGGATGACTGTGGGTTTAGCTGGGCTCTCTTTGACCGTCTTTTTCTTTGATCTCTTCATTAAACTTCTGGCTAGTCTGCCTCTATTGGTATCACACCCAGTTGTTAACCTCCACTAATTTCTAGTTGATTGCTCCATTGTTTTCAATGGAGCATAAATTGGGGCATAAATTGCTTCACAGTCTTATCCAATGAAAGTAAAACATTCTGTTGCTAGGCTTGAGGCTCACGCCAACCCTTCCCTGAGCAGAATTTCTGTGCTTTGGGTCAGGAGTCAGAGATGCAAGGGGATGGGGAAGTCTCTTTTCACCAGGTGCACCATGTGGATCCTCCTTCCTGAGCAGGAGCTGTGTGTGTATGTGTGTGTGTGTGTGTGTGGCGGGGAGCGGGGCGGGGGGGGGGGAGGAGAGGGGAACTGGTGCCACTGACTAGCTCAACTGTTGACTAATATAGATTTTCCACAGCCCAGAGCAAGGGGTTGGGAATTGGGTGCTGGGTTGGGAGAGGGATTACCCAATGTTCACCATCTGTCAAATCTACCTGGAATAGCTCTTCTACCTCAGGAAGCTGGAGGAGATAGGTCTTGCCTCTTAGCTGCCCAGCCTACCAGAGCTGTTCTCCCACAAAACAGTGTTGTGAGAAAATGTGGGGAATGGCAGTTGTACTGCTCATCAGTCCCACCCATATTCTTTCTATGTTGAGAGTGAGAACACAGGCATGCCATCTAGCTGCCACCATCCATTCAGCATAGGACTTCTGCAACATGGAATTGTGGGAAGTGGGATCTGCCAGTATCTACTGGCAGCTGAATCAACTGGTAATAGCTCTTCTACCCCAAGGAACTGAGGGAAATGGGAGCTGTCATTAAGCTGCCAAACCCACTGGAGCAGCTCTTATACAACACAGAGCTGTGTGGGAATAAGTGCAGCCCCTAACCTAAATTCCATGCATCCCCTTCCTACTTACTGTGTTTCTGTAGATTTTTCTGACTATGTGCTTCTCAATTTGTTGTAAGCACTTTGATCAATTTCCCAAGAATTTGAATGGTTGTCTTTGCTAATTCTGAACACTTGAATAGATGTCTCTGTGGGGCAAGGTTTTTTCCAAGTTCCTCACACTGCTGTCCTGCTCCAAGATATGCTTTTAAGTAGAAAAATAAAAAACCCAAGATGAAAAACAGTATATATGGTATGTCACTGTTTGTGTAAGAGAGGGCAGAGGGATTATGATACATGTATTTGCCTATATGTGTTACACTTAGAATGTCTCTGAAAGGATACAGAAAATTCTAGAAACCATTTTTTGGCTCTGGGGTGGGGGTGGGGGAGCAGGATGAATAGAAAACAAGAGTGGGAAAAGGACTTTTCATAGACTATTCTGTCGTATGTTTTGAATTCTGAACCATGCAAATGTGTTGTCTATTAAACTATAAAACATTAATTTTAAACTGAATTTAAAAAAAACTGCAGAAGTATCCTAAGTGACAAAAATCTGATTTTCAGGGAGAATATTGGGAACTTTGAGATATATCATCAGAATTTGATTACAATTGGTCTTCTATATCCATGGATTCCACATCCATTCAACCGAGGATGGAAAATACCTGAAAAATAAATGTTATATTGTTGCTAATGTGTACTATGTAGTTAGGCTTATGATAGATGTGTCTATACTGAACATGTACAGACTTTTTTCTTGTCATTATTCCCTAAACAATACAGTATAACTGTATAACAACTATTTGCATAGTACTTACATTGCATTAGGTATTATAAGTAATCTAGAGATGTTTTATGTTATACAGGAAGATGTATGTAGGTTGTATGCAAATACTGTGCCATTTTATATAAGGGACTTGAGCATCCTTGAATTTTGGTATCTGCAGGGGTCCTGGAACCAATCGCCTGCAGATACCAAGGGATGACCGTATTTTTAAGTTGGCAAACTGAAGAGTAACTAATAAAACAAAATGGAACCAGACCATTTATGTTTAAATAAAGGGACTTTCCCAACTTTCAGGGCAGGACTTACCTCTCCACAGTTCATCCTCCTTGAAAGAGAAGACACTCTGCTACATGGAAAAGAGAACAAACATGCCCCAAATCACTAAGGTTGTAAACTTTATATAGGTTCCAGTCAATTTATATAGGTTCCAATCAATTGCCATGATTTAGACGATTGATGCCTGATTGAATTTTAAAAGATCACAATTCAAAATAAACATTTTGTAAATATGACAGGGTCAGAATTTCAATCCCTTTCTTTTTAGGAAGCTGTCTGACCTCCATGTAAATATGCCCACTTACTCTCCAGCAAACTTCAAAGTCAACACTGAGGAACATGAATAGAGTCACCTATACCAAGCTCCCCTTAACACAATATTTCTCTAGAATAATGAGTGTTGCCATGCTTTTCTCTAAATATTATTATTTTTATAATGTCATTTATAGATAATGTAGTAAGGTACACCAAAATTAATCAATAGCCAAGTCTTATTATATCTGTGAAACTTTATAAATAAGGGAGAGACATGAAGACACCCTCTATGGAGGAGACTTGCATGCTGGACCAGAAGGTAAAGACACCAACATGTAGAGTAAGAGAACAGCCAGTAAGTTTCAACCATCCAGACGTAAAGCAGAATAAGAACACGTGATAGCAGAGGAAAGATTACATCACTTTCAAACAGGTCTCCCTCGCAAAGCTATTGGCACCATTGTTTTTAGGAAGTCATTTGTTTCATGGGCCCAAAATGGTGCTCTAGGACATATTAGTCCCATACCTTGGGTCCCTGTGGGCCCCACTGCCAGTTGCACCTCTGCCCTGAGCCCTCTGACTAGTCCTGAGAAGGCCAACTTCACAGAGTCTGGATGACCTCACCACCTGACACCAATAGGTGGCAGTTGCCTGCTACTGAGATCTCCATCCAGAGGTGTGAACGTAGTTAGAAAAGGGGGTCCTATTCCAACACTGAAAAAGGGATTCCATCTAGAAGAAACAAACATGCCCCAGAAAGGACAGTAACGGGCTTTGTTGTTAGAGATATCTACCCAGCTTCATGAATCTGAAGGCAGATGTTCTTTGTTATTCTAGAAAAGCATATGGCATTTTACGATTTCTTTATTCTTTCCTGGGTTAAATGCTATGGCATCATCTTACTTCTCCTAATGGGCCGTGTCTAACATCTGCACAGTTACAAACGAGGCATGCTCATTTGTGGGTTTATGGAGCTTGAATAACCTCAAGACATCTGGGGACCTGCTGCCCCATGCAAGACAGAGAGAAGCAGGAACATTGCTGGGTTGTCAATTAGGTCAATACACAGAGCAAGAAAAAAAGTAAAGCCATGCATATTTAAGAAAAAAAAAATCTTAACCTAACGTCCTGGAATATTGTTTCACTTGGATTCATTTGCCTTCTCTAGAGCTTGTATGTAATTTTTACATGACTTATATGATAAATGTAACACATGCTTATTGTAGAGAATTTTTTTCGATACAGAAAAGGAAACAAATCACTTAGAATCATACTAAGAGAAGACCACTGTTATTGTTTTGACATTTTTTCTTCTAGTCATTTTTCCCAAGTATGTGTGTATGTGTGTGTATATACTTGATATATATTTTAATCATAAGCTGTACATGCAATTTTATAATCTTCCTTTTAAGTTTACCATTATATTGAAGCATTTTCCCCATGTTATCTTCAAAAACATCCCACAAAATACTTTTACCTTAATTTCTCCCTTTCATTCACTTAAAATTATATGTATGTTCCATATGTGTCTTCAAAATATATTATTATAAAGATTTAGAAGATGCAATTATTCATAATACTAGATTTTTTAAATTAGTGTCCTCAGTAATGACAGGCCCAAGTAAAGAAAATATAGGCCTGTCTTATTTTTCCACAATTGCTTTGAAATTACACTTTCCCTCTATGGTGCATCCTCTATGCATTTCTATGTGGCAACTTAGATGTGCATTTGTATATCTTGGGGAAAAGGCCTAGAATCCTTTCCTACTTTTTAAAAATGTGAAGGTCTACTAATCTAAACACTGATTTTCTTTTTTTTTAAGAGAAAAAAGTAGCAAAATCTCTTTGCAAATCAAGTAATTTTGGGATTAAGTTTCTCTCTAGGACCATTAAAACCCCATTTGTGCTCACTGTGTGTCTAACCCTGAGGCACAGCCTTCCCAAACTTGCAGATAGAAGGCTCTGGAACCTTCCCTAATAACTATGAAATGGAAGTTCTTCTGGACTCAACTAATTTTATTGAAGGGGAGAAAGATTTAATTTCAATTTTGGGTAGAACACTGGGTGGGAGAGGAAAATGATTTTTTTAATTATAAAACTGCTCCCTCCTCCCCATCCAGCTGCCCATTGTGCACATACAATATTGTTCTGATCTTTTAAAAGAGGATTGAAACCCACCGCCACCCTGCCACACATCCTTTGCTTTTTCCAAGAGCCCATTAGAAGCCTGGTGTAATGGCCAAGACTTGTTTCCACTCCACCCGCAAAGAACAGAGCACCTCCCTGCTCAGATATTTCTTGACTCCATTCCTTTGTTAATGACAAAATAAACCACAAATTTCTCATTTATAATATCTCTCACTTCTCCCTATCACTCCAGCCACCTTTAAATGCCTCTAAATGCCACCTCTAAACATAAAGGCAGCTTTACCTCATCTCTCCACCATGAGGCACCCTTCAAAGAAGAGGAAGTAAGGACATGAAGGTCCTCTGAGACATTTTGTGGCACCCATCAGAAGGCTGACAGGGAAGAAAAAAATGCCATTCAAACTGGGCCTTTGTGTAGTTTTGAATGAGTGTGTTCAATGAGGAAGCAAGTAGGCTGCTTTGGGTTTATACCTGGGTGAGTTAAGGTGGCATTAGATAAATTCCCTCCATGTTTCTATCGATGCTTATGAACCAAGGGCCAGGACTGCCTTTGAAAGCCAGTGCGAAGCAACAGTGTCCTCTAGAAAAGATATTCATATCTGATTGGGGCTGAAGACAGGGAGTTTTCCTCTTTTCTGTCACCAGAGGACCAGGCTGTGGCGCCTGTGGGAGAGAAGGGGATGAGCTGGAAAAGGCTGTTAGAGGAAGGAAAAGGAGCCCAGAACCACTAACATTCTGCCTGCTCAGAATCACAGGGGACTCGGATGAGGATGTGGCCTCTGCATCCTGTCAGGTTTAGCAAGAATTCCTTCCTGGAGAATGGCCTACCCTAGCAGTCTGTGATATCCTGATGATGCTGACCTTAGGCTCAGTGCCAGTCGGTCATCTCCACACCATGTGTCCCCACCATAACTGCAGCTGAAAGCTCTGTCAGCCACCAGTCTACAGCCTTCAGATTTAAGAAATGCACATATTTAACCAGGAGATAAGGGTGTTGGTTTGGTTTGACATGTTAGTTTAGTTTTGTCTTTTTAAGGAAGTTGTAGTTTTCAAGATAGCACATTTCTAACTGTATCAAATATCTAATATTACTGACAAAATCTGAAGCTGTAGGGTATGAAGAGACAGACTTATAGATAAACATTTTGATCTTCCAAACCTACTTTTGCCTTTGCATAATCATTTCCCTCCGTCAACATCCTCCCCGTGCAAAATATTAGATGGGCCATTCTGATCTGTGTTATTCAGTAGAGACTCAAAACTCCACCACCACCTCATACTGAAAGTCTATAAAGCCAAGAATAATCTCAATTTCAAATGTAAGGAGCTAGCAAAAATAGAAAAAGAAAATGAGAGTAAACTTTTCAAGTTTTCTTCAGGACAAAATGTGTGTTTGTATTCTCTTTTTCCTTTCTCATTGTGTATGATTTCACATCATAAGAATCTGTTACAAGTCAGACCTAGCTGTGCCTTTGAAACAAGCACTGAAACACAGTTTGTGGGAAGGAGGGGCATTTCATCTATGAGGCCCATGTTGAAGAACAAGCCTGGGGCTCTGTGAGCAAGAGTGACAGCAAGCTCCTCACAACTGTATGGTCCTGCATTGTACTCACTCTGAGAGATTTAGTTCTCTAAAGATCCAAGTGATTCTAATGCAAATGAGCCAGCCTCAATTCTGGGCTTGGCCTCTCCCAGGCACCTACAAGCCCAGCAATGGTGGCTGCCATCTGTGATTGCTTTGTGACTCATGCCACGTGGCCATGGGCAGGGCACAGACTATGGCTCAACTTGGCCTGTGGCAAGGCCCCTCCTGGGAGATTCCAGGGATGGCATGCCCAGTGGTTGGCTTCAAACCCAGCTGGAGCACCACTGAGCTGCCTCCACAGGAGACACACCCAAAAGGCAGACTGGGCAGGCACCAGAGCCCTGCTAACACTAATCCTGCTCTATAGGGTCAGCCCCTGCACAACAGCTTCTCCACTGTAGTCACTTATTGTGACAATAGCCAGTCCTCACAACCAATCATCCTGAAGGTCAATCCCTCTCATTGATGTTTAAACAGCAACCAAGGCTCAACTATAACAAGAGGGCAAAAACAACCCAAGGGAGACACCTGGAGTACTTGATTCAGGTGACCTGGAGACTGCACCACTGGCCCCCACAAGACCCCTACTACATAAGGCCATTCTACTAAGACCAGGAGACATAGCAGCCCTACCTAATACACAGAAACAAAAACAGGGAGGCAGCCAAAATGGGAAGACAAAGAAACATGTCCCAAATAAAAGAACAGAACAAAGCTCCAGACAAAGAACTAAACAAAATGGAGACAAGCAATCTACCAGATGCAGAGTTCCAAACACTGATTATAAGGATGCTCAAGGAACTTAGGGAAAAAGTAGATGCACTAAGTAAGAATTTCAACAAAGAGCTAGGAAACATATAAATGGAGATAGAAAACATAAAAAAGAACCTATGAAATGAATACAATAATTGAACTAAAGAATACATTAGGGGAAACAACAGCAAATTAGATGAAGTAGAGGATCAAATCAGTGATTTAAAAGTTAAGGTAGCAGAAAACACCCAATCAGAACAGCAAAAAGAAAAACGAATCCAAAAAATGAAGATAGTTTAAGGAGCCTCTGTGACAACATCAAGTGTACCAACATAAGTATCATAGGGGTACCAGAAGGAGAAAAGAGAGAGCAAGGAATTGAAAACCTATTTTAAGAAACGATGGCAGAAAACTTTACTAACCTGGTGAAGGAAATAAACATACAAGCCGAGGAAGCACGGAGAATCCCAAACAAGATGAACCCAAAGAGGTCTACACCAAGACACATCATAATTAAAATGCCAAAACTTAAAGACATAGAGAATATAAAAGCAGCAAGAGAAAGGCAGTTAGTTACTTGCAAGGGAACTCCCATAAGACTATCAGCTGATTTCTCAACAGAAACTTTTCAGGCCAAGAAGAGATTGGCAGGAAATATTCAAAGAGATGAAAACCCAGGGCCTACAACCAAGATTACTCTACCCAGCAAAGTTATCATTTAGAATTCAAGAACAGATAAAGAGCTTCCCAGACAATAAAAAGTTGAAGGAGTTCGTCACCACCAAACCAGTATTTAAAAGAATGTTAAAGATACTTCTTTAAGAAGAAGAAGAAAAAAAAGATCAAAATATGAATAATAAAACGGCAATAGCTACATATCTGTCAACAATTACTTTAAATGTAAATGGGTTAAATGCTCCAATCAAAAGATAGTGTGGCTGAAAGGATAAGAAAATAAGACCCTTACATATGCTGCCTACAAGAGACTTCAGATTGAAAGACACACAGAGACTAAAAGTAAAGGGATGGGAAAAAGATATTTCATGAAAATGGAAACAAACAAGCAAAAAATCTGGGGTAGCAATATTTATACCAGACAAAATAGACTTTAAAACAAAGGCTATAACAAGAGACATAGAAGGACCCAGTAATCCTACTTCTGGGTATTTATCTAAAGAAACCCAAAATGCTACTTCAAGGGGATTTGTACATCCATCTGTTCATTGCAGCATTGTTTACAATGGCCAAGACGTGGAGGCAGCCTGTCTATAGATGGAAGAATGGATAAAGAGGAGGTGGTATGTATATGCAATAGAATATTACTCAGCCATGGAAGGGAATGCGTTCTTGCCATCTGTAGCTGCATGGATGGACCAGGAAGGTACTGTGCTGAGTGGATTATGTTAGACAGAGAAAGACAGATGCAATGTGATTTCATTTATATGTGAAATCTAAAAAACAAAATAAGCAAACAAAACAGAAACAAGCTCATAGATTCATAGAATGTCTTGATGGGAGGGGGTTTGAGGGGATGGATGAAAAGGGAAAAGGATAAATAAGTACAAACAAAGTAGTCAAAGGGGACATAGGATATAGCATAAGGAATATAGTCAATAATATTTTAATAACTATGTATGGGTATGAGATTTATTGGGATGATCAGTTCATAAGTTATATAAATGTCTAATCACTATGTTGTACACCTAAAACTAGTATAATATTGTATGTCAACTACAATTGAAAAATAAAACAATTATTAAATAAAAGAAAAAAGAAGTATGGGAAAGTAAGGAAAGAAATTGAACAATAGCTAGTGGTAAATGAGGGAGAAACAAAAGATGCATACCTTTTTCTTTTCGTTTTAAAGAAAGGAAAGCTTTAAATTGTATTTATATGCTGAGAGGAAAGGAACAATAGTGAGGGAAAGGTTGAAGATAACAAGAGCATGAAAGATGACTAATGAGGCTAGGCCCCAGAGAAGGTTTAAGATCCAGAGAACCCTCAGTGGACAACCCCCAGTGGATGACCACCAGCTTTGCAGAGGAGGAAGGGAATTTATCCTTTGAGTCAGAAGGCAATCTGAATAATAGCCTTCTGAGATAAGAGGAAATGGATGGATGGTGTCATCTAAGTGTTGCTTGGTCATTTGATCTTACTTGAACTGCTTAAATAAGGAAATAGGATTTAGAAAGAAAATATATACCAAGCAAAGCTCTAGTTGTCAGAACCCAGATGGTACCAGCTTCCAAGAAGCAATGGTCTATAGTTAGATTGTAATTTATTTGAGGCCAACGACCCAAGAATTCTCAATGGATAATAATACATCACAAAGCATTAGACAGTGTTAAATGGATTTAATACATTGTTTTATTTTGTATTACATGAAAGTTATGTGTATACATTATGATATAAATGTACATTTTTATTCCAGAAAATTCAGAAAAAGTAAACAAATAGAAAAGGGGGGGAAAGTCACTCATAGTCCTACCACACAAAGATAACCACTTTTAAGATGTGGGTATTGTGTTAACTAACCTCCAAGATGGTGTCAAGTAATCCTTTTATCCCAGTATTCACACCCTTAAGTAGCCTCCTACCACACGGAATCAGGGTTGGCCCTTCATGACAAATAGAACATGGTGAAAATGAGTGTGCAAATTCGAAGGATCATTCATAAAATATATTGCAGCTTCCACCTATAATCAGGGTTTTTCAACAGCAGCACTATTAACACTTTTTTTGTGGGTGGCTGTTCTGTGCACTGTAAGATGTTTAGTAGCATCTCTGGCCTTTACCCATTCGATGCCAGTAGCACCTCATACTCAACTGTAAACCAAAAATGTCTCCAGAATTTGCTGAATTTCCCTGGAGTGAGGGGGCAAAACTGTCCCTAGTTGAGGGCCGTTGACCTAGACTCTTGACTTGCTAGCTCTGGAGGAAACCAACCAGCAAGCCATGTGACACACCCTGTGAGGTAGCAGTACTGTGGAGTAGCAAATGGAGAGGAACTGAGGCCCCCCAGCCAACAGCCAATACCGACCTGTCATCCCTTGTGAATGAACCACTTGGAAAGTGAATCAAACCAGCAGATGACTGTTGGCCTGACCAAAAATTGACAATGAAATTCATGGAAGCCAGAATCGCCCAGATGGACCATTCCCAAATTGCAAACCCATGGAGACCAAGAAAGATTAAAAAATAATGATTAAGTTTTAAAAGCCACTATGTTTTGGGATGATTTGCTTAGTTGATTTCTTTGTTTAGTAATTATTCTTGATGTTTGAATACTGAGTACATTTGGAGTAGATATACAAATCCTTTTTCTTCCCTTGAGAACATTTCCTTAGGGTCCAGGTCAAAGAGTGAAAAATGAAACTCAGCATGATTGTTTACTTATTATATAAAATTATCTTGTGAAATTAAATCATTCACAATATTTCCATTACTGGATATGAAACATATTGAAACACTAGCCTGAGGTGTGTGGTAGAATGAGATCTTGGCCCCAAAGAGAGTCTCGGCTATCACATTCTAATTTTTGGAAACTAAGCTCCTGTTTTCAAAGCAATGAGATTATAATTTTTAGGAAACTACCCTTATAGCCTGGCCAGGTCCATAGGAGAAGTAATAATGCACTTTAGAGGGGCGCAGTCTCTTGCTCAGTCAATGTCGTGAAGTGAACTGAGGAGTAATTATGTTAATTCAGACTCATACATGGGTCTAAACCACCTCCATAGGCTTAAGGAGAACTTGAATATCGTTTCCCCTTTACAAAACTGATTCTGATGCTTTTCCTAAACAGGCTGAATGCACTGCTCCGTAGTGAGGCACTTTTTGAGGTGGGAAATCAAATGTGTAAATCCCCAGAGCAAGAAATCAGGAAGCCCTGCTCTTGCTGGTCCTGTTGCTCTGCTACTAAGCTGTGGAGCCAGCTTTTTTGGCCCTGAGATTTGGCAAGTTAGCTTGGGGGTTTTGTTTTTGTTGTTGTGTGTTTTCAATACAATTATCATTTAACAATGGATTAAATTCCCTATATCTCCACCCTCACCTTTTTTTGGTTTTTGTTCGTTTGTTTGTTTGGCTGCAATGAGCTGAAAAGCTTGTTCAGCTTTGGTTTTTAATATTTTCAACATATATGTATTATTCCATTTTTTACTAAGGTCAACAAGTACATATATTATTCCATTAACAAATTGCTGATGTTAGAATTACTAAATCCAGTTATCCAGTTCTAGAAATATAAACATCACTCAGTGATTATCCTGAAAATTTATGGGTTGAGGAAACTGGTGTCGTGCGGGATGGCCTGCGGGGTCTCTGGTCACGCTCCCCTCATAACGCAGGATATGGTGAGGCCGAAAAGGAACACCCACGGAGCCATAGGTAGGGGAGTCATACCACTATATTATCTCTGGCGGCACTATACTCTCAATGGAGGCTGGATCCACACTGTCCGCAAACCGCCATCCACGCTTGCCAGCCCAGCCGCCATCTTCTTGCTAGCCCCATTCTTTCTCCTCTCCATCTCTTGCTAGCGCAGCCACAGCAGTTATATTGTGGCCAATGGCTCACTGGTTACAGCTGACGGCCAACTAGCCACAGCTGATGACCATGCAATCACAGTTGGCCATTTACTACCTGAGCCAGCACCTGTCTATGTGAGGCCGAGAGCCTGGAAACTACTCTCTGGGGCTCCGCCCCCACACTCCACCCCTACAGGCTCTCGCCTCACAATCTACGCGACAAGCGTCTTCCATGAGGGGACCTGTGCGAGGAGCCTGGGGGTGAATGCAATATCCTGGACACAGCCAGGCTCTCTGGGCACAGCCAGGGTTTCTCAGGGCACCACCAGTGCTTCTGGGCACGGCCAGACTTCCTGGACTTCTTAGGGTACCACCTGTCTTCCCGGACACAGCCAGGGTTTCTCAGGGCACCACCAGTACTTCTGGGCACTGCCAGACTTCCTGGACTTCTTAGGGTACCTCCTGTCTTCCCGGACACAGCCAGGGTTTCTCAGGGCACCACCAGTACTCCTGGGCACTGCCAGACTTCCTGGACTTCTTAGGGTACCACCTGTCTTCCCGGACACAGCCAGGGTTTCTCAGGGCACCACCAGTACTCCTGGGCACAGCCAGACTTCCTGGACTTCTTAGGGTACCACCTGTCTTCCCGGACACAGCCAGGGTTTCTCAGGGCACCACCAGTACTCCTGGGCACAGCCAGACTTCCTGGACTTCTTAGGGTACCACCTGTCTTCCCGGACACAGCTAGGATTTCTCAGGGCACTGCCACTTTCTCTGGGAACAGCCACACTTCCTGGACACAGCCAGGGCTTTCAGGGCACTGCCACTCTCTGTGGGCACAGCCACACTTCCTGGACACAGCCAGGGCTCTCAGGGCACTGCCACTCTCTCTGGGAACAGCCCGACTTCCTGGGCACAGCCAGGGTACCTTCAGGGCTCAGCCAGACTTCCTGGACTCAGCCAGGGCTCTCAGGGCACTGCCACTCTCTCTGTGCCTCTCAGGGTACCCTGCTGGAACAACAGCGACTCACAATCAAGGTGCTTACATATTCTCAATGGCGGCCAGTCAAGAGACAAAAGCAAATATCCCCCAGTTCCACTAACAACAGTTCCCAAACAAACAGTCAAGCGGTCCATTAAATTAGGGATGGAAGGCAATTCCCCATAGTCCATAGTCATTCACCAGGGCTGTCCTGGGGGTGAGGGACGACCGTGACCTCACCCTCATCTCCCACGGAGGACTCAGCAAGCGTTACCTCCTGGGACTATAAGTCCTGCATCCGGGCTGCCTGAGCAGGAACTTCCCCGGCCCACAGGGCTGCAACGACCTTTGCTTTCTCCGGCCTGTGCTGGTTGGGGAACCGTCCACATCTTTCCACCTCTCCACGGGGCTCCATCTCTCCAGCAGCTGCATGGCTTTTCCTGTGCAAGTGGGAGAACCGTCCACGTCCTCCCACCCCTCCACGGGGGTCCAGCTCTCCGGCAGCTGCTCCTCCTGGTCTTCCTGAGACTGAGTGTTCATACGCACAAACTGCTCCACCGTCCTTCGGAGAGCTTTGGCCGGCACCATACCCTGCTCGCTGCGCCATTTGTCATGCGGGAGACCCTGCTCGCTGTGCCATTTTTCGTGCGGGATGGCCTGCGGGGTCTCTGGTCCCGCTCCCCTCATAACGCAGGATATGGTGAGGCCGAAAAGGAACACCCACGGAGCCATAGGTAGGGGAGTCATACCACTATATTATCTCTGGCGGCACTATACTCTCAATGGAGGCTGGATCCACACTGTCCGCAAACCGCCATCCACGCTTGCCAGCCCAGCCGCCATCTTCTTGCTAGCCCCATTCTTTCTCCTCTCCATCTCTTGCTGGCGTAGCCACAGCAGTTATATTGTGGCCAATGGCTCACTGGTTACAGCTGACGGCCAACTAGCCACAGCTGATGGCCATGCAATCACAGTTGGCCATTTACTACCTGAGCCAGCACCTGTCTATGTGAGGCCGAGAGCCTGGAAACTACTCTCTGGGGCTCCACCCCCACACTGGAAACTAGGGAACCAAGAAGTCCAGATTCCATTGCCTTGGTTTGGTTTTAAAGTTCTACCAGCCAACAGATCACCAAGTGTTTACTTGAGGGAAAAGGACAGAAAGGAAAGAAAGGGGAATAAGAAAACCATTTAGACCCTAGAATGAGGCAGGCATTTTGCCAGATTCTTTGTTTGCATTTTCTCATTTAGGCTTCACTACATAGGTAGGTACCATTCTCTCCACTTTCAGATGAAACTGAGGCATTCACAGCTTTATCAACTTGTTCAGATTTCTAAGTGGTTGAAGCAGGATTTGACCCTAGGTTTGCCTTATTCCTAAGCACTATGTTAAACCAAATAGACAACATTTCTCTTCATATCTATTAGAGTTCTTAACTGCAAACAACTCTGGAAAAAAACACAAGAGACATCAAGTACTGGTGAGGATGTGGAAAAAGGGAACCCTCATGAACTGTTGATGGGAATGTAAATTAGTGCATCCACTGTGGAAAACAGGATGTTCCTCAAAAAGTTAAAAATGGAACTACCATATTATCCAGCAATTTCACTTCTGGGTATTTATCTGAAGAAAATGAAACACTAACTTGAAAGATATACACAGATATATACAACCCCACATCCATTGCATTATTTACAATAGCCAAAACATGAAAGCAAACTAAGTGTCTACTGATAGATGAATAAAAAAGATGTGACTATACCGTGTTTCCCTGAAAATAAGACCTAGGCAGACAATCAGCTCTAATGCGTCTTTGGAGCAAAAATTAATATAAGGCCTGGCATTATTATATCATATCATATCATATCATATCATATTATATTATATTAAAGACCTGGTCTTATATTATACTAAAGTAAGACCAGGTCTTATATTAATTTTTGCTCCAAAAGACGCATTAGAGCTGATTGTCTGGCTAGGTCTTAGTTTTGGGTAAACACAGTATATATACTTGTATATAATGGAATATTACTTAACCATGAAAAAAAATCTTGTCATTTGCGACAACATAGATGGAACCTAAGGGCATTATGCTAATGAAATAAGTGAGACAGAGTAAAATAAATACTGTATTGTCTCACTTATCTGTGGAATCTAAAAATAAAAAAATAAAAACACCGAAACTCATAGATACAGAGAACAGATTGGTGGTTGCCAGATGTGGAAGGTGGGGTGTAGGTGAAATGGGTGAAGATGGTCAAAATATTCAAACTCCCAGATGTAAAATAAATAAGTCCTTGGGATATGATGTACAGTATGTTGACTATAGTTAATAATATTGCATTGCATCCTTGAAAGTTGCTGAAAGAATAAATCTTAAAAATTCTCATCACAAGAACAAAAATTTGTGACTGTGATGGATGTTAATTTATTGTGGTGATCATTTTGCATTATATACAGCTATCAAATCATTATGTTGTACATCTGAATCTGAAACTAATATGTTATATATCTATTATAGCTCAGTAAGGATATATACATATATACATATATATGTATATATATATGTGTGTATATATGTATATATATATATATATATATATATATATATATATATATATGAAAAAAAGAAGTAAAATGAAACAACTGGCAAAGATAAAGCAAAGAAGAATTTGTTGGACGAAAAAGGGGGTTAGTGGAGAGTATGGGAGGATATGAATATCACTCATAAGATCAAAAGAAGAAAGCTTGGGAGCCAGCAGAAACAAGGGATCTCTGAAATCCTGAGATGCAGCAGCTGTCTCCCTATAGAGGCAGGTAGCCAGGCCTTCTGCCTCTGTTTCTGAGAATGACCCAGCCTTCTCTCCCAGTCTTCACTCAAGAATCAGAGTCCCAGAAAGCAGTCCCCGAAAGCTTCGGGCTCATGCTCACCTCTGCAGATACATCCCCATAGGAAGAAGGATTATCCAACCTCTTCAGCTTCTATACTGGAAGAGAGGCTCTGAATTTACCCTCCCACCAAGTCCTCATATAATAGGGGAGAATCAGAGTTACGGATGCCAGACAGTAAAACATGTTAAATGTTCATCAAGCTCTTAAAAATCTAAATGTCTTTGCTTATGAGAAAACTGTAGAGTTGCAATGTAAACATAACAAATCTACCTGGAATCAATGTATCTAGGTCCTAGCTAGAACATATACCCTATGAGGGGTGGAACTGTGCTACCATGGTATCCCCCCGGACATGATGAGTGTGTCAATAGATATTTCTTGAATGAATTAATTTTGCCCACTGTTTCTCCCATTACTTCATTCATTGATATGACCCTTACAGTTCTGGGAAAAATCAGATGTACTTAACTCTCTTTACAAACTTAGAATATTACAAAAAGAGGGAATGAAAACTCCACAGTGTTCTCAGGCAGTATTAAGACCAAATGCCATTCAGTGCATAGCAGTAAAGCTCAGGATTAATCTTACGGGTTACACTTTTCCTCAGAAATTTCACAAATATTTTTTAAAAATTTATTTAAAGATAATGTATCATCAAGATTAAATAATTTTTAAAAACATTTAATGCATATCCTCACCATTTTGTGTATTACCTTTAACTCTTTCTTCAATACATAAATATAAATATCTAGCATAGTTATAATCTCTCTCTATATATATTTTATGTATTATTTTTTCCAGACAATATTACACTGTCCTGTTTCAAAATAGACTACATAATTATAATTTTAATGGCAGCATAATAATCCATGATCTTGATGTACAATAATTTATTAAGCCATTTCCTTATTGTTGTATATCTGGTTTGTATGAATTAGATTTTTACCAAGATACGACTTCCAAGAAGATCTAGAATATTGTCAACAGATGGCTTATGAAAGTGATTTCAATATTACAGTAAGTACATCTATTGATGATTGTGCAGTAAATAAAATGCAACTAGGATTGCTCACAAATTGGTTAGTGATTTATTACATATATAAATAGAATTTAAGGTGAACTAGAGGGATACATAAAATTCAACAGATGACATAAATCAGATTTAGGTGAGAGAGAAAAGGCCAAATAAGCATAGAAATATAAAATGGAGCCAGATACATAGATATTTGAGTAACATTACTCAGTGACATGTTTTCATGCTCCAGAGGTTTCTTGAATCCATGATTCTACTTAATCTTGAAATATCGGTGTTTGAGCATATTCTCCAGATTTTATGTCCCTATGTTAAATCCTTTCTCTGTTTTTTCTTAAGATTATTTTAAATACATATTCAAGATTAAAGCAACAGTTTTGGAGTGAAAGGCAGGAATGGAAAGGGGAGAATTAAGGTATTTTCTCCAGTTAGAGAAAAAAGAAAATAGAGGAATCCCAGTGGAAATTTATGAAGGTATCTTGAAAAGGAATAGAAAAAAGAACAAAAGAACTATTTCTGTAGGGTATATTTTTATCAAGAGAATAAAAAACATATATACCAATGCCTTGTATCAGGCACACTCTCTTAAGTGTTCAGACTCTGTCTTTGGTCTTGAGGAACTGAAGTTGCCTTTTCATAAGAACCAGATTCTGAACCCTGCCCACACTGTTTCCAGTTGAGCAATGGGGCAAATTCCATCTTCCCAGTATGTTTTGTTTTAGCAGTTGGAGTGACAAACTGGAAAATCATTCACATTGATTTGGCTCTGATATGAACAAATATTCCTTTATTTTTCTTCTCTCTCTTCACTGGTCCTGCTGTGACTTTGCACCACCCTTGAAAATTCACCCAAAATGGTATACAAAGAGAGGAGTCTGTCTGCTAGAAAACTCTTCGTAGGCCACTTCTTTACTCTGAGACAGACAGTGGTGGCTTATGTGAAAATACAAAACCCAAGTCCTACTTCTGAACAGGGTAATGCCCTATGTCATCCTAGGTTCTTTTAAGCAGCCCTTGGAGTATGTGTCTATAACAGAAAGTGCATACTTATTCCTCAGATATTATCTGCTTTATTTAAATAGCAGTTATCTTCAACCCCTATGTTAAGGAAGTGATCAAATTCTGCCATGCATATGATTACATTTGATTAAATATTAGTATCTACTTAGTTATATATCACTAATTATTTGAGCAATAAATTGACTATTAGATTATAAAGGTTTCTAAGAGAAAACAGTTCTCTTCACTAACACATAAATCGTGGAGTTATGGTCAAGATGGTGAAGCAGATAAATGCTGTGCTTGCCTCCATCCCTTGAACACATTAAAATTACAACTAAATTATACAACACTCAACCAGGAGAACCATCTGAAGGCTATCTGAATAGAAGTCCTAAACTGAGGATATAAAGAAGAAGAAGCCATGTGGAGACTGATAGCAGGGCAGAAACAGGAAACAAACTGCCTCACACCCACTTGTGGCAGTTGAGAATTGGGAGTGATATCTAGCTGTGGAGGCCCCCCATGAGGAGCGAGGGATCCCAGACCTACACTGGGATCCCCAGCCCTGAGCACCAGTGCCAGGAAGAGAAGCCCCCACAGCATCTGGCTGTGAAAATCAATGGGGATTCAATCCATCCTAGTGAGATGGAGGGCTGCTGGAAACCCAGGAATCTTCTTAAAGGGGCCGTGCAAAGATTATCTCACTCCCAGGCACTCACCCTGGGCTCTGGGGCAGGGACAGTGGCTTGGAAGTCACCAGAGGCATATGGGGAGAGGCTGAGTTGTGTAGCTTCAAAGCGAGGGCTGGAAGGACAGTGACCATTGTCCATGTGTTGAGCCCTCCCCTGACATAGCCAAGTGTGAATCTGCAGTGGCCTGGTGAATGCTGCTTGCTCCACCCTTGTGACTCCCTGAGACCTTACCTCACCCAACTTGCATATTGCCCCAAGGCTCTTTCAGCCACTAAGCATTACAAGCAATCAACAGGTGGTAGAAGGACTAGAGGTGCCCTGGGCCTTTTGCTGAGCTGCCCCAGGCCCAGTACTGGTGGCAACTGGCCTCAGTTCACAGTGCAGCCTCTCCCCTGCACCTCCAGGTGCAGCACAGGCAGTGACCAACTGTGGATTGCTTTGTAGCTCCTACCAGGTAGCTCTGAGCTGGTCACAAGCAGTAGATTACATTAGCCTCCACTGGAGACCCTCCTAAGAGGCCCCAGAACCAACACACACTGTGGCCATATTTAGACCACAACACAGCACTACTCAATTAGCCCCACAAGCAGAACACTTAAGGGTGGTCTCAACAGGCTCCAGAGCCCACTGGGACAAATACTGCTTGATGGGATCAGCCCCCCACACAGCAGCTTGCAAGCTGTGGTCACGGTCAATCCTCACAGCCAATCAGCCTGATGGTCAGTCCCATGCACAGATTTGCCAACAGCCATCAAGGCTCAATTACCACAGGAGGGCACACACAGCCCCCACAAGGGATACTCTTGGAATACTGGTTCAAGTAATCATGGAGACTGTGACACTGGGCCCCATAGGGCATGTACTACATAAGGCCACCCTGCCAAAGCTAGGAGATGTAGCATATTGACCTAATACATAGAAACAAACACAGAGAAGCAGCCAAAATGAGGAAACAAAGAAATGCATCCCAAATTAAAAAACAGGAGAAAATTCCAGAAAAATAACTAAATAAAATGGAGGTAAGCAATCTAGTAGACACAGAGTTGATGACCCTGGTTAAAAGGATGCTCAAGAAACTTAATGAGAACTTCAACAAAGAGATAGGAAGCATAAAATAGAACATAAAAATCATTTAAAAAAAGAACCAGTAAGAAATGAAGAATATAATAACTGAAATGAAGAATGCACTAGAAGGAATCAACAGCAGATTAGATGAAGCAGAGGATCAAATCAGCAATTTGGAGAACAAGGTAATAGAAAACACCCAATCAGAACAACAAAAAGAGGGCCGGCCCGGTGGCTCAGGCGGTTAGAGCTCCGTGCTCCTAACGCCGAAGGCTGTCGGTTCGATTCCCACATGGGCCAGTGGGCTCTCAACCACAAGGTTGCCAGTTCAATTCCTCGACTCCCACAAGGGATGGTGGGCAGCGCCCCCTGCAACTAAAAATTGAACACAGCACCTTGAGCTGAGCTGCCGCTGAGTTCCCGGAGGGCTCAGTTGGTTGGAGCGTGTCTTTTCAACCACAAGGTTGCCGGTTCGACTCCCGCTGAGAGGAGAGAGACAAAGGGATTGAGAACTTATTTGTAATGACTGAAAACTTACCTAACTGGCAAAGAAAATAGACATACAAGTCCAGGAAGCACAAAAAGTCCAAAACAAGATGAACCCAAAGAGGCCCACACCAAGACACATCATAATTAAAATGCCAAAACTTAAAGACAAGGAGAGAATCTTAAAAGCAGCAAGATAAAGGCAGTTAGTTACCTACAAGGGAGCTCCCCTAAGACTGTCAGCTGATTTCTCAATAGAGACTTTGCAGGCCAGAAGAGAATGGAACAATGTATTCAAAGAGATGAAAAGCAAGGACCTACAACTGAGACTACTCTACCCAGCAAGACCATCATGTAGAATTGAAGGTTAGATAAAGAGCTTCGCAGACAAGAAAAGGTTGAAGGAGTTCATCACCACCAAACAAGTATTACAAGAAATGTTAAAGGAACTTCTTTAAAAAGAAGAAAAAAGATAAAAAATATGAATAATAAAATGGCGATAACTATATATCAATAATTACTTTCAAAGTAAACGGATTAAATCCTCCAATCAAAAGATAGGGTGGCTGAATGGATAAGAAAACAGGATCCATACATATGCTGCCTGCAAAAGACCCACTTCAGATCAAAAGAAAAACACAGACTGAAAGTAAAAGAATTGAAAAAGATATTTTATGCAAATGGAAATGAAAAAAAAAGCTGGGGTAGCAATAATTATATCCGACAAAATAGACTTTAGAGTGAAGACTATAATAAGAGACAAAGAAGGGCATTACATAATGATAAAGGGATCAATCTAACAAAACGATATAATCCTTGTAAACATTTATGCACCCAACGTAGAAACACCTAAATATATTAAGCAAATATTGACTGTCATAAAGGAAGAGATCACCCCCATTGATACCAATGGACAGGTCTTCCAGACAGAAAATCAACAAGGAAACAGTGGCCTTAAATGATACATTAGAGCAGATAGATTTAACTGATACTTTTAGAGCACTTCAACCCAAAGCAGTAGAATATACATTCTTTTCAAGTGCAAATGGAACATTTTCCAGGATAGACCACATATTAGGCCACCAAACAGTCTTAATAAATTAAAGAAGATTGAAATCATACCAACCATTTTCTCTGACCACAGTGGTATGAAACTGGAAATCAATTACAAGAAAAAAACTGAAAATACACAAACACCTGGAGGCTAAATAACATGATAGTAAACAATGAATGGGTTAACAATCAAGGCAGAAATCAAAAGATACCTTGAAACAAATGAAAATCAAAACATAATGACCTAAAATCTATGGAACACAAAGAAAGCAGTTCTAACAGGGAAACTCATAGCAATACAGGCCTACCTCAAGAAACAAGAAAAATCTCAAATGAACCATCTAACCTTATACCCAAAGGAAACATTAAAAAACAAAAAACAAAACAAAACAAAGCCCAACGTAAGTAGGAAGAAGGAAACAATGAAAATCAGAATGTACATAAACGAAATCAAGTTTAAAAAAATACAAAGCACCAATGAAACCAAGAGCTGGTTCCTTAAAAAGATACACAAAATTGATAAACTTTTACCCAGACTCATCCAGAAAACAAGAGAGAGGACCCACACAAATAAAATCAGAAATGAAATAGGAGAAGTAACAACTGATACCACAGAAATACAAAGGATTATAAGAAAATACTATGAACAATTATATGCCAACAAATTGGATAATTTGGAAGAAATTGATAAATTCCTAGAAACATACAACCTTCAAAGACTGAATCATGAAGGAACGGAAAACCCAAATAGACCAATTATCACCAATGAAATTGAATCAGTAATCCAAAAACTCCAAACAACAAAAAGTCCTAGACCAGATGGTTTCACAGGTGAATTTTACCAAACATTCAAAGAAGAATTAACACCTATCCTTCTCAAGCTATTCCCAAAAAATTTAAGATGGGTGAAGAGTCTCAAGCTCATTTTACGAGGTCACCATCACCCTGATTCCTAAACCAAAGTCATTACACTAAAAACAAACATTATATGCCAATATCATTGATAAACACAGATGCAGAAATCCTCAACAAGCCATTAGAAAACTGAATTCAGCAATACATTAAAAAGATAACCCACTATGATCATGTGGGATTTATTCCTGGAATGCAAGGGTGGTTCAATATCTGCAAATCAATTAATGTAATACATCACATAAAAAAAATGAAGAATAAAAATCATATGATCATATCATTAGATGCAGAAAAGACATCTGACAAAATCCAACATCCATTTATGATTAAAAAAAAAAATCTCAGCAAAGTGGAAATAGAGGGAACATAACTCAACATAATAAAGGCTGTCTATTACAAACCCACAGCTAACATCATAGTCAATGGGGAAGAGCTAAAAGCATTTTCCTTAAGATCAGGACCAAGATAAAAATGTCTACTTTCACCACTTTTATTTCACGTAGTATTAGAAGTCCTAGCCACAGCAATCAGACAAGAAACATAAGAATAAAAGGCATCCAAATTGAAAAGGAAGAAGTAAAACTGTCACTATTGACTGATATAAAGAGAACCCTAAAGATTCCACAAATAAAAAATATTGGAACTGATAAATGAATTCAGTAAAGTAGCAGGATACAAAATTAATATTCAGAAATTGGTTGCGTTTCTATACAGCAATGATAAACTATCAGCAAGAGAAATTAAGAAAACAATCCCACTTACAATTCCATCAACAAAATTAAGTACCTAGGAATAAATTTAACCAAAGAGGTTAAAGACCTGTACTCAGAAAATTATAAGGCATTGAAAAAAGTAACTGAAGAAGATACAAATAAATGGAAGCATACACTGTGCTCATGGATAGGAAGAATTAACATCATTAAAATATCCACACTACCCAAAGCAATCTACAGATTCATTTCAATACTTATCAAACTACCAAAGGCATTTTTCATAGAACTAGAACAAATAATTCTAAAATTTATATGGAACCACAAAAGATCCTGAATACCCACAGCAATCTTGAGAACGAAGAACAAAATTAGAGGTGTCACGCTCCCTGATATCAAGCTACACGACAAGGCTGGAGTAATCAAAAACGCATGGGACTGGACTGATGGGGGATCACTTTGTAAATAATGTGGATGTGCTATACACCTGAAACTAATATAAAATAATATTGGATATCAACTGTAATTGAAAAGCTAAAAAATTAAATCCAAGTCAGTTTACAAGAAAAAAATGTACACCATGATACTATAATGATAAAAGTGTAAAAGTAACCTAATTCCTGTGGTTCACTTATTTATTCAGCAGATATTTATGGTGTTCTAGTCATGGGGAACACAGCAGAAAATAAGAGGACAAGGTCCCTGCTTTTATCTCATACAGGGGGTTGTACTCCAATTATTTATTTTGATTCTTAAATTATTCTAAAATTGGCCAGTGCGAGCCTCTTGAAGCTAGTTCTTGTGTCTTTTTGACATGTTCCCATCATTCTTGGGTGCTTCCTTATTTTCTGGCACAAAAAGATGGTCCAAAATCATCTTGTACTTTTCCTCCTCCCACCCTGGAATCAGCCCCGTTTCTCCAACCAAGGTCTGAGTGCTAGTTGTGCTCATTCCTACTGAGGTGTCATTGCTTCTAGGCCCTTTTAGCCAACAGAGATTGGAAATATGTGTGTAAATCTGCACACACATGCACACACATGCACACACACATACACACGAAACATGAGTTTATACCAATATTTCTCATTTCAATCCACTACCTCAAGCTTCCTTCTAGCCTTCCTCCTTCCCTTATTGGTGAAACCTCCTCAGCTATACATGATAGAGAATCCTGGAGAAGTGGGGAGACCACTTTAGATTGGTTGTTCAGAGAAGGCCTCTCTGAGGAGGTGAGCATGCCTGACCAGAAATGGTAAAAGAGGATTCAGGCAGAGGGAGTAAGTAGCAAGGGCAATGCCTCAGAAACGAGTGGGCTCAGTGTATTGAGAGAAATCAGTGGGGCTGCCGTTACACACCAGGTAAGGAGTTTGTGGGTTATGCTTGGTGAGAGGGGAAGACCCTGGGGTGTTTTAAGTAGGGTGTGACATGATTTGATGGATAGCTCTAAAACATCACTCGAACTACTGTGTGGAGGGTGGATTGTAGCAGGACAGGAATGGAAGCAGACAGTAGACAAGAGGGTAGCACACTGTGCATTCACCCAGTGAGCCATGGACCAGTTACACCCACAACCTTTATTTACTTCAATGCTGAATTCCAGCCCCCAGAAACTAGGATGCCAGATTAAATTGATAATTCTCATTCACTCACTCACTCATGCAGCTTCTATTCTGTATGAAACACTGTCAGCTGACATGAGGGAATTGACTTCACAGGGACTCTGTGTCCAGCACCCCTCTCCGGGCTCCTGGTCCAGTACACGCTTATTAGTCATAAGCGACTGTGAGCACTTCATAAATGTTTGGCCCTTTGCAGTGTGGATCTGGGACAGTCTCTAGGAGGAGAGTGCTGGTGCAGCCTCTGATCTCGGATAAGAGGACCACGGCTCTCTGAATGTATCTCATCCCCCACAGTCTGAATAAAACCTCATCTGGTGCTTTAATGTGATCCTTTCATTTTGCAGGTGGAGAATCAGAGAAACCAAGGTACAGGTCTGGTCACAGACATTGCCCATATCCTCTTGCTACTGTTTTCTACCTCCCATGTCAATGTTTTCCAGCTCTAAGCCCTCGCAACCCAGCTCTGTCCCTGTCCTTAGCATGCATCTTTAGGTAGACATTAAATTTAAATTGTACATCTGGTGACAGGAGGAGAGGTCTACGCCTGTGGGTCCACTCTTAGAAGTGTGTTAAAGTATATATTAAAACCCGTGCCTTTGTCTCATTTGAGAGGTTAATGTGTTTTGTAGAACACAAGCTCTGCTTTCCCTGCAGCTCTCCCTCTGGGTCCCCTCAGCTTTATATTTATTGAATCAAAATAAAACAAAGTCATCACTTGTCTCCCACACGATGCTTTCCCTTCACTGGGTGGCTACCTTTGGCCTCTTCTGCCCCCCACCCCACCCACAGGAGAGAAGTCGCCACGGCACGCAGGATCCAGTTAGAGACCAAACATAGAGAATGAACTGCAACAGACACCTGGTGGAAACATTCCAGAGACTATGAGGGTTGCGTTCGTCTTCTGCTGCCTGCAAATTACCAAAAACTTAACTGCAGTTAAGTTTTACACAAACACAAACTTATTAACTACAGTTCCTGTGAGTCCAAACACAAGGTAGCAAGGTCCCCTGCAGGGTGTCCTCGGCTGAAATCCAGGCCAGGGACTGTACTCACACTGAGGCCCGAGGTCCCCTTCCTAGCTCCCTGGCTGTTGGTAGAATTCAGGTCCTTGTGCTGATTATATGAGTGAGGCCCTAGAGCCCTCAGTGCCGCCCCCGCCTGGGGAACCTGTTCCCTGGCACGTGGCCCACTCCACAGTATGGCAGTTCTAGGCCACCAAGCATGCTGCTGCTTCCAAGCTCTCTTTGCAGGAAGTCCTTTTCTTAAAAGATTCACTTGGTTAGGTCAGGCCCACTCAGGCAGATGATCTTCCTTTTAAGGAACTCAGAGCCAGCTGATTAGGGACCTTAATTATATCTGCAAAATTCCTTTATCTTTACCATGCAAGCAACTTAATCACAGGAGTGAAATGCCATCATTCTCAGAAGTCCTGCCGCCTAACGGGAGATTGATACAGAGCATGTGCTCAGGGGAGGGGGCAGCAGCCTTCTTAGAACTCTGCTTACTTATCTTGTTTTAAATGTATTTTTAAACTGTGGTAAAATGTACATAATACAGTTGATCATTTTATACAGTTAATTCAGTGATATCAATGACCTTCACGTTGCTGTTCTCATCACCACCATCCATCTCCAGAACTCTTTTCATCTTGTAAAAATGAAACTCTGAACCTATTAAACACTAACTGCCACCACCCCCACCCCTAGCTTCTTGTGCATTGCCATTCTTGAATGCAACTGATGGCAGGACCAGAATTAAGTACAACAAAAATTCTCCTATTACACTTCTAAGGCTTGCAATTTTATCAGAGCTTAGTTTCTTGTACAACTCAAAATCAAACATGCATCTGGGCTTGTTCTTTAACAGACTTATGCAGCTCATCCCCACTGGGCTGGGACTGTGAACTCTGTTTGGTCTCTTTGCTGGCAGAATAGAGAGGAAAAGAGTCAGATGATGGAAACAGGACACATTGCCTGATCCCATACTTGCCACCACCTCAAACACAGCATGCATGAAAAGCAAAACTTCTCACCAAGTCAGCAATATAGGACATTTTCTTTGCTTTGGAAAAGGAACTGAGTCCAGACCAAATGAGGAACCTCGTGCATCTTTTTTGGTCTCAATTTCCCAACTAATGAGTGGCATCTGCACAGTCTACATTTATTTTTAATCACATGCTTCTTGTGTAGACAGACGTGACATACTAGAAGAATTGGAATGGTTTTAATACTATGAGAACTCTAGTGTCAAACTGCACAATAAAAGATAACTTCAATTTTCGGGGGAGCTTCTCTCATTATTTAATAGGGTAATAAATGCCTCTTTAATTCTAAGGTTCCTAATTGAAGCAGTGGGTCATGGGTAAAACTGCTGTTTACACCCTGTGAGTCTTAGGCACTGCTGTGTCCAAAACATAAGGGAATTCTGTTTCCTTCATTTGGGTATGGATGTTGTATTTTGTGCACTGCAGATTTCCATAGCTTTGTTCCCTAGGTATAATTATTTCCAGACAAGAAGCTGGCTCGGATGACTGCCTCATTCCTCATGTGGCTTTTGAGTTTCACAAGCAGCAGACAGAGAGCTTTCCGCTCACTTTGCCTTCTGTGCATTCTGGTAACGTGGCAAAGAGAAATCATAATTACACCAGAAGTCGTAATTTGGAGCTATGATAAAGTGTTTCCAGAATAAAATAACTTGTACAAATTCCAAACCCACATGTGTAAAAACTATAATTTTCTGTGTGGATGGCAACTCGCCTGCAAACAGAACGAGAGTGATTGTGTCAATGGCTTCTGATTTTGAAATGTTCCTGTGTCCGGAGGACATGAGGGAACACTCAGTGACCCATCTGTGTGGTAAGTGTGCAATACAAGCAAGTACCAGCACCTTGGGTCCTGATAAACTGAAGAGCTGCGCAATGTGTTTCCGTATCCCTAGCCCTCTGCAGACCAGACCGGAGAAGAGAAGGCCAGGGGCTGCTGGCACCTTAGTGGGAACACGGTATCTCTGTTGGGTGACCACAGAACTGTGCTTAGTACTGAACTTGAATTTGCATTGGTTTTCCTCAGGATTTGGTTTAAATAGCAAAACAAATACAAATTCAAGAGACTCCTTGCTTTAAAAAAAAAAGAAAAGAAAAGAATAGGGTTTGTTTATATTTCCATGTCAATATTTAATGTATTTTAAAGTGAAAGAAAACTCCATAAACAGAGAATTATAACTATCAGACTCCTTGCTTTAAAAAAAAAAAAAAAAGAATAGGGTTTGTTTATATTTTCATGTCAATATTTAATGTATTGTAAAGTGAAAGAAAACTCCATAAACAGAGAATTGTAACCATCAGTCCCTAAAGAATCCTCTGCAGCTATTTCCATCTCCTCCAGAGTGAAAGCAATTCCAGTTTCATGATGTCACTGCATTAGCCAGCTCTTCCTAAGGATGCAGCTATTCAGATGTACACGTGTTCTGTTTGTACAATTTTCTCTTGCGTACCCAAAAGCAAACGAGGAGGACGAGCCATGGCAACCTTCAGCAAGCTGTGCCTGGCCACGAGCTCTGCGCACACACACACACACACACACACACACACATGCGTGCGCCTGGATCTGCACTTCTGACCCTGCCTGGCCTCCCTCCAGGGTCTAGCTTTGAGTCTTATCTTTGACCCCGAGTTCCTCCTTGGCTCCTCTACACCCTGTTTGAAAAACTGTTCAAATTTCCTCATTGTTGTGTGCAAACGTTCCTAAGCTCCTTCTTACTCTCCCTGCTTCGTTTCTTTTCACTAGTTCTTAGTCAGGTTCCCCAACTTCCACCTTACTCCTCCTCTCAGAACTGCCAAGGAGCTCGGTCTCAGAGAAGCTCACCCTCGCCCACTGTGGACTGACTTCTCTGTTCACACTTCATTTCAGAATTTCCATGCTCTCTGCATCGCTGACCCGAGCTGTAGTGGATGGATTTCTCTCAGCTCTGGAGTCTCCATTTAGTTGTTTCATAGCTCTTCTTTCCCCCACATCTGCATCATCTCTAAGTCTTCCTAGTCTGCCTCTCTACAGGTCTTCCAGATTTTCTTTCTTCTTTCTCACTGTCATTGTCTTCCACACAAGCCCAAGTCTCAACATTGGCCTGACTTCAAAACTGATCAAGGTCAGACAAAGCCTTGGAAAAACAGCAAAACTAATCCAGCATCACTTAAATAGGTTAGTGCTCCAGCAAATTTGTAGAATATGAAAATAACTTAGAATAAAATTAAACCAGAAATAGCATTGTGAAGTCCAGTCACGTGGTACAGAGACCTGGCAGGACCTGAATGGAAGAGCCGAGGACTGTGAACCAACCTATTTGCAAGACAATGACAAAGCATGTATAGAACCAGGTTCAGGTTGACAGTCAAGAAAAATCATCCTGGAAGTCTCCACCTCTAGCTCATACTTCCTACCTAATATTTCTGCACATGAGACAACCTCAACCAGCTGGTAAGGAGTCCAGAAATTCACTTGGGCACTCAGTCCCAAATTTGTTTGTAATGATACAATTGTTTCCTTAGTGGACACATAATTTTTAATACTGAAAAGATACAGAATCAAGTGTAAAAGTGATAAAGGTAAGTCAAACTTATTTTTCATATATTGGAGTTAAATAACTTGTGGATATTTGGCATTTTTATTATTTTTTATGTTTAAGAGCATTTTGTGTTCTGGAGTATCAGGTCAAACCTGTAATCCTAGTTTAAAATATGCTGTTAAATAGTTGACTTAGATAATGACTTTACATTGACATTTGAGGAGAATGTAAAATTCACCATATATCTAGATTCTGTTATCTTTCCAGAAATAATTACTTAAGTATTTGGGAATATAAGTTTGTTAATCATACAATTAAGGAACTCAAATGATTACATTTACAAATGCTGTTCAAAACGTTATTTAGTTTTGATGATAGGAGCAGAGATTAAAGGCCCCTATAAAAATCATTAAATATTAGAGTAATTGTTAAAAAATAAGATTTTTAGGTTGAATAGCATGTACAAATGGCATGGGAGGGCACTGCCATTGTGTTAACTAAACATTTAAAATATTCACCAACTTTCATTATAAGAGTATTTCTTATGAGGCACTTTGGCAAGGATTATATTTTCTTCCATCGATAACATCATTTGAGACACTGATGATGAGCACATGCTCACAAAAGAGGTGAGAGTACAGTTTAGGCTCAAGAGATGTCACTGGTTAGCCTGTGAACTTGACCCACTGAGCCAACAACCTCTCTAAGTCTGTTTTTTCATCAGTAAAATGACACACCAACAATTTCACCCTGTAGCCAACTGCAAGGATAGAATGCAGTGAGGGGGGGAAAGAAACCCCTTGTCCAGTACCTACCCATAGCAGGCACCCAATAGCAGTGTTTGTTACCATTATCTCATTCAAAGGCCTCTGATAGTAATAAATGTAATTTATTATCTCTTCCTATGTCACTCTTTCCTTGGATTTTACTGGAAATTTATGTTACACAGAAAACGTCTGGGGAGACCCTGTTAAAACGTAAGAAATATATCACCCATTGCCTCAAAACCCTTTAATGGTTCCATCTCAGTCAGAGAAATAGCCGAGGCCAGGGATGTGGCTTCCCAGCCCTTCCACAGGCCACCTCCATTGCCTGTCTGACCTCACAACCCACCGCTCCCCCCAGCCTCCCCTCTGAGTTGCTCCTGGAACTTTCATGCTGGCCTTGGTGACTATTTTTCCCTCTGCCCAAAAGCTTTTCCTCTGTTCAAATGTCACCTGAGGTTCCTATTTAAAACTGTACCCCGTTATTGATTAATTCCCCAAATTGACCTTCATATACCCATGGCAATCTTATGGTTACCTATTGTACTTTCTAATCCCCTCACCTTCCCCCTTATCCCCACCCCCCCATCTAGCAACCCTCAGTTTTTCCTCTATGTCTCTGAGACTGTTTCTGATTAGTTCATTCATTTATTCTTTTCTTTAGATTCCACATATAAGTGATGTAGATGCCTAATCACTGCACTGTACACCTGAAGCTGAACAATAATGAATGTCAACTACAATTTTATATATATATATATATATATATATATATATATATATATATATATATACAAAAAGTGGAGTACAGCATTAGGAATAGAGACAGTGGAAATGTAATGGCTGTGAGCAATGTCAGAGGGGTAGTAGATGGGGGCAAGAGGGGTTATCACTGTGTGAGGGGTATAAATAATAAATGTCTATTACATTGTTTTATGTACACCTGAAACTAATTTAAAAATTTTTTAAATAAATTTTAAAAAATAATAAAACTGTACCCAACCGTATCCAAGCCGGGTGTTCCATTTCCCTGCTTTATTCTTCTCTAAAGCCCTTATCACCATTTACTACAACACCTATTTCCTCACTCATCTGTTTATTCACATTCCTCCATTAGATTGTAAATGGGAGCAGAGATTTTGTCCATTTTCTTTGCTGCTGTGTCCCTAACATCTAGGACAACACTTAACACCTGGGAAAAGCAAAGGATGTGAAGCAAGGGTGGGCCAGGATGCAGGTGATGCAGGCTTTTCTCTCAATCCTGAGACTCACCAGTTTTGTGATCTTGTACAAATCACTTGACTTTCCTGAGTCTTCATTACCTCCTCTCCACAATGGCCATAGTAGACCATCAGCAGACCACTTTACAGGGTTGCCATAGGATGAATTGAGGTATAAGGGTACATTTACTGTAAGGCAGTGCAGAAACATGACAGATTATTATCACTAGTTGGTGACATTTGAAAAGACTGCCTGCACATACACTGTTTTAAGTGGTTTCACATTGGGAATGTTTCCCAGGCGGCCTTCATAGGAAATGAGACTGCTACAGCAACTATGACATACATCTCCAGCACACAAAGTGTTCAGCCCTATGGCATGAAATGTGGACAGATGGGCCACTGCAAATTTTTTCAAAACTAGTGAAAATTGGGGCAGACCTGGAGATTCTGGAGATCTGTCAAGGAGGCCAGATGAACATCTCTGGAATCTGTCGTATTCTGTGAAATGCCTTGACAACGTCCCAGCTAGAGGCCTTTGAAAAACTGTATGAAGGGAAGAAACTCAATGAAGTACATTACCTCTGATAACAGAACAATTCTCCAAGTGCAGCTTGCGTTCAAAAGGATGGTATAAAAGTTTTAAGAGATAGTTCATTGTTTATACTGGGTTGTTCCGTCTGCATTTTAAAAATGTCTCTCATGAAGTTCAGAGATCATGCATCTTTCTTTTGTAAATTGACACTCATTAGCAGTAAAAGCCCAGGCATGTTTTCAGTGACCAGGTCCGTGTGAGAGGTCACCTCGGCAGTACTACAGAGTAATGACAGTGGTTCCACTAGCTGAGACAACAGTATCGAATAAAGCAAGATACTCTAAGCAGTCTCTCTTGTCACCATGGCAAACACCTGTGCTTGAGCTACCTTAGGGACTAGGTTCTATGTGGGGTGGAACAGCACTTGTGCCCTCTAAGGGCACGCCAGACTTCAGTGTCAAATGTGGCTACCATCGCGATGTCCCAGGTTCCCTGGGAAATAAAACAACATGTGAATGTCTAAAATGTTATAGCACAGGTGACAGAATGGTGTATGAAACCAGATACAGGAAATATAAGTCGTCATCCTAATTGTTCTGCAGCAATTTAAAAATGACAAATTTTTCACTGATAGGAACTAAGAACAAGAGATGAGCGCCCTCTTGTGGGGAGAACCGCGTGGTGTGGTGCCCACTTCCAACGTCTTCCTAATGGAAGCATCTGCCAAATTCACTCAATCTTCACCATTATCTGACTCAAGCGCATTGTGAGCATACGTTTGACAATATTCTTTCAACTCTTTCAAAATAATAGTAATTTAAAAACTAACCATTCTAATTTCCCTTAGCGGGGTCTACCAAATGCCGTGTGCCTATTCACTCTACAGGGAGGTTGCACTGACACATTTGTCATCCTCAGAGGTCTTTCTCCTCAGTTTATTGGGATTCCCGGTTGGGAGGGAAGGAGTGACCGCTGTTTTGTTCATGCAGCCCCTCCCTCACTTCAATGTCATACCTTTTCTTTTCATATAAGAAACATTTCTTATACTAAATACTGTATAGGCACTGGACATATGCAAACGAACAGGAAGAGCCTCTGGCGTTGAGATCCCGTCCCATGAGGAGTCAGCAGATATATGCCTAAGTAATGAGTGAGCAACAAGTGCAGAACTGTTAGAGGAGGAAGAAGAGAAGGCCATGGAGATACCCCAGTGTCCACCTCACTGAGCGCCCCTCTCCAGACTCTTCAGAGCTCCAGTTGGAGCTGCAGCTATGACACTGACAAAGCCTGTTCTCTGGGGCTCTCTGCCCTCCCTGGCTAGGCTGGCCTGGGTGTGGACACATTGCTTTTCCTCTTCGTTCATCCAAGGCAAGGTTGGAATTTTCCAGTAGAAATGTTTGCTAGGCAACTGAAGGAAAAAAACAAAAGGAAAAATGAAATACAGGGTCTATAAAGACTCGCTGAGAGGAGCCGTATCCAATGCCACAGGCACCTAAACTTGTGCACAGGCTGGCTTGGCAAGAGCAGCTAGCTTCTCAGTGTACAAGGCCCTGAGCTCCTTCGCCCACGTGTCTCCAGGGATGCAAGGCCAAGCTGAGGAAGACTGGGGCTCATGTCACTCCTGGGCCTGCTAATCTGCAGGACAGTCTAGAGCCTGTTTCCTAAACTCTGCTCTGGGATGTGCTCGTGGCGTCGTTGTCCCCAGCTCCTATGCATCCCCCTCCTGCCTGGGCCTGCAAAGCAGAAGCTCTTTCTTCCTCTTCATCCACCCTCCTTCTCTTCCTCCTCCTTCTTCTCTTTTTAGATTAATGGACACTTAATTTAAATCTGAGCTTGGCAAAGATTTATTTTGGTTAATCTGGGATAGAGTCTGTTTTCTAATTTACTGCACGTCTCGATCTCACCTTGAGATGAACAAAAGTCAAAATGCCTCACTTTTATATAGTGTATTGGAACAAGTAAGTTTATTCTGGGAAAACTGGAAGTTTAGCAATGCTGAATTCGAGAAGTTAACCTTGAGATTGTATTCACTTAGTAAAAACACAGGACAGAATCTGGAGGAGAAGTGGCACATTCCATGTCCTGAGTAATCGGCAGGCCATATAAACAGGGGTTCCCAGCCCTGCTTTTGGATAAGGCCTGAGTCCGAAGTCCAGCTCTGCTACTTGCTAGCTGTGCCCAGGCTGAGCCTTGATGTTCTTATCTATGAAATGGCACAGACTGCACAGGTTGAGCTATCAGTAAAGGGCTTAGTACAGTGCCAGGCATATAATAGGTTCTCAATAAATGGCAATACATTATGACTGCCACTGTTAACTGGGCACCCACGTACTAGCTTTCAGGCACTTGGCAAGTTCTCATTTGCATCTCAGGACAGTGCTATAAAATACACTTACACTCTGCATTTAGTATAAAGAGATCAAGTTTTGAAAAAAATATGTAACTGTCTTGAGGGCACATTTCTAAGTAGCAGCTCTGGGCCTCAAACCCTAATCTGTTAATGAGTAAAGTCTTTTCTAAATGATGTCATTTTTTGTTTGTTTTGTCATAAAACATCTAGAGAAAAGTATTCAAATCTTAAGTATCCAGCTCAGTGAATCACCACAAAGTAAACACACTGTGTAACCAGCAGCAGGAGCAGGTCAAGAATAGAATGTTCCCTTTACCCAGACCCCCGGCCCCCCTTGCAGAATCAGCAGACGCCTCTAACGGAGAAGCAGTCCGTATACTAGACTCACTTTTCTGGGTTTCTTTCTCCTGGCTCTTCAGTGCTGTCTTAGCATTCTGAGATCTTGAATAGCTATTTTTGTCTTGCTTTTCTAGGAAGGTTGGTCCAAATTACCTAAGCTGCCAAGTCCAAACCCAGGCCACTGTGCCACCTGGCACTAGTTTAAAGGAGGTTCCCAACTGAAGCCCTCTGCTGACACCAGGATCTCGGACTTCCAACCTCCAGAACTGTGAGGAAGTCAATTCTGTTGTTTAAGCCACATGGTCTGTGCGACTTGGCGATGGCGGCCTTAGCAAACAAATACAGAAGGTAGCAGAGAGAGACAACGCATTTTGTTTTGACAAGTATGACCACACGTTGGGGAAATGAAGCAACTGGAATGACCTAGCTAGGAAATGAAGTTTCTCAAAACTCTGGTTCCTGCACTAGCTAAGTGAAAAATCACCTGGGCTCCTTGTAGAAATTATAGATTTCCAGGTCCCATGCAAGAATTATTAAACTAGAATAGCAGAGATAAGGCCCAAGTTCTGCACTTTGAACAAGCACTTAGCTAATTCTTTCAGACCCCAAATTCTGAATGTTGTTTCAGAGGGAGAGCAACAAGTTTACAACTTATGAGTTCCAAACCCTGCAGGAGTCACCTCTGGACCTGTGATCCCAGGAAAACACAAACAATTCTGCTTCATCTCTGTAGACAATAAAAACACAGTTATCGTGAAAAATGGCCAGAAAAGGTGCTTCAATACAGCCTGTATATGTGCGTAAGCGCTGCTCACCAGTGATATAAGCACATCTAAACAGAGCCTTCCAGAGGCCGGGCTGCTGTGGAAGGCAAGGGAGCAAGCAGACATAGCTGTAGCCGCTGCCCTCATGGGCCAGGAGTGCTGGGCCCTTACCGGGCTCCCTGTAAATCTGGCTTGAAAGGGGTGTTTTGGTTTTAATCCACTGTCTGGTAAATGACCATCTTTAGTTCACTAAAATAAATCCATATTGGTGCCGAGCTGATGAAAATGTCTGGGCTTGGGCAAAACTGTAGAGTGGTGCCTTTGAGCCTTTGAGCAGTGGCCCACTCCTAACCCTTTGGAGTGTACTTTCTCTTCTTATAATGGCCCTTGAGCCACTGCCTTCTGTTCGGGCCTCCTTCTATCTCTTTGAACTGTACTTTTTCTTCTAATAAACTGCTCTTTCACCACTTTAAGAAAAACAAAAAACAAAAAAACTGTAGAGTGGCAGGTTTTTGTACATACACCTCCACCCACCCCCACGTAATGTGTATTCCCCCACCAGACACCTGGTCTCAGGACATTTTCTGTTATGTCTTAATTTAAGTGTCTATATTTGCATTTTAAATCAAATCTTTCACAGAATAAAATTGCAAGAAACAATATTTTTTTAACAAAAGGATTCCATAACGGGCTTGTAAAGACATTATAAACCCTTTCTCCCAGGACAAAAACCATTTCCAACCAGAAAAACCCTTAACAGTAAACGGCTAAACAAATATAGGCAGGTATTCTCCTGGGTAGCATTGACCTATGTGATCAATTCTGTGGAACAAACCCCCAAAGGTCACTCATAGCTCCTTTTCCCCTTTTGCCTTTCTCTATCCTAGAGGCTGAAAAACCAAAATTCTCCATTTCTCAGCCTCTCTTGCAGGCGGGGCTTGGGTTGTGTGGCGGGCTGGGGGAGGGGTGGAGCATGTGTTGCAATTCTAGTCAATGAGATATACTAGGTGGAAATCCCTAGAGAGGCTGACCCTTCCAAAATAAAAGGAAATACCCCTCTGGAAGGAAGCGCTTTCTTTCTTCCTGCATCCTTTCCACTTCTTCCTGTCTGAAATGCAACTCTGACAGTTGGAAGAACAACAATCTTGTGATCATGAGGTGAAAAGTGTGGAGAGGAAATCCAGTGAACCAAGGATGGGGAAAGAAACCACAGAATGCAGCTCGGTCCCTGAGAGCTCTGAGCACCTCCACAGGTTCTCGCCTGCCCACCTACAGGCTCCTCATGTGAGACAAATGAATCTTGTCTGTTTCAGCCAGTTTGGGGAGGGCTTCTGTTATTTGTAGTCACATACTTTCCTAACCTATAAACAATAGTTGATATTTTCCATCCTGGTTTATCTCACTTTTTCTCTATGCAATAAAGTGATAGACCTTGAAGGGGCTGATGACTGCAGACATAGCCTTTCATAAGTTTCTGTGCAGATCAGCAATACAGTATGTCTACAGCCCTGATAGGGGTAGAGACATACCATGCAGATCTGACAATCCTAAGCTAGAACACTTCTTGGATGTGCCATAAATCAGAGATAAGGACATTATAGGTGACCTTATAAGTACTATGTGCCAAGCACTGTTTTAAGTGTTGTGCGGTCATGAACTCATTTGCTCCTCATAACATCCCTAACAAGTATTATTATGAATCCCCGTTTACAGATGAGGCAACCAAAGCACAGCGAGTTTCAGCAACTTGTCTAAAGTCACACCCCTGGTCAGTGGTAGAGCCATGTTCAGCCCCAGGCTGGCAGCTCCAAACACTGGGCTCTTAATCACGATGCTCTCTGTTAACCAGAGTTAAGTAATTTTTTCCGACCATCAAAATTAGTGAGTTTCTGGGATATAATTTTCAACCATCAGGCTTCCAGGGCCCCAAATTCTGACCAGCAGTAGAATCCGTGATGTTTTACCTCCGGTCCTCAGCCACCTGGACTGGCTCAGTGATGAGGGCAGGACCCTGCCTCCTTCAAGCCTGGGGAAGCTCGTCAGAAGCAGGACAAATGATCAGGCTCCAGGCCCCTAGACCCAGGTTTCCTGCCAAAGTCTTGTCTGCAAGTCTCGATATGTGTCTTGTACAAACTTGCTTACATCATTTATTTTTTTAATGAGAAAGACCCCGTATTTTCAAGAGGAAGCGCTTGAAGTTTTTGCTTGGCACACTTTGTTCCATAGCCCATGTGAAGGCCAAGACTGTGTGTTTGGTTTATTTTATTTCTGTGCCCTACCAGAGTTTTATTTATGGTTGCAAAGCTATCGGCCTATAATTGGACCTTCACACATTCTTTTTGCACATTTTATCTAAAAAGAAAGTAATAATATCAATTGCCTGCTTAATACTTTATGAAAGTTATTAAGCAGTTCTTAAAATGCCTAATTGTATATCTTTAGTTGCGGTTGCAGTACCTTCTATTAAAATTCTCACTGAATCCTAGGAATGAAAGCAAGTTTTACCAAGTCAACATGAAAATGATAAAAATCTGTTTTTGCCTCATTATAAAATCTTCATCTGGAATCGAGAATGTCAAATTGTTTCAGTCAGCTGTGGCTTCCTCCTTCCTACTTGAAGAGAACTAAATATGCCTGATTAGTTAGGTCCATTGTTTTGTAAAATCACATGCTGCCTGCTGGGCTAGAAATCTACCCACAGAGCCAATTCCAGCCTTAATTTATGACCTAGTATACCTCATTCTTCCTGCAGTTTCTGATTGCAGTCTTATTCATCATTTTAATTTGCCCCTCATGGTGCCAAATACTTCCATTCAGTCTGGGCCTCTACTCGGCTGATTTGCAGTGGTTGGTAACGTATGCCTAGATGCAGCTTCCTTCAGCCTGGTGCAGTGTGAGAACACTCAGATACCCAGCATCTCTTCTGTCACTGAACAGGACACAGCAGTGGCCTCATGTGCCCACATTCTGGGTGGCCCAGAGGGTTAGGTTTCTTCTGCTATAACCAATACTCATTCCCTTCTCATGCACCTATTTACTGAATACCCACTGGCTGCCAGGTGCACAGCCTACTGAGGATGGTGGGTCAAGAAAATCACTGGCCACAGCAAGCCTTGCCAAGGCCCAGAACCCATCCTCCTGTGACCCCCTTATGTCCCTGTCCTGGTTAGAACACTTTCAGGTACAGGTAACAGAAACCTACCTTCTGCGGATCAACAACAGGGAAAACAGATCATCTCCTAAAATAAGAAGTCAGGAGGTAGGGCTCATGATACAAAAGTTTAAGAGGGTCACCAAGGACTTGGGTCATTTACATCTTTCTGCCCCTCCACCTGGCTTCCTCCTGGGGCTGGCTACTCTCATGTGTTTGCAAGACAGCTGAAACAGTTTCACGTGAGATGTCCAGACACAACTATGTCATAGGAAAAAGAAAGGGGCTATCTCTTCCTTCTGTTTCTGGTTAAGAGTGAAGAAATCTTTCCTGGAAGCCTTTCACCAAACTATCCTTTATGTCTTGCTGGACAAAATTTTATTTCATGCTCATGTTTAAACCAATCACTGGCAAGTTACATAAGGTTCCCGTGACTGGCTCAGATCCATCAGGACCTTGGTGGGTGAAGGTACCAGTCTTCCCTTAAACACATGGCTGCACAAGAGAGGTGGGCTATCTAAACAAGATCAACACTCTGTAGGAAGCAGAAAGGGAGTGGTAAAGGATGTTGGGGAGACTGCAATGATCACTTTCTCTCAAACTTGAGTAATGGGCAACTCCTTCCAAATACAAAAAAAAAAAAAAAGGATTCTTAAATGGATGCGGACTTTATTTTTATTATAATGTTCTGTGTATATGTGTAGTTCTTCTCTAGCTATAAAACTAAAACCAATTTATAAATTGAGGACAAAAATACAAAACTAATGAAAGTTAGTTGTCAAAAATAATTTAAGGTGACAAATAATATTGTTTTACTGTAACCAATAGCTACTCCCAACATGAACAAGTTGCTACAGCAACTGCTACAGAAGTATGTGTTGTGTGATAACCCAATTCTCCCTCCATTGCTCTCTCATTCACACTACTGTGGAGCGTTGCTCAGCCTTGAAACTGTGATGCCACTTAGCTTGCAATTGCCATGAGTGAGGTCCACATCTGTTCCTTTCCTGTTAACCAGTGAACATTAATGCAGTATTACTTGATACCCATAGACAACATTTTAAAAAACACCGGCTTACATCACTTTGTACCTATATCCTACCTGTGATCAGGAATTCTGGGAATAGAAAATTTATAGATGAAGATAGGGAAAGGGTGAAAAAAGGGAGGAAAAAATCAGAAGAGAAGAGAGAGAAAATTATTATTGCAATTATATAATATATGGAAAATGTAATGAACTTTTTTCACCAAATCTCTATAGATGGCCTCATATTATCTCAGTCTACTCCACGTGTGACACAGATGATCATTTTCTATATGCTCCATGATGCGAAAAAAGCTAGGGTGCACTGCTCTAGAGACTCTCTTGGTCATGTGTTCTAGAAGAAAAGATGTTCCTAGCAGCATTTTATATAATAGCAAAGAAGTAGAAACCACCCAAATGTTAACTGGTTAATTAAATTGTGGTATATTCATATAATAGAATGTTATACAGCAGTGAGAATGAACCACACATATACCTCTAAAATATAAGTGAATTTTAGAAACACAATGTTGAATTTTTTTTAATTAAAGTTTATTGGAATGACAATTGTTAGTAAAATTACATAAATTTCAGGTGTACAATTCTGTATTACATCCTCTACAAATCACATTGTGTGTTCACCACCCAGAGTCAGTTCTCCTTCCATCACCATATATTTGATCCTCTTTACCCTCATCTACCACCCCCTCCCCACTTACCCTCTGGTAACCACTAAACTATTGTCTGTGTCTATGAGTTTTTGTTTCTCACAATGTTGAATTTTACAAATGAGTCACGGTGATACACAGTATGACACCATTTTTACTAACACTAATAGCAAGCTTACTCTCACCTTAGAATTTGACTCTTGTCATTTCCTTTACCTGAACATTCATCTCCTAGATTTTTGCATAGATAACTCTCCCACTTCTTTTAGATCTTTGCTAAAATGACACCACGACCCTTCTGTGTAAAATTGCAAGAACCCACATACACAATTCCTCTTGCCTTACTCTTCTTTTTCTATTTTCCACAGCATGTCATAGTACTATCATCTTTTTAAACAACCTGTTTTATTTATTTATTTTGTTTATGGTTTATTGACAGTCTCCTCAGCTAGAAATGTAAGTTCCATGAGACTAAGGCTCTTTGCTCTATTCAGATATATCTTAAGTGACTAGAACTCTACCTGACATACAATAGGCATTCAATAAATATTTTTGCCAACTCCCTGCCTGCTTACCTCTATCTCACTGCCTCAGACTAGTGTCTTATTAAGGCTATAAATGGTTATTATACAAGACATATTCAGGAGCAGTTGACATTATTAACTTCTGGCTAATGGCCTACCAAAGTTTACCCATCCATTTACTCATTCAACTGAACTGCACTTGTGTGAATCAAGCAAATATGCAATAAAGCTTTTAGTGCCATAAGTTCCTGGTGGCATGGGATGTGGCTAGTCCCTCACATATAATAGGTAGTCAGGGTACTTTGTGACATGCGCTTCTGAATGAGATAACCATGGATGTCTACACAGCTGCACATAACTTTCATTGCTATACAGACGGAAGGCATCATTGATGCTCTGTCTTTAAGGCGGTCATTTATTGAAGATGTGACCATTTGAGCATCAATAAGAATAAAAACAGCAATGGACTGAAACACATTTCTACATTTAAATTCATTTGTTCATTCTGATACTCAGAAACAATAGCAATGACAACTACAACAATTTGCTGATTGAAATATACTAGGAAACCAACTTAATATTTTGAAAACTGATAAATAAGGGAAATGAATGAAGCATTTATCTGGCCTTTCCTGTATAAACTGTACCTTAGATAATCAAATAGTTGATGAGGGAAAGTTTCTCTTATAGAAGCATTCCAGCAAACAAGATAAAGAAAAATTATTTAAAAATTAGAAAATTACCATTTTGCAACCTATAATGACATAATCTAGGCAATGATCATAAATAACCAGGCATTCTGTGGTCCCCAGCTGAGATACACAGCACCATCTGTGAAGTATTCTTGACAAAAAAAAAAAAAATGAACCCAATATCTAACTACCAGAAATCCAGAAGACGGAAACACGTGCTAAAAGATACCATGGGAATGCAATTAGTAAAATCCAGGTCTTGCAGGACAAATAATTTTGTTTCTTCAATAAATACATTCTAAAGGTGGGGGTTGGGGGAGGGAGAAGAAGAACAGTTAGAGATTAAAAGAGACTATAGAGGCATATCAACCAATTGTAATGATTTGATCTTTTTTAAAACTTCATTTAAACTATTAAAAAATTATGAGATAGATAATCAGCAGAATTTTTAAAATGAATGGGTATTTGATGATACTGAGTAATTTTTGTTAGTTATTTTAGGTGTGATATGGATGTTGGGTTACCTTTTTAAAGAGCTATTTGAGAGCCATAATGAAATTTTTGTAGACAAAATAATGTGGTATCTGAGATTTGCTTCAAAATAATCCAGAAGGAGTGTAAAAATGAAAAAAGATTGGTCATAAGTTAATTGTTAAGCTGGGTGATGGATACATGAGGATTTATTATACTATACTATTTTCCTTATCTATGTTTGTAAAAATTTTATGAAGTTTTTCATAATAAAGTTTATCTCCTAAAATTTTGTATCTCTAGGATAATTAGTGTATATAGTTCACTCGGTAAATATTTTTTTGAATCCAAACCTGTACAGTGATGTGGATAAATTAGTCAACCTATATAAGCCCTATTTCTATCCTGGGTTAATGATTCACTGGCTCCTGCTAGGGTAGATGTGGCAAGTGTCCACAAAATAAGCAAATTTTAATTCAATACCCTGTCAAGCATGAAATATGTATAAGAAGTTACTTTTGAACACACATATCTTACCACACAGTTTGTAGGCAAGAGACAACAATAGGCAATAGGTAAGTGATGATATTCACCCACCACATCACCTAGCAATTTTACACAATACTAAGTGGGGGTCATCTCTGTCACTCAAGGATGACATACACCCTTATTATCATAACCAGGTTGCAAGAAGGTGTCCTAAACAAATGAGCCATCTTCCCTGTCATACACCCCCTTTCTATATAATTAATTATGATAGCAGCAGTTATCCTGGAACTGCACCAGTGCCCCTCCCAAGAGGGCCCAGAACCATCACATCCAGGGGCCAGTTTCAGACCACACCAAAGCACCACCCTTAGCACGACCATTAGCTCCACAATGACAAACCCAAAGGGTGGAATCAACAGGCACCAAAACAGTGTTTCATTACAGTGAATCCCAATTCATGGGGTCAGTCCACACAGAACAGCTCATCCGCTGTACTCATGGCCAGTCCTCACAGCCATTCAGCCTGAGGGTCAATTCCATCCACTAATGTGCCAACAGCTATCAAGGCTCAACTACAACAGAAGGGCAAATACAATCCACACAAGGGACATCACTGCAGTACACAGCTCAAGTCACCTGGGAGACTGCAACACTAGGCCACACAGGACACCTACACCACGAGGTTACCCTGTGAAGACTGGGAAACATAGCAGCCCTACCTAATATGTAAAAACAAACACAAGGTGGCAACTGAAATGAGGAAACAAACAAATATGTTCCAAATTAAAAAACAGGACAAAACTCCAGAAAAAGAACTACCGTATTTCCCCGAAAATAAGACCGGTTTTATATTAATTTTTGCTCAAAAAGATATGCGTCTTATTTTCAGGAGATGTCTTATTTTTTCATGTACAACAATCTACATTTATTCAAATACAGTCATGTCCTCTTCTTCTGGAACATCGTCATAACTCTCCAAACCCTGAATTCTGGCTTGAATTTCTTGCGACTCCATTTCCTGTAGAACCACTGGCCCCAATCTCTCATGTCCAGCAATAGAGCTCTCCTTAAATGAGCACTTCTTGTCCATGTAGCCTGCTTGTGGTACATTGGCAGCACAGCTGTAAGTGATTTTTGTCCCATGAATTTTTCACCCAAGTCACGACTTCTTGCAGGCTAGGCTTCATAAACTTTCCACGCTGATTTCTCTCCATTCTATTGTCAATGTAGTCATTGATTTCCATGCACAAATCGTCCTTGAATGGCTTGTTCATTGCAATATCAAGAGTCTAGAGATCGGCAGTCATTCCTGAAGGAATCATTATTTGATCTATTCTTCTCTATGCAAGGAAGTTCTTCATGTCTTTAGTGCAGTGAGTGTTGGCTGAATCCCAGACTAGCAGACCTCTTTGGCCACCTCACAAAACAAGTGGCAGCATTAAATCGACCCACTTCCTTATAACTGCTTGTGTGCACCAGGCTTTTTCAGTTTCAAGAACATAAATGCCTGAAACACATTCAACCTTATCTTTCTTGCCCTTAGTAATGATTAGAGGTGAGGCTTTCTTTCCATCCAGACGAATTGCCAAAATACAGGTAACGTGCACTTTCGTAACCAGTGGAGGGAATGTAGATTAACGAGGCACCTCTCTGACCATTTGAGATCCTTGGCCCATAAACACTGCAGTTTCATCCATAGCAATAATGTTGGAGAGTTGGTATTTAGAAAAGTCGATGCTATCAACAAAGGACTTGAATGCAAGTGCACGTTTAATAACTTCAGTATCTTCCAGCTTGAACAGTGTTGTCAATCTTCTTAGACACAGTTCATATCACTGAAGGAAGCCATCCAACCAGTGTTGTGATGCTTTGAATTCTTCTGGGGATATTTCTAACTGTGGTGCCATTTCAAGGGCAAATGCTTGAGTATCAGCCCTGCACACAACCAAAGCTTGTGTTCTTCTGTCAGCAATCCATTCACAGATGATGTCTTCCAACTCAGGAAATAATGGTTGCCAACCTGATACACACTTGCGCTTCTTAGCATTTCCCTTGTCCTCCTGTTGACTGAGATTATCGTACTCTGCTCACCATTTTTGGATCATTCGAATATCCAACGTCTTCTGTTTGCAGAAAGCCATAATATTCTTGCCCCAGGAGTCCTTCACAATTCCTTTCTTGTACTCGACAGAATAGCTCTTTCTTTTTGCACTCATCTTGTCTGGGGGTCAAAACAGTATTCCCTTTAAATATACCGTTAAATGAAGTGTTAATTGAAGACTTACGAGACAGGAGTGGCAACAAAAATGACTATAGTTAAGAATGATGGTCCACACAAAAGTGATAAAAAATTGCAGGCACCAAAATTCAGAAAACTTTTCTTTATTTCACATGAGTGCATTAAGTACATCCGTTACAACACACGATGCACTGAATTATGAAGATTCATATTAGACACAACCATGTCCATTCGTTATCAGGTGCACACGTTATTTGTGCATTGTGTCTGTACTCCGATTGGTCATTCAGCAGTAAATCTCGAGTTCATCTGTTTACATTGACGTTTACCTCTTGTCCAAAGGTGCCTGCGTGGGTGTTTACAAATACTTAACTATAATTTATATTATCATTTATTTTAAGTATTAATATCAATAATATTATTTATTTATATTTAATTATATATTAATATTATTATTTTATAATTCAATACATCCATCGTGTATTGCAACAGATGTACTAAAAGCATCCGTCTGGCTGACGATCTTAACTGGGGCTTATTTTTGGGATAGGGTTTATATTACGAGCATCCTGAAAAATCATGCTAGTGCTTATTTTCCAGTTAGGTCTTATTTTCAGGGAAATATGGTAATTGAAATGGAAGCTACCAATCTATCCCATACAGAGTTCAAAACACTGATTATAAGGGTTTTCAACGAACTTAAGGGAAGAATAGATCAAATCAGTTAGAATGTACACAAAGAGATAGTAAACAAACATAAAAGGACTTAGAAACCATAAAAAAGAACCAGTCAGAAATTAAGAATACAATAACTGAAATGAAAAATATACTAGAAGGAATCAACAGGAGATTAGATGAAGCAGAGGATCAAATCAGCAATTTGGAAGACAAGGTAGCATAAAACACCCAATCAGAACAGCAAAAAGAAAAAAAGAATTTAAAACATGAGGATAGTTTAAGTGACCTCTGGAAAAGAATCAAGTGTAATATTTGCATCATCAGGGTACCAGAAGGAGAGAAGAGAAAGAGAGAGAGCAAGGGACTCAAACTTATTTGAAGAAATAATGAATGAAAATTTCTCTAACCTGGCAAAGGATCTAGATATACAAGTCCAGGATGCACAGAGAGTCCCAAACAAGATTAACTTATACAGGTCCACACCAAAACACATCATAATTAAAATGCCAAAACTTAAAGACAAAGAGAGAATCTTAAAAGCAGCAAGAGAAAGGCAGTTAGTTATGTACAAGGGAGCTCCCATAAGACTGTCAGCTGATTTCTCAGTAGAAAGTTTGCAGGCCAGAAGGGATTGACATGAAATATTCAAAGAGATGAAAAGTAAGGACCTACAATCAATTACTCTATCCAGCAAGACTATCACTTAGAAACAAAGGAGAGAAAAAGACCTTAACAGACAAGAAAAACCTGAAGGAGTTCATCACCACCAAACCAGTATTAGAAGAAATGTTAAATGGACAAAAGAAGGAGGAGGAGGAGGAGAAGGAGAGGAAGAAATAAGGAGGAGAAGGAGAAGGAGGAAAATAGGAGGAGGAGAATGACAATGACAAAGGAAGTAGTGGAGAAGAAGGAAGAAAGAAAAAATGTATGAATGATAAAGCAGTTGCAGTAACTATATACCTATCAATAATTACATTAAATGTAAAAGGATGAAATGTTCCCAACAAAAGAGATAGGGTGGCTGAATGGATAAGAAAACAAGACCTATACAATGCTACCTACAGGAGACCAACTTCAGATTGAAAGACACACAGAGATTGAAAGTAAAGGGATAGAAAAAATTATTTCATGTGAATGGAAGTGAACAAAAGCTGGGATAGCAACACTTATACCAGACAAAATTAAAACAAAGGCTATAACAAGAGACAAAGAACAGCATTACATAATGATAAGGGGATCAATCCAACAAGAGGGCATAAACCTTGTAAATATTTACTCACCCAACATAGGAACAATTAATTTATAAATCAAATATTGACGGACACAATGAAAGAGATCAACAGTAAAACAGCTATAGCAGGGGACTTTCACACTCCATTGACATCAATGGATAGATCATCCAGACAAAAAATCAATAGGGAAACAGTGGCCATAAAGCACACATTACATCACATGGATTTAATTGATACTTTTAGAACCCTTCACCTCAAAGCAGAAAAATACACATTCTTTTCAAGTGCACGTAGAAAATTTTCCAGGATAGACCACATGTTAGGACACAAAAGAAGTCTCAATAAATTTAAGAAGATTGAAATCATACCAACCATTTTCTCTGACCACAATGATATGAAACTAGAAATCAATTAATTACAAGAAAAAACTGAAAAACATACAAACACATGGAAGCCAAATAACATACTATTAAACAATGAATCGATTAATAATAAGAACAAGGAAGAAATCAATGGATACCTTCAGAAAAATGAAATTACAACAATCCAAAATCTATGGAACACAGCAAAAGCAGTCCTAAGGGGAAATTCATAGCAATGCAGGCATACCTCAAAAAACAAGAAAAATCTCAAATAAATAATTTAAACTTATCCCCAAAGGAACCAGAACAAAATAACAAAGACCAAGCTGAGTATAAAGAAGGAAATAATAAATATCAGAGTAGAAATAAATGAAATAGAATCTAAAAAGAAATATACAAAAGATCAATAAAGTCAAGAGCCACTTCTTTGAAAAGATAAACAAAATTGACAAACCTTTAACCAAAATCATCAAGAAAAAAACAGAGAGTACCCAAATAAGTAAAATCAGAAAGGAAATAAGAGAAGTGACAACTGACACCACAGGAATACAAAAGATTGTGAAAAAATACTATGAACAATTATATGGCACCAAATTGGACAACATGAAAGAAATGGATAAAGTCCTAGAAATATACAATCTTCAAAGGCTGAATCAAGAAGAAACAGAAAACCCACATAGACTGATTACTACTAACAAAATCGAATCAGTAATCCAAATACTCCCGACACACAAAAGTCCTGGACCAAATGGCTTCACAAGTGAATTTTACCAAATATTCAAAGAAAAATTAAGACCTATTGTTCTCAAGCTATTTCAAAAAAATTCAGGAGTATGGAAGGCTCCCAACCTCATTTTACAAGGCCACCACTTACCCTGATTCCAAAACCAGACAAAGACATTACGAAAGGAAGGAAGGAAGGAAGGAAGGAAGGAAGGAAGGAAGGAAGGAAGGAAGGAAGGAAGGAAGGAAGGAAGGAAGGAAAAAAATTATAAGCGATATCCCTGATAAACATAGATGGAAAAATGTTCAACAAAATATTAGCAAACTGAATTCAGCAATACATTAAAAAGACCATATGCCATGATCAAGTGGGATTTATTCCTGGAATGCAAAGTTGTTTTAATATATGCAAATCAATTAACATGATACATCACACAAACAAAATGAAGGATAAAAATCATATAATCATCAATAGATGCAAAAAAAGTATTTGACAAAATCCAGCATCAGTTTATTATAAAAACTCTCAGCAAAGTGGGAATAGAGGAAACATACCTTAACATAATAAAGCCCATATATGACAAACCCACAGCTAACATCATATTCAATTGGGAAAAACTAAAAACATTTTCCTTAAGATCAGGAGCAAGACAAAAAAGTTCACTTTCACCACTTTTATTCAACATAGTATTGGAAGTCCTAGCCACAGCAATCAGACAAGAAAAAGAAATAAAATCATCCAAATTGAAAAGAAATTAAACTGTCATAATTTAAAGATGACATGATACTATGTAGAGAGAACCCTAAGATTCCATTAAACAAAACAAACCAAACAAAAAAACTTTTAGAAGCGATTAATGAATTCAGTAAAATAGCAAAATACAAAATTCATATTTAGAAGTTCGTTGCATATTTAGATACTAATTACAAACGATCAAAAAGAGAAATAAAGAAAACAATCTCATTTACAATTGCATCAGAAAAAAATCTAGGAATAAATTTAATCAAGGAGGTAAAATACCTGCACTCAGAAAATCATAAGACATTGAAGAAAGAAACTGAAGAAGATATAAATAAATGGACGTATATGCCATGCTCATGGAAAGGAAGAAATAACATCACAAAATGTCCATGCTACCCAAAGCAATCTATAGATACAGTGCAATTCCATTCAAAATACCCATGGCCCTTTTCACAGAACCAGAACAAATATATATGATACCACAAACGACCCCAAATACCCAAAGCAATCTTGAGAAAGAAGAACAAAGTTGGAGATATCATGCTACCTGATATCAAACTATATGGCGAGGCCATAGTAATCAAAATAGCATAGTACTAGCATAAAAACAAACTCATAGATCAATGGAAGAGAATAGAAAGCCCAGAAATAAACCCATGCCTATATGGTCAATTAATCTATGGCAAAGGAGGAAAGACTATACAATGGGGTAAAGAAAGTATCTTCAAAAAATAGTGTTGGGAAAACTGGACAGATACATGCAAAAAAAATAAAATGAAACTAGACCACTTTTTTACACCATATACAAAAATAAACTCAAAACAGATTACTGACTTAAATGTAAGACCCAAAACCATAAAGCTCCTAGAAGAAACCATAGGCAGTAAACTCTCTGACATTGCTCTTAGTAATAATTTTTGTGACATAGCTCCTTGGGCCAGGGGAAACAAAAGAAAAAACAAACAAATGGGATGACATCAAACTAAGAAGTTTTTGCACAGCAAAGGAAACCTTCAACAAAATGAAAAGACAACCTGTTGAATAGGAGAAGATATATTCCAACGATACATTTGATAAGGGGTTAATCCAAAATCTTTAAAGAACTCATACAACTTAACACCAAAACAGCAAACAATCCAATTTAAAAAATGGACAGAGAATCTGAATAGACATTTCTCCAAACAGGACATACAGATGGCCAATAGACATATGAAAAGATGCTCAAAGTCACTATTCATGAGAGAAATGCACATTAAAATGACAATAAGATATCACTTCTCAACTGTCAGAATGGTTATCAACAAATCAACAAACAACAAGTATTGGCGAAAATGTGGAGAAAAGGAAACCCTCGTGCACTGTTGATGGGATTGCAAATTGGTGCAGCCACTATGGAAAACAGTTTGGAGGTGCCTCGAAAAATTAAAAACAGAACTACGGTATGACCCAGCAGTTCCACTTCTGGGTACTTATCCAAAGAAATCCAAAACACTAATTTGAAAAGATATATTAATCCCTATGTTCATTGCAGCATTATTTGCAATAGCCAAGATATGGAAGCAACCTAAGTACCCATCAATAGACAACTGGATAAAGAAAAGGTCGTGCATATGCACAATGGAATATTACTCAGCCATAAAAGAGAATGAAATCTTACCATTTGTGACAATGTGGATGGACCTAGAGGGTATTATGCTAAGTAAAATAAATCAGACAGAGAAATACAAATAACAAATGATTTCACTTATATGTGAAATCTAAAGAACAAAATCAATGAACAAATAAAACAGAAAAAAATGGATAGATACCGAGAATAAACTGATGGTTGCCAGACGGGAGGGGAGTTGAGGGCTGGGTGAAAAAGTGGAGGGATTAAAAAGTATAAATTGGCAATTACAAAATAGTCCCAGGGATATAGAGTAAAGCATAGGGAATATAGTCAATAATTTTGTAATAACAATGTATGGTGCCCGGTGGGAACTAGACTTATCGGGGATGGCTTCATAAGTTATATAAATGTCTAACCACTATGCTATACTTCTGAAACTAATATAATATTGAGTGTCAACTGTAATTGAAAAATTAAAATTAAAAACGAAAAAAAAGTAAAAGTAAACAGGAACTCTGTGTCCTTGAATAAATTTTTCCTTCCCAAGCACTCACTTCCGTATATTAGGTAATTAGTGCTTGGCATGATGGTGAACCCCACTGTGAGGCATCAGACCCCCAGTGCTGCCATTTTGGGGGAAAGCTGCTTTATGGGGAGCCAGTTCTGAACTGGGTCTTGAGGGGCTTTTGTAGGACCAACCTTTGAGGACTCGATAGTATTTTACTCTCCACCTCATTTGTTTCCCTTCTTAGGATCTGCTTCCATGATGCTGTCAAGAGAGCATTTCAAAGATTAGAAGCCCCAGAATCCACAAAGTGGTCCCTTGTCCCCCACCGAATACACTGACACTGGCAATGACCATCCCAGGGTTGTCCTGAATCTAGGGATGGAAAGAAGCGTTGAAGAAAAACTTGTTCCTTGTCGTAATAAGACAAATGCCCAAAGAGAAAATAGGAGCAGCAACACTCTAGCCCCACCCCACCCCACCCTCAGTAGAATGATTGTGCTCATGTCCCCTTTCTCCCACTAGCTGCAAGTTCACTTGTCTGCAACCAAAGCCACAGCCCCCTCTCACCCTGATGCCCTGGAAATGGGTCTTGGTAACAGGGAGTCTCAGATGCAGCCCAGATGACACCGCTCAGTTCATGTGGGGCCATGTGTCATCTCAGCCATGCGTGAAGCCCAAGGAATGCTTGAGCTCAGAAGCGCAATCAATTATATCATGATTGATTACATAGATTCCTGAACTTGGTTATCCTTTACCCACTCAACAACTAACTAAGGAATTGCTATGGGCCAAGCACTATGCTAGGCAATGTTTGCTCACAGTTGGTCAATGTGACGCCACTCCAAAACAGACTTCAGGCTGCATTGTCAAAAGTTCTCTGCTTCTTTCAGTTCTGGTTTTTCACTTATGGCACAGGTGGTTCTTGTTAGAGCCCCACTTTCAGAAATTAGCTCCCTGCTCACCGGGACTAGGACTCCAAGCTGTTTCCTAGTTCGACTTTTCTTTTACTCCCATCCTCACGCAGGAAAACACAGTCCTACCTCTGTCCTTGGCAATTAGACTGCAGCAGACTTGAGACCCTCCCGCCACCTGCCCTCCCCCAGGAAGCAGCTGATCAGTCTGGGCCAATTGCATCTTTTATATAAGAGGGAACTGCCCCCAGCACGTGAAGTCGGCCTGACATCCAAAAAGCCAGTTTCAGGGATGTTATTATTGAAAATTCTGCTTCAGTTTCCATCATTTCAATAATTTAAATAATCTCTTACTAGGTCATATAATTCCTTAGTTTTCTCCCCCATGCCACACCAATACCTACAGAATTTACCACTTTCATCATTTATTTGACACTTAGCACGATATGGTTCAATTTTGTTCTGGATATGTCCTGATTCCCAAATTATATTTTCAAGGGTGAGGCCAGTGGCAGGACTGTGGGAAGGGGGTGGTGATAATTTAACTTCTGCAGGCAGAATTTGACTCAGTGTGTAGAATTCTTTTTTGATGATACTCTCTGGGGTACCATTTTGTTGTGGGGGGAAAAATAGCCCTTAGGGTAAAGCCAACAGGGATGGCAGTGAAACTTTAAGAACAAAATCATTTTGCTTAATAAATTTCTACAGGGTAACCCAAGGAGACCCTAGACAGGAGGCAGGGAGGGGAAGGCAGGTGGAGAGGAGCAAAGAAACAAAGTGGTAGGCAGGGTTCTGGTTGAAGGAAGGGCCAGTGAGAAGTTCCAGACATCAAGGAGAACAGAGAGACTTTTAATAACAAGGACTTTAAATATCAGGGATATATGTTTGTTTTAGGCGGTGGTAATGTCACGTCGCCACCTCTACCACCTTGTCACGCAGGGTGTCATGCGGGGTCTCTGGTCACGCTCCCCACATAAGAACACAGGACATGGTGAGGCCAAAAAGGAACACCCACGGAGACATAGATAGGGGAGTCATGCCACTAGAGTCTCGCTGGCAGCTGGGTTGGAGACACAGGAAATAGGACCCACACGATCTGCAAACTGTCGTCCGCTTCTCTGCCAACCAACCAACCCCACTTGCTAGCTGCTATCCTCCCTGTTAACTGTAATCCACACTTGCTAGCTCAGCCACCATCTGCTGCTGGCGTAGCCACGGCAAGTATATTAGTGGCCAATGGCTCACTGGTTACAGCTAATGGCCAACAAGCCACAGCTAATGGCCATCCAATCACAATTGATGGCCATTTACTACCTGAGCCAGCACCTTTCCATGTGAGGCCGAGAGCCTGGACACTGCACTCCTGGCTCTGTCCCCACTCATTCCCTGGCATACACATTTCCTCAGACCCTGAGGGAGAGGTACCCCCAACTCCACAGTGGGGACACTGCAATTCAGGAGGAACAATACAGTGAGAAGATCAGTAATTTCGGGAGAGGAGTCCAGAACAAGAAGCTAGGGGTAACTGGGTAACAGGAAAGAACCTTAAAACCTCCTCCACCTCCCTGCAAATATGGGAAGGATGCTGCTTTCCCCAACATTTGTGAACTGGCGGTTTGAAAAACTTTACATTTCAAAGGCTATAGTGACCCCACCAGCTAGAGGACTGGGCCAATCAATGCGCCCTCTCCTGTAGGCCCAGGACGTAACTCAGCAAAATTACTGCTGAATTAATTTTGGTTACTATGAAGATGCTGATTTTAAATTGGGCAATAAGAACCTGAATACAAATCTGTCTGTCCCTTTCCAGCCTAGAGTCTGGCTAGTGAACAAGCTCTTTTTCATTTGGTGCCACAAATACCACATTCAGAAAGATCCCGTCAATTCAGTTCTGCGGAAATATTGGTGTCACAATTAGCAACACTGTGTTCTTTGTACTACAGGAGCCCTCTAATAGCAGCTCACTAATTCCCTCCCCAGAGGCCGTTATAACCACACCTTACAAAGGAGCCCCTGTTTGCTAAGAGGTTGATACAAAGAGGAAGACTTCAAGAACTATGCCATAGCTTAATCTTCATTTTTCTTTTTTGATATACTTTTTAAAGAAATTGAAATAATCATCTATAATTTTTTCATTATAAATGCACTATAGTCACAAAACTTGGAAAATCAAGGGGATAAAAGAGTCACACAAAGCTCCGTGCTGGCACAAGCGGCGTGAACATTGTAATACATTTCCATGAACATTGTGATGTATTTCTTCACAGGTTTTTATTGTTTAATTTTTAAAGAAAATTATGAAACCTTTCAAACATAGAAAATAACATAGCAGACACCTATACACTCACCACTAAAATAAAAACAAACATGGTAGCATTTTACTGTACAATTGCAGATATCTGTCTCTTTTAAATAAAACATTAACGGAGAGCAGAAGCTCCCACCCTGCGATCACAGCCACCCACTCACACACACACTCCGAGGCCACCTTTGTTCTGAAGGCAGTGTGCCCTAGTTCTAGGTCTGATTTTGTACTTTTTACTGTGTATTACAGGTATCCATAAACATTTACTGTTGTTTGGAGAGTTTTTGAAATGTACATAAATGATAACCTAGTGTATCCTTTTGTTCTTTATTTTTCCTTTCAACATTACACTACTGAAACTCATGCAGACCTAATTCACTCATTTTTATTGCTTTAGTGACTGAATAGTCTAGTTTCTTCATTCCCCTGCTGAAGGAAGGCTAGCTTGTTGTCACTTCGCTGCGGTTACAAACATTTTGCACAGGTTCTTTTGCACCCACCCTGGTGCATTCTGTCTCACACCTGTGCCCCCTGGACTCATTTCCATGGGCTCTCTGCCCCCTTCTCCTTCGGATGCAATGCCTGTTTATACCCACCTCCAAATCTTTGCTCATACTGTTTCCACAGCTTGGAATATGCTCTCTTTACTTGTTCAATCTTTCACAACCAGGCTCAAAATCTCTTTTGCCCACGAAGCCTTCTCTAGCCATTCCAGGCTTTTCATTTTATTTTTAAAATATTTTTATTACTTTTATTTTGCTCTTTGGCCAGAGTTACTGGTGGTCTCCAGGTTACCTGTTCATAAATATGGAAAGGTCGGGCACTCTACTCAGTGATGACTACAATTTATTGAATTTATTGTGAACTAAGCAGTGCATATGTTTCCACTTTGAGCTCCACCAGATGTCTGAGAAGTAGGCGCTATTATCACATGTCATGGATTCACGTACTAAGATCTCTGAAATTAACAATTGATGGCATCTTGCAACTACAGTTGCCTCAATGGAAGTCTTAATTCTTCCAGAAAGATCTTCATTTGTTTCTGTCAGACCTGGGGGCACTACCAAACAGAGGCTACTTTAAAATCAATTCTGTGCTTGCCAGGGTAAATGCAATCCACTAACTGATCAGATTCAAATCCTGGGAGTTTAATTTTCCATCCCTACCCCCCATGTGCTTAGGTGGAGGCAGGCATGTTTTCTCACTGACCTTTGAGCATGGCAGAATTATTTCTCTTCACTCTTACACAAAGAATGATACGGCATCTCAGCTTTATGTGGGGGTCCTTCTACTAGATTCTCCATCTTGCACATTTTTACTTCTTAGTGGTGTGTAAAATACTATATAAAATCATTGTTTGCATTTTCAATTCTGTAATACTTTAATCCAATTTTACAGTTGGGAAAAATGGAGGAATTAGATCAGAGCCTGCGGACAGAGGTGAGTGATGGAAAAGCAGAGGCACTTTTAGCTTGTTGATTGATTCATTGATTGGTTGGTTCTGACCTTACATCCCTTGGAACTAGATTCTAAATTGATTCATTTTACTCTGAATCCAGATCTCAGGTAAGCAGTCTTTCAATAAGATGTACATAGCTCAGTATGTAAACTCATTTAAGCAAACAAGTGATATTCGATTTGTCATCATATTTAGTCATCATGTCAGGGATTAAAGGAGAGCAGACGCTGGGACTGTCACGAGAACACATCTCAGAGCAGAGTAGGGGGCTGGCTGGCTCTCACTTCACCACCACCTGTAGCTCAGCTCAACTTGGAAAGCCAAGGTCTCTAAGATCTCCCATCTACAACACTCAAGTTGGTTTTAAATTCCTTTCTAAAGTAACTTTACTTGTGATTTTTTGAGTATTCTTTCAGAGCAAACCACACATTTGAGTGCTCGTCAGTAATTCCACATTCAACAACGTGGATGAATCTCAGAGATGTACTATTGCAGGAGTCCATTTAAGTAAAGTTCAAACATCAGCAAAATCAATTTACAATAACAGAGCTCAGTAGAGGGTTACTACCCTTTTGGGAGTGTAATGACTGGAAGGGGCCCAAAGGGGGCTCCTGGGATGCTGGTGACGTTTTGTTTCCTAATCTGGGTGCTTGCTACACTTAGTGAACATTCTTTGAGCAGCACCCTCAGGGTATGCGTCGTTTTTCTGTAGGATTGTTATGCTCAATTAAAAGGTTTACTTTAAAAACAAAACAAAAAAAAAACACTAAATCAAAAGCACCCTGTAAACTTAACTGAAATGTTTTGCAATTACTCCCCAAAAGAAACAGACTCATAAAGGGAGGAAGGGAGTGGGGAATATAGAAAAGAGGTGAGGTGATTTCTATAATGGCACTGCTAGGAATCACATTGCCAGGGAGGACAACAATACAGATTGCTTATTTTAAAACAGTATTCGTGCTGGTGTCAACTGTAGCTATGAGGGCGGAGTTCCTAACACACGTTTCTTTCTTTCTTACTCTCTGTCTCTCTGTCTCTCTCTGTCTCTGTCTCTCGCTGTCTCTGTCTCTCTGTCTCTCTGTCTCTGTCTCTCTCTCTGTCTCTCTCTCTCTCTCTCTCTCTCTCTCTCTCTCTCTTATTATTTTTTACTTGAGCGGACTTTATTTTCACAGGCAAGGATGCAGCAGACGATATCCGGGTCACCTTTAAGCTGAGCTCTCGGTGGTGAGGTGACTGTCGTCTGGACGAGGGCTTCGAGGTTCAGTTAGGTCTAGGAAAGTGCACGAGGTACAGCCACGCATGATGCTGGAGGTTCTCGGACGTGACGGCGTCAAACGGCTGGGCCGGCACGGCGGCTTGTACGGGCTTTTCTGGTGGACTTCGCTTCTTGGGATTTGGTGGCAGTCCCTTTTCACTCTTTCCTGATTCTGTGGAGAGAAAAACTGCAGGAGCAAGTCCTCCAAACAGTCTTCGTTCTAGGAGCATAGTATTCAGAGACCCCGCTCGTCCTTGCCGCAGCAGGAGGGCCACCGTCTTTGCACACTTCTAAGACGCTATTTTAGCAAACGCCCAACGGGAAAACTGAAAACGAGGCTGGACATTTCCCGAGACAACCAGTGGCTTTCGTCCTGGCCTCTGAGCTCTCCTCAGATGCAAGAAGAGGTGCTAAAGGGGCAGCAACAGTGTCACAAATGCACCGATGGCTCGTGGGTACCCAAGGCTTCTCCCTCTGCTGAGGCTGCGGCTCAGGGGGTCCTAAGCAGGACCAGTGGCTCAGGAAAGCATCCTAGGAAGCCCGCCCAGCCCAGTCCTCTCACCTGGCTTAAGACATTTCAGGTTGTCAAGGTAACTAACTGAAGATATGAAGCTGGCAGCACTGCTGGCAAGAATCTTTAGGAGTCAGCTTGGCCACTATCTGCCAGGATTGCTTTGTGATATGCACAGATTTGTTTGCAAATGTACAGCAACTCCCCTGGTTCCTGTGGGGATTTAGTTTAAGGTTCTAAAGGAATTCTTTGTCACACTTACAAAGAAGACTGTGTGAAAAGATGGCATGAACCCCAAGATGGGCCCAGCGGGGGGGGGGGGGGGGGGCAGGTGATCCAGGGACCCAGGGCTACTGAAAGCAGAGCTGTGTTTGCAGTGCTGGGGACATGTATGCATCTTTGTTTTCCAGACAAAGAAAGGGAAGGGACTTCCTGTATGAGCCCTGTTGCCTGAGGCTAAGGCAGAAAACAGATTCTTTTTCCTATTTCCAGGGAAAGAAAAAAAATCCATCAAGCAAATGATTCAAGGTTTAACTTCTATGCATTTGCTGATAAATTAGAGGATGTTGCTTTCTATGCAGTGCTGAGCCTGGTTCCTGAGCCACTCTGAGCTACTTTTAAGTGCCACTACCCTCGTGGCAAGAAACAGTCTGTAAATAACAACCTGATAGCCAGTTACTGACACCTACCTTCTCCAAAGGCTTCAGAAAATTACCTCCAGTCACATTAGCATTTTTCTTTTTAATGTCTTGACAAACCAAGGGGAAGGTGTGAAATTGCTTGTTCCAGCACATGTACATTGAGCAGTAATAAGAAGATGCTGCTTTGCTATGGTGGGGAATGTGGTCCCCTCTGGCCCTGCTCAGCCTGAGCTGTGCTCCCAGGAGCAAACCCTGAATGTAGGGTATGTCTCTGTACCTGTAATGCCATCTTTTGCTTAGAGTCTGTAGCTTCTCTGGGCAACAATGCCCCAGAACGACCAGAGGCAAAGCAGCTTTGTGAGTTAGGGCAGGGGCACTTGTCAGCTTTCCCATTTGTGCTGAAAAAGGGTCCTACTGCTTTTAATAAAGACTGTTGCTGCCTTGGAGATGTGGCTTCTTGCTTTTTAACGGCTCTGCAGTTAGAGAAAAACCAAATATTTCTTCCTTTCACAGCAGTGTGTGTCGTCTGGGAAATATGAAGTACAAAGCTTGCCAACAGTTCTGGAAACCTGACCCTCTGAGATGCTGTGTGGTTACACAGATGTGCAACATAGAACGTGTTGAAGTCACTGCTTCCTAAAAGAAACAAGTCTGCCTTAACTCTCATCCTCCCACCACCACAGGTGGCCAAAAACTTTAAAAGTCAACATTTCGACCAGTTTTACAAAAAAACAACAGCTGTCTTTAATATCCATGTTTAACCCACACAAATTTCATTTTTCTCCCTGAGACAATGGAACTCTTTTTCAGAGTGTGTTCAGTGGGAACAACGTGATCATGAGATGTGGAGTCAGATGCTCCTAGCTTGGCCCCACCATGAACAAGCTGGTGATTTCTCTGCACCATGTTACCATATTTGTAAAATGTGGATTCTAAAAAAGCCTCCTTCAGAGAGATCAAGGAATAAAAAATAAATGAAAACAGGTATGGGATGCCTCTTAGAAACTCCAAAAACAAAATATTATCATATTACTAAACTATGAAACTCAGCCAAAAAGTTGTAACCTGTTCGTATCATGGATTTGACAAACTGACCACTGTGGTTTTTACCAATCTGTTAATATGGCTTCCATAAACAATAAATAGTTCTCAGATATTGATATATATAAGGGCTACTAAGTCAAAGCTACTGATTAGCTGTGCAAAGGACGAGGGATAGGAAGTGACAAAAATTTTGTTAATTTATAGAGAAATAAAGAAGAAAAAATTAAAATGCATGAGCATAAGACAAACAAAAGAGCATAACAAAAAGATTAGGCACAACTCAGACTAGAACAAATTGCTAGAAAATGAATGACAGGAAACAAGTTCACTTCCTGAATTCTCATCTGGGTGAAAATGGAGGAGGTCAGTTTTCTGTCTTCACTTTCCCTCCCTAACTGCACAACAAATTGAAGCAAGAACTTTCTCAACACTGTGGCTCAGTGCCTGAATCCATGGCTAGCAGGAGCCAGACTTCAGTGACAAGTTGCTGAAAAGTCTACAAACACACTTGAGAAAGGCCCTAAAGTTTCCCTCAGACAAGTCCAGTCTTTCCCTTTTTTGTGGTTCCTGCTCTGCAGACTGACTCAGATGCTTCGGTGTAAGTTTAACCTATAGATGGAAGAGGAAAGTCCTGAAAGCCACTCAGCAGTGTCCGCAATGTCTGATCCAGTGAGCAGGCCTGCCTATTGCTAGAAGGAAAATGCCTTCAGTATCAGCTGACCAGAATCCAAGACACAGTTCAACATTTGTCCCATCCCATCCAGTTGAAATCCATTCCATATAGATTAGTGATCGGATGTCCTTTTGCTCCCTGCTCTTGCTCTCGATTCTTCCTCCATATTCTCCTAGGTTTTCTTCCCCCCTCAGTTCTCCTGGAGGGTCCTGACTCCACCAGGGGGTCTACAGCAAGGCTCTGGAGGTCATGTTGAATATGGCCCTCAAATGCTCTCCTCATAGGAAGAGGAGCACAGAATGTTTTCCTGCTATACCGATGCCTGTTGTAGCAAAACTCCTTTGGGTATTTTACTAAGAAAGTTTCTGGCTCAACTCCATCTTATCACTTACCACCTCTCACCAGTAGATGCAAGGAGGGAAAAAGGAAACCAGTCATACCATATGCTCTTTAAACATGTCCTATAATTGTAGCATCAGACTTTGTCCCCTTTTAGTCACTGGCAAGTCACTATTTGAGGCAAGGTCCCCTTCTAATGTTCATAAATTCTGAAACATAGATACTGCCAAATTCACCTCTCCTCATGGCCCATTGCCAAGGAAAAACAAGCCCTATTTTTATTTAGAGGTCTTTAAAAATAGTGTAGGAGGCAGGAGAGTGGATTAAGTGGCCTCTGGACATCTAGTCTAAGCTCAGGAAATTCTGACAAATTCAGAAATGTAGCTTTTAAGAGACTGAGGGGGCTTACACAATGAGGGCTTTTTAAGCATTTGCTACTACAGGCTGATGAGCTGAATTAATCACTGTTCTTCGCAATAAACTGTTTTCCTTCAAAAAACAGCTGTTGGCAATGACTATAAATTTGTTCATTTTATGTGGAAAGATGCCCTGTGATAGGTTGTCAGCTAAATGAAAGCTTACTTTGATGTGACTTGAAACAGAATTTTGAAGTGATAATATATGAATGGAACAAGATGGGTAAATAAGTAACAATCTCTGTGGTCACACTGAGACACCAGGAAGGACATCCAAAGAGTAAATTTTGAAGCTGACAAGTAAAAATCATAATCCTAACAATAATGACTAATGTTTGAGTACTTATTATGTCCTAGACACTGTACTATGTGCATTATTTGCCTTATCTCACCTATCATGAAAATATATCCAAGGATTGTTTGCTATTGAGATCTACCAGACCGTCATCAAACACAGGCCCATGCCATAGGTCCAAATGCAGCAATGAAAAACAGATTGCCAAAGTGGACCAAAAAACGTGAACCAAATATATGCTGTCTGCAAGAAATCCACTTTAAATATAGAGACACACATAGATTAAAAGTAAATTAATGGAGAAAAATATACCATGCTAATATTAAGGAAAAGAAAGCAGGAGTAAAGAAGTACAAATTGGGAGTCCAAGATGGCAGAATAGGTAAGTGCTATGCCTGCTGCCTCCCAGCATCACATTAAAATTACAACTAAATTATAGAACAATCAACCTCAAGAATCATTTGAAAACTAGCTGAACAGAAACCCTACTACTAAAGATATAAAGAAAAGGACACATTGAGACTGATACGAGGGGTGGATACACAAAACAGGCTGACCCCAAAGCCACAGGTAGTGGTTGAGCACTGGGAGGGACACCATGGTGGTAGAGGTCTCCCCTGAAGAGGAAGGGGTCCCAGCCCTACATAAAGTTCCCCAGTCCGGGGTCCTGTGCTGGGAAGAGGAGTCCTCACAACATCTGGCAGTGAAAATCAGTACAGACTCTGTCCATTCAGCTCAGTGAGATGGAAGGCAGATGGAAATAATCTTTTTAAAGGGCCCAGACTCACTCGCTTGGAAACACTCACCTGGGCTCCAGTGCATGGACGGCAACTCGAGAGACACCAAAGACATACGGGGAAAGACTGAGTTGTGTGGCTTCGAGGCAAAGGTTGGAGGGACAGCCACCATTGTCCCTGTGTGGGGACCTACCTCACATGTAGCCTGCAGGAGGGCACCATCTTTCCTATGTTGAACCTTCCCCCAAAGGGCCAAATCTGAGACCACACTGGTCTGGTAAAATCTGTACATGCACACCAACATTGGTGACGCCCTTGTTCTCCGTCCTGCCCAGTGAATGCTGCATCACTGGGGGCATTCTCAGCTCCTGGGTGGCCAGCCCTGCCCCACAGGCCACAGAGGCCTTTCATATCAGCAAAGGGACTGCGGCAGTCTACAGAACTTTCAGTGGCAGGCAGTCAGCCAAAGCCGGTGCTGCGGCCTCTCTTAGGGGGTTTTTGGGGATCTGCGGACATGAGTCAAGCGGTGGCTGGCTGCAGTGTTCTCAGGGCATTTTGTGACATGGTCGCAGGCCTGGCACTGGCACAAGAATCTGCATTAACTTTGTAAAACCCACCAGCCGTACCCTATAACTCCCGGGGACCCCTCTACCCAATAGTGCTACATCACCGGAGCACTCTCAACACCAGGTAAATCAGCCCAGCCCACACACCTAAGAGGCTCTTTCAGTGGCTGAGATTTATGGGTAGCTGGCAGGTGTCAACAGGCCTAGGGAAGCACTGGACCATTTGCTAAACTGTCCCAGATTCAATACTGGTGTCAGCTGGCCTTGGTTCACAACAAGGCCACCACCACAAGCCTACAGGTTCAGCACAGGCAGCAACCAACCACACATAGCTTTGTAACTCCTACCAGGCACCCCCTGGCTAGTCACAGGCAAGGCTGAAATTGGCCTGCACAGGAGTCTCTCCCAAGAGAAACCAGAAACAACACACCCAGAGGCTGACTTCAGACCACACATAAGCACTACCCAATTAGCCCCACAAGTAACACACCCAAAGGGTTGTCTCAAGAGCCTGCTGATGCAAATTCTCCTCTGAGCGGTCAGCCCCCACAAAGCACCTCATACACTGTGGGCATAGCCAGTGCTCACAGCCAATCAGCCTGAGAGTCAATCATGCCCATCGACATGCTGTGAGCAATCAAGGCTCAACTACAACAGGACAGTATGCACAAAACACACAAGGGACACTCTTAGAACATCAGCTCAGGTGATCAGAGAGACTGCAACCAGACAGGACACATACTACATAAGGCCACCCAGCAAAGACTGAGAGACATAGGAGATCTACCTAATACACAGAAGCAAACAGAGAGAGGCAGCCAGAATGAAGAAACAAAAAAATATGTCCCAAATAAAAGAACAAAACAAAACGCCAGAAAAGAACTAAATGAAATGGAGGCAATCAACCTACCAGAGTTTAAAAGTTATGAGAATACTTAAGAAACTTAGTCAGAACTTCAACAAAGAGATAGGAAGCATAAAGAAGGACATAGAAACCAAAAGAAGAAGAAGAAGAAGAAGAAGAAGAAGAAGAAGAAGAAGAAGAAGAAGAAGAAGAAGAAGAAGAACCAGTCAAAAATAAATAATATAATAACTAAAATGAAGACTACACTAGAAGAAATCAACAGCAGACTAGATGAAGCAGAGGACTGGGTGAGCGATTTGGAACACAGGTAGCAGAAAATGCCCAATCAGCACAATAAAAAGAAAAAAGAATTAAAAAAAAAAAATGAAGATGGTTTAAGGGACCTTTGGGACAAAATCAAGCATAACAACATTTATATCATAGGAATACCAAAAGGACAAGAGAAAGAGCAAGGGATTGCGAACCTATTTGAAGAAATACGGACTTAAAACTTTCCTAACCTGATGAAGGAAATAGACATACAAATCTAGGAAGTGCAGAGAGTTCCAAATGAGATGAACACAAACAGGCTCACAAACAAAACACATTATCATTAAAATGGCAAAGGTTAAGCACAGAGAGATAATCCTAAAAGCTGCAAGAGAAAGGCAACTAATAACTTATAAGGGAACTCCCGTAAGGTTGTCAGCAGGTTTCTCAACAGAAATTTTTCAGGCCAGAACAGTATAGTAGGAAATAGTCAAAGTGATGAAAAACAAGGGGCTACAACCAAGACTACTCTACACAGCAAGGCTATCATTTAAAAGTGAAGGAGAGATACAGAGCTTCCCAGACAAGAAAAAGCTAAAGGAATTCATTACCACCAAGCCAGTACAACAAGAAATGTTAAAAGGACTTCTTTAAAAAGAAAAAGGGGGAAAACCAAAACAAATAAATAAATAGTAATATAAAATATAAATAAAAATAAGATATATGAATTATAAAATGGCAATAATTATGTACCTATCAATAATCACTTTAAATGTAAATGGATTAAATACTCCAATCAAAAGACATGGGGTAGCTGAATGGATAAGAAAACAAGACCTATGCACATGCTGCCTACAAGAGACCCACCTCAGATCGAAAAACACATAGACTGAAAGTAAAGGGATGGAAAAGATATTTCATGCAAATGAAAACAAGAAAAAACCTGGTGTACCAATACTTACATTGAACAAAATAGACTTTAAAACAAATACTATAATAAGAGACAAATAAGGACATTACATAATGATAAAGGGATTGATCCAACTAGAAGACATAACCCTACTAAACATCAATGCACCCAATATAGGAACACATAAATATATAAAACAGATATTGATTGACATAAAGGAAGAGATAGACAGTAACACAATCATACTAGGGAACTTTAACACCACACTGACAACAATAGACAAATTTTCCAGACAGAAAATCAACAAGGAAACAGGGGCTTTAAATGACACACTAGCCCAGATGTATTTAATCTTTTTAGAGCAGGGGTGTCCAAACTGCAGCCAGCGAGCCAACTGCGGCCGCGATCCATTTTTTATTGACCCACAGCAAATTCCAAAAATATATTTAGTTTATTTAAATAAACCAGGTGAGGCAATACGTACTTCACCTCAAGTGAGTGGCCCAGCTGTTTGTATATTTTATCGAATATGGCCCTTGGTGAAAAACATTGAAAAAAGTTTGGACATCCCTGTTTTAGAGCATTCCACCCCAAAGCATCAGAATGTACTTTTTTTTTTTAAGTGCACATAGAACATGTTCTGAGCTAGACCACATGTTAGGTCACAAAACAAGTCTCAATAAATTTAAAAAGACTAAAATCATATCAAGTGTTTTCTCTGACCACAGTGCTATGAAACAAGAAATCAATTGCAAGAAAAAAACCTGAAAAAGACACAAACACATGGAGACTGAATAACATGCTAGTAAATAATGAATGGGTCAACAATGAGATCAAGGAAGAAATCAAAAGATAGCTTGAGACAAGTGAAACTGAAAACACAATGACCCTAAATCTATGAGATGTAGCAAAAAGCAGTTCTAACAGGCAAATTCATAGCAATGCATGCCTACCTAAAGAAGCAAGAAAAATCTCGAATCAACAGCCTATCTTTACATCTAAGGGAACTGGAAAAAGAACAGCAAAATAAGCCCAAAGGGAGTGCAAATAAGGAAATAATAAAGATCAAAGTGGAAATAAATGAAATAGAGACAAAAAAATACAAAAGATCAATGAAACCAAGAGCAGGTTTTTTGAAAAGATAAACAAAATCGACAAACCTTTAGCCAGACTCCTCAAGCAAAAGAGAGAGAGGACCCAAATTAACAAAATCAGAAATGAAAGAGAAGTGAAAAAAAAAAAAAACAACACAGAAATACAAAGAATTTTAAGAAAATGCTATGAGCAACTATATGCCAACAAATTAGATAATTTGGAGAAATGGATACATTTCTAGGAGCATACAATCTTCCACGGCTGAAACAGAAAATTTGAACATACTGATTACCACCAATGAAATTGAATTAGTAATCAACAAGCTCCCAACAAACAAAAGCCCTGGACCTGATGGTTTAACGGCGAATTTTACCAAACATTCAAAAAAGAATTACCTCCTATTCTCCTCAAACTATTCCAAAAAATCCAGAAGGAGGGAAGTTTCCCAAGCTCTTTTTATGATCCCAAAACCAGACAAAAACATTATAAAAAAAGAGAAAACTATAGGCTGATATCCATAATGAACATAGATGGAAAAATCATCAACAAAATATTAGCAAACCGAATACATTAAAAAGATCATACACTACGATCAAGTGGGATCCATTCATGGTAAGCAAGGTTGGTTCAATATCCACAAATCAATTATCGTGATACACCATATTAACAAAATAAAAGATAAAAATCATATAGTCATATCAGTATATGCAGAAAAAGAATTTGACAAAATCCAGCTGCCATTTATAATAAAAACTCTAAGCAAAGTAGGAATAGAGGGATCATATCACAACATAATAAAGGCCATATATGATAAACCCACAGCTAACATCATACTCAATGGGGAAAAGTTAAAAGCACTCCTATTAAAATCAGGAAGAAAACAAGGTTGTCTACTTTCACCACTTTCATTCAACATAGTACTAGCCACAGCAATCAGACAAGAAAAAGAAATAAAAGGCATCCCAGTTGAAAAGGAGAAAGTAAAACTGTCATTATTTGCAGATGACATGATAGTATAGATAGAGAACCCTAAAGACTCCACCAAAAACTATTATAACTGATAAATGAATTTGGTGAAGTAGCAGGACACAAAATTAATATTCAGAAATCAGTTGCATTTTTATACACTAATAATGAACTACCAGAAAGAGAAATTAAGAAAACAATCTCATTTACAATTGCATCAAAAAAATTAAAATACATAGGAATAAATTTAACCAAGGAAGTAAAAGACCTGTATTCAGAAAATTATAAGACATTGAAGAGACAAAGTAAAGAAGATACAAACAAATGGAAACATATACCACTCTCATGGATAGGGAGAATTAATATAATTAAAATGTCTATACTACCCAAAGAAATATATAGATTCAATTCAATCCCTATCAAAAGACTCATGACATTTTTTAACAGAACTAGAACAAATAATCCCAAAATTTATATGGAACCATAAAAGTCACCAAGTAGCCATGGGAATCCTGAGAACAAAGTGGGGGAGGTGTCACATTACCTGATATCAAGTTATACTACGAGGCTATAGTAATCAAAACAGCATGGTATTGGCATAAAAACAGACACATAGGTCAATGTAACAGAATAGAGAACCCAGAAATAAATCCATGCCTATATGGTCATTTAATCCATGACAAAGGAAGCAAGAATTTATATTGGGGTAAAGACAGTCAATTTAATAAATGGTGCTGGGAAAACTGGACAGATACATGCAGAAAAAGAAAGAGAGAGAGAGAGAGAGAGAGAGAGAGAGAGAGAGAGAGAGAGAGAGAGAGAGAGAAAGAAAGAAAGAAAGAAAGAAAGAAAGAAAGAAAGAAAGAAAGAAAGAAAGAAAGAAAGAAAGAGAAAGAAACTGGACCACCTTCTTAGCCATACACAAGAATAAACTCAAAATGGATTAAAAACTAAAATGTAAGAGCCAAAACCATAAAAACTCCAAGAAAACATTATAGGAAGTAAACTCACAGACATTATGCTTAGTAATATTTTTACTGATATATCCCCTCGGGCAAGTGAAGCAAAAAAAAAAAAAAAAGGGGGGGACTACATCAAACTAAAAAGTTTTTTTCACAAAAAAGGAAACCATCAACAAAACAAAAAGGAATCCTACTGAATGGGAGAAGATATTTGCCAATCATACATCTGATAATGGGTTGATATCCAAAATTTATTTCTAAAAAACTCATACAACTCAACACCAAAAAACAAACAAAACAAAAAACACAAAAAAAAACTCTTAAAAAGAAGGCAGAGGCAGAGGACATGATGAGACACTTCTCTAAAAAGGACATACAGATGGCCAACAGATATATGAAAATATGGTCAACATCACCAATCAGAGAAATGCAAATAAAAACCACAATGAGATACCACTTCACTGTCAGAATGGCTACCATCAATAAATCAAAAACAACAAGTATAGATGACGATGTGGAGAAAAGGGAACCCTCGTACATTGTTGGTGGGATTGCAAATTGGTTAGGCCACTATGAAAAACAGTATGGAGGTTCCTCAAAAAATTTAAAAAAGAACTACCTATGACTCAGCAATTCCACTCCTAGGTATTTATCCAAAGAAATCCAAAACACTAATTTGAAAAAAATGTATGCCCCCCTATGTTTACTGCAGCACTAGTCACAATAACTAAGATATGGAAACAACTGAAATGCCCATCAATAGACTATTGGATAAAGAAATTGTAGTACATTTATACAATGGAGTATTACTCTGCCAAATAAAGAATGAAATCTTATCATTTGTAACAATACGGATGGACCTAGAGAATATTATGCTAGGTGAAGTAAGTCAGACTGAGAAAGACAAATACCATATGATCTCACTTCTATGTGGAATCTAAAGAACAGAATAAATGATCAAACAAAACAGAAATAAACTCAGAGATATAATGGTTGCTAGATGGGAGGGGGACATTGGGGGATGAGGGTAAGGCGAAGTAATTAGAAACTACAAATTGGTAGTCATGAAATAGTCACGGGGACATGAAATATAGTATGGTGAATATAATGTTGTAGAGATTATGTAGGGTGCCAGATGAGCACTGGACTTATGAGGGAGATCACTTCATAGATTGTGTAGATGCCTGTACTGGTAGATACCTGAAGCTGATGAAAAATAATATTGAATATCAACTATAAACTATATATATACATACATAGTCATGGGATATAAAGTATAGAATAGGGAATATAGTCAATGGTATTGTAACAGCTATATAATGATGTCAGAGGCGTAGTACACTGGGAGGCGGGTATCACTCTGTAAGGGGTATAAATGTCTAATCAATTGTGTTGTTTTGTAAACCTTAAACTGATATAAAAAATAAAATAAAATAAAAAAGAATTCTACCACAAGAGGAAGTAAGAAGAGTGGAACAGGTTTATCTATACATAATTTAGGAAACCCCCTATATAGCAACACCAATAAATTGTACCCCATAGTTACTGGTGCAACCAGTAAAGATTTAAGGAGGTGTCTGCTGCTTCAAATGCTAAAGAAGCAACACAAAACTATAAGGAACATGAACAAAATCAAGAAAATATGTTATCACAAAAAGATATCAATAAATCAACAACCAAGCTGAAAGCCACAGAATATTAAATTGAGTTAACTGTTGCTATCAGTGTTGTTATCCGTTTAAAAGGTACTGTTTCATCTATAAAATGTTTAATGTAATTCTCATGATAACCACAAAACAAAAACCTATAGTAGATTATTCACAAAAGATAAACAGAGGGAAATGAAAACATACCACCACAGAAAATCATCAACTCACAAAGGTAGGCAGAAAGATGGGGGGGGGGGGGGAGGAACAATGGAACTATAAAACCAACGAAAAGCACAGCACTAATAAATACTTACATGTCAATAATTACTCTCAATGTAAATGGTTTGACTTTACCAATCAAAAGCCACCGTGTGGCTGGATTTTTTCATTTTTTTTTTAAAGCCATGTGCTGCCTACAAAAGGTTCAATTCAGCTTTAAGGACACAAATAGGCTTAAAGTGAAGAAATGAAAAAAATAATATTTCATATCAGCGAGATAAGAGTTAAGTGAAAAATAGTACCACGAGACAAAGAAGGTCATTATATAATGATAAAAGGGCCAATTCATCAATAAGATATAACAACCATACACACACACACACACATCAAACATTAGAGCATTTAAATATATTAAGCAAATACTAACACACCTGAAGGGAGAAATAGACAACAATATAATAATAGTAGGGACCTTCAGGAATGGATAGATCATCCGGACAGATAATCAACAAGGAAACGCTGGAATTGGCCATACTTCACACCAAATGGACTTAACAGACATATTGAGAATATTCCATCTAACAGTATCAGAATACACATTTTTCTCAAGTACACATGGAACATTCTCTAAGACAGATCATAGAATAAGACACAAAAAAAGTCTTAGCAAATTTAAAAAGTTTGAAATTACACCAATTATCTTTTCCAACCACAATGGTATGAAAGTAAAAATTAACAAGAGGAAAGATGAAAAATTTACAAGTATGTGGAAACTAAACAACACACTTCTGAACAACCAATGGATGAAAAGATGCTCAGTATCACTAATCATCAGAGAAATGCAAATAATACCCACAATGAGATATCACCTCTTACTGGTTACAATGGCTATCATCAATAAGGCAAATAACGACAAGTGTTGGAGAGGCTGTGGAGAAAAAGGAACCCTCATACACTGTTGGTGGGAATATAGATTGCTGCAGCCATTATGGAAGGCAGTGTGGAGGTTTCTCAAAAAATTAAGAATAGAATTACCATATGACTCAGCAATCCCTCTCCTAGGTATCTATCCAAAAAATCTGAAAACATTTATCCATAAAAACACGTGTGCTCCAATGTTCATTGCAGCTTTTTTTATGGTGGCCAAGACATGGAAATAACCAAAGTGTCCTTCTATAGATGATTGGGTAAAGAAGATGTGGTACATATACACAATGGAATACTACTCTGCCATAAGAAAAGATGAAATACTACCATTTGCAACAATATAGATGGATTTTGAGATTATTATGCTAAGCGAAATAAATTAGAGAGAAAAAGTTGAGAATCATGTGACCACTAATATGTGGGATATAAAACTGAAAGCAACAAAGAAACAAGACAAAGAAAGAAAGAAATGAAAACTCATAGACACAGACAATAGGTCAGTGGTTACCAGAGAGTAAGAGGGGAGGGAGGATAGTAGAAGAGGGTAAAGGAGGTCAAATATATGGTGATGGAAGGAGAATTGACTCTGGGTGGTGAGCACACAATGTGATATATAGATGATGTATTACAGAATTGAAACCTAAGTAATTTTACTATCCATTGTCACCCTAATAAATTTTAATTAAAAAGAAAAAAAAAGAAAAAAGAAATCAAAAGGGAATTTTTTAAAAATCTCAAAACAAATGAAAATGAAAATGCAATATACTAAAACCTGTGGTGTGCTTCAAAAGCAGTTCTTAGAGGGAATTTTGTAGTGATAAGTACACATATCAAGAAATTATAAAGATCTCAACTAAAACACCTAACTTTACACCTCAAGAAACTAGAAAAAGAAAAACAAGTTAAACTCAAAGTTAGCAGAAAGAAGGCAATAATAAAGAAAAGAACAGAAAGAAATGAAATAGAATCCAGAAACAGTAGAAAATAACAACAAAACAAAAAGCTGGTTTTTCAAAAAGATAAACAAAGTTGAAAAAACTTTAGCTAGATTAACGAGGGAAAAAGAGAGAACACTCAAAATCATAAGTGAAAGCAGAGACATTACAATTGATAATACAGAAATACTTAGACTAATAAGAGACTAGTATGAACAAATAATAAGAGACTAGTATGAACAAATATATGGCAACAAAATAGATTACCTAGAAAAAATGGATAAATTTCTAGAAACATACAACCTAGTAAGAGTGAATAGGAAAGAAATAGAAAATGTGAACAGACCAATAATGAGTAAAGAGATTTTAATAGAGAGTAAAGTTGAATCAATAATCAAAAACCTCCCAACATAAAAGCCCTAGGATCACATGGTTTCACTGGCAAATTCTACAAATAAAGATGAATTAATACCATCCTTCTAAAACTTTTCCAAAAGTTAGAAGAGAACACTTCCAAACTGATTCTACAAGGCCAGCATTACCTTAATATCAAAGCCAGATAAGAACTCTACAAAAAAAGAGAAAACTATAGACTAACATTCCTGATGAATATAGGTGCAAAAATTATCAACAAAACATTAGCAAATCAAATTCAAGAACACATTAAAAGGGTTATACATCATGACAAAGTGGGATTTATTCTTGGGATACAAGGATAGTTCAATACACATTAATAAATGTGATATATCACATTAATAGAAGAAAGATAAAAATCATATGATCATCTCAATAAATGAAGAAAAAGCACTTGACAAAATACAACATCCTTTTATGGTACAATAAAAACGCTATCAACAGATTAGGTACAGAATGAATATAACTCATCATAATAAAGGCCGTATATAGCAAGCCCACAGCTAACATACTCAACAGTGAAAAATTAAAAGCTTTTCCTCTAAGGTCAGGATCAAAACAAGATTTCCCACTCTCACCACTCTTATTAAATATAGTACTGGAAATCATAGCTAGAGCAATCAGGCAAGACAAAGAAATTAAAAGCATCCTATCAGAAAGAAAGAAGTATTAGGTTGGTGCAAAAGTAATTGCGGTTTTTGTGATTATTTTTAACCTTTTAAACTGCAATTATTTCTGCATCAACCTAATAAAATTGTTATTATTTGCAAATAATATGATCTTATACATAGAAAATACCAAAGACGCAACAACAACAACAAAAATCTGTTGGGACCTAATCAACAAACTCAGTCAAGTTGTAGGATATAAAATCAATATACAGAAATCAGTTGCATTTTTATACATGAACAATAAAAATTCTGAAAAAAATAAAGAAAACTATCCCATTTACAATAACATAAAAAATAAAATACCTAGGAATAAATTAAACCTAAGTAAAAGATCTGTATACTGAAAGCTACAAGACTCTGTTGAAAGAATTTGGAGAAGATACAAAAAAATGGAAAGACATGTTGTGTTCATGAATCAGAAAAATTAATATTGTTTAAATATCCATACCACCCAAAGCCATGTATCTATAGATTGAACTCAATCCCAAGCAATAGCATTTTTCTCAGAAATAGAAAAAACAATCCTAAAATTTAGATGGAGCCACAAAGGACCTCTCACAGCCCAAGCAACCCTGAGGGCAAAATAAATAAATAAGTAAATAAACAAACAGAGACATCATACTTCCTGATTTCAAACTATACTACAAAGCTATACTAATTAAAACAGTATGGGACTGGCATACAAATAGACATATAGCCCAATGGAACAGAATACAGAGCCCAAAATTAAGACCCCCACATATACAGTCAACTGATATTCAAACAAGGGATCCAAAACACTCAATGGGGCAAAGGATAGTATCTTAAATAAATGGTGGTGGGAAAACTGAGTATCCACAGACAGAAAAATGAAATTGGATACCTATTTTATAATATTCATAAAAATTAACTTGAAATGCATCAAAGACTTAAACATCAGACCTGAGACCATGAAACTCCTAGAAGAAAGCATAAGGAAGAAATTCAACATTGGTCTTGGCAGTGCTACACACACACACACACACACACACACACACACACACACACAATGGGATATTATTCAGCCATGAGACAGAATGAAATCTTGCCATTTATGACAACATGGATGGACCTTGAAGACGTTATGCTGAGTGAAATAAGTCAGACAGAGAAAGACAACTACTTTATGATATAATTTATATGTGGAATCTAAAAAAGCCAAACTGATGAAAAAACAAACAAACAAAACAGAGAGTAGTAAAAAGGTGGTTACCAGTGTCTGGAGGGTGAGGTAATAGGAGAGATGTTTAAAGGTACAATCTTGCAACTAGTAGATAAATAAGTTCTGGAGACCTAAGGCAGACTATAGTGATTATAGACAACAATACTGTATTACAAACATCAAACATGCGAAGAGACTAGATGGCAAGTATTCCCACCATAAAAAGAAATTATAAGCATATGATATAACAGATGTGTTGGCTAAGGCAACAATGGCAATTGTATTGCAATATATAAATGTATCAAATTGACATTTGTATACCTTAAACTTACGCAATGTTATATGTCAAATATTTTCAATTTTTAAATTGGAGGGTGGGTGGAAGAAGAGGGTAAAGGGGGTGAAATATATGGTGATAGAAGGAGAACTGACTCTGGGTGGTGAATACACAATGCAATATATAGATGATGTATTATAGAATTGTACACTCAAAACCTATAAAATTTTACTGATCAGTGTCACCCCAATAAATGTAATAAACATAAATGAATCATAAAATTAAATTTTAAAATATTTTATCTTAATATATATGACTTTTATATAATTTTGTTTTTACCTTTAGTTCTTAATCCACTTATAATTTATTTCTGTGAGTGGTGGGTATAGAGACCTAACTTTATTTTCGACAAATGGATAGTCAACTTTTCAATACCATGAATAAATAAACCACTCTTCCACCACTGACCTAACATATACTATGTACCTATATATACACATAGGTACATAGTATATGGTAGGTACATAAATTCTGATTTTATTGAGCCCTCTGTCTTTTCTTGCACCAATATTATCCTGTTTTAAAGCATGCTAAAGATACAAACAGGTAACTCACTGAAAAAGAAGAATAAATAAACATATAAAAGAAACTTGGACACTCTACTATCACAGACATGCAAATTAATGAGTTATATTTTTAATTTTTCCCAGATCGGAAATATTTAAAAGATGAATAGTGTATTGGTTTGAAGAGCATAAGGAAACAAGTGATCTAATTAACACTTCGTGACAGTATGAATTGGGGACAGCCTTCTTGAAAAACTGTTTTGTTTGTTTGTTTGTTTGTTTGTTTGAGGAGGGTGCAGCTCACAGTGGCCCCTTCGGGGTTCGAACCGGCAACCTTGGGGTTAATAGCACCATGCTCTAACCAACTGAGCTAACTGGCCACTCCCTATACGTTACAGAAAGACCTGATATTTTAAACCTGATATTACAGAAAGACATAGTACACAAAAAATGTTCCATGCAATAATACTTGTAAAATTGAAAAATGGTAAACAACCAAATGCTACGAGTAGTGGAAGATAAAGTAAACTATGGTCCAGCCATTCTAGACTATGTTGAGAGGTAATGTTCAACAAAAAGGGGAGCTGTTGAGTTGGAGGAGGAAAAGGTGTCAAGATTAGGTGGGGGAGATAAATTAGTTGTTAGTCAACTTAGGAGGACTTGTGCAGGTTACCATGCCATTGTGCGGAAACAGAGGGAACAGAGAAACAGAACTGTGAACTCCAGTGTTCGTCTTCTAGCCACTGCTGAAGAGGATAAGCCAGAAGTCAGTGGGAGTTCACACAGGGAGAATTAAAGTTTCAGTAAAGGCTCAACTTCATGAGCTCTATTCTTCATTGCCCTGGCAATGAGGCCTCCACATTCCTGTAATGACATCACAGTGAGAAAAATCACATGCAAATAAAGTGAGTGGTAGCTAAAGGTAATGCAACTTGTGATCTAGTTAGCTTTATTTTGGTAGGAGGTCAGAGTCAAAATTAGGTGGTAATTTTGAACCCCAGATAAAGGATAATTATTATTCATAATAGGGTTAAGCTGAGCCTATGCACTTTATGGCTTCTGTAGTAATAAATAATGACTGTCATTATTAATAAAAAGAAACAACAAGATTAATAAACAATATGACTAATGACCTATATATGTTATTTAAAGTCACATTGGCCTAGCCCACATCCAGTAACTAATCCAAGTAGAGGCAGAAAAGCCGAGCCTTTGAATCTGAACCGGAACAGCTCTGAAGGGGCATCCTGTTATCAGAATTCTCCCCACAGGGTTGGCTTGAGGCTACCTCGCAACTGGACCTCTCTCTGTGCCCAACCTTGTCCTTTGTCTTCCACAAGCACTACTCTTAAGTGTACTCCCTAATAAACCTCCTACACAATATTCTCCCCTTCAGAGTTTACTTCTTGGGAAACCCGATCTGTAACATCATGTAATTGAATTTTATAACTTCATTTACACTCATGCACATCATTTTTCCACCCTTTGGCCTTAAGACACATGGATATAAGTCTAGAAATAGAGGTTGGGATATAGTAGTAGGTTGTGTCTCTGTTCTTCCCTTAAATTACAATGACCACATCTGTATATTTTCTGAGCTAGTCTTGTAATAAGCAAACACACACACACAAGGTGCTCATCAAATTTGAGTAAGTTAATAAAATAATCATAAATATTTTTAATTAGCTTTTGTGATTCCACAGTGATTCATGTGCTTTTAAACATTCTTCATTGTTATTCAATAAAATTTGTGTTAACCCTTAGTGGTTGTTATATGAAGTTGCTTGGTAGAGCCAAGACTGACTTCTTTGTAATATTTGTAAGGCTTATTTAAATAGTCTCCTCACCCTGCCCTTTTAAAAACATTGGTGACATTTCTTTACAGAGTTTCTGAAGTTAGCCTATAATTCAGAAAAACACAAACTCTTATTTGACAAATGACTATGCTGAGGTCTAAAGGAGTGAAACAAACTGGCCTAAGATCACACAGGCTAGTTAGGGACACAGTTAGGACTAGATTTTATCTGACGTCCTTCATTTATACTCCATTTTCCTTTTCAAATGGAAATTACCTTATAAAAACATAGGATTTTGGGTCAGAGAATCCAGGTTCTTACCCCAGTCTAACAAATTTACCTCTGTGTAATCAGCAATCTCCTTCGCAAATGGGGAATAATATGAATATCTGTTTTCCTTGATTGTTATAAAATATATATATGATAAATACATTATACATTGTAAAGCAGTGAACAGGTTTTTTTTAAAATAAACTTTTTAAAAGAGGTAGTTTGGGGCATTTTGTCTTTATGTTATTTAAAAATTGCAGTATCTTTCCACAAGTTTGAAATATAAGAATTTTTAAATTTATATTTACATCTTTAGGACCCCACTATTCTAATGTTCACTATCATGTTACTTGAAATTTACATAATTTAGTTTCAAATCAGTATTACTGAGAAAAAGATAATGTTCTTAAGTAAATCCTAATACTGTTACATACTATCTGTGAGAGGAGTCAACAAAGTAAAGAAACTTTCAAAAAATTTATAAACACATATAACAGCAGAATATCTTATATCCATTGTTCAATTAGCCTTAGAACGATGATAATGTTTCTTTTTTTTTTGAAATTCTTTTTTTATTTTATTTTATTTATTTATTTTTTAAATTTATTTTTTAAATTTATTGGGGTGACAATTGTTAGTAAAATTACATAGATTTCAGGTGTACAATTCTGTATTACATCTACTAAACTTATGGACCTTGGGTTCAAAGAGCATTTTATGAATTTGACTCCAAAGGCAATGGAAATAAAAGCTAAAATAAATGAATGGGACTATATCAAACTTAAAAGCTTCTGCACAGCAAAAGAAACCATGGACAAAATAAAGAGGCAACCAACTGAATGGGAGAAGATTTTTGCAAACAGTGCCTCCGATAAGGGGCTAATATCCAAAATATACAAGGAACTCATGCAACTCAACAACAAAAAAACAAACAATCCAATTGAAAAATGGGTAGAGGACCTGAAGAGACATTTCTCCAAAGAGGACCTACAAATGGCAAATAGACATATGAAAAAATACTCAACATCACTAATCATCAGAGAAACGCAAATCAAAACCACAATGAGATATCACCTCACCCCAGTCAGAATGGCTATCATCAACAAGACAAATAGTAACAAGTGTTGGAGAGGCTGTGGAGAAAAAGGAACCCTCATACACTGTTGGTGGGAATGCAGACTGGTGCAGCCGCTATGGAAGGCAGTGTGGAGGTTCCTCAAAAAATTACGAATAGAATTACCATATGACCCAAAAATCCCTCTCCTGGGTATCTACCCAAAAAATCTGAAAACATTTATACTTAAAGACAATGTTTCTATGTAAAATATTTTTTATAATTCTTCTGCTGGAGCAGATTACAAGTGAATTTATCTACCACATACAAACATTTAGTCACTCAGGTTATAGCCACATTTCTTTCTTAAAATAAAGATTTGGCATTACCCACTTAATCACTTGCATTATAGAACAAAATTAATTCTGAATGACTTTTTGTGACTATTAACAAAAATCAAATCCAGTGGATGAAGATTTATCACGAGTAACAATAATTGTAAAAATATGCTGAAGATTCTGAAGGCAACTCCTAAAATGAAGTATTAAATGTTTCAAGAAACTTCAGAATTGTTAAAAAAATTAAATAAAAAAGCAAACATTCAGTTGGCATTTATTGAGTATTAATACGTTGGCCAATGTTTTCCTGAGACAAATGGCTCATTCAAGATATATAAATATTATTATGTTTATTTAAAAATTAGACTCATAATTTTTTTAAAATGTGACTTAAAGTAAATTTAAAGGGTATACGTCCCTCATCTTTCGGTTCTAAAGTAAAGCCAAAATAAGACTACATGCATAATTCAGTTAGTATACAACAAGGAAGTCGCCCAGGAATGGACAAAGCACAGTGGTCAGCAGGATAATCCCACTCTGCACAAGCCAAATGTAGTCAATGAGGAAAGCCTTAACATTTAATCCCGGCAGTTCTTTCTTTTTCAAATTTCTCTTTGATTTTGTGCCAGTCCTACTGATACTGTGCTTTGTTGGGTTAAGCCCCATATAGATGTTCTTTCCTGAAAGTAAGAAAAAAAAGGTTATAAGAGAACAAAATAACAGGATAGAAGAATTAGAGAAGAAGAAACAAGAAGACAAAAGAAGGGCTTTGTGCACAGATGACCTGTATTTCACTAACTGGATAACATCAAATCATGAAATAAATATGTTTACTTACATACAGCTTAGAAATATACATTATTTAATTAAATTCTAGTGTAGACATTAATGTATAAAAATTAGGACATGTTATATACCAGTAATTTTTCCTAATGTGCCAATAATTTAACCTTGGGAATACTTGCAAGGAAGAAACTAAATAATGCATTCTGTTAGCCAGTGAGTTTATCACTGGTGTCTTTATAAAAAGAAGCCATATTTTCTTTCACTGACTCATTCAGATGAAGTGAAACTTATTCGGCTGAACTGAAATGGTGCTATTGTGCCTTTCAAAGAAAACGAACGAAAGGTTTTATATTCATGGGAGCACGTATGTGATCCCAAAAAACTGCAAAATTGGCATTATTGACATAATAGAATTATAAACATACCCACCTCAGTTTATAAACTGAGATAAACATTTTTGAAGTCCAAATGTCTACATATAATTTTCCAGCTAAATATGTCATATTTACTAATCCAAGCAAACAATATCAGATTTTCTCCAAAAGAATGATGAACATTTTTGTGATATCCTCTCTTAGGGTTTTAAAATAACTATGTGCTTATCAGGTAATTTCTGCCCATGTACAGAGCACAAGATACACATAGATTCATATTTATGGTCAAGTTTCTAGTATTGTGATAATAAGCAAGGTTTAACCACCATGCAAATTCAAGAAATCTATCCATCATAAAGTCACAGTTTTAAATTTCATTGAGAACCTTAAATCAAAACTAGAGTATTAGTGTTGTTGACAATATTTACAATCCAGCCATTTTTCAAATACAGTTTTTAATACAATGAGGGTGGCATTTTAAATATTTATCTTTGCTTAAAGGAATATATACTTCCCCTTCCCACAGAAAGTGTCATTTTTAAATAGCAGTTGTTTTCTCTGTCACTGTTTTCCTTGCAATTATTTTATAATGGCTCAAATACACTAAAAATTTTTAATTTCTCTTTTTCCAGAGTAGCACTTGTATCAAGTGTCATTATTATCACTTAAGAAAGAACACAATCGACTTCCTCAGGAGGGCTGGAGGTCCAGAGACTGGGAACTCCAAACTAACATTCTCTACCCAGCGTCCAGGGAAATCTTCTAAAGATGCACATGCACGTTAGTTAAAAGAGCTCTCCTATAGTTAACTTTTCCTCTTCATCATAATAAAAAGCACTCCCCTGGATGGAGATTTAAGCTACTAATGAGATATGCGATGCATGAAGAGGCATGTAGGTACATTGCGCAGGTGCTGTAGGACCCGCCTCAACATACTTTGGGGAGGGAGAAGGGAAAAAGGAAGGGGTGGCTCCCAATCCCAAGAGTCTATAAAACTGCTGTACCTGTAAACCTCTGGGAACTACATCCTTTCTCTTTCAGAGTGGGCTCCCTTAGTGCAGCAAGCTTTCACTTTAATAAATCTTTCTCTCTGCAAAACTGTTTTGTCCACTCTCTTGATTTCTACCCTGAGGGCAAGGACCCCTATAGGGAAAAATGAGTCAGTCAGGGAGAGAGAGAGAGAGAGAGAGAGAGAAAAGAAGGAAGGAAGGAAGGAACAAAGGAAGAAAGAAGGAAGGAAGGAAGAAAGGAAGGAAGGAAGGAAGGAAGGAAGGAAGGAAGGAAGGAAGGAAGGGAAAGAAAGAACATAATCGTTTTTATTAAAAACAACAACAAAATAACCTTATGCTCAGAAATATACAATGAGTCAAATAAAAAGATAACGAAATTTGGTTATCTAAATTCTGTGTCAGTTTGTCCTTCTACTTCTTTCAGAATCCCTTTAAGTGGTTGAACTAATGTCACCAGTTGTTTGGGATTAGTGTCAGATGGTTTGAATTTTTCATGTTTCTTGAAACTGAGATGATCCTCTGGACCCCTATTTCCCCTTACTTTCCTTGTATATGTGAAACAGCACTGCTGTCCTTGCCATTATTCAAGCCGGACATTAGCCTGAACGTTTCCCTCACATGCATCACTAAGCCCTTCTGCCTTTTAATGTCGCACGATAGCATCCAGTACACTATTAAAACATAGAGAAGTGGAGGTTGGGTTAAAAGGAAGTTTGTGGATATAGATCTTCAAGCCTTTAGCATAGAAAAAAAACAGCTGAAATTGAGATAGTTATGCTCCTTTAGGAAAATAAGGGGCAAAAGGCCAGTAAGATTCTTGAGGGAGAAAACACCAGTTTAGAGAAAACAGTACAGTATAGAATTGTTTAAGTAACAGAAGGATGATGTTTTAATGAAAGGCTAATCAACAGCATCAGATATGGTTCCAAGTGCAAGAAAAATAAAGACAAAAAAAGGTTGCTGTAATTACCAAGAAAACCACTAAATTTGGAGGGAAAGGTCAGCTTCTGCAATATGGTGGGGACATATGTCAAAATATGGGAGTCAAAAGTAAAATGATTAGTGAGGAAATAGTGGAGACTGACATAAAGAACTCATCCATGGGGGAAACGGGAGAGATGTGTAGAACCTTGAGAGGGTGTATGGTTAAAGATACAGATGTTATAATATTCATCTTGTGAAACTCTCTTATTGTTTCCAACAACTTGTCTATAGATTTTTTGTGTTTTTTTATTAAAACAATCATATAATTATACAACCTCCTTCTTTTTTCCAATATAGAAGAGTCCAAAGGATATTCAGAAGTAGACGAAAAAGTGCTAATATTGTCCAGAAAAATGTTTGAATAAGTGAACATTTGTCTATCTCCTTTTTCAAAAAATGCATGGAAATTAACTAAAAGAAGAAATCTACCTGTATTGAAACTAGGGAATGAGCATAATCTCATATTGAAGATACTGAAAAATATCTGTAAGATATAAGGCAATTTGGGCCAAGCAAAAGAACTGCAAGTTGGCACCCATTTATTCTAATATTTAGTAGAATTCAATTTCAGAACATACGTGAGAGGGCTAGGCAGCACCACACTACCTCGGAGAAAAGATTGAAGGCCCCCAAAGAAGTGGAAACACTCAGCATAGGAACCCTGAGTTCCTACAAACTAAGAATATTAGGAGAGAAACCAGAAAGCAGGACCATAAGACTAAGTCATCTTTAATCTTTCTGACCCAGAGTTCTAATCAGTAACACTTATCAGTATTACTGGCCCTGATTCTGGGGGTGGGGGAGGATAAGGCCAGTATTGAAGGGGATATGCCCAAGACTTAGTGAGAAAGTATTTGGAGGGAGACAGCATATGAGGCTGTTCACAGTCCCTTATACGCAGTATTTGAAGGGTGAAGAAATCACAAAGCTGTCCAGCTCAAGTTCTAAGGGTACTACCACTAAGATAGTTCCTAAGTAAATAGGGAAAAAGAAAAATCCACACGATTCCTGATTAGTAGTCCTGAATGAAATTTTCTTCCTCTTCTTCTTTCCCTTCTTCCTTTAAGAACTATCTATTGAACATCTAGTTTGTATAAAGCATTGTGCTAGCCACTAGGAATCCTCACACAAGTCAGGTCCTACTGGGAAAAATGTGCATTAAAGCTAGACAAGAATACTGAGTAAAATAAAGGTGCAGGGTGCCATAGGAAAATATATAGATGGCCTTAACATAGTCCAGGAGGTTTCAAATGAGTAATTAGCACAGAAGATCTAGTTAGGGATCTATGAGTTAAATACTTTGAAAAGGGGAGTGGAAGGGAGCATTAGAAAAAGCCAATAAATGCTAGGCCTTGGAAGAACTACCTCAAGAAAGTGAGACACAAATTAGCAAAGAGTTGTGTCTTTCAGTGTGTAAGCCTTCTCTTGTATTAAATTTGTAATTGTCTCTTGGGACATACTGGGATCTAACTCTACTTATTGGTCTATACACAGTGAAAGTGGTTGGGAGAGAATTGAGGAAAATTTATTTCTTCTTGCAAACTAATTTTCTCAGATAAAGAAGTGTGTTAGTTTCCTATGGCTTCCATAACAAAGTACCACAGGCTGGGTGGATTAAGCAACAGAAATGTATTTTCTCATAGTTCTGAGGCTAAAAATAAAAAATCAAGGTGTTGACAGGGTTGGTTCCTGCTGAGGCTATGAGGGAAGAATCTGTTCCAGGTCTCTCTCCTTGGCCTGTAGATGGCCATTTTCTCCCTATGTCTCCATATCTATGCGTATCTGTGTCCACATTTTCCCTATTTATAAGGACATGAGTCATATTGGAATACTACGCACCCTAATCATCTCATTTCAACCTGACTACCTGTAAAGACCCTACCTCAAAATAGCACTGAAGTACTGTACTTAGGGTTAGGAGTTCAACATATGCACTTGAGGGGGTAAGGGGTATATAATTCACCATAAACAAGGAGTTATAATACCTTTTTTGAAGGGGGTATGGTTTGGTCTTTGGCACAGAGCTCTTAAAACCCTTGGAATCTACTGAGTAATAATAGTATCTATTGTATGCTACTGAGAAGACTGGTAGCTAGAGGTCCCTAGAGAGCTTCAGGATGAGGGCTGGTCACCAGAAAGACCAAGCCACGATTAAAGGGTTGGCATTTTTAGCCCTATGCTCCAACTTCCAGGGAGAAGAGAAGGCCCGCGTTTAATCACCAATGGCCAATGATTTGATCAATTTCATCAAACATAATGAAACCTCAATAAAATCCCCTAAATAACAAGGTCCAGAGTGCATCTACATGCTGGGAGAGTGGCATGTTCAGAAAGGGCATGGAAGGTCTGCACCCCTCCCCCTAACCTGGCCGTATGCATCTCTTCCAGTTGGCTAGTCCCGAGTTCTATACTTTAAAATTAACTGGTAATAGTAAGTAGAGCACTTTCCTGGGTTTTGTGAGTCATTGTAATGAATTATTGAACCTCAAGGGTTGGGATTGAGGGAACCCCTGGATTTGTTGTCAGCTGGGCAGAATGTGGCTAGCCTAGGAACCCCATACATGGCTGGCATCTGAAGTGGGCAGTCGTGTGGGACTGAGCCTTTGTCTTTTGGAATCTGATGCTAACTCCAAGTAGAGAGTGTCACAATTGAGTTGAATTGTTAAACATCCAGTTGGTGTCTAGAGGATTAGAGAATTTGGTTGGTGTTGAAAAAGACACCATGTATTTGGTGTGTGTGTTGGCGGGGGGGTGACCCTCAGCAAGATTAGAAGGATGAGAGGCATTCTTTGACAAGTAGGAGAGGCTCATGTGTTAGAGTTCGGAGTACTCCATTCAGTTCTCTGTATCCTCTTAAGTGTCCCATTCTAATTCACAATCTTGACTTTTACTAATTCTGTGTCCTAACTTACTTACATGACCTGCTGACTTTAACTGATACAGCAATTCAGCAGCCCTAAATTTCAAATTGTGTTTATTTTTATTTTATTTTACTTTTTTGTTCTCTGAATTACAGCTTTAATTTTAGGTGTGTATCTGTTCATATCCTGTATTTTCCTTTTTTTTTAATTAAATTTATTGAGGTAACACTGATTAACAACATTATATCATTTCAGGTGCACAACATTATAATTTGACATCTGTGTACTCTATTGTGTGCTCACCACCCGAAATCTAGTTTCCTTGGGTTACGATATATTTGACCCTCTTTACCCACTTAGCCTTCTCCCTACCCCTTTCCCCTCTGGTAATTGTCATTCTGTTGTATTTATGAGTTTTTGTTTGTTTTGCTAGTTCATTTGTTACTTTTTGTTCTCTGTTCCACATATGAGTGAAAACATTGTTTTTATTCTCTTCCCTCTGACATATTTCATTTAGTATAATATTCTCAAGATCCATCCATGTAGTTTTCAGCTACTGCAGCCTCAGGGTTGAAATATTTTGCTTTTTGTTTCTGTGAAATAAAAAAATAAACAACATTGTATTGAAGGACCTAATAGCACACAAGGTTAAGAAAATTAAACTGAATCAAAATAGTTAGAAAGGATTGACAAGAATTGAGGATTATCTAATTTAGAGGATACAATCAATTTAACAGAAAATCACAAAGAATCTACAGGCATGATGTTTAAAATAATAGGAGAGTTTAACAAGATGGATAGATGTAAGATGTAATACAAGTCAACTGCACTTCTTTATACCAAAAGAGAGTCCAGATATAGACTCATCAGATATATGGAGTCTGTAGTATATGATGAAGGGGGAATCTTGAATTGTGAGGAAAAGATTATTCAATAAAGGTATTAGCCTTTGAGTGGACAAAAAGGAACCCTCATACACTGTTGGTGGGAATGCAGACTGGTGCAGCCACTATGGAAGGCAGTGTGGATGTTTCTCAAAAAATTACGAATAGAATTACCATGTGACCCAGCAATCCTTCTCCTGGGTATCTACCAAAAAAGTCTGAAAACATTTATACATAAATACACGTGTGCTCCAATGTTCATTGCAGCTTTATTTATGGTGGTCAAGACATGGAAACAACCAAAATGTCCTTCGATAGATGAATGGATAAAGAAGTTGTGGTATATATACACAATGGAATACTATTCGGCAGTAAGAAAAGATGATATAGGAACATTTGTGACAACATGGATGGATCTTGAGAGTATAATGCTAAGTGAAATGTCAGACAGAAAAAGCAGAGAACCATGTGATTTCACTGATATGTGGTATATAAACCAAAAACAACAAAAGAACAAGACAAACAAATGAGAAACAAAAACTCGTAGACACAGACAATAGTTTAGTGGTTACCAGAGGGTAAGGGGGGTGGGGGGTGAGAGATGAGAGTAAGCGGGATCAAATATATGGTGATGGAAGGAGAACTGACTCTGGGTGGTAAACACACAATGGGATTTATAGATGATGTAATACAGAATTGTACACCTGAAATCTATGTAATTTTACTAACAATTGTCACCCCAATAAACTTTTTAAAAAAAGAAAATAAAAGGTATTAGCCTTTGGGAAAAAAACATGGTTAGCCATTTCGGAAAAATGGTTAACCATTGGGAAAAAACATATAAATCTGAATTTTATATAAATTGTTTTCAGCTATAGTAAAGTCCTTCCTTTCATGAAGAAGGCCATTTAATCCATTATTTTACCACAATTGCATTACACTTATACGAAGGTTCCTCTTCAGTCTTCCAAGAGAGCATTTAACACATTGGCATTTTACTGCTACCAAGCCCTAAAAAGTTTTGATTCAGCATTTGTAACCTGTCTCTTATGAGATTATTCCCAAATATATAGATAACTCCCAAAAAATAATGGAATTCAGAAAGTGCATATCATTCAATTTCAGCTAATTAAATGAGCACCATCCATCATAAACTCTTGTTCGGGGCATTAGTGCACAAGCTGAAAAGGAGACAGTGTTAACAGAGGGAATACGTTCATAACTTGAGAACTGCAATGTATTTATTTACAGAGTGGCCATGGGGGGATTTAGGAGTGCAACAGTGTGAGTTCTATGCCTAGCTCAACCTTTCCGGAATCCTCACTCTCTTCCACAATGCTTCACAGAACCTTCCTTTCTCTGGCCCATTTTCCCAAACTTTCAAATTACTCCCATGAAAGCTATAAGACAAAACATCAATTGTCACTTTGTTATAACAGAAGAGTTGCCGTGTCTGATACATTTTCTCTCTTGTTGAATGTAATTAATCATCTCTAGCCTTAACTTCTGTTGACTGGACCAGGGAAGCAAGACCTAGTACTTCAGTCCTAAGGATAGTTGACTCAGTAATTACAAAGAGGTAATTTTATTCCATATTCAAATGAAAATTTCACAACTGTCGCATATTTAGATCTCCTTCTGCATTCACTGACACCATGGGGATTTATATAAATAGTCATGTGCTGCTTAATGATGGGACCATGTTCTGAGAAATGCTTTGATAGGTGATTTCCTCATTGTACAAATAGGATAGAGTGCACTGACACAAACTGGGTGGTACAGCCCTCTCCACACCCAGGCTCTATGGGGTAGCCTATCTCTCCTTGGCTACAAACCTGTACAGCATTTACTGTACTGAATGCTGTAGGTAATTGTAATACAACGTATTTGTGTATCTACACATATCTAAACCTAGAAAAGCTACAATAAAAATATGGTATAAAAAATAAAAATGGTACACCTGTAGGCACACTTACCGTGAATGAAGCCTGCAGGACTGGAAGTTGCTCTGGATGAGTCAGTGAGTGAGTGGGGAGTGAGTGTGAAGGCCAGGACATGACTGCACACTGCTGTAGACCTTATAAACACTGCACACGTAGGCTACACTACATTTGTAAAACAACACAAGATTAAGTCTTGCACAAGAGAAATGATGCAATCAAGACACACAGTAAACACAGATGCATAAAGCTGCCTGCTGCTGGTAAGACATGGCATTCAGCAAGCTTTTTTTTTTTAACAAGTAGAAAGTGTAGACTCTAAACTAATGATAAAAAGTGTAGTACAGTAAATACTTAAACCAGCAACATAGTCATTTTTATCAACTATTACCTATATGCATAACTATGTGTGCTATACTTTATGATTGCTAAGGCAGCGGGTCTGCTTACACAGGCATCACCACAAACACTGACACCCATGTGGTCCATCATTGACTGAAACATCGTTGTGGGGCACATGACTGTACAGACTGGCCTCTCACTCTCTTCTCAATGGAGGCCTGTGTTCTGTGTGTGCGGCTGATTTCACTGTACCCTCACGATGCAAATAAATGATGCCTTTTTCTGTGAAACTTAGAGGTGTCTTTTTCTTTTAAAAGGTTGGTCCAGGGGTGACCGGTTAGCTTAGTTGGTTAGAGCACGATGCTCGTAACACCAGGATTGCCAGCTCGATCACCGCATGGGCCACTGTGAGCTGCGCCCTCCGCAACTAGATTGAAAGAACTAATTGACTTGGAGCTGATGGGTCCCGGAAAAACACACTTAAAATAAATAAAAGTTTAAAAAAACAAGGTTGGTCAAAGTGCATCAAGTTAATCTTGACAGTCAACTAGTTTAAAATCTAGGCCTCTCCACTTCTGATGATCTGCATTGTAAATATCTCATTAACCACATTGTAATCCAGTTGAAATAGTGTCATTATTTTTGATTAAAGAGTTATGGGGAAAAAATTGAAATAATGCTAACCTGCTGTGGCCTTTGCTCTTTTGAAACAAATTGCTATAACAATAATAATTTTGGTACTTTTAAAGAATTAGTGCTATTTAAGCTGATGCAAGTGTAAGGCACACAACTGGAGTGATGGCAAGTTTGCTTTGTGAAGAAAGTTGAGAGGCTGTTTACCTCCGTGGAGAGTGTCTGTAGAAAGAAAGAAAGGGAGGAGAGAGAGAGAGACAGAGAGACAGAGAGAGACAGAGAGACAGAGAGAGACAGAGACAGGATTTCTGCCCAGAAATGGGCAGGCTGTCCCCTTTGGGGACGTGCTGCCCTCTGGTTCCCTTAAATCCACACAGAATCTTGGCCATGGGTCCTGGTGTCTGTCTAGGAGGAAGGTGGAGCCTTGTTGCCCCAGTTGACTTCCACATATTTTGTAATTGGCTTGTCCTTGAAGTCAACCTTGACTGAGCTTGCTGCTGGTCATCATTCTCTTCTGTAACCACCGCCGCTCACCTCCACCCTTTCTGCCAGTCTCTCCTGCCCAGTCCGCACTCTTGAGAATGTGTGTAACAAATTCTATGCTTGGATACATAGCTCTCCCTTCCTTGTACAGTTCTTAAATGCTTTAATCAACTCAGGAGCCCAGCTGGCTCCCTTAGTGAGATTTGCCCTTTTTCCTCCAGACACGTAAACCATTTTCCAACTATTCTATCTATAGAAAGACAACTTAATATTATAAAGCCTGGCAGAGATAAGAGAACCTGAAGTCAGGATTTTTCCATGGAACACGATAGACCACAACACAAACACTATGTTTTCTGGCTTTTTCATATTGGGCACCAGTGATGATGGTCCAACTACAGCAGCAACTATCATTCATTGGTGCCTACTGAGTTCCCTAAGAAGAATTCTAAAAAACTGAAATATAAAAGTATTACAAAAAATAAACTGTTAAATATTTTTATAATATTGGGGTAGGGAAAGTTTTTATAAGCATGGCAGGAAACCCAGAAGCCACAGGGAATCTGACTACTTAACAATTAAAAACTTTTTCATAGTGCAACAAACAAAAATTGTCCATAAAGTTAAAAGAGAATCTGGAAGGTGATGTATTACCATAGCTTGTGGCGTGACTTTAGTTGTCAGTGAGGCCTATTTTCAGACTGAGTCTGAAAATTAAACTGCAAAAGACAGATTAACAGGAGAAAAGCATACACATTTATTTAATATAAATATTATATGACATGCAAGACTCGTAAGGAAATGAAGACCCAAAGAAATGGTTAAATTTGTGTGTTTTTATGCTAGGCATGATGAAGAGAGGAAAGTCATGGAAAGACATGATAGGGCAAAGATGATCGGTAAAGTAAACTGGGGGAAACTATGGAAGGTCTGTTGCTTCAGGTTCTTCTTGGTGTTCCCTTGTTTTTGGAGATAAGGGTGGTCCTTTCCTGTGAGCATATATAGGGAGAGCACCTCTCACATGAGGGTTTTATGAGAGCTTCAGGGGAGAGTGGCAGGAGGAAGGTCAAAGTGGGCTTCCTGCTTCTGCCATTTTCTCAAATTCCTTCACCTTCAAATAGTCAGCATGTCAAGGTACCATACCTTGGGGTGGTGTGCCCTGAACCCCATCAATACCTGTCAAACTGTCAAAGATTTTAAAAAAAAATGATAATGCCCTGAGCTAGTAAGAATATAGTAAAAAAAAAAAAAGTCACCCTTTTACATTTTATTGGGAATATAAATTGATATACTTTTAAAGGTAATTTATTGGTGCTTATTAAATTTAAATGTTCACTCCTACTTGCCCTCACTGTTTCACTTCTAGGAATTTATCAACTGAAATACTATTCAAGGAAGCAAAACATGCAGTATCTATAAGGATGGCTACAGATAAAACCAAAATTACAAATAATAAAGAATATCTATAAATACAATCATGGAAATTCAAGATATGTACAAAAACAAGTTGTACAATAATTTGTACAGTCTGATCCCCTTTTGGTAAAAAAAATGGCATACTCATAAAAATAGCTATCTCTAGAGATTAAAATTATAAAACTTTTCTCCTTTGAGTGTTATTTTTGTGTTTAAAACATAAGAATTTATAAATTAATAATAATTAGGTATTAATGACAACTTATAATTGAAATAAATCAGGGGAGGAGAGTAGAGACTGAACTGTGAAAGGTGGTCTCTCCTAAGGAAAAGAGATAGGATCTAAAACTCAAAGAGGCAGACGCCAGCTTGTAAGTCATTTTAAATACTTGAAAATAAACCTCCAGCCAAGCCGTCTGCTACCAATAGTTACTATTCACATTAAATTTGTCACACACTCATTACGAAAAGTAGTACAAATTAACCACTACTTTAGCTCAAAAAAAATTGCACTAATTTTTCATAACTTAGACTACATTAATTCTGAAAAGGAGCTTCTTCTCTGGCTCCCTCATCTTACTTGAAATTATCTCGTAAGTGTAAATTCAAACATGTCTGTGCAAAAAATGCTCTGAAACACTCTGAAAAGTGCTAGATTGCATGCATTGTTAGGTTATGCTTGAGTGGAGTAGCAGTAAGCATATAAATTGTTCCAAGGCAAAGTGAGTTTTACTGCTCCATGTCAGTAAAAGTGCATATGCTTATTATATCGACATGAAGCTTTCTTTTTAAAAAACAGAACACTCTTTTTAAACACGAGTCTTTCTGAATACACTGATTCTTCACATGTGTGTGATTACTGCCCAAAGCTGCTATTTAATTTTGCCCTGAAACAAGCTCTCCTTTTATATACTGCACCACTACATTCCTCTTACATGGAGTTCAGATCATTAACATAGTACAGGCCATTCCCCTGTTTAAATTGCCCATCCAAGTAACTTATTCCTAAACCTAAAGCATGCTTAATTTTTTAAAAAAGCATTGAAAGGAATAAATGCATGGAAATGGAACTTGCACAAGAGTTTCATATGTAGGCAGATACAAAAGATATCTGTGTAGTAATCCAGGAATCAGATTACTCTACTTGTCATCATTTTTTTAAGGATGGTAGAAGGAATGGGTGTAACCATGGAAATGTTCCTTCCAAAAACACAAAATTTAAACAAAACCCCAAAGCCTAGGAACATCAAGGAAACCAAGAGCCCTAGCCTTCAACAGAGAATCCAACATTCCCATGACACACACTAGCTAAAAAGAAATCCTTTCTGAGACAGAAAGAAAAGCGCTACAAAGACATAGCCCTTTTCTTGTACCCCAGGCAACATGGCTTTTATTCTGTAAAATAAAACACTTGTCAGCAACTACAGAAATAAAATACGTGTCTAAATTTTCCTAAGAATGACTATTATTCAGTAGTTAGATTCAGCCACTTTCTTTAGATAACTGTGGTGTGGCATTTTAATCCTACAGTAAAGCTGGATATTCCTCATCTACTGGTTGAAATGGGGTAATCCTTTGGGGGGCATGGATCGCTCTTGGTCTAAATTTAATTGGAAACAACTAAAACTTGGACAAATTCATACCAAGACAATAAATACTGTTTTGCCAAAGAGGCTAGAGGATGGACTAACAACTAATCAATTAGTTAGTTAATCCAACGCATATTTATCATATACCTATCATACGGTAAACACTGAAGTGCTAGGCAAACAGCTGTCAACAAAAATAAATGAGATTTCTAATTTTGCAGAACTTACATCTATTTAGAGAATAATTATTAAATAAAATAAAAGGGACAATTGTATATAGTTGTAAGTAGTGGGAAGGAAGTAAAACAGGGCAATGTGATGAAGATGACTTGTGAGTTAGGGGTCGGAGGCTCCTTGAAACCGAGAGGTCTTAGAAGATGCGACCTTTAGCTAAGACTCGAAAGCCAGGAAACATGAACCATGCACAGAAGTAAAGGAAGAGAGTTTTAGGCAGAGGAAAAACACACACAGTGGTTTTGAGGCAGGAACAAGCTTGGAGAATTATAAGAAATGAAAAAGGGGTATGCCTGGATCTAATGACTGCAAGAGAGAATTTAGGGAGGGCCAGAAAATGCAGGGCCTTATAGGCCATAGTAAGGAGTTTGGACTTTATATGAAGTATAATGAGAAAACATTGATGGATTTTTGCTCATTAAAATGCTGAAATATCACTCTGCTGCTTTGGGGGGAAAGGAATAGAAGCAGAGACAACAGGTGAAATATTTTGGTGGTTTAGGCTACAGTGGTAGAAATGGAGATGAAGATAAGATGAAATCTTGCAATGGACATATTTTATGATGGGCAGGTACTTGCTTTCCTCTCACCTAGATGAATTGAGGAAAAGAATGTCATTGTAGGAGAAGGAGTGGGCTGACCTCACCCCTTACAGTTATTTTTAACTATGGTAACAACAGATTATACTATCTGAGAACTAAAGAAAAATTCTCCTCCTGGGGTCAAAAACAGACAACTTGGAAATCTGCAAAAAAAAGTTCATAGTGATTTCATAACTGCTTTAAAAAAAAACAACAAGAACACATACTGAAGATTTGGATAAATAAAATTTTGCAAGTTTCTTTCTTTTTAGTTTTTATATGTCTTGTAACAAAACCGCTTATTTAAAACAGATGAAAGCTGATACTTAGTATGAGGACAAATGCAGAAGGTCAGATTATAAACAATTAACCAAATAATGTGAGATGTGAAATTCTAGACAAGACAGAAAATATGAAAGACATATCTGAAAAAATATATACAGGTGTGTTAGGAATGGATAAGTGAGGAAAGGAAATTAAGTATAAGATAAAACAGTACAGATTGGTAGCCGATCAAAATGGCAGCATGAGGTGAGCCTCTGTAAAGCTCCCCTGGAATTTACAACTAATCGAACAACAATAACTCCACAAAGGACTCCCTGAACAGCAGACAGGCAAGACGAAGAGGCCCACTACTGAATTCACCTAAAGGTGGGCGAATCGCGCGAGCGGGGGAGGAGGGAAGGGAGAAGTACGGAGACGGAGCCGCGCGGGCGCAGGACGCAGACCTAGCTCAGTGCTCTGAGCTCACTGCTTCCCAGAACTACTGCAACTGCAGGAGAGGGAAGAACTCGGACTCCTAGGGCTCCGCTTATGGCCCACAGGGCTGAGGGGGCAGCATACAACACAGCTGAACCCAACGCTCACAGCAGAGACCTCGGAGAAAAGACTGAGGGAAGAAGGCTAAAAACGGCTCTCACTGCCGGCAGAGAACGGAAGCTTCAGGCACTGAGACTAGCCACCCCCTCCCTACCCTCCCAGAGCTCGCCCCGCCCCCACCTGCCTGGTGCTAGAAACGGAACAGTAGCAGTGTCAGATCAAAAGAATAGAATATTTGCTGTTCTGGGAACTGTGGACAGCAGACACAGATTCGCAGCCCAAGTAGTTCCGGCAAAGGGAGGGAGCTGTGGAAGCAGGAGTGGCTGTGGTGGTGGTCCCTGCCATTGCACTGTGCCACCTCTCACAACTCACCCCGACCCTGGCACCACCTATCTTGGCGGATCCCTGCAGGAGTAAACAGAACTGCTGAAACATACAGGCTCTGAATCTGGTGCAGGAAGAGCTTTGGAACTTCAAAAGCTCTCCGCATACCCACCGGGACACTGCACCCTGTGACCTAGGCGAACTATTAACAGAGGAGAAGCCCATCTCCCAGGGAATCCCCCCATTGTGTGAGAAGCTAGAGTAGTGCAGAGAAAACATAGCACTACCTTGTGAGAGAGAAAAAAAAGCCTGCAGTCGGAGAAAGAGTAAAACATTCTACCAACAAGTACTGGAAAACAAAAGAAAGACCTCTTCCTATCAATCTGTTGCAGAAGCAACTCCTGTAGATGTCTAGGAAGAGAAATAGTAAATCAGTAATTGCCATGAATAACCAAGGCAACAAGACAGCTCAGAAAGACAGTGAAAAGTCTCCAGAAAAGGAACTTAAAGATATGAAAATATGTGACTTAAATGACAGAGAATTCAAGATTGCAGTTCTGAAAAAACTCAACGAGATACAAGAAAACACAGATAGGCAGTTAAATGAACCCAGAAACACAATCAAAGAACAGCATGAGCATTTTACAAAAGAGACTGAAATTTAAAAAAAAGAACCAAATAGAATTTCTGGAGATTAAGAACTCAGTAGAAGAAATTAAGAATGAAATAACCAGCTTAGGTAGTAGAGTTGACCAGATGGAGGAAAGAATCAGTGACATCGAAGATAGAAACCTGGAATGGAAACACAGATGGAAGAAGAAAGAGACTTGAGACTTCAAAGAAATGAAAGAACTCTACAAGAACTTTCTGACTCCATCAGAAAGAGCAATATAAAAATAATGGGCATACCAGAAGGAGAAGAAAGAGAGAAGGGAACAGAGAATATATTCAAACAAATTGTCGATGAGAACTTCCCAAACTACTGGACAGAACTGGACCCTCAAATCCAACAAGCAAATAGAACACCTAATTACTTCAATCCCAACAGGCCTTCTCCAAGGCACATTGTATTGAAGCTGTCTAAAATCAACGACAAAGAAAGATTCCTCAAGGCAGCCAGGGAAAAGAAGATGGTAACTTACAAAGGAAAGCCCATTAGATTATCATCAGATTTTTCAGCAGAAACTACAAACCAGGAGGGAGTGGAACCAAATATTCAAACTATTGAAAGAGAGAAATTATGAACCAAGAATGATATATCCAGCAAAGATATCCTTTAGACACAAAGGAGGAATAAAGACCTTTCCAGACATACAGAAGCTGAGGGAATGTTCTAAGACACAACCTGCACTACAAGAAATACTAAAGGAGGCTATTTGACTACCATCAACAAGGACAATTTGTGGCAACCAAAACATAAAAAGGGGAAGAATAAAGGCCTGAACAGGAATATGGGAATGGAGAAAGTAAGCATGCTGAAGAAAATGGAATACTCTAAATATCAAACTTTCTTTTACATAAACTTAAGGGTAACCACTCAAAAAAATCCAGAACTGAAATATATACTGAAATAAAAGAAGAAACAGAGGGAAACATCATAGAATACCACCACACAGAAATAATAGACAACAACAAAAAGGCAAAGAAACAATGGAGACACAGCCTTACCAGAAAACTAAAGATAGAATGACAGGAAATCCTCACATATCAATAATCACCCTAAATGTAAATGGACTGAACTCACCAATAAAAAGGCACAGAGTAGCAGATTGGATCAAAAAACTAAACCCAACCATATGCTGTCTCCAAGAGACACATCTCAGCTACAAGGACAAGCATAGACTCAAAGTGAAAGGGTGGAAATTGACACTCCAAGCAAATGGTACCCAGAGAAAATCAGGTGTAGCCATAATGATATCAGATGAAACAGACTTCAGGGTGAAATAGATAACAAGAGACAAAAATGGACATTTCATAATGGTAAAGGGGACTGTACAACAAGAAGACATAACAGTCATCAATATTTATGCCCCCAATCAGGGAGCACCGAAATTTACCAAGCAACTACAAACAGAACTAAAGGGAGAAATTGAACAAAACACAATTATACTAGGGGACTTAAATACATCATTGACAGCTATGGATAGATCATCCAAACAGAAAATAAATAAAGAAATGACACATTAGATGAAATGGACATAATTGACATACATAGAGCACTTCATCCTAAAACATCAGACTATACATTCTTTTCTAGTGTACATGGAACATTCTCAAGGATAGACCATATATTGGGACATAAAATCAGCCTCAGCAAATTTAAGAAGATTGAAATCATACCATGCATATTCTCTGATCACAAGGCTTTGAAATTGGATATCAACTGCAAAAAGAAAGCAGGAAAAAACACAAATACATGGAGATTAAACAACATACTTTTAAAGAACGACTGGGTCAAAGAAGAAATTAGAGGAGAGATCAAAAGATACATAGAAACAAATGACAATGAAAATACATCCTACCAAAATTTTTGGGATGCAGCGAAAGCAGTTTTAAGAGGGAAATTTATCTCATTACAGGCCTATCTCAAGAAACAAGAAAACTCCCAAATAAATAACCTCATGTTACACCTTAAAGAACTAGAAAAAGAAGAACAAGTAAACCCAAGGTCAGCAGAAGAAAGGAAATAACAAAAATTAGAGCAGAACTAAATGAAATAGAGAACAAAAAGACAATAGAAAAAATTAATGTGACAAAGAGCTGGTTCTTTGAAAAGATTAACAAAATTGACAAACCCTTGGCTAGACTTACTAAGATAAAAAGAGAGAAGACACTAATTAACAAAATCAGAAACGAAAAAGGGGAAGTTATCGCGGACACCACAGAAATACAAAGGATCATCCAAGAATACTATGAAGGACTATATGCCACCAAATTCAACAACCTAGAAGAAATGGACAAGTTCTTAGAAACATATAGCCTTCCAAGGCTGAACCATGAAGAACTGGAAAATCTAAACAGACCGATCACCAGTAACAAAATTGAATCAGTCATCCAAAACCTTCCCAAAAGCAAAAGTCCGGGACCAGATGGCTTCACTAGTGAATTCTACCAAATCTTCAAAGAGGATCGAATACTAATCCTGCTCAGACTCTTCCAAAAAACTGAAGAAGAGACAGTACTCCCTAACTCATTTTATGAGGCCAACATTACCCTGATACCGAAACCGGGTAAGGACAGCACAAAAAAAGAAAACTACAGACCAATATCTCTGATGAATACCGATGCAAAAATCCTAAATAAAATTCTAGCAAATCGAATACAACAATGCATTAAAAAGATTATTCATCACGACCAAGTGGGGTTCATCCCCGGGGCACAAGGATGGTTCAACATACGCAAATCCATCAATGTGATACATCACATAAACAAAATAAAGGACACAAATCATATGATTATATCAATTGATGCAGGAAAAGCATTTGACAAGATACAACATCCATTTATGATTAAAACACTTAATAAAATAGGTATAGAAGGAAAATACCTTAACATAATAAAGGCCATATATGACAAGCCCTCTGCTAATCTCATAATTAATGGAGAAAAACTGAAGCCCTTTGCTCTACGTTCAGGAACACGACAGGGATGTCCCCTATCACCTCTGCTTTTCAACATAGTGTTGGAAGTCCTTGCCAGAGCAATCAGGCAAGAGAAAGAAATAAAAGGCATCCAAATTGGGAATGAAGAAGTTAAATTATCACTCTTTGCAGATGACATGATGCTATATATAGAAAACCCTAAAGACTCCACCAAAAAGCTATTAGAAACAATCAACGAATACAGTAAAGTTGCTGGCTACAAAATCAACGCACAAAAGTCCATTGCCTTCCTATATACTAACAATGAAATCTCAGAAAAGAAATACAAAAACAATTCCTTTTGCAATTGCAGCAAAAAGAATAAAATACCTAGGAATAAACTTAACCAAGGATGTGAAAGACCTATATGCTGAAAACTATAAGACATTTTTGAAAGAAATTGAAGAAGACACAAAGAAATGGAAAGACATTCCGTGCTCATGGATTGGAAGAATCAACATAGTTAAAATGGCCATATTACCCAAAGCAATATACAGATTCAATGCAATCCCCATCAAAATCCCAATGGCATATTTTAAAGAAATAGAACAAAAATCATCAGATTTGTTTGGAACCACAAAAGACCCCGAATAGCCAAAGCAATCTTAAGAAAAAGAACAATAATGGAGGTATCACACTTCCTGACTTTGGCTTGTACTACAGGGCTACAATAATCAAAACAGCATGGTATTGGCAGAAAAACAGACACATAGACCAATGGAATAGAATTGAGAACCCAGAAATAAAACCACATAAATATGGACAGATAATTTTTGACAAAGAAGATAAAAAATACAATGGAGCAAAGAAAGCCTCTTCAATAAATGGTGCTGGGAGAATTGGATAGCCACGTGCAAAAGAATGAAACTGGACTGCTATTTGTCACCATGTACCAAAGTTAATTCAAAATGGATCAAAGACTTAAGCATAAGACCTGACACAATAAACTGCATAGAAGAAAACATAGGTACTAAACTTATGGACCTTGGGTTCAAAGAGCATTTTATGAATTTGACTCCAAAGGCAATGGAAGTAAAAGCTAAAATAAACGAATGGGACTATATGAAACTTAAAAGCTTCTGCACAGCAAAAGAAACCATTGACAAAATAAAGAGGCCACCAACTGAATGGGAGAAGATTTTTGCAAACAGTGCCTCCGATAAGGGGCTAGTATCCAGAATATACAAGGAACTCATGCAACTCAACAACAAAAAAACAAACAACCCAATTGAAAAATGGGCAGAGGACTTGAAGAGACATTTCTCCAAAGAGGACATACAAATGGCAAATAGACATATGAAAAAATGCTCAACATCACTAATCATCAGAGAAATGCAAATCAAAACCACAATGAGATATCACCTCACCCCAGTCAGAATGGCTATCATCAACAAGACAAATAGTAACAAGTGTTGGAGAGGCTGTGGAGGAAAAGGAACCCTCATACACTGTTGGTGGGAATGCAGACTGGTGCAGCCATTATGGAAGGCAGTGTGGAGGTTCCTCAAAAATTACGAATAGAATTGCCATATGACCCAGCAATCCCTCTCCTGGGTATCTACCCAAAAAATCTGAAAACATTTATACAAAAATACACGTGTGCTCCAATGTTCATTGCAGCTTTGTTTACGGTGGCCAAGACATGGAAACAACCAAAATGTCCTTCGATAGATGAATGGATAAAGAAGTTGTGGTATATATACACAATGGAATACTATTCAGTAAGAAAAGATGATATAGGAACATTTGTGACAACATGGATGGATCTTGAGAGAGTAATGCTGAGCGAAATAAGTCAGACAGAAAAAGCAGAGAACCATGTGATTTCACTGATATGTGGTATATAAACCAAAAACAACAAAAGAACAAGACAAACAAATGAGAAACAGAAACTCATAGACACAGACAATAGTTTAGTGGTTGCCAGAGGGTAAGGGGGTGGGGGTGGGGGTGGGGGGTGAGGGTAAGGGGATCGAATATATGGTAATGGAAGGAGAACTGACTCTCGGTGATGAACACACAGTGGGATTTATAGATGATGTAATACAGAATTGTACACCTGAAATCTATGTAATTTTACTAACAATTGTCACCTCAATAAATTTAATAAAATAAAAAAAATAAAAAAATAAAAAAGAAGATGTGGTACAAACAAGTGCTGATGAGGATGTGGAGAAAAGGAAACCCTCATGCACTGTTGGTAGGATTACAGACTGGTGCAGCCACTATGGAAAACCTCCAGCCAGTATGGAGGTACCTAAAAAATTGAAAATGGCACTACCTTCTGACCCAGAAATTTCACTCCTTGGTATCTATCTAAAGAAATCCAAAAAACTAATTAAAAAAAAAAAACCACATGCACCCTGATTTTACTGCAGCATTATTCACAATAGCCAAGATATGGAAACAACTGAAATGCCCAATCTAATCGATCAACAATTGGATAAAGAAACTGTGGTACAATTATACAATGGAGTATTACTCTGACATAAAAAAAGAATAAAATCTTACCACTTGCAACAACATGGATGAACCTAGAGAATATTACTCTAAGTGAAATAAGTCAAACTGAGAAAGACAAATACCATATGATCTCACTTATGTGTGGAATCTAAAGAACAGAATAAATGAGCAAACAAAACAGAAATAGACTCAGAGATATAAGAGAAAAAAATGATGGTTACTAGATGGGAGTGGATGGGGATGGGGAAGAAGGTGAAGAGATTAGAAAGCACAAAGTAGTAGTCACAATATGTTCACGGAGATATAAAATACTGTTTGGGGGATATAATCAATGTTTTAAAGACTATGTAGGGTGCCAGATGGGCACTGGACTTATCAGGGGGATCACTTCATTGATTGTGTAGATGCCTGACTAATGTACTATACACCTGAAGCTGAAGTAGAATAATATTGAATGTCAACTACAATTAAACACACACACACACGTGCACACATGTACAGATGTCAGATTATAAAATTGTACACCTGAAATTTATATAATGTTATTAACCAATGTTACCCCAATAAGTTAAGAAAATTCTCTGACCGCCTTGCAAAAACTAATACACTGATCCTAGAATTCATACAGAAATGCAAGGGGCCCAGAATAGCCAAAAACAATGTTGAAAAGGAAGTAAAAAGTTAGAGGACTGACAATTCCCAGTTTCAAAAATTACTACAAAGCTATAGTAATCAAGATTGTCTGATGCTGGCATAAGGATAGACATATAGATCAATGAAATGGAATTGAGATTCCAGTAATGAACCCATACAATATGGTCAGCTGATTTCTGACAAGGGTATCAAGACAAGTCAATAGGAGAAAGAATAATCTTTTTAATAAATGGTGCTGAAAACACTGGATATTCACATATAAAGGAATAAAATTGGAGCCTATGTTAAACCAAATACAAAAACTAACTCAAGGGAGTTGACCAGGTGGCTTAATTGGTTAGAGTGTGGGCTCTTTACAACAGAATTGACAGTTCAATTCACACATGGGCCAGTGAGTTGGGCCCTCCACTACTAGACTGAAGACAATGAGCTGCCATTGAGCTGCCAGAGGGGCGGCCAGATGGCTCAGTTGGTTAGAGTGTGAGCTTTTAACAAGGTTGCCGGTTCAATTCCCGCATGGGATGGTGGGCTGCATCCATGCAACTAAGACTGAAAATGGCGACTGGACTTGGAGCTGAGCTGCACCCTCCACAACTAGATTAAAGGACAATGACTTGACTTGGAGTTGATGGGCCCTGGAAAAATACACTGTTCCCCAATATTCCCCAATTTAAAAAAAACTGACTCAAAATGGATCAAAGACTTAAATGTAATAGCTAAAATGTGGGGCCGGCCCAGTGACTCAGGCAATTGGAGTTCCGTGCTCCTAATGCTGAAGGCTGCCTGTTCAATTCCCACATTGGCCAGTGGGCTGTCAACCACAAGGTTGTTGGTTCAATTCCTCGACAACCACAAGGGATGGTGGGCTGCGCCCCCTGCAATTAACAACGGCAATTGGACCTGGAGCTGAGCTGCACCCTCCACAACTAAGATTGAAAGAACAACAACCTCACTTGGAAAAAAAAGTTCTGGAAGTACACACTGTTCCCCAATAAAGTCCTGTTTCCCAATAAAAACATCTTTTAAAAAATAGCTAAAATGTATATATTTTATAACTTTATGAATTTTAAGAGTTCATAACTCTCAGAAAAACATAGAAATAATTCCTTATGATCTTGGTTTAGGTAATGGTTTCTTAAATATGATGCTGAACACACAAGCAACCAAAGGAAAAAGAAATAAATTGAATCTCATTCAAATTAAAAACTTTCGTGCATCCCAGGACACTATCAAGACAGTGAAAAGACAATCCATAAAATAAGAGAAACTATTCACAAAGCATATATCTGATAAAAAGTTAATGTCTAAAATATATAAAGGACTCCTGCAACTCAACAACAACAATAAAATTCAAAAATGGGCAAAGGACTTGCATAAACATTTGTAAATCTCCAAAAAATATATACAATGGCCAATAAGCACATGAAAAAATGCTCAGTATCAACTAGCCATTAGAGAAATGTACATCAAAACCACAGTGAGATGCCAGTTCACAGCCAATAGGATGGTGATTATCAATAAAAGGGAAAATAGATTTTCCGTCAAGATGGCGGAGTAGGTAAATGCTGTGTTTGCCTCTGCTCAGGACCACATCAGTTACAACTAAACCACAGAACAACTATTATTGAGAATTGCCTGAAGTCTAGCATAACCAAGGCCCTACAACTATGGACATAAAAAAGAAGCCACCTTAAGACTGGTAGGAGTGGTGGAGATGCAGAATGGGCTGCCCCACACCCACCTGTCACCATTAACAGCTGTGGAGGATAGCTGGGCTGCAGAGGACCCCCAAAGAGTAAGGGCTCCCAGCCCCTCCCCAATCCAGGGTTTCAGAGCTGGGGAGAGAAGTCCCCATAACTTCTGGTTGTGAAAACCAGCAGAGACTGTGGCTGAGTGAAGCAGAGGGTGGCTGCAATCCCAGGCACTCCTCTTAAAGGGCCCAAACACGGACTTATTAACTGACATATTCACTTGCTCTGAGCTTCAGTGCTGCGGCAGCACCTCAAATGGTGCCAGGGACATATGGGGAGAAACTGAATTGTCTAATTTCAGGATGAGGGCTGGAAGGACAGCTTTCTCCTGGACAGAGGAGCTGGCAGAAGCTGTTATTCCTTTGTTGAGCCCTCTCCCTCCCTGCATGAAAATGCAGACAGATGCCACATCTGAGTCTCCATCAAACTGGCTATCCCTTTCATCAGCCCTGCCATAGTTATTCCGTGAGACCATGCCCCACCAAACTTTTGGACACACCCAAACTGCTTCCAGTGGATTTTCCATATAAATGGCCTGCCTTGGCTCTTGCTGTGGACTTTCCTAAAATCTCTCAAATCTCTCACAAAACCCAAACAAGCAGCATCTATCTCTGGCTGAGCAGCTCTAAGTCTGGCACTAGTGATAGCTGGCATTGGTTTGTGGCTTGACCTCTCAAGGCACCTCCAAGCACAGTGTGGGTGGCAGCCATCACTGGATTGTTTTGTGGCTCATGCCATGTGGCTCTGGGCAGGGCATACACTTCAGCTGAACTTGGTGGGTCCCCTCCCAGGAGGCCCTGGGGCTGGCAGGCCTAGTGGCCACCCTTGGACGGGGCTAGAACATCAACCAGACACCTCCAAGGATGACACAATGAAAGGAAAGACTGGGAAGGCTCCAGAGCCTTGGTAAAGTGAACCGTGCTCTGTAGGGTCAGTCCTTGCACAATAGCTTCTCCACTGTACAATAACTTCTCTAATGTAGTCATGGCCAGTCCTTACAACCAATCAGCCTGAGGGTCAATCCTGCTTAAGGGTGTGCAAACAGCAATCAAGTCTCAACTACAACAGGAGGGAACACACAACTCACACAAGGGACACACCTGGAGCACCCAGCTCTGGTGACCAGGGAGACTACACCACTGGCTCCCACAGGATACCTAATACATAGGCCACTCTACTAAAACAGGGAGGCATAGCAGCCCCACATAATACATAGAAACAAACAGGGAAGCAGCCAAAATGGGGAGACAAAAAAAAAAAAAAACATGTCCCAAATAAAAGAACAGAACAAAGCTTCAGAAAAAGAACAAAACAAAATAAAGACAAGCAATCTACCAGACTTAGAGTTCCAAACACTGGTTATAAGGATGCTCAGTGATCTCAGAGAGAGCTTCAACAAAGAGATAGAAAACATAAAAATGGAGATAGAAAACATAAAAAAGAAACAGTCAGAAATAAAGGATACAATAACTGAATAAGGAATACATTATAGGGAATCAACAGTAGATTAGGGTGTTCCGGAAAAATGGCGGCGTGAGGTGAGCCTCTGTAAAGCTCCCCTGGAATTTACAGTGAATTGAACAACAATAACTCCACAAAGGACTCCCTGAACAGCAGACAGGCAAGACGAAGAGGCCCACTACCGAATTCACCTACAGGTGGGCGAATCGCGCGAGCAGGGGAGGAGGAAACGGAAGACCTAGCTCAGTGCTCTGAGCTCACTGCTTCCCAGAACTACTGCAACTGCAGGAGAGGGAAGAACTCGGACTCCTAGGGCTCCGCTTATGGCCCACAGGGCTGAGGGGGCAGCATACAACACAGCTGAACCCAACGCTCACAGCAGAGACCTCGGAGAAAAGACTGAGGGAAGAAGGCTAAAAACGGCTCTCACTGCCGGCAGAGAACGGAAGCTTCAGGCACTGAGACTAGCCACCCCCTCCCTACCCTCCCAGAGCTCGCCCCGCCCCCACCTGCCTGGTGCTAGAAACGGAACAGTAGCAGTGTCAGATCAAAAGAATAGAATATTTGCTGTTCTGGGAACTGTGGACAGCAGACACAGATTCGCAGCCCAAGTAGTTCCGGCAAAGGGAGGGAGCTGTGGAAGAAGGAGTGGCTGTGGTGGTGGTCCCTGCCATTGCACTGTGCCACCTCTCACAACTCACCCCGACCCTGGCACCACCTATCTTGGCGGATCCCTGCAGGAGTAAACAGAACTGCTGAAACATACAGGCTCTGAATCTGGTGCAGGAAGAGCTTTGGAACTTCAAAAGCTCTCCGCATACCCACCGGGACACTGCACCCTGTGACCTAGGCGAACTATTAACAGAGGAGAAGCCCATCTCCCAGGGAACCCCCCCATTGTGTGAGAAGCTAGAGTAGTGCAGAGAAAACATAGCACTACCTTGTGAGAGAGAAAAAAAAAAGCCTGCAGTCGGAGAAAAAGTAAAACATTCTACCAACAAGTACTGGAAAACAAAAGACAGACCTCTTCCTATCAACCTGTTGCAGAACCCACTCCTGTAGATGTCTAGCAAGAGAAATAGTAAATCAGTAATCGCCATGAATAACCAAGGCAACAAGACAGCTCAGAAAAAAGTGAAAAGTCTCCAGAAAAGGAACTAAAAAAAAAGGGAAATATGTGACTTAAATGACAGAGAATTCAAGATTGCAATTCTGAAAAAACTCAATGAGATGCAAGAAAACACAGATAGGCAGTTCAATGAACTCAGAAACACAATCAAAGAACAGCACGAGCATTTTACAAAAGAGATTAAAATTTTACAAAAGAACCAAATAGAATTTCTGGAGATTAAGAACTCAATAGAAGAAATTAAGAATGAAATAACCAGCTTAGGTAGTAGAGGTGACCAGATGGAGGAAAGAATCAGTGACATCGAAGATAGAAACCTGGAAATGACACAGATGGAAGAAGAAAGAGACTTGAGACTTAAAAGAAATGAAAGAACTCTACAAGAACTTTCTGACTCCATCAGAAAGAGCAATGTAAGAATAATGGGCATACCAGAAGGAGAAGAAAGAGAGAAGGGAACAGAGAATATATTCAAACGAATTGTCGAACAGAACTTCCCAAACTTGAGGACAGAACTGGACCCTCAAATCCAACAAGCAAATAGAACACCTAATTACCTCAATCCCAACAGGTCTTCTCCAAGGCACATTGTGTTAAAGATGTCTAAAATCAACGACAAAAAAGAATCCTCAAGGCAGCCAGGGAAAAGAAGATGGTAACTTACAAAGGAAAGCCCATTAGATTATCATCAGATTTTTCAGCAGAAACTACAAACCAGGAGGGAGTGGAACCAAATATTCAAACTATTGAAAGAGAGAAATTATGAACCAAGAATGATATATCCAGCAAAGATATCCTTTAGACACAAAGGAGGAATAAAGACCTTTCCAGACATACAGAAGCTGAGGGAATGTTCTAAGACACAACCTGCACTACAAGAAATACTAAAGGAGGCTATTTGACTACCATCAACAAGGACAATCTGTGGCAACCAAAACATAAAAAGGGGAAGAATAAAGGCCTGAACTGGAATATGGGAATGGAGAAAGTAGGCATGCTGAAGAAAATGGAATACTCTAAATATCAAACTTTCTTTTACATAAACTTAAGGGTAACCACTCAAAAAGAATCCAGAACTGAAATATATACTGAAATAAAAGAAGAAACAGAGGGAAACATCATAGAATACCACCACACAGAAATAATAGACAACAACAAAAAGGCAAAGAAACAATGGAGACACAGCTTTATCAGAAAACTAAAGATAGAATGACAGGAAATCCTCACATATCAATAATCACCCTAAATGTAAATAGACTGAACTCACCAATAAAAAGGCACAAAGTAGCAGATTGCATCAAAAACTGAACACAACCATATGCTGTCTCCAAGAGACACAGCTCAGCTATAAGGACAAGCATAGACTCAAAGTGAAAGGGTGGAAATTGACACTCCAAGCAAATGGTACCCAGAGAAAATCAGGTGTAGCCATAATGATATCAGATGAAACAGACTTCAAGGTGAAATAGATAACAAGAGACAAATATGGACATTTCATAATGGTTGCCCCCAAACAGCGAGCACCGACATACACAAAGCACCGACTAACAGAACTAAAGAGAGAAATTGACGAAAACACAATTATACTAGGGAACCTAAATACATCATTGACAGCTATGGATAGATCATCCAAACAGAAAATAAATAAAGAAATGACACATTAGATGAAATGGACATAATTGACATTTATAGAGCACTTCATCCTAAAACATCAGACTATACATTCTTTTCTAGTGTACACGGAACATTCTCAAGGATAGACCATATATTGGGACATAAAATCAGTCTCAACAAATTTAAGAAGATTGAAATCATACCAAGCATATTCTCTGATCACAAGGCTTTCAAATTGGATATCAACTGCAAAAAGAAAGCGGGAAAAAACACAAATACATGGAGATTAAACGACATACTTTTAAAGAACGACTGGGTCAAAGAAGAAATTAGAGGAGAGATCAAAAGATACATAGAAACAAATGACAATGAAAATACATCCTACCAAAATCTTGAGAATGCAGCAACAGCAGTTTTAAGAGGGAAATTTATATCATTACAGGACTATCTCAAGAAACAAGAAAACTAACAAATAAATAACCTCATACTACACCTTAAAGAATTAGAAAAAGAACAAGTAAACCCAAGGTCAGCAGAACAAAGGAAATAAAAATTAAAGCAGAACTAAATGAAATAGAGAACAAAAAGACAATAGAAAAAATTAATGTGACAAAGAGCTGGTTCTTTGAAAATATTAACAAATTTGACAAACCCTTGGCTAGACTTACAAAGATAAAAAGAGAGATGACACTGATTAACAAAATCAGAAACGTAAAAGGGGAAGTTATCACAGACACCACAGAAATACAAAGGATCATCCAAGAATACTATAAAGGACTATATGCCACCAAATTCAATAACCTAGAAGAAATGGACAAGTTCTTAGAAACATATAGCCTTCCAAGGCTGAACCATGAAGAACTGGAAAATCTAAACAGACCGATCACCAGTAACAAAATTGAATCAGTCATCCAAAACCTTCCCAAAAGCAAAAGTCCGGGACCAGATGGCTTCACTAGTGAATTCTACCAAATCTTCAAAGAGGATCGAATACTAATCCTGCTCAGACTCTTCCAAAAAACTGAAGAAGAGACAGTACTCCCTAACTCATTTTATGAGGCCAACATTACCCTGATACCGAAACCGGGTAAGGACAGCACAAAAAAAGAAAACTACAGACCAATATCTCTGATGAATACCGATGCAAAAATCCTAAATAAAATTCTAGCAAATCGAATACAACAATGCATTAAAAAGATTATTCATCACGACCAAGTGGGGTTCATCCCCGGGGCACAAGGATGGTTCAACATACGCAAATCCATCAATGTGATACATCATATAAACAAAATAAAGGACAAAAATCATATGATTATATCAATCGATGCAGAAAAAGCATTTGACAAGATACAACATCCATTTATGATTAAAACACTTAATAAAATAGGTATAGAAGGAAAATACGTTAACATAATAAAGGCCATATATGACAAGCCCTCTGGTAATCTCATAATTAATGGAGAAAAACTGAAGCCCTTTGCTCTACGTTCAGGAACACGACAGGGATGTCCCCTATCACCTCTGCTTTTCAACATCATGTTGGAAGTCCTTGCCAGAGCAATCAGGCAAGAGAAAGAAATAAAAGGCATCCAAATTGGGAATGAAGAAGTTAAATTATCACTCTTTGCAGATGACATGATGCTATATATAGAAAACCCTAAAGACTCCACCAAAAAGCTATTAGAAACAATCAACGAATACAGTAAAGTTGCTGGCTACAAAATCAACGCACAAAAGTCCGTTGCCTTCCTATATACTAACAATGAAATCTCAGAAAAAGAAATACAAAAAAACAATTCCTTTTGCAATTGCAGCAAAAAGAATAAAATACCTAGGAATAAACTTAACCAAAGATGTGAAAGACCTATATGCTGAAAACTATAAGACATTTTTGAAAGAAATTGAAGAAGACACAAAGAAATGGAAAGACATTCCGTGCTCATGGATTGGAAGAATCAACATAGTTAAAATGGCCATATTACCCAAAGCAATATACAGATTCAATGCAATCCCCATCAAAATCCCAATGGCATATTTTAAGGAAATAGAACAAAAAATCATCAGATTTGTTTGGAACCACAAAAGACCCCGAATAGCCAAAGCAATCTTAAGAAAAAAGAAGTATAATGGAGGTATCACACTTCCTGACTTTGGCTTGTACTACAGGGCTACAATAATGAAAACAGCATGGTATTGGCAGAAAAACAGACACATAGACCAATGGAATAGAATTGAGAACCCAGAAATAAAGCCACATAAATATGGACAGATAATTTTTGACAAAGAAGCTAAAAACATACAATGGAGCAAAGACAGCCTCTTCAATAAATGGTGCTGGGAGAATTGGATAGCCACGTGCAAAACAATGAAACTGGACTGCTATCTGTCACCATGTACCAAAGTTAATTCAAAATGGATCAAAGACTTAAGCATAAGACCTGACACAATAAACTGCATAGAAGAAAACATAGGTACTAAACTTATGGACCTTGGGTTCAAAGAGCATTTTATGAATTTGACTCCAAAGGCAATGGAAGTAAAAGCTAAAATAAACGAATGGGACTCTATGAAACTTAAAAGCTTCTGCACAGCAAAAGAAACCATCGACAAAATAAAGAGGCCACCAACTCAATGGGAGAAGATTTTTGCAAACAGTGCCTCTGATAAGGGGCTAGTATCCAGAATATACAAGGAATTCATGCAACTCAACACCAAAAAAACAAACAACCCAATTGAAAAATGGGCAGAGGACCTGAAGAGACATTTCTCCAAAGAGGACCTACAAACGGCAGATAGACATATGAAAAAATGCTCAACATCACTAATCATCAGAGAAATGCAAATCAAAACCACATTGAGATATCACCTTACCCCAGTCAGAATGGCTATCATCAACAAGACAAATAGTAACAAGTGTTGGAGAGGCTGTGGAGAAAAAGGAACCCTCATACACTGTTGGTGGGAATTCAGACTGGTGCAGCCATTATGGAAGGCAGTGTGGAGCTTCCTCAAAAAATTACGAATAGAATTGCCATATGACCCAGCAATCCCTCTCCTGGGTATCTACCCAAAAAATCTGAGAACATTTATACATAAATACACGTGTGCTCCAGTATTCATTGCAGCTTTGTTTACGGTGGCCAAGACATGGAAACAACCAAAATGTCCTTCGATAGATGAATGGATAAAGAAGTTGTGGTATATATACATAATGGAATACTATTCGGCGGTAAGAAAAGATGATATAGGAACATTTGTGACAACATGGATGGATCTTGAGAGAGTAATGCTGAGCGAAATAAGTCAGACAGAAAAAGCAGAGAACCATGTGATTTCACTGATAAGTGGTATATAAACCAAAAACAACAAAAGAACAAGACAAACTAATGAGAAACAGAAACTCATAGACACAGACAATAGTTTAGTGGTTGCCAGAGGGTGAGGGTAAGGGGGATCGAATATATGGTAATGGAAGGAGAACTGACTCTCGGTGATGAACACCCAGTGGGATTTATAGATGATGTAATACAGAATTGTACACCTGAAATCTATGTAATTTTACTAACAATTGTCACCTCCCACATGCACCCTGATTTTACTGCAGCATTATTCACAATAGCCAAGATATGGAAACAACTGAAATGCCCAATCTAATCGATCAACAATTGGATAAAGAAACTGTGGTACAATTATACAATGGAGTATTACTCTGACATAAAAAAAGAATAAAATCTTACCACTTGCAACAACATGGATGAACCTAGAGAATATTACTCTAAGTGAAATAAGTCAAACTGAGAAAGACAAATACCATATGATCTCACTTATATGTGGAATCTAAAGAACAGAATAAATGAGCAAACAAAACAGAAATAGACTCAGAGATATAAGAGAAAAAAATGATGGTTACTAGATGGGAGTGGATGGGGATGGGGAAGAAGGTGAAGAGATTAGAAAGCACAAAGTAGTAGTCACAATATGTTCACGGAGATATAAAATACTGTTTGGGGGATATAATCAATGTTTTAAAGACTATGTAGGGTGCCAGATGGGCACTGGACTTATCAGGGGGATCACTTCATTGATTGTGTAGATGCCTGACTAATGTACTATACACCTGAAGCTGAAGTAGAATAATATTGAATGTCAGCTACAATTAAACCGACTCACACACGTGCACACTTGTACAGATGTCAGAGTATAAAATTGTACACCTGAAATTTATATAATGTTATTAACCAATGTTACCCCAATAAGTTAACAAAATTCTCTGGCCGCCTTGCAAAAACTAATACACTGATCCTACAATTCATACAGAAATGCAAGCCCCTCAGAATAGCCAAAAACAATGTTCAAAAGGTAGTAAAAAGTTAGACATCTTTTAAAAAATAGCTAAAATGTATATATTTTATAACTTTATGAATTTTAAGAGTTCATAACTCTCAGAAAAACATAGAAATAATTCCTTATGATCTTGGTTTAGGTAATGGTTTCTTAAATATGATGCTGAACACACAAGCAACCAAAGGAAAAAGAAATAAATTGAATCTCATTCAAATTAAAAACTTTCGTGCATCCCAGGACACTATCAAGACAGTGAAAAGACAATCCATAAAATAAGAGAAACTATTCACAAAGCATATATCTGATAAAAAGTTAATGTCTAAAATATATAAAGGACTCCTGCAACTCAACAACAACAATAAAATTCAAAAATGGGCAAAGGACTTGCATAAACATTTGTAAATCTGACACAATGAAAGGAAAGACTGGGAAGGCTCCAGAGCCTTGGTAAAGTGAACCGTGCTCTGTAGGGTCAGTCCTTGCACAATAGCTTCTCCACTGTACAATAACTTCTCTAATGTAGTCATGGCCAGTCCTTACAACCAATCAGCCTGAGGGTCAATCCTGCTTAAGGGTGTGCAAACAGCAATCAAGTCTCAACTACAACAGGAGGGAACACACAACTCACACAAGGGACACACCTGGAGCACCCAGCTCTGGTGACCAGGGAGACTACACCACTGGCTCCCACAGGATACCTAATACATAGGCCACTCTACTAAAACAGGGAGGCATAGCAGCCCCGTCCCAAATAAAAGAACAGAACAAAGCTTCAGAAAAAGAACAAAACAAAATAAAGACAAGCAATCTACCAGACTTAGAGTTCCAAACACTGGTTATAAGGATGCTCAGTGATCTCAGAGAGAGCTTCAACAAAGAGATAGAAAACATAAAAATGGAGATAGAAAACATAAAAAAGAAACAGTCAGAAATAAAGGATACAATAACTGAATAAGGAATACATTATAGGGAATCAACAGTAGATTAGGGTGTTCCGGAAAAATGGCGGCGTGAGGTGAGCCTCTGTAAAGCTCCCCTGGAATTTACAACGAATCGAACAACAAAAACTCCACAAAGGACTCCCTGCACAGCACACAGGCAACACGAAGAGGCCCACTACCGACTGAAATCACCTACAGGTGGGAGATTCGGGACAGCGGCTGAACCCAACGCCGGCAGAGACCTCGGAGAAAAGACTGAGGGAAAAAGGCTGAAAACGGTGGTTTAAGCCCGCACTGCCGAGCAGAGAACGGAGCCTTAGGCACTGAGACTAGCCGCCCCCTCCCTCCCCTCCCAGAGCTCGCCCCGCCCCCACCTGCCCGGTGCTAAAAGCAAAACAGTAGCAGTGTCAGATCAAAACAACAGAAAATTTGCTGTTTTGAGAACTGTGGACTGCAAACACAATTTCACAGCCCAACTAGTTCCAGCAAAGGGGAGAGAGCTGTGGAAGCAGGACGGGCTGTGGTGGTGGTTGCCGCCATTGCTCTGGGCCACCTCTCACAACTCACCCCGCCTCTGACCCCACCTATCTGGGCGGATCCCTGCAGGAGTAAACAGAACTGCTGAAATATACGGGCTCTGAATCAGCAGCTGGAAGAGCTTTGGAACATCAAAAGCTCTCCGCATACCCACCGGGACACTGCGCCCTGTGACCTAGACGAACTATTAACAGAGGAGAAGCCCGTCTCCCAGGGAATCCCCCCATTGTGTGAGAAGTTGGAATAGTGCAGAGAAAACATAGCACTACTGTGTGGGAGAAGGAAAATAAGTTGCAGTTGGGAAATAATAAAACATTCTACCAATAAGTACTGGCAAACAAAAGAAAGACCGCTTTCTATCAACGTGTTGCAGAAGCCACTCCTGTAGATGTCTAGGAAGAGAAATAGTAAACCAGTAATCGCCATGAATAACCAAGGCAACAAGATAACTCAGAAAGAAAGTGAAAAATCTCCAGAGAAGGCACTTAAAGATACAGAAATATGTGACTTAAATGACAGAGAATTCAAGATTGCAGTTCTGAAAAAACCCAACGAGATACAAGAAAACACAGATAGGCAGTTAAAGGAACTCAGAAACTCAATCAAAGAACAGCATGAGCATTTTACGAAAGAGATTGAAATCTTAAAAAAGAACCAAATAGAATTTCTGGAGATTAAGAACTCAATAGAAGAAATTAAGAATGAAATAACCAGCTTAGGTAGTAGAGTTGACCAGATGGAGGAAAGAGTCGGTGACATCGAAGATAGAAACCTGGAAATGATACAGAGAGAAGAAGAAAGAGACTTGAGACTTAAAAGAAATGAAAGAACTCTACAAGAACTTTCTGACTCCATCAGAAAGAGCAATATAAGAATAATGGGCATACCAGAAGGAGAAGAAAGAGAGAAGGGAACAGAGAATATATTCAAACAAATTGTCGATGAGAACTTCCCAAATTTGTGGACAGAACTGGACCCTCGAATCCAAGAAGCAAATAGAACACCTAGTTATCTCAATCCCAACAGACCTTCTCCAAGGCACATTGTATTGAAGCTGTCTAAAATCAACGACAAAGAAAGAATCCTCAAGGCAGCCAGGGAAAAGAAGACGGTAACTTACAAAGGAAAGCCCATTAGATTATCATCAGATTTTTCAGCAGAAACTCTACAAGCCAGGAGGGAGTGGAAACAAATATTCAAACTATTGAAAGAGAGAAATCATGAGCCAAGAATAATATATCCAGCAAAGATATCCTTTAGATATGAAGGAGGAATAAAGACCTTTCCAGACATACAGAAGCTGAGGGAATTTTCTAATACACGACCTGCACTACAAGAAATACTAAAGGAGGCTATTCGACCACCATCAACAGGGACAATTTGTGGCAACCAAAACTCAAAAAGGGGGAGAGTAAAGGCCTGAACTGGAATATGGGAATGGAGAAAGTAAGTGTGCTGAAGAAAATGGAATACTCTAAATATCAAACTTTCTTTTACATAAACTTAAGGGTAACCACTCAAAAAAAATCCAGAACTGAAATATATACTGAAATAAGAGAAGAAACAGAGGGAAACATCATAGAATACCACCACACAGAAATAATAGACAACAACAAAAAGGCAAAGAAACAATGGAGACACAGCCTTACCAGAAAACTAAAGATAGAATGATAGGAAATCCTCACATATCAATCATCACCCTAAATGTAAATGGACTGAACTCACCAATAAAAAGGCACAGAGTAGCAGATTGGATCAAAAAACTAAACCCAACTATATGCTGTCTCCAAGAGACACATCTCAGCTACAAGGACAAGCACAGACTCAAAGTGAAAGGGTGGAAATTGACACTCCAAGCAAATGGTACCCAGAGAAAATCAGGTGTAGCCATAATGATATCAGATGAAACAGACTTCAAGGTGAAAAAGATAACAAGAGATAAAGATGGACATTTCATAATGGTGAAGGGGACTGTACAACAAGAAGACATAACAGTCATCAATATTTATGCCCCCAATCAGGGAGCACCGAAATACACCAAGCAACTACTAACAGAACTAAAGGGAGAAATTGACCAAAACACAATTATACTAGGGGACTTAAATACATCATTGACAGCTATGGATAGATCATCCAAACAGAAAATAAATAACGAAATAGTAGCCCTAAATGACACATTAGATGAAATGGACATAATTGACATTTATAGAGCACTTCATCCTAAAACATCAGACTATACATTCTTTTCTGGTGTACATGGAACATTCTCAAGGATAGACCATATATTGGGACATAAAATCAGTCTCAACAAATTTAAGAAGATTGAAATCATACCATGCATATTCTCTGATCACAAGGCTTTGAAATTGCATATCAACTGTAAAAAGAAAGCGGGGAAAAACACAAATACATGGAGATTAAACAACATACTTTTAAAGAAGGACTGGGTCAAAGAAGAAATTAGAGGAGAGATCAAAAGATACATAGAAACAAATGACAATGAAAATACATCCTACCAAAATTTCTGGGATGCAGCGAAAGCAGTTTTAAGAGGGAAATTTATCTCATTACAGGCCTATCTCAAGAAACAAGAAAACTCCCAAATAAATAACCTCATGTTACACCTTAAAGAACTAGAAAAAGAAGAACAAGTAAAACCCAAGGTCAGCAGAAGAAAGGAAATAAAAAAAAATTAGAGCAGAACTAAATGAAATAGAGAACAAAAAGACAATAGAAAAAATTAATGTGACAAAGAGCTGGTTCTTTGAAAAGATTAACAAAATTGACAAACCCTTGGCTAGACTTACTAAGATAAAAAGAGAGAAGACACTGATTAACAAAATCAGAAACGAAAAAGGGGAAGTTATCACGGACACCACAGAAATACAAAGGATCATCCAAGAATACTATGAAGGACTATATGCCACCAAATTCAACAACCTAGAAGAAATGGACAAGTTCTTAGAAACATATAGCCTTCCAAGGCTGAACCATGAAGAACTGGAAAATCTAAACAGACCGATCACCAGTAACGAAATTGAATCAGTCATCCAAAACCTTCCCAAAAGCAAAAGTCCGGGACCAGATGGCTTCACTAGTGAATTCTACCAAACCTCAAAGAGGATCTAATACCAATCCTGCACAAACTCTTCCCTAAAAATTGAAGAAGATACAGTACTCCCTAACTCATTTTATGAGGCCAACATTACCCTGATACCAAAACCTGGTAAGGACAGCACAAAAAAAGAAAACTACAGACCAATATCTCTAATGAATACCGATGCAAAAATCCTAAATAAAATTCTAGCAAATCGATTACAACAATGCATTAAAAAGATTATTCATCACGACCAAGTGGGGTTCATCCCCGGGGCACAAGTATGGTTCAACATACGCAAATGCATCAATGTGATACATCACATAAACAAAATAAAGGACAAAAATTATATGATTATATCAATTGATGCAGTAAAAGCATTTGACAAGATACAACATCCATTTATGATTAAAACACTTAATAAAATGGGTATAGAAGGAAAATACCTTAACATAATAAAGGCCATATATGACAAGCCCTCTGCTAATCTCATAATTAATGGAGAAAAACTAAAGCCCTTTGCTCTACGTTCAGGAACACGACAGGGATGTCCCCTATCACCTCTGCTTTTCAACATAGTGTTGGAAGTCCTTGCCAGAGCAATCAGGCAAGAGAAAGAAATAAAAGGCATCCAAATTGGGAATGAAGAAGTTAAAATATCACTCTTTGCAGATGACATGATGCTATATATAGAAAACCCTAAAGACTCCACCAAAAAGCTACTAGAAACAATCAACGAATACAGTAAAGTTGCCGGCTACAAAATCAACGCACAAAAGTCCATTGCCTTCCTATATACTAACAATGAAATCTCAGAAAAAAAATACAAAAAAACAATTCCTTTTGCAATTGCAGCAAAAAGAATAAAAAACCTAGGAATAAACTTAACCAAGGATGTGAAAGACCTATATGCTGAAAACTATAAGACATTTTTGAAAGAAATTGAAGAAGACACAAATAAATGGAAAGACATTCTGTCCTCATGTATTGGAAGAATCAATATAGGTAAAATGGCCATATTACCCAAAGCAATATACAGATTCAATGCAATCCCCATCAAAATCCCAATGGCATATTTTAAAGAAATAGAACAAAAAATCATCAGATTTGTTTGGAACCACAAAAGACCCTGAATAGCCAAAGCAATCTTAAGAAAAAGAAATATAATGGAGGTATCACACTTCCTGACTTGGCTTGTACTACAGGGCCACAATAATCAAAACAGCATGGTATTGGCAGAAAAACAGACACATAGACCAATGGAATAGAATTGAGAACCCAGAAATAAAACCACATAAATATGGACAGATAATTTTTGACAAAGAAGCTAAAAACATCAATGGAGCAAAGACAGCCTCTTCAATAAATGGTACTGGGAGAATTGGATAGCCACGTGCAAAAGAATGAAACTGGACTGCTATTTGTCACCATGTACCAAAGTTAATTCAAAATGGATCAAAGACTTAAGCATAAGACCTGACACAATAAACTGCATAGAAGAAAACATAGGTACTAAACTTATGGACCTTGGGTTCAAAGAGCATTTTATGAACTTGACTCCAAAGGCAATGGAAGTAAAAGCTAAAATAAACGAATGGGACTATATGAAACTTAAAAGCTTCTGCACAGCAAAAGAAACCATTGACAAAATAAAGAGGCCACCAACTGAATGGGAGAAGATTTTTGCTAACAGTGCCTCCGATAAGGGGCTAGTATCCAGAATATACAAGGAACTCATGCAACTCAACAACAAAAAAACAAACAACCCAATTGAAAAATGGGCAGAGGACTTGAAGAGACATTTCTCCAAAGAGGACATACAAATGGCAAATAAACATATGAAAAAATGCTCAACATCACTAATCATCAGAGAAATGCAAATCAAAACCACAATGAGATATCACCTCACCCCAGTCAGAATGGCTATCATCAACAAGACAAATAGTAACAAATGTTGGAGAGGTTGTGGAGAAAAAGGAACCCTCATACACTGTTGGTGGGAATGCAGACTGGTGCAGCCGTTATGGAAGGCAGTGTGGAGGTTCCTCAAAGAATTACGAATAGAATTGCCATATGACCCAGCAATCCCTCTCCTGGGTATCTACCCAAAAATCTGAAAACATTTAGAGATAAAGACACGTGTGCTCCAATGTTCATTGCAGCTTTGTTTACGGTGGCCAAGACATGGAAACAACCAAAATGTCCTTCGATAGATGAATGGATAAAGAAGTTGTGGTACATATACACAATGGAATACTATTGCAGTGAGAAAAGATGATATAGGAACATTTGTGACAACATGGATGGATCTTGAGAGAGTAATGCTGAGCGAAACAAGTCAGACAGAAAAAGCAGAGAACCATGTGATTTCACTGATATGTGGTATATAAACCAAAAACAACAAAAGAACAAGACAAACAAATGAGAAACAGAAACTCATAGACACGGACAATAGTTTAGTGGGTGCCAGAGGGGGGTTGGGGGAGATGAGGGTAAGGGGATCGAATATATGGTGATGGAAGAACTGACTCTGGGTGATGAACATACAATGGGATTTATAGATGATGTAATACAGAATTGTACACCTGAAATCTATGTAATTTTACTAACAATTGTCACCCCAATAAATTTAATTAAAAAAACAAAAAAAAGAAAAAAAAAAACAGTAGATTAGAAGAAGCAGAGGATTGAATCAGTGATTTAGAAGAAAAGGTAGCAAAAAACACCCGATCAGAAGAGCAAAAAGAGAAAAGAGTCCAAGAAAATGAGGAGAGTGTAAGGGGCCTCTGGGACAACAACAATCATACCAACATTTGCATCATAGGGGTACCAGAAGGAGGAGAGAGAGAGCAAGGAATTGAAAACCTATTTGAAGATATAATGATGGAAAACTTCCCTAATCTGGCAAATGAAATAGATATACAAGCCCAGGAAGTGCTGAGAGTCCCAAACAAGATGAATTCAAAGAGGCCAGCACCAAGACACATCATAATTAAAATGCCAAAGGTTAAAAAAAAGAGAATCTTAAAAGCAGCAAGAGAAAAGCAATTAGTTACCTACAGGGGAGCTCTCATAAGACTTATCAGCTGATTTCTCAACAGAAATTTTGCAGGCCAGAAGGGATTGGTAGAAAATATTCAAAATGATGAAAAGCAAGGACCTACAACCAGGGTTATTCTACCCAGTAAAATTATCATTTAAAAATGAAGGATAAAGAGCTTCCCACATGAAAAAGCTAAAGGAGTTTATCACCACCAAACCACTATTACAAAAAATGTTACAGGGACTTCTTTACAACAAAAAAATAAATAAATAAAAAATATGAATAATAAAATGGCAATAACCACATATATATCAGCAATTAGTTTAAATGTAAATAGTCCAATCAAAAGATAGTGTGGCTGAATGGAAAAGAATACAAGACCCTTACACATGCTGCCTACAAAAGACTCACTTCAGATCAAAAGACGCAGAGACTGTAAGTGAAGGAATGGAAAAAAGACATTTCATGAAAATGGAAAGGAAAAAAAACAAAACTGTGGTAGCAATACTTATACCAGACAAAATCGACTTCAAAACAAAGGCTATGACAAGTGACAAAGAAGGACCCAGTAATCCCACATCTGGGTAATTACCTGAAGAAACCCAAAACGCTATTTCTAGGGGATGCGTGAATCCATATGTTTGTTGCAGCATTGTTTACAATGGCCAAGACGTGGAGGTAGCCTGATTGTCCATCAATGGAAGAATGGATAAAGAGGAGGTGGTACGTACATGTATACAATGGAATATTGTTTGGCCATGGAAGGAAACGGGTTCTCACTTTCTGCAGTGGCATGAATAGACCTGAGGGTATTGTGCTGAGTGGAGTATGTCAGACAGCGAAAGACAGATGCAATGTGATTTCGCTTATATTTGGAATCTAAAGAACAAAACTAACAAACACAACAGAAATAAACTCATAGATAGAACATTTTGATGATTGCCAGACAGGAGGGTGTTGAGGGTGGGTGAAAAAGAGAAGGGATTAAGAAATACAAATTGGCAGTTACAAAGTAGTCATGGGGCTATACAGTATAGCATAAGGAATATAGTCAATAATATTATAATAACTATATATGATGTTAGATGGGTAATAGATTTATTAGGGTGATCAATGGGAGGCGGTTTGGGGGACAGGGTGGAAAAAGTAAAGGCATTAATAAGTACGAACTGATAGTTACAAAATAGTCATGGGGCTGTAAAGTAAAGCATAGGGAATATAGTAAATATGTATTGTGCCAGGTGGGAACTAGACTAATCAGGGGGACCACTTGTTAAATTATATAAATGTCTAACCAGTATGATGCACATCTGAAATTAATATAAAATAATATTGAAGGTCACCTGTAATTGAAAATTAAAAAGAGGGGGGAATGGGAATGGGAATAAGAGGTTCAGATTTCCAGGTATAAAACAAATAAGTCATGGGGATGTAATGTACAGTGTAGGGAATATAGTCAATAATATGTGACAGCGTGGTACGGTGTCAAATGGTTGCTGGACTCACAGTGATCACTTCTTTAGGTATATAAATGTTGAATAACTATTGCATATGCCTGAATCTAATATAATATTGTATGTTAGCTATACTTTAATTAAAAATCTTAAAAATAAAAGGGAAAATATTAATAACAAGTGTTGGTGAGGATGTTGTCAAATTGAAATCTTCTTGTATTGCTGGTAGGAATGTGAATTGGAGCACTGTAAGAAACAGTTTGGGGGGTTCTCAAAAAGTTAAATATACCCCTTCCACACGGTCACGCTGAGCTAGTGCCCAGGCCTGGAATTGGGCTGCAGCCTCAGCCGCGCCCACCGCCTCCCGAAGCTTCCCGACCATGGACCCCCGCAAAGTGAGCAAGCTTCAGGCCTTCATGAAAATGTGGGGAGTAAGGGGGAAAAAAAAGTTAAATATAGAAATGCCATATGATCCAGCAATCGCACTTCTCGGTATACTCGTATAGCTGAACTGGTTTTGCTCACAGCACTTCTCACACCAAATACGCAGTGTCTTTTCCAACACCACTTCTCCAAGTCTCCAACGGCAGCTGGCTGTTCTACAATTCAATTAATCCTGACACTATCTTTTTGGAGTTAATCACCAATGGCCAATGATCTAATCAGTTGTGTTTATGTAATGAAACCTCCATTAAAAAAACCCCAAACAACATGGTGCAGAGGGCTTCCCAGTTGGTGAATGCATCCATGTGCTGGCACAGCTATGCACCCAGACAGGGCTTCCACAATGTAAGGGTTCAGGCCCCCAAGACTACCTCCACTTCCGATGCCAGTCACGAGTCCCAGGTTATCACTACTACTTCTGACTGACTGGCTATAAATTCAGAGGGTTCCCACAACCCCCTCCTTGGCTCTATCATTTGTTAAAATGACTCACAGAACTCAGGAAAGCACTTTATTTACTATTACTGGTTCATTATAAAGGGGTACAAATCAAGAACAGCCACATGGAAGAGATGCATAGGTGAGGCATGGGGGTGGGGTGCAGACCTTCCAAGCCCTCTCTGGGTGCATCGCCATCCCAGCACATGGATGAATTCACAAACTGGGAAGCTCTCTGAACCCTGCTGTTTGGAGGGTATCATGGAGGTTTCATTACATAAACATGATTGATTAGATCATTGGCCATTAATAATTAACTCAATCTCCACACTCTCCCCTCTATGGAGATTAGGGAATGGGGCTGAAAGTTCCAACCCTGTAATTATGGCTGGGTCTTTCTAGTGACCAGCCCCCATCCTGAAGCTGTCTAGTGGCTTCCAGACACCAGTCATCTCATTACATACAAAGACACTTTTATATGAATGAAACTTGAAGACATATGCCAAGTAAAATAAGCCAGATATCAAAGAACAAAAATATTGTATGATTTCACTTAGATGAGGCACCTACAATAGGCAAATTGATAGAGCCAGAAAGTAAAATAGAGGTTTACAGGAGCTAGGAAGAAGGGGAAATAGGGCGATATTGTTTAATGGATATGGGGTTTCTGTTTGGAGTGATAAATATAATACGGAAATGGATAGTGGTGATGGTTGTACAACATTATCAATGGAAAAAAAAGTCACTAAATTATACATTTAAAATTATTAAAACTAAATTTATGTTAAGTGTATTTTACCAATATTAAAACAATTTTTAATATGCAAAGATTTGAATAGAGATTTCTCCAAAGAAGATATACGGATGACTGATAAGCTCATGAAATGATGCTCAACATCATGAGCTAGCAGGAAAATGCAAAACAAAATCACAATGAGATATCACTTCACAGCCACTAGGATAGGTATAATCAAAAAGACATATAATAATAAGTGTTGGCAAGAATATGGAGATAATGGGATACTCAAACACTACTGGTAAGAATGTAAAATAATGCAGCCACTTTGGAAAACAGTCTGGCAGTTCCTCAAAATATTAAACATAGTGTTACTGTATGATACAGCAATTCCATTCCTAAGTACCCAAGAGAAATGGAAACATGTTCACACAAAAATTTTTACATCAATGCTCATGGCAGCATTATTCATAATAGCCAAAAAGTGGAAATAGCTCAAATGTTAATTAACTGATGAATGGATGAGCAAAATGTAGTATATCCATCCAATGGAATTTTATTCAGCAATAAAAAGGAATAAAGTACTGACATATGCTACAACAGATGAAACTTAAAAACGTTATGCTAAGTGAAAGAATCTAGCCACAAAGGATCACATATCTAATGATTCTATTTATATAAAATGTGTAGAATAGACAAATCTATGGAGACAGAAAGTAGATTAGTGGCTGCATGGGGGTGGCGAGGGGTCTAGGAGCAAATGGGGAGTGATTGCTGATGAGTCCAGGGTTTCCTTTTTGAGTGACAAAAATGTACTAAAATGGATTGTGGTGGTGGTTACACAACTCTGTGGATATACTGAAACCCACTGAATTATAAACTTGAAATGGGTGAATTGTACATTATATGAATTATGTCCCAATAAAGCTGTTACCCAAAAAAATCTTCCCATAAAAATTTGAACACTGCTTCCAATCTGTAACATAACTTTATTTGGCTAGGGAAAAAAAAGTAATAAACGTGAAGGCAGTAATTAAAATTCATTTTCTTACTTTTGAAGGTTATATTCTTTTTATAAAATAAAGCATATATTCTGTGACTTAATATCACTACTTTTCCTAACTGTCAAACTTGACCTTCAAATAAAATTTGATATCTACTTAATAGCTAAAGTTAATAAAAAAATAACCAAATTGGATTTATCCAACAAATACAAGAAATATTTTAAAAACTATAAATTTGATTCATCATAACAATAGGTGGAAAGAGAAAAATCATGATTATTCCAATAGATTCAGAAAAACATAAGAAATAGGACCATTTGTGACAACATGGATGGATCTTGAGATTATAATTCTAAGCGAAATAAGTCAGACAGAAAAAGCAGAGAACCATATGATTTCACTGATATGTGGTATATGAACCAAAAACAACAAAAGAACAAGACAAACAAATGAGAAAAAAAACTCATAGACACAGACAATAGTTTAGTGGTTATCAGAGGGTAAGAGGGGAGGGGTGGTAGATGAGGGTAAAGGGGATCAAACATATGGTGATGGAAGAAGAACTGACTCTGGGTGGTGAACACACAATCTGATTTATAGATGATGTAATACAGAATTGTACACCTCAAATCTATGTAACTTTACTAACAATTGTCACGCCAATAAACCTTAATTTAAAAAAAAGTAAGGATAGAAGAATTTTCATAAAGAATATCTCTAAATAACCTACAGCAAACATCATCCTAAATGTGGAAACATCAAAAGCATTCCTTTTACAAATCAAAAAATAAATAACACAAATTTGAAGGTCCTATAGCATATACATTTTTTAAAAATTTAAACCAAAATGACTGCAAAGGAGTAAATAAAACTATTTTATTAGATACGATCATTTCTGTAGAAAATCAAAAAGAATCTACAATGTATTAGAAATAATAAGATAATTTAATGAGGTGAATGGATATTTAGATTGCTGTACAGAAGTCAACTGTGTTTTTTTACACTGATGACAAATGCCTGGAAAATGTAATTAAAAAGAAGACAGCATTTTCAACAGCATCAGAGAATACCAAACACCTAGAAATAAATCTAATAAAAGATATGAAAGATCTCTAGATGAAAACCATAAAAAGACATTAAGAGACATTAAATGAAGACCTGAAAAAAATGGAGACATATACCATGTTCATGGGTAAGAAGATTCAATATTGTAAATAATTGATCTATAGATTCAATGAAATTCCAAAATCAAAATCCCAATAGGTCCTTTTTATAGATCATGTTAAGACAATTCTAAAATAAAGTATAAGGAATAAACATGCAAAAAAGCCAGGAAATTTTTGATGATGACTATGTGGAAACTTATCCTATCAGATATCAAGACTTTCTATGAAGCTATGATAATTAAGACAGCATGAAACAAATTGGACAAATTAACAGTATTCAGTAGGGATCCACAAAAGACCAACACCTTCATAAACCTTTAGCTATGTCAGATGAAACATGTCATACTAATGGGGAAATTAGGGACTCTTCAGTAAAATGGAGGTAGAAAAAATTGATTATACATGTGGTGAAAGATGAAATTAGAGTTCTATATTATAACAAGATATAAGATCTAAATCCAGATGTATTAAAAATGCATACATCAAAAACAAAACTTAGAAACTCTTAGAAGAAGTTATAGATGAAAATATTTTAGACCTTGGGGAAAATCACTAATTACAAAATTTAAAAATGATAAATTTGACTTCTAAAATTAGGAATTTTTTATGAAAAGATATTTTAAAAACAGCAAAAAAGAACTCGCTACAAATGAGAACATACTTGTAATTCACACAATTCATAATTAGTATGAAGAATATAGAAAGAACTCCAGATCAATTCTTAAAAAATAGAAAAGTGAGCAAAAGACATAAACAGGCATTTCAAGATCAGAAAACACATAAGGCCAATAAACATGGAAAAATGCTAAACCTTGTTAATGATAAAAGAAATACTAACCAAGACTATATAATAAGGTAACTTCTACCCTTATTCCACCTGAGAATGTTAAGTGTGAGAATACCAAGTGTTACAGATGTTGATTACAGAATCTTTTATCTATTCCATGAGACTTTAAATTGTCACAGTGTCTTAGCCAATGGTATAGTGTAACAGAATACCATACACTGAGTGACTTATAAACAACAGAAATTTATTTATCATAGTTTTGAAGGCTGGAAATCTAAGATTATGGTGCCACCATGAACCTCATCAGGTTCTGGTGAGAACTCCCTTCCCGGTTGCAGAGGGCCATTGTTTTGTATCCACACATGGCAAGGAGAGGAAGCACTCACTAGAGTCTCTTTTATAAGGGCACTAATTTCATTTATGAAAACGCCATTCTCATGAACTAATCACCTCCTAAAGGCCACATCATCTAATACCATCACACGGGGGGTTAGGATTTCAACATATGAATCTTGTAGGGACACAGATATTCAGTCCACTGCATACAACAAATTTGGTGGGAAATAATTGGTGCTATTTGTAGAGTTGAACATTCATAGCAATTCCACTCCTTGTTTTAAGCCCAAAAGAAATTATTGCTTACATACAACAAAAAGTAAGACAAACCTTGAAATAATTTAAATGTCTATCAACAGGAGAATGGAAAATAAATTCTGGTATATTCATACAGTGGAGTAGTATCAAAAAATCCCATATAGTCTTAGAAGATTACTTACAGCATGATTCTTTCTTTAAAAAAAGAATTAAAAACAAATATTTTAAACAATATTTTTAGGAAACATATAGATAAAATAAGACCATGTAAAGCAAAGGAATAAAAGGCAAAAAATGAAGAAATGATGGATGCCCCAAATGCAGGGAGGCAAGGAATGGGAGAGGACTGTATCATATAGCTGGTTGTGAGTTAATATCAAGGTCCTGGCTGTTGAACTTGATGGCAGCTTCATAAATGCTTAATCGGTACTACAAATAAGTTTAAAAATACATGAGTATTCTTGCATGGATTAATAGTAAGAATGTGTCACGAACCAGAGATTATTATTAATCTATTAATCTGTGTACCACCTAAGGTACATTTTAAAAATTTATTTATTTTATTATTAGAGTCACATGCACAAAACAACACAATGATTAGACATTACACACCTCACAAAGTGATAACCCTAAATCTACTACCCATCTGACACTGTACATTGTTTTACATCATTGACTGTATTCCCCATACTGTGTTTCACATCCCCAAGACTATTTTGTGACTGCCAATTTGTACTTCCTAATCCCTTCTCCTTTCTCACCCATCACCCAATCCCTCTCCCATCTAGCAACCATCAGTTTGTTCTCTGTATTTATTAGTGTATTTCTGTTTTGTTTGCTCATTTATTGTTTAGATTCCACATATAAGTGAGATCATATGGTATTTGTCTTTCACAATCTGACTTAGTTCATTTAGCACAATACCTTGTAGGTCCATGCATATTGTTGCAAATGGTATGATTTCATTCTTTTTATGGCAAAGTAATACTCCATTGTATAGGCATGCCACAATTTCTTTATCCAATCATCTATTGATGAGCCTTTTGGTTGTTTCTATATCTTGGCTATTATGAGTAGTGCTGCAATGAATACAGCGGTGCATATATTTTTTCGAGTTAGTGTTTTGGGATATCTTTTCATAAATACCCAGGAGTACAATTGCTGGATCATAAGGTAGTTCAATTTTTAATTTTTTGAGGAATCTCTATACTGATTTCCATAGTGGCTGCACCAATTTGCAATCCCACCAGCAGTGCACGACGGTCCCTTTTCTCCACATCCTCATCAACACTTATTTGTTGATTTATTGATGATAGTTATTCTAACAGGAGTGAGGTGGTATCTCATTGTGGGTTTTATCTGCATTTCTCTGATGATTAGTGAAGTTGAGCATCTTTTGTATGTCCTGTTTATAGAAATGTCTATTGGGGTCCTCGGCCCATTTTTAAAATTGGATTGTTTGGGGTTTTTTGGTATTGAGTTGTATACATTTTTTATAAATTTTAAATATTAACCAATTATCAGATATATCGATGGCAAATATCTTCTCCCATTTGTTGATGGTTCCCTTTGCTGTGAAAAATCTTTTCAGTTTGAGGTAGTCCCACTTATTTCTTTTTTATTTTGTTTCCCTTGCTTGAAGAGATACATCAGAAAAAAATGTCAGTAATGGTAATGTCTGAGTTTACTTCCTATATTTTCCCTATATTTTCTTCTAGGAGTTTTGTGGTTTCAGGTCTTAGATTTAAGTTTTTAACCCATTTGGAGTTTATTCTTGTATATGTCTAAAAAGGTGGTCCAGTTTTATTTTTCTGCATGATTCTGTCCAGTTTTCCCAGCACCATATCTTGACCAGACTATCTTTAACCCAATGTAAATCCTTGTTTTATTTATTATAGAGTAAATGACCATATAGGCATGGGATTATTTCTGGGCTCTCTATTCTGTTCCACTGATATGTGTGTTTTTATGCCAATACCATGCTGTTTTGATTACTATAGCCTTGCAGTATAATTTGATATCAGGCACCATAATCAGATAATCAGATACCTCCTGCTTTATTCTACTTTTTCAGAATTGCCATGGTTATTCAGGGTCTTTTATGGTTCCATATAAATTTTAGGATTTGCTCTAGTTTTCTGGGAAATGCCATTGGTATTTTGACAGTTATTGAATTGAATCTATGTATTGCTTTGGGTAATATGGACATTTTTATATATTAATTCTTCCTATCCATGAACATATGTTTCCATTTGTTTGTATCTTCTTCAATTTCTCTCTTCAATGTCTTATAATTTTCTGACTATAGGTCTTTTACTTTCTTGGTTAAATTTATTCCTATGTATTTTATTTATTTATTTTTGATGCAATTTTAAATGGAATTGTTTTAATATCTCTTTCTAATAGTTTGTTATTAGTGTATAAAAATGCAACCAATTTCTGAATGTTAATTTTGTATACTGCTACTTTACTAATTTATCAGATCTAAAAGGTTTTTGGTGGAACCTTTGGGGTACTCCAAAGATATATAGCATCATGTCATCTGCAAATAATGACAGTTTTACTTCTTCCATTCAAGTTTGGATGCTTTTTATTTCTTTTTCTTGTTTGATTGCTGTGGATAAGACTTCCAATACTGTGTTGAATAAAAGTGGTGCAAGAAGGCATCCTTCTCATGTTTTTAATCTTAAAAAGAATGCTTTTAGCTTTTCCTCATTTACTATAATATTAGCTGTGGGTCTGCCATATATGGCCTTTATTTTGTTGAGATATTTTCCCTCTGTTCCCACTTTGCTGAAAGTTTTTATCATAAATGGATGCTGGATTTTGTTAAATGCTTTTTGTGTGTCTTTTGATGTGATCATATAATTTTTATTTTTCATTTTGTTTATGTGATGTATTACATTTAATTGATTTATGGATATTAAATCAACCTTGCAAACCAGGTATGAATCCCACTTGATCGTGGTGCATGATCTTTTTAATGTATTGCTGAATTCGTTTGCTAAAATTTTGTTGAGGATTTTTGCATCTATGTTCATTAGGAATATCAGCCTATAGTTTTCTTTGTCTGTAATGTCTTTGTCTCGTGTTGGAATCAGGATAATGGTGGCCTCATAAAATGAGCTCAGGAGCCTTCCCTCCTCTTGGATTTTTTGGAATAGTTTGAGGAGAATAGATGATAATTCTTTTTTTGAATGTTTGGTAAAATTCACCTGTTAAGCCATCTGGTCCAGGACTTTTGTTTGTTGGGAGCTTGTTGATTACTGATTTAATTTCATTAACAGTATTCAGTCTGATCAGATTTTCTGTTTCTTTTTTATTTAGCCTTGAAAGATTGTATGCTTCTAGGCATTTATCCATTTCTTTCAGATTGCCCAATTTGTTGGTGTATAGTTGTTTGTAGTATATTCTTAATATTTTTTGTATTTCTGTGGTATCCATTGTCACTTCTCTCTTTCTTTTCTGCTTTTATTTGGGTTCTCTCTTTTTCTCTTGATGAGTCTGGTTAAAGTTTTGTCAACTTGATTCTTGGTTTCATTGATTTTTGTATTTTTTTTAGCCTCTATTTCATTTATTTCTGCTCTCATCTTTATTATTTCCTTCCTTATACTCACTTTGGGCTTTTTTTTTTTTTTTTTTTTTGCAGTTATCTTAAGTGTAAAGTTAGACTTTTATTTGATATATTTCTTGTTTCTTGAGGTAGGTCTGCATTGCTATGAATGTCCTTCATAGGACTGCTTTTGCTCTGTCCCATAGATTTTGGGTCACTGTGTTTTCATTTTCAGTTGTCTCAGTATATCCTTGATTTCTTCCTTGCTCTCATTGTTAACCCATTCATTACTCAGTAGCATATTATTTAGCCTCCATGTGTTTGTGTGTTTTTTTCAGTTTTTTTCTTGTAATAGATTTCTAGTTTCATACCATTGTGGTAAGAGAAGATGCTTATATGATTTTAATCTTCTTAAATTTATTGATACTTGTTTTGTGGCTAAACATGTTGTCTACCTTGGAACATGTTCCATGTGCACTTGAAAAGAATGTATATTGTACTGCCCTGGTGTGAAATGCTCTAAAAATATCAATTATATCCATCTGGTCTAGTGTGTCATTTAAGGCTGCTGTTTCCTTGTTGACTTTCTGTTTGGAAGATCTGTCCATTCTTGTCAGTGGGGTGTTAAAGTCCCATATTATGATTGTCTTACTGTTGATCTCTGCCTTTATGTTGGTCAATATTTGTTTTATATATTTAAGTGCTCCTACATTGGGTGTATAGATGTTTACTAGGGTGATGTCCTCTTTTGGATTGATCCCTTTATATTATGTAATATCCTTTGTCTGTTATTATAATTTCTGTTTTAAAGTCTATTTTGTACAATATAAGAATTGCTACTCTAGCTTTTTTCTCATCCATTTACATAAAATCTTTTTCCATCCCTTTACTTTCAGTCTATGTGTGTCTTTCATCCTGAGGTGGGCTTCTTGTAAACAGAATATGCATGGATCTTGGTCTTATCCATTCCGCTACTCTATGTCTTTTGATTGCAGCATTTAGTCCACTGACGTTTAAAATAATAACTGACAGGTACATACATAGTTATTGCCATTTTATGATTCATATTTTCTATCTTCATTTGTTTTGTTCCTTCCTTTTTCTTAAAGAAGTCCTTTTAACATTTCTTGTAATACTGGCTTGGTGGTAATGAGCTCCTTTAGTTTTTTCTTGTTTGGGAAGCTCATTTTCTCCCCTTCGATTTTAAATGACAACCTTTCTGGATAGTCTTGGTTTTCAGGCCCTTGTTTTTCATCACTTTGAATAATTCCTGCCACTCCCTGCTGGCCTACAAGGTTTCTGTTGAGAAATCAGCTGACTGTCTAATGGGTGTTCTCTTCTAAGTTACTAGTTGCCTTTCTCTTGCTGCTTTGAGGATTCTTTGTCTCTAACCTTTGCCATTTTAATTATGTGTCTTGGAGTGGGCCTATTTGGGTTCATCTTGTTTGGGACTCTCAGTGCCTCCTGGGCTTATATGTCTATTTCTTTCACCAGGTTAGGGGAGTTTTCAGTTCAAATTGTTCTAAATCCCATGCTTCCTCTCTTCTTCTGGTACTCCAATGATGAGAATGTTGTTATGCTTGATGTCGTCCCAAAGGTCCCTTTATTTTTTTAAATTCCTTTTCTTTTTGTTGTTCCGATTAGGTGTTTTCTGCTATCTTGTCTTCTAAATCGCTGATTCAATCCTCTGCTTCATCTAATCTGTTGATTCCTTCTAGTGTATTCTTCATTTCAGTTATTGTATTCTTTATTTCTGACTGGTTCTTTTTTATGGTTTCTATATCCTAAGTCCTTCTTTATGCTAACTATCTCTTTGTTAAAATTGTAAGTTCCTTAAACATTCTTATAACCAGTGTTTTAAACTCTCTCTGGTAGGTTGGTTGCCTCCATTTCTGGAGGTTTCTCCTATTCTTTTATTTGGGACGTTTGTTTCCTCATTCTGGCTGCCTCTCTCTGTTTGCTTCTATGTGTTGCATAGATCTGTGTCTCTCAGTCTTTGCTGGGTCGTCATATGCAGTATGTGTCCTGTGTTGTCCAATCGTGCAGTCTCCCTGGTCTCCTGTGTATGTGTTCCAGGAGTGTCCCTTGAGTGTGTCATGTGTGTCCTTCTGCTGTAGTTTAGCCTTGACTGTTTTTGGCATGTCAGTGTGTGGGATTAACTCCCAGGCAGACTGTGTTGGCTATGCCCACAGTGTATGAGGTGCTTTGTAGGGGGATTCGCCCCAGCAGGCTTTTGTGCCTGTTGAGACCACCTTTTGGGTGTGCCACTTGTGGGGTTACTGCCTCAGGTAGTGCTCTGGTGTAGTCTGAAGCTGGCCTCTCGGTGTGCTGTTTTTGGTTTCTCTTGGGAGGGCCTCCTATGCAAGCCAATTTCAGCCGTGCCTGTTACTGGGCTGCTGTTACCTGATAGGAACTACAAAGCTGTATGTGATTGCTGCCTGTCCTAGACATGGAGGTGTGTGTGGGTGGCCTCACCATGAACTGTGGCTAGCTGCCACCAATATGAGGCCTGGGACAGCTTAGCAGAAGGCCCAGAGTCCCCTACGCCTGTTGCCATCTGCTGGCTGCCCTTAAGTCTCAGCCACTGAAAGAGCCTCCCTAGGTGCACAGAATGGGTTGGTTGAGCAGGTGAGAGTGCCTTTGGCGATGCAGCACTAGCTGGGTGGGGCATGGTCCCAGGAGTCACAAGGCATGGCCGGTGGTTTTTACAAGGTTCATGCAGATTCAGTTCTTGTGCTAGTGCCTGGCCTATGACCACTTTGAAAAATGCCCTGCTACCACTCACCTTGGACCGGAAATCCCTAAGAGCTTCCCAAGAGAGGCTGAGGCGGAAGTTGTGGCTCACTGTCCACCACCAGGTGTTCCCTTGGGCAGTCTGCTGCTATAAAAGTCTTCTGTGGCTTGTGGGGTTGGGCTGGCCACCCAGTCACTGAGAGTGCCCATGGCAATGCAGCTCTAGGTAAGAGGGGTAGGATTCCAGGGAGCTACAGGGTATGGGCAGTTGTTTTTACAAAGTTAATGCAGTTTCGGTTCATGCACCGGTGCCTAGCCTGTGACCATTTTGCAAAAATACCCTGAGAACATTGCGGCCAGCCACTGCTCATCTTAGGCCCACAGGTCCCTGAGAGCCACCCAAGAGTATCTGCGGTGCAGATTGTGGCTCAGTGACCACCACCAAAATTTCCTCAGGCTGACGCAGGCCATCTGCTGCTGCAAAAGGCTTCTGAAACTGTGGGTAGGGGGTGGCCACTCAGCAGCCGAGAGTGCCCCATGCGATGCAGTACTAGCTGGGTGGGGTAGAGACCCAGGGTGTCACCAAGGTGGTGCCCACGCGATTTTACCAGACCAATGCAGTCTCATATTTAGCCTTTTGAGGGAGGGTTCAACATAGAAAAGATGGCACCATCCTGTAGACTAAATGTGAAGCAGGCTCCACACAAAGATAATGGCTACTGTCCCTCCAGCCCTCACCTGGAAGCCACACAACTCAGTCTTTCCTCATATGGTTCTGGCACCTGTCGAGTTGCCACTCCTCCACCAGAGACTAGGTGAGTGTTTGCACGTGATTCTATGTGCAGGCCCATTAAGAGGATGTCTGGGTTTCCAGCCACTTTCCATCTCACCAGGGCAGATGGACAGAGTCCTTGCTGATTTTCACTGCCTGATATTGTGGGGACTCCTCTTCCTGGCATAGGACCCTTGGGCTGGAGAGCCCCGTGTGGGGCTGGACAACCCCCTCTTTCAGGGGGACCTCTGCCTCCAAGGTGTCCCTCCTGGTGTCCAACCACTATCTGTGGGTTTGGGTTCAGCCCATTTTGCATCTCCACCCCTCCTACCAGTCTCGATGTGACCACTTCTTTATATCCTTAGTTATAAGTGTTCTGTTCTGTTAGTCATCAGATGATTCTTTAGGTTGATTGTTCTATAATTGTAACTTTGGTGTGATCCTGGGATGCAGTGGGCATAGCATTTACCTAATACACGATCTTGGACCCACTCTGAGGTCCATTTTTAAGACACAAAAAATAATCTCAGAAAAGATTTTAGATTATTTCTCAAAATATAGTCATATCATAAGGGAGGAATGGAAAAAGAAATCTAATTAAATGTCTCATCTTACTTGAGAGTTGGAGGTTAGATACTTATTAATTTTCAACATTGGTAGAAAGATATATTTCAAATATGAACAGTAAAAATTTAAGTGCAAGAGATAAAAAGAAAAGAACCATGATCAATGAAGTTTTACAGGCAAAGGCAAAAAATAATCAAGAAACCTTAACAAATGAAAAACATAAAAAGTCAGAAATAAGAAACATAATTATCATAATAAATGTATTAGAATTAAATGAGAATAAAACAAGTTCAGTCCCTCAAATATTATTTTATTTATTCACTTAAAAAATAAAAAATTGGAGTGACCAAATTAAGATGTTATTTGAGATAGTAAAAGTTTTTATTATAGTGTTCATGTGCATTCACTTGGCTTTAGAAATTGTATGAATAAACACTAATTGGTCATTACACAAATATGTATGTTAATTTTAAAATAAATAAGTAGCCACCTCACCTCTGTAATGGCTTATACTTTCCTTTATCAGACCCTGAACAGGATTTTCTTTAAGAAAATAGTACATTCAACACTGGTAGAGTATCAGGTTAGTTTTTGTAGTTCCAGCTTTTAGTTGTTCTTAGTCTCTCCAGGATATAGAAATTCTATCGTGTTTATTAAAACCTTGTGAAATGGTCATTGGTATTATCTCCACGCCCTACCCCCCCCCATCTTTTTAATAGATGAGGAAACTGAGGGTCAGAAAGGAGCTGGTGAGTCAAGCTTCAAACATTCAAACCCAAACTGACCCATGGCCAACATTCAATCACTAGGCTATCACTGATACCACAGTCCACGTGACATAATCTACTATGCAATACAAAAACCATATAAAAGTTAGAAACTAAGTAAAATTATAACCATGCCTTCTATTTTCCCTTACTCTTGGAAAATTTCTATTTAGGTATGTTTGCAACGTGAGTCAATCTCTGGTGTAAGACTACGTGAATAAGAAAAAAACCACGCTTTGGTCCTTTGCTGCCCTCTTATGGAAGATGTACACAAATACACAAAAATCCCGAGCCAATAACTTGTCTCACTTGGTCATAACTAAACTATTTCAGGTGTTCCTAGCTTTAAGCAATAGATGAGTTTCTAAAATAATGCAACTATTAAATAAGAGGTCATTCATGAATGTTTGTAGAATGGAACTGAAAGTTTTAACCACTGAATCTCTGATATGTACTAGGAGCTTGATTTTATAAGAATCCTATGATAAATGACTTATTCAGTTAAATGACTAAACACCTTCCAATTTAATCTTTGTGGTATATAGATTGGCATATATCATGTTTACTTAAAATTATAAAATTGCATCATGTAGCAAATTTATTAACAATAAATACAATTTACGAAGTACACAAAAATCTAAAATTTTCAGTTGAATCACTTGTTTCAAGCACCTTTGCTTCGTTTTAAAGCCCAAATCCAACAAACAGTCAAAGTGAATGGTTCAAATTTCTTCTCATTTTCTGCTCTTTGTTTAGTCTCTGTTGGTCGCCACCACAATCTACCTCAAGAGAGAATAAGTGTCTTGAACTCTGCAAGAGCTAGGCCTGATCAGTGCTCAACAAAATTTATGAAGAACATCATTGCATGAAGTTTTAATGTAGTTAAATAGTTATCACCCTAGCTATTTCCTCAGACTGATAAGGCTGTTAATGATTATACTAAACATTAAAGCTTATAACATTATGGCTTCAAAACAGTGAGGGATTTTTGTAGCTCAATGGTGAAGGTAATTATTTCACTAATTCATGGATAATCCAAAGTCATGAATAATCTTATACAATGAAAATTCTCCAGGCTTTCTACTGGAATTAAGTGTTTAAATCCTTTGAATTGGACCTCCTCTGTCCCTCTTTACCAGTACTGGGAAAGGCTATGCACATCACTGAGTTGTGTGATGTATGTCATTTCTACATGTTGGGTAGCCACCACAAATTTCAAACACACACACACACACATACACACAGTGTACTCACCAAAAATATTTCCTGATCTCTCCAGTAACTCTATCACAACAACCCACTGTGAGTTCTTCAATACCTTTGCTATTTATATCTGCCTTCCCACTCTCAATGGTATCATACTAGTCCAGGCTCTTATATTCTTAGATTCATTCCTCAAATACTGTATTTCTTAAGCACTATATGCAAGTATTGTTAGGAGCTAGATACAGACTGATAAACAAAAGAGACATGGTCTGATCTCATGTAACTTACAGTCTGGAAAGAGAAAACAGACTCCCAACAAATATCCAAATAAATATACTGACAGTTTGATAAGGTTTGATTAGGGAAAGTAACAGGATATTTTAAGAAAGAGTTATAGGAAAGATAGGTCCTAATTTATATTAGGACCAGAGAGAAGGCTGTTGTTTGGAGAAGAACCTCTCTGGAACTCACATTTAAGTCAATACCTGAAGAATAAGTTGCAGTAACCAAGCAGACGAATAGCAAAACTCCTAAATTTTAAGAGAAGAAAAACCATGGCATATTTTAGGATTAACATAAGGACACTGTGGATGGAAAATGAGACTGGAAAATAGAGCCTAAAAGAGCCATGCTAAGAAGTTTGATTTCATTCGAAGTACCACGGTAGCATTAAATGGTTTCAAGCAGCAATGTGACATGATCTAATCCATGCTTTTAAAAGCTTACTCCACTTTCTGGGTACAGAATGATTTGGAGCACAGCAAAGGCAGGATTGGAGAAATCATAATGAAATCATAAGGGAGACAACTGCAGGCGTTCCAACAAGATAGAGGCTTGGGTTTAGGTGGTTACAATGGAATTATTAATAGAAAGAAAATAGATTAATTTAATATATTTTAAAGGTAAAATTAATAAAAATTCATGATGGACTAGATGTAGACTGGTTTGAGCAACTCATAAATGGTGGTATCTCATATACTGAAATAACCAAGACAGACAGAGCCACTTTAGTGGGGAGGGGGAATGAGAATTCAATCTTAGGCATGATTAAGATTTCTGGAAGATATACCAGTAAATATATCAAGTAGTCAGTACATAAACGACAAGTAATGGAAATGGATGATATCACTTAAAGAGATCACAGAGTAAGAAAAGAGACTCAAGACTAAGTACCTCACACCTGTTAGAATGGCTATTATCAAAAAGACAAAAAATAACAAGTGTTGGTGAGGATGTAGAGAGAGTATGTGAAGAAAAGCGAACCCTTGTACACTATTGGTTGCATTTTAAATGGGTGCAGCCACTATGGAAAATAGTATGGAGGTTCCTTAAAAAATTAAGAATGGAACTACCATATAATCCAGCAATTACTCTTCTGGAAATTTATCCAAAAAATGTGAAAACACTAGTTCAAAAAAATAAATGTGCCTCTATGTTCATGGCAGCATTATTTATGATAGCCAAGATATGAAAAGAAAACAACTTAAGTATCCACTGCATATAAATGGACAAAGAAGATGTGGCACACGTGCACACACACACACATACACACACACACACACATCTGACAATTACGTTTGCAAACTTGCCACTGTGCGCTTACATTGGCAGCACTGTACAAACAGTTCAGGAAGGTTTCATAACCTTGGTATATCAGTGTCTCACAGCTGTGTTTGAGTCAATGTGTGGTGGTGTCTTCTTGAGTGGAGTTAATTATTGTCATTTTGTGTGCTGTCTCCAGAAAGTCTGAGCTTGAATTAGAACAATGAACAAACATTAAATTTCCTGTTAAACTTGGCAAGAGTGGAAGTGAAATCAGGGACATGTTAGTCCAAGTTTATGGGGATAATGCCATGAAGAAAATGGCAGTGTACAAATGGATTAAATGTTTTTCTGAGGGGAGAGAATACATCACTGACGAAGAGAGGTCAGGGCTGCCAGTAATGAGAAGAACTGACTAAAACATTGCAAAAATTTGTCAACTTGTGCATCAAAATTGTCGGCTGACTATGGGAACCATAGCAGACCAAGTAAACATCGATGGAGAAACAGGAAAATCTTAACTGAAAATGTTGGCATGAGAAAGGTGTGTGCAAAAATGGTCCTGAAGGAGCTCACTGATGAACAAAAACAAAGGAGAGTCGAAGTTTGCCAAGATCTTTTGGAGAGGCAAGGCGATGTTTTGGGCCATGTTATCACTGGTGATAAAACATGGGTGTACCAATATGACTCTGAAACAAAGCATCAAAGTGCACAATGGAAGTCAGCCAATTGTCCATGACCAAAAAAGCTCCATCAGTTCAAATCAAGAATCAAAATGTTGCTAACCTTTTTTGATATCAGATGGATTATTCATTATGAATTTCTACCAACTGGACAAACAATTAACCAAGTTTATTATTTGGAAGTGCTGAAAAGGCTGCGTGAAAAAGTTAGACAAAAATGACCTGAACTTTTCGCCAACAATTCATGGCTCTTGCATTGCAACAATGCACCAGCTCACACAGCACTGTCAGTGAGGGAGTTTTTAGTCAGCAAACAAATAGCTCACCAATGAACAAAAACAAAGGAGAGTCGAAATTTGCCAAGACCTTTTGGAGAGGCCCTCCCTGTATTGGAACACCCTCCCTATTCACCTGATCTGGCCCCCAGTGGCTTCTTTCTTTACCGAAAGATAAAGGAAATATTGAAAGGAGGACATTTTGATGACATTCAGGACATCAAGGGTAATACGACGACAGCTCTGATGGACATTCCAGAAAAAGAGTTCCAAAATTGCTTTGAAAGGTGAACTAGGCACTGGCGTCAGGTGCATAGCTTCTCAAGGGAAGTACTTTGAAGGTGACCATAGTGATATTCAGCAATGAGGTATGTAGCACTTTTTCTAGAATGAGTTCTTGAACATAATTGTCAGGTCTTTGTATATTCGTGTCAGACAAAGCTGGGAACAAAGAAAATTATCAAGGACAAAGAGGTGCATTACATAATGATAAAGGAATCGATCCCCCAATACGCTGCAACAATCCTTAATGTGTATGCACCTAATAACAGAGCATTATGATATATGATGCAAAAACGGATAGAATTGCAAGGAGAAATCAATGAAACCACTATTTCAGTTGGAGACTTCAACACACTTCTGTCAGTAATTGACAAATCCACAAGTCAGAATATCGGTAAGGATATAGTTGAGCTAAACATCACTGTTAATCAACTGGATCTAATTGACAGACTACAATTTATTCTAGTCTACTCTAGTATTTACAGAATATGTTATCCAACAACAGCAGAATACACATTCTTCTCCGATCATATGGAACATTCACCAAAATAGATCACAATCCAGACCATAAAACACACCTTAGCAAATTTAAGAGTAGAAATCATAGAGAATATGCTCTTAGGCCACAATTAAATAAAACTAAAAATAAAAGAAAGATAGCTGGAAAATATACACATATTTAGAGATTAAATTATTTATGGGTCAAAGAAGAAGTTTCAAGAGAAATTTAAAAATATTTTGAACTAAATGAAAATGAAAATACAACTTATCAACATTGTGGGATGCAGCAAAAACAATGCTTAGAGGGAAATTTATAGCACTGAATGCATAAATTAGAAAAGAATAAACATCTATAATCGATAATCTAAGTTCCACCTTATAAAACTGTAGAGAGAAGAGGAATATAAGGCAAAAGGAAGCAGAATTAAAAATAATAAAATACTAGAGTAGAATCAATGAAACTGAAAACAGGAAATCAATAGAGAAAAACCAATGAAACCAAAATCTGGTTATTTGAGAAGATTAATAAATCAATAAGTTGATACACCTCTAGCCCGTCTAAATGAAAAAGAGAGAAGTCACAAATACTAATATCAGAAATCAATTCTCCCAGCACCATTTATTTATTGTATTACAGAACTGTACACCTGAAATCTATGTAACTTTACAAACAATTGTCACCCCAATAAACTTTAATTTAAAAAAAAAAGAAATTCAAGAGGGGGCCCTTACTAATAATCCATGGACATTAAAAAGATAATAAAGGAACATTGTGAATAACTCCATACCCACAAATTTGATAACTTAGATGAAATGGATCAATTCCTTAAAAGACACAAATGACCATCATTCACACAAGGACAAATATATAATCTGAATATGCCTATGTCTACTACAGAAATTGAATCAATAATTAACAACCTTCCAAAAAAGAAAGCACCAGGTCCAGAGGATTTCACTACTGAATTCTACCAAACATTTAAGGGAAAAAAATGATACTAAGTCTCTACAATCTCTTCCAGAAAATCAATCAGATGGAAAAGTTCTTAAATCATTCTATTATCTATTACCCTTATACCGAAAGTAAACACACTACAAGAAAGGAAAATTATAGGCCAATATCCCTCATGAACATGGATGCAAAATTCCACAACAATATTAGCAAGGAAAATCCAACAATGTGTAAAAAAAAATTATAAACAATAACCAAGTGGAATTTATACCAAGTATGCAAAGCTGGTTCAACATTCAAAAATCAATTACTGCCACATCAACAAGCTAAAGCAGAAAAATCATATCAAATATTGATCAAAAGATCTGAACAGACACCTCACCAAAAAGGAAACAGGTAACAAATAATCATATGAAAAGATGCTTAACATTATGCCATTAGGTAATTGCAAATTAAAACAACAATGAGCTACTACTGCACACCTATTAAAATGGCTAAAATCTAAAAACTAACAATACCAAAATCTGGTGAGGATGTGGAGCAACAGAAACTCTCATTCATTGCTGGCAGGAATGCAAAATGTTACAGCCACGTTGAAAGACAGTTCAGAAGTTTCTTACAAAGCTAAATACAATCTCTTTTTTTTTTCAGATTTTTCAGATATAATTGACATAACATTGTGTATGTTTAAGGTGTGCAACATAATGATTTGATGCATACTGCAAAATGATTGCCACAATAAGTTAACACAACCATCACATCACAGTTACAATTTTTTTGTGTGAGTAGTGAGAACTTTTAAAATCTGTTAGTAACTTTCAAGTATACAATACAATATTGTTGCCATATTTTGCCATGTATATAGCGCTCCCATGTATAATGTATGCCCATGTTTTTGGTCCAAACTTTCAGGGGAAAAAATCTTTCATTTTAATTCAAATTTTTGTTTACACTAGGGACTTGTTTTTTTGTATTATAAAGGAATTTTAGCATTTATTTTTTAACACATTATGGTACAAGAAATTTTATGTAACAAATAATTACAAAACACAAGAACAGATACAAGGTACAAGAAACTTTACATACTGGTAACAAATTTACAGTATTTATGCATCATAGAAGGCCAAGAACTCTTCATCATTGTAAGTTTGTCATAAGTTTAACAAAACCGATTGTCATATTCCAGGGTATTGTTTTGCATATGGATATTGTTATTGATTTCTAGAGTTACACTTTTAACTCATAAGCATAAATAAAATAATTAAAAACATTTATATAAATATGGAATTAGTGCTGGCTATGTATAATGCACATTCTTATTTTTCCTTCACAAAGTTGGGCAAAAATGTGTGCATTATACACAGCAAAATTCGGTTAACTACGGTTAACATGCTGTACAGCATATCCCCAAAACTTATTCATCTTATAACTGGAAGCTTGTACTCTGACTACCTTCACCCACTTCCCCCATCTCCCACTGCCCATCCCACCATAGTCTTATTGTATGTTATAGACTGAATCGTGTCTTCCCAAAATTCGTATGTTGAAGCCTTACCCCCAAAGTGACTATATTTGGTGATAGGGCTTTTAGGTGGAAATTAAGATAAGCTGAGGTTTTAAAGGTGGGGCCCTAATCTGATAGGATTATTGTCTTTATAAGAAGAGAAAGAGACACCAGCGATTTCTGTCTTGGGAATACACACAGAGAAAAGGTCATGTGAAGGCAAGGCTGGAAGAGAGGCCTTACCATAACCAAATTTTTCCAGCAATTTCTGTCAAATAAAAACATAACAGGGCCGGCCCGGTGGCTCAGGCGGTTGGAGCTCCATGCTCCTAACGCCAAAGGCTGCTGGTTCGATTCCCACATGGGCCAGTGCCAGATGAATCAGTTGGTTGGAGCGCGGGCTCCCAACCACAATGTTGCCAGTTTGACTCCCTGAGTCCCGCAAGGGATGGTGGGCTCCGCCCCTTGCAACTAAGATTGAACATGGCACCTTGAGCTGAGCTGCCGCTGAGCTCCAGGATGGCTCAGTTGGTTGGAGCGTATCCTCTGAACCACAAGGTTGCCGGTTCTACTCCTGCAAGGGATGGTGGGCTGCACCCCCTGCAACTAACAATGGCAACTGGACCTGGACCTGAGCTGCGCCCTCCACAACTATTATTGAAAGGACAACTTGACTTGGAAAAAGTCCTGGAAGTACACACTGTTCCCCAATAAAGTCCTGCACCCTTCCCCAATACTTTGTGAGTAGGTGACCAAAGTTAAGTAAGTAAAAAGACATTGGAGGAGATGTGGCCATAGTGTTAGAATTTGGGGTAGCAAGGCTCTGTTTTGTTTTGTTTTCCCTTTCTTTTTTCCAAATTTCTTTAATGGGATAATTAGAAGAAATAAAGTAATTTATTGTATCTACTGTAATTACTCACCCTTTCAAGCCTAAAATAGTCTAACTTTTTTCCATTATATTTACCTTTTGTACCAGAATTAAATTTTGCTTAATATAATAACTATCCAGTTACCTTACGGCTAGGTAGAATTTGCTATGTTTAAACAAGGAAGACATGAAAGACTTTTAATAAAAATTGAATGTATAAAAAAAGTGAAGGAGAATGGTGCAGCCACTGTGGAAAACAATTTGATAGTTACACTTACACACACACACACACACACACACACACACACAATTAAATATAGAATTACTATATGAACCAGGAATTCTGCTTTTAGTATATATACAAAAGGATTGAAAGCAAGGACTCAAGTAGATATTTCTATACCAGTGTTCATAGCAGCATTATTCACCATAGCCAAAAGGTGGAAACAACCCAAGTGTCCAATAGTGGATGAATAGAAAAAACTGTGGTGTATATACACCCAGTGGAATACTATTCAGCCATAAAAAGGAATGAAATGTTTATATATGCTACAAAACGGATGGACTTTAAAGACATTATACTAAGTGAAATAAATCAGACACAGAAGGACAAATACTGTATGATCCCACTTATGTAAGATAGCTAGAATAGGCAAATTCATAGAGATGAAAAGCAGAACAGAGGTAATTAGGGAGTGGGGGGAGGAGAAAGGGAGACTTATTGTTTAATGGGAATACAGTTTATGTTGGGGATGATGAAAAGGTTTTGGGTATAAATAGTGGTGATGAGTACACAGCATTGTGAATATAATTAATGCCACTGAATTGTACACGTACAAATGGTTAAGATATTATGTTATGTATAATTTACCACAATAAAACAAAACTGTTTTTAAAAGGAGGGAGAAATAGTTTCTCATACAAAGAAAACTGACAAATAGATTCTAAAATTTATGTGGGAATGAAAATGAAAAGGACCCAGAATAGCCAAGCAATGTTGAAAAAGAACAAAGTTGGAGCACTTACACTACCTGTTTTCAAAACTTACTATAAAACTACAGTAAGAATAAACACACTGATCATTAAAACAGAACAGACAGTCCAAAAATATACCCAGGCATATATGACCATTTGATTTCTTAGCACAAGGCCCAAGGTAATTCAATGGTGTTGGAACAACTGGTTGTCCATATGATAAAAAGAAAGAAAAAAAAAAGAATCTTGACTCATCTCATCTTACCATATAATGAAAAACATCACCTCAACAAGCTAAAATTACACAATGTCTAAAATAAGACATTAAAAAAAAACTGTTTCCTTTACTGAAAATATATTTCTTCTGTAAGAAACTCTGTGTTATTATAGATTTCAAGAAAAATGGAATGAGTCATATATTGTTAACATTAATGTGACTTTAGAAGGGCATTGAAACAAAAGGTTTGAAGGCAGCCCAAGCAGTTTAAATAAAATGATCTCCTAAAAGCAGTCAACTGTATTCAGTAATGCTTTTTAAGTTCTCAAAGAGCTTCATAATTTGATTTATTTTAAGCAAAGTCTAGAGAAGTTAACTATTTTGAAAGTCTGTTAAATATGTATTTACCTAAAATCTATTATCAACCATCTTTTAAAATCAAATATTTAATCACAGAGCTAAAAGTAACAAAATTCCCAAGAATGGTATGAGGTGTGATCACAAAATTCGGTGAATGTTTAAATTTAAAAAAATTATTACAATAAAAGACACATTGCCATTAAACCCCCTCAAAATACTCCCCCTCATAGTGGGCTGTGCCCCCTGCAACTAGAAAATGGCAACTGGACCTGGAGCTGAGCTGCGCCCTCCACAACTAAGACTGAAAGGACAACAACTTGAAGATGAACAGCACCCTCCACAACTAAGATTGAAAGGACAACAACTTGACTTGGAAAAAAAAAAAAAAAAGGCCTAGAAGTACACACTTTTCCCCAATAAAGTCCTGTTCCCCTTCCCCAATAAAATCTTAGTAAAAAAAGGAAATACTCCCCCTCAATTCAAACACACCTATCCCATCGTTCTTGCCACTTTCTGAAGCAGTTCTGTAAGTCCTCCTTCATGAGTGTCTTTAGTTGTGCTGTCATGGCTACCTCGATGTCCTGAATTAATTCAAAACATTTACCTTTCATGGTCATTTTGACTTTGGGGAAGAGACAGAAGTCGCACGGTGCCAGATTCAGTGAATAAGGTGGATGAGGGGACACACTGTAATGTTTTGTTTTGTTTTTCAAAGATTTTATTGGGGAAGGGGAACAGGATTTTATTGGGGAACAGGGTGTACTTCCAGGACTTTTTCCAAGTCAAGTTGTCCTTTCAATCATAGTTGTGGAGGGCACAGTTCAGCTCCAGGTCCAGTTGCCATTGTTAGTTGCAGGGGGTGCAGCCCACCATCCCTTGCAGGAGTAGAACCGGCAACCTTGTGGTTCAGAGGATACGCTCCAACCAACTGAGCCATCCTGGAGCTCAGCGGCAGCTCAGCTCAAGGTGCCATGTTCAATCTTAGTTGCAAGGGGCGGAGCCCACCATCCCTTGCGGGACTCAGGGAGTCAAACTGGCAACATTGTGGTTGGGAGCCCGCGCTCCAACCAACTGATTCATCTGGCACTGGCCCATGTGGGAATCGAACCAGCAGCCTTTGGCGTTAGGAGCATGGAGCTCCAACCGCCTGAGCCACCGGGCCGGCCCTGTTATGTTTTTATTTGACAGAAATTGCCATATACCAGAAGCAATGTGTGACACGAAGCATTGTCAAGATGGAGGATGAAGTGAAGACACTCACAAAAGAGAACTCCCAGAGCTGCTTCAGAAAGTGGCAAGAACAATGGGATAAGTGTGCTCGAAGCGAGGAGGAGTATTTTGACGGAGATTAATTGGCAATGTGTCTCTTACTGTAATAAATTTTTAAAAATTTAAACATTCACTTTTTAAATCACATTTAAAAGACAAGAAAGAGGATCAGTAAGAAAATTACATCACTAAGAAGATAAAAGATCAGATCCGTTTTTTCCTCTATAAATTACCAACTCAAGGACAGTACAAATTAATTAAAGATGTGGGCAGTTCTATTCCCTCTTTCATGTTTTCTTAAAATCTAATTATATAAAAAATTGAGAGATACGTATAATAGCCTAACAGTGAAAAAGAGACAAAATTATAGCTGTGCTGGACCATTCGATAGGAATACTATGCTGCTAAGTTTTTAAACTGGTAAGTAGAAATACAGGTTCCCTTGTAAAAGCATTTCTTAGGACCCAAAATTGCTCTAATTCACACAGAAAAATTGGAAGTTATTTAAAACTAATTATTCTTAAAACCCTTTTAATTAATACAGACTATTGCAGGCCACTGCAAAGGATCGGAAAGAAAAGATAACTAAGGGCAATGTCTTCAAATTCTGTCTCTACCACTTACTAGCAAAGCAAACTTGGGAAAATTACCTAATCTCTCTGTTCTGCAGATTTTTTCAACTGTAGAATGAAGATAATATTGTCTTCTACATAGATTTATTATGAAGATTAAATGAACTAACATGTGTAAAGCACACTTACAGTGTCTAGCACATAGTAATCATAAGTGATAGTCATTGTCATTACAATATTATTATTTTACTGGAAAACGCTAGGGGAAAACAGATTTTTCAAAATTAGGTACACAAAGTGGTTAGGAAAGTTAGATTGGAGTCTGATTGCAATTTTGACGCTTGACTACTGACAGCTTTCAAGCCCACTGCGCTTTCCCCTCGCCTCACATCTGAGCATGCTAGTATGTAGTAAAGTCCAAACGCTGCCTCCTTTTGGTGCAAGTTTAAATCACACAAGCACAGCCCAGATATGGGAACCCCACCCTCTAACCACCAGAAACACCCCAAGGAAGTCTCCTGCCTGTTCTGTTAAGTCATTTGCAGATCAGGTTAGGAGTCAGCCCTGCTCTCCCCAGAAAGCCTCACTATGTGAATAAACTTTTCCATACCCACTGGGTATGTTTGTAATGTCATCAGTCTCAACATGGAATCAAATTCTGGGTGGGGTCCATCTTCCTTCTGTGCAACGTTTTCCAAAGAGAGAGGAACTAATCCAAACAAAAAGTTAATTATATAGAAAGGGTTTAAGAATGTTATGAGGAATTCAAGAAGTCAACTGAAAGATTCTGTGTGAGACACATATTATGGTATTAAATGTGCTTATGAGTATCTGAAAAGTAACTGTTAAAATAAATATTTCAAAACCTTCTAAAATATGTTAGTAGCAATAAAGTGAAAAACAATTCACAGGGTCTGTGTTTTTGCATTTTCATAGGCCTCAGGATGCTATCAAAATATTCATAAAATATACTGATTAAAGGCAAGAAAGTATAGGGTTGGGGGAGGGGTTCTGTACTCCTATTTCTAAATCCAAGTTCCATTTTTAAAATAGTAATGTGGAATATTTTAGTTAAAAAAAAATTAAATAGCTTTTTTATTTCGTCCAAGTTGTGCCCTCTTCACTGGTTCTACCCAAATTTTAAATGACAAAAAATAACCTACATAAGTGTCATATTAGATCTAAAAAATAATTTTTAAAGGAAAAACCCAGAAAAAAAAGGATTGGAAAGAAATATAGAAAAATGTTAACAGAAACTATTTCTTGGTGGTAGAATTATACATAACTTATTTTTCATTTCACAGTTTTTCATAATTCCTAGATTGTCTATTAATAGCAAGTCACTTACATATCTATGCAGTTTTGTTGCTGTTGTTATTTTGTTTCATTTTCTTCACATTCAGTGTACAAATGTGAATAGGAATTGTGGGCATGGGCATTGAGATGCTTGGGAATCTCAGGCCAATTTTTATCTGTCTAAAAAAAAGCACAGGAGCATACACATTTACATGACCTATAATCTTCAAAACAATTATGAAGACCAACCGGAAATATTTTAATTCTGTGAATTATAGTTAGTACAGATATAATTCAAATCTGTATTTACAGATAAATATACACTAATATCATAATGTCTAAGTAGGCACAAAATTACTTAAGGGAGCAATGACAGAAACTGATGGTACGCTTCCCCAATGCACAAAAATGGCATACGTCCTGGAAGTTTTGATTGTACCCTCTTTGGTCTTGAGGACATTTGTAATACATAGCTATCCAGCATTTATTTACTACTTTGGATTCACTACTATTGGGTTATAAATTTTAAATTATGCTTAATTCCCTCTCTTATTTTCAAAAGCAAACATCTACACAATTAAATTTTGTAATTTTCAACAATATTACACAATATAGGGCCAAATACCTGAACAACAAAAAAGTAAAGCCACTAGACTAGGTTAGCAATAGAGAAGCCGTAGGTAAGACTGTAGTGGTGGCATGTCACACATAATTGTCAGGAACGGCAGTCTCATGGCCACAGTCCCTCCATCCTGCTCAGACACACAAGAATGGGCCTTGGGCCTGGAATATTCCTTACCTGGAATACAGCCTGTGTGGAGCTTATCACCTGGCGTGGGAAAATTTTCAGTTTCAGGCTCAATGTCCTCTCCTTTGTTCTGCTTAAGTGAGAGTCTCAATGGCCCTCAGACACAGCTCCAGCATTCAGTATTTCAGACTCCACCGGGGAAGTGTTGGGTCCTTCTGCTGCAGCACAAGAAGGGTGCGTGCAGGGCATCTGTCGTGCATCAGCTGCCTTGAGGACAGGGGGTTGGGGGGCAGGGGGTGGTCCCACTGGCCACAGAAGGCCAGCATGCACTATTGGAGCTGATCTTGCACTGTCTGCTCTCTGAGGGAAAGCACTGCCGTGGTACCAGGATGCAGCAGAAGAAGTGTTTGGACTTCTATTCCTGGTGGCTCGCATGCTGATGAGCTTTGCTCTCCCCCATGTAGCTGGAGTCTTCCCCAGCATTGTTAACCGTGCATGGTGTTCTACTTAACAGCAACGGCAAAAGTAATCCCTCCCTATTTTGTCTATTTGACTAATTTTTCTAACTACCCTAGTGGTCCTCAAAGTGAGCTCCATGTTCATTCAGAGTTCCTAAAACCCTTTCACGGGATTCACAATGTCAAAACTACTTTCATAAGAACATAAAGATGCTGTTTGCCATTTTGGCTATGCTGATATTGTACTGATGGTGCAAAATCAAAGGTGCTGAAACTGCTAGAACCTCAGTACAAATGAGGCAGTGGCACCACATGGTAAGAGCAGTCCTTGTATTCTTCACCACGGTGCACTTCTAGTAAACAGACTGCGGGCTTGTCAAGACATGTAGAAAATTATGGACATAAGTTCAAAAACAGATGAAGACACAATCCAATGCATACACTAGAAAATCATTTTTATTCCCATATAATTTGATTATACCTAATTATATCAAACTGCCTGAAATTATGCAAGCTATAAGAGGCTAATCATAACCAGTTGCACCAAAAAACACAGGTGCCACAACTGTTACACCCAAAATACAATTTGCTGAATTTCATTTAAGATGACCAAATCAGAAGAGCAAAAACTAAAAAGAAATGCCTTAAATTTATTAGTATGCTCCAAGTCTTACCATGCAGCAACTTAAATAAGTTAATATAATGAGAAGTGTCCTGCAACTTCTTACATGTTCACCTTCACAGAAAGTCAAACATTGTGGACACTAAAAAAAACAGTATGATGGCTGATTCCTTTCCGTTATGACAAGATTCCGCCACCGTAATCATTTTGTGTCAAGAAAACTTTTTCCATGTCAAGCAGTGATGATTACTTTTACATTTAAGTCTTTAATCCATTTTGTAAAATGTAAACTGTCTTTCCATTAAGTTTACACAGTCATATCTCAATTACAATAGAAACTTGTAAATCGAAAATGTCTCTTTTGACATTTGCAATGTAATTGAAGCACAGCTTTGGTCTAAAATATCAAGCTACAAAAAAGGCTTCTTCCATCACATGTTAAGAGATGAGCTCTACTGTCATTTCTTTCTTCTTTTCTGCCTTTTATCAGTTCTCTATTTTGAAACTACTTTGGACACCGAATGCTACCAAGATTCTGAGGTTTTACACTAAAACTTCAGCATAAACCAACAGCTATAAAGTGCTCAGATGGATCTTTTTATCTTTCCTACCCGATTTGAGCATGGGGGACATTAGCCACAAGAAAGAATGGCCCTTTAGCAGGAATTGCCCAGCTTCTTCAGTGGACTTGCCTCTCGTGTGTAGGCACATGAAGACCGTCACCATGACCGCCTGGGATTAGGATGTGCACACAGAATTTGGGTTTGGGAGCACTCTGTATAATGATAACAGAAAAGGCATCCTTCCAAGATTTTCTTTGTTTTCTGAATAATCTCCACTCTAAAACTGTTGAAGTTTTTGTCTGAGTTGGTATTCATTTCTGGTTCAAAACTGTAATGGCAACTATCCCTTAAAATGAAATTAAAATGTGGTTCTAGAGGTGTGGTTCTAGAGGTGGCAAAGCCTGTGCTCATATACCTCTAATGAAACTATTTCTACCAGCTTGCAATTTGAGCTTCACAGTCTTCCCCCAGGAAAGAAAAAGAACTGGACATTATGCTTTCCTTTGATAAATGTCAGAATCACATGAAATGTACTGGAATTTATATTTGAATTCATTAATTTAATAATATAGACCTACAAATAGCAAAAAAAAAAAATAGAAAAGAATGTATAAAAAGACATTTTAAAGGGTTGATGTTAAATCCTTATTTTTCTTCGATTTTCATTGAGATATAATTGACATACAAAAGGGCTGATGTTAACTCTTCACTATAAGGCATAAAATTGTTTAAATAAGCTATTATAATATGAAAGAAATAATGTTGCTGCCTATATGGTCATTTAATCTATGACAATGGAAGCAAGACTTTACATTGGAATAAAGACAGTATATTTAATAAATGGTGTTGGGAAAAATTGGACAGATACATGCAAAAAAGTGAAACTGGACCACCTTCTTATGCCATATACAAGAATAAATTCAAAATGGATTAAAGACTTAAACGTAAGACCCAAACTATAAAACCCCTAGAATATAGGAAGTAAATTCACAGACATTACGCTTGGTAATATTTTTACTGAAATATCCCCTCGGGCAAGGGAAGCAAAATAAAAAATAAAAATGGACTACATCAAACTAAAAAGTTTTCTTCACAGCAAAGGAAACCATCAATAAAACAAAAAGGCATCCTACTGAATGGAAGAAGGTATTTGCCAATGATATATCTGATAAAGGGTTAATATCCAAAATTTATAAAACACTCATACAACTCAACACAAAAAACAACAACAAACAATCCAATTAAAAAATGGGGAGAGGACATGAAGAGAGATTTCTCTAAAGAGGACATACAGATGGCCAATAGACGTAAGAAAAAATGTTCAACCTCACTAATCATTGAAGAAATGCAAATAAAAACCACAATGAGATACCACCTCATCCCAGTCAGAATGGCCATCATCAATAAATTAACAAACAACAAGTATTATTGAGGATGTAGAGAAAAGGGGACCTTCGTGCACTGTTGGTGGGATTGCAGATTGGTGCAGCCACTATGGAAAACAGTATGGAGGTTTCTCAAAAAATTGAAAATGGAACTACCTTATGATCCGGCAATTCCACTCCCAGGTATCTATTCAAAGAAATCCAAAACATTAATTCAAAATACATATGCACCCCAATGTTTATTGCAGCACTATTCACAATAGCGAAGATATGGAAACAACCGAAATGCCCATTGATTGATGACTGGATAAAGAAACTGTGGCACATTTATACAATGGAGTATTACTCAGTCATAAAAAAGAATGAAATCTTACCATTTGCAACAACATGGATGGACCTAGAGAATATTATGCTAAGTGAAATAAGTCAGACTGAGAAAGACAAATACCATATCATCTCACTTATACTCGTATGTGGGATCTAAAGAACAGAATGAGCAAACAAAACAGAAATAGACTCAGAGATATAGGAAAAAAATGATGGTTACTAGATGGGAGGGGTTGGGGATGGGGAAGAAGGTGAAGGGATTAGAAAGGACAAAGTAGTAGTCACAATATGTTCACGGAGATATGAAATACAGTATAGGGAATATAATCGATAATGTTTTAAAGACTATATGGGGTGCCAGATGGACAGTTGTTTTATTAGGGGGATAACTTCATAGACAGTGTAGATGCCTGACCAGTGTGCTATACACCTGAAGCTGAAGTAGAATAATTAACTATAAACACACACACACACACACACACACACACACACAGTGTGCCAAAAAAATGTATATACATTTTAAGAAAGGAAAAATCTTTATTAAACTTGTAATACTCAATATATACCAATAACAAAAGATGAATATAAGTCATGTGTATACATTTTTTGGGCATCCCCGGTATAGTCACAGGATGTAAAATACAGTATAGGGAATATAGTCAATGGAATTGTAACAGCTATATATGGTGTCAGAAGGGTAGTAGACTGGGAGGGGCTTACCACTTTGTGAGGGGTGTAAATGTCTATTACATTGCTTTGTACACCTGGAACTAAAAAAAAAAAAAAAGAGAATACTGCTTCAATTATATCTAGTTATCTGTGACTCCTTCCACTAATACAAAGATAATCCCCACACACACTTACAACATCTAGAGGTCTACCTCACAAATTTGCTAGTTGAGATTTTTTTAATAGACTATTTTTTTAAAGCACTTTTAGTTTTACAGAAAAACTGAGCAAAACATACAGTGTTACCATACACTCTCTCACCCCACCCCCCTCAGCTCCCCTATTATTAACATCCTATATTGGTGTGGCACATTGATTACAATTAATGACCAATATTGATACATTATTAGCTAACAGTGTACATTCGGGTTCATGCTTGGTCTTGTACATTCTGGGGTCTGGAAAAATGTATAATGATATGTATCCATCATTACAATATCATACAGAGTATTTTCACTGCCCTAAACTCCTCTGCGCTCCAGCACCTATTCATCCCTCTCTCCCCCTGTATCCTGGTAACCACTGATCTTTTTACTGTCTCCACCGTTTTGCCTTTTACAAAATGTCATATAGCTGGACTCATACAGTATGAAGCCTTTTCAGACTCCTTTCACTTAGCAATGCACACTAAGATTCCTCCATGTCTTTTCATGGTTTCAAGTTCATTTCTTTCTATCACTGAATAGTATTCCATTGTATGGAAGTACCACGGTTTGCTTATCCATTCACCTATTGAAGAACATAACACACATGGGTTTACTTCACAAATTGCTGTGTTTTCAACCGCAATTTAAAAAATTTTAATACAAAATGCTTTGACTTCTAGGCAGATATTTTACTTGAAAAATTAAATCATCTTTCCCTAAACTTCAAAAAGCTTCTAAAGTCACTGAGAAATGACATAGACATCAAAATTCTAGTTTTATTGGTGATGTGGAGGCCTATAGAATATTAAACCCTCTGGAGTATATCTGGTAGAGTACTTTGTAACAGAATGTAAAGTTGAGGGATATTCTTCAAAGAGGAATTATTGAGCCAAGTGGCATTTACATCTGTAAGGATTCTGAGGCACATTACTTAACTCATTCCTACCATCAGTGCATAAGCAAGCCCATTCCACTCAATTCTAGCCAGCACTGAGCACAGGACTATATATAAGAATCTGAAATACTTATTAAATTTATTAGGATGACAATGGTTAGTAAAATTACATAGGTTTCAAGTTCTATAGCACTTCATCTATGTATCACATTGTGTGTTCACCACCCAGAGTCAATTCTCCTTCTATCACCATATATTTGACCCCCTTTACCCTCTTCTACCACCCCATCCTCCCTCCTGACCCTCTAGGAACCACTGAACTGTTGTCTGGGCCTATGACTTTTTGTATCTTTGTCTCGTTCATTTATTGCTTTCGGTTTTATATCCCACATATACATGAAGTCATATGGTTCTTGACATTTTCTGTCTTGACTTATTTCACTTAGTATGATAATCTCAAGATCTATCTATGTTGTCGCAAATGGCAGTATTTCATCTTTTCTTATGGCAGAGTACTAACCCATTGTGCATATATCCCACATCTTCTTTATCCAGTCATCTATCGAGGACACTTTGGTTGTTTCCATGTCTTGGCCACTGTAAATTATGCTGCAATGAACATCGGAGCACATATATCATACAGTGGAGAAAAGACAGCCTCTTCAGTAAGTGGTGCTGGGAAAACTGGAAAGCCACATGCAAAATAATGAAATTAGACTGCTATCTCTCACTATATACCAAAATTAACTCAAAATGGATCAAAAACCTAAACATAAGACCTGAAACAATAAACTGCATAGAAGAAAACATAGGTACTAAACTTACGGACCTTGGGTTCAGAGAGGATTTTATGAATTTGACCTGAAAGGCAAGCAAAGTAAAAGCAACAATAAATGAATGAGACAATATCAAACTAAAAAGCTTCTACACAGCAAAAGAAACCATCAACAAAACAAAGAGGCAACCGACTGAATCAGAGAAGTTATTTGCAAACAGTGCCTCCAATAAGGGGGCAATATCCAAAATATATAAGGAACTCATAGGCTCAACAACAACAATAATAAAAACAATCCAATTAAAAATGGGCAGAAGACCTGAACAGACACTTCTCCCAAGACATACAAACGGCCAACAGATATATGAAAAAATGCTCAACTTCACTAGCTATTAGGGAAATGCAAATCAAAACCACAGTGAGATATCACCTCACCCCAGTCAGAATGGCTATCATCAACAAGACAAGGAATAACAAGTGTTGGAGAGGCTGTGGAGTAAAAGGAACCCTCACACACTGGTGGTGGGAACGTAAATTGGTACAATCACTATGGAAAACAGTATGGCGGTTCCTCAAAACATTAAGAATAGAATTACCATATGACCCAGCAATCCCTCTCCTGAGTATCCACCCAAAAAAAGTCTGTAAACATTTATTTGTAAAGAACCTGAAATTTGAAAAAGCAAAACTCTGTAGTAATTTGATTTAAAAGAATTGCAGATGTGCGGAGGAAAAAACAAAACAGGCCTTGGTATTCAACTAGCTCCACTCCTTCATTTTAGTTGAGGACAGAGATAAACCAACTCACCCAAGGTCACATGTGCTAATTAGCTGAACAGTTAAGGAACTTGTTAAATGACTCCTAACGCTTTATGTAGACTTAATATTTTTTTTCCAATGGCACATAAGTGACAACGCTTATTGCCAACCACCTTAAAATAAGCATGGCCTTTAAAACCTTGCCTACACTCTTCTCTTCTCCATCTATCCTCTTTCCCAGAGCATAGGTAAGTTCTTTCAATTTCATTGCTTAAAAGGCCATGCACATACCATGTCTCCAAATTTTCTATCTCCAGCCCTATTCTCACTACCAAACTCCAGACCTATCTCTCCAACTGCCTACTTAACACCTACCATTAGACATTCACAGGCATGGCAGTGTGAAGAGTTCCACAAACCCACTCACTAGCAAAACTGGTAAAAAGTACTTTAAAAACAATCATGTATAGCCTCTATAAATTATCCTAAGGGCATACAGCAAATAAATAAAATTTATTCAAAAAATCTACTACAATTTGGTGAAATCAGTGAGATTCTGTGGTATTTGGAGACCTGCCTCTTCACTCAGAGGCAGAAACTCCACCCCAACTGGTGTAGTTTTCTCCCAACAGGGCTTTTTCTCCCCCAGCTCCCAGTCAGAGGGCTAGTTTCGAGGGAAGTCAGCATTTCTCATTCTGCCTCCAGCTCCCTGTTGTTAAGACTAAACGCTAGGAGAATGCAGCCAAGAGGTGAGACTCTCTTCTTCTGCCCAGCTCCCACTTGTGGGGTAAGGCTTTACCTTGAGTGTGGCACTAATGAGAGTAACTGCCCTTGCCATGGCTCCTAAGGCAGAGGTGCTGGGAAAAGCAAGCAGAGAGGAACGAGGCTACTGCTGTCACACTCTAGTGAGCACTCAGCTCCTAAAGCAAGGTGTCACTCAGGGAGAAGCATGTCATTGTCTCTACTCCCAGCTCCCCAGTCCTACATTAAAGATTGGCCAGGAGGGTGTAGTAGGCTGTAACACAGATAGCTCCTAATCTCTTCCCAAAAGAACTAACTTCATTTGCAACAAAGTGTAGGAAGTTCAAGCATACAGATGCTCTCAAAAACACAAGATGTGGAGAAAGACAACTGAGGAGCTTGATAGAATCATTAAGCATATAGGCTAAACTGAAGGCCAGCTAGTTTCTTTAGAGAGAACCAAGGAAAAAGACTGCTGGTTGGAACCCACCAGGGGTTAGATCAAATTTCACACACTAACCTCAGAAACTATCCTTTCAAATGAGTCTGAATTTGATTGGTTTAGTCTGTGGAGCAATTTATGCCCTAGGGTAATGTTGAGCAGATCTTGGGGTGCCCAGGACATTTCACTGAGCTACCCCAGGCCCATTACTAGTGGCAGCAAGCCTTAGATCACAGTGTGGCCTCTCCCACACACCTCCAGGTCCAGCACACACAGCAACCAAACACGGATATCTTAGTAGCACCTACAGGTAGGCCTGGGCCAGTCCCAGGCAGTGACTGACCTTGGCCTGTACAGGAACCCCTCCCAAGAGCCCACAGAACCAACACACCCAGTGGCTGGCTTCAGACCACAACAGAATACCATCCAAATAGCTCCCAAGCAGCACACCCAAAGGGTGGTCGTGGCAGGCACCAGAGGTCACTGGGGAGGCTCCTGCTCCCTGGGTCAGCCCACCACAGCAGCTCATATGCTGTGGGCAAGGGCAACCCTCAAAGCCAGTAAACCTGAGGGTAAATCCCACCCACTGATATGCCAACATGAATCAAGACTCACTTACAACAGGAGAGTACACACAACTCTCACAAGAGACATTCCTGAACACCTGGCTCAGGAGATCAGGGAGATGGCCTCACTGGGCCCTACAGGACACCTACTACATAAGGCAACAATGTCGACTGGCAGACATAGCAAGTCTACCTAATATATAGAAAGAAAAATAAGACTACAGAGCCAGCCAAACTGAGGAAACAAAGAAATGTGTCCCAAATGAAAGTACAGGAGAAAACTCAAGAAAAAGAACTAAATGAAAAGGAGGCAAGCAATCTACCAAATACAGAATTCAAAACAATGGCTATAAGGATGCTCAAGGAACTCAGCAAGAACTTCACCAAAAAGAAGGTAAGCATTAAAAAGGACACATAGGGCCGGGCTGGTGGCTCAGGTGGTTAGAGCTCCATGCTCCTAACTCCGAAGGCTGCCAGTTCGATTCCCACATGGGCCAGTGGGCTCTCAATCACAAGGTTGCCAGTTTGATTCCTCGACTCTGGCAGGGATGGTGGGCTATGGCCCCTGCAACTAGAAAACGGCAACTGGACCTGTAGCTGAGCTGTGCCTTCCATAACTAAGACTGAAAGGACAACAACTTGAAGTTGAACAGCACCCTCCACAACTAGGATTGAAAGGACAACAACTTGACTTGGAAAAAAGGCCTGGAAGTACACACTGTTTCCCAATAAAGTCCTGTTCCCCTTCGCCAATAAATCTTAAAAATAATAAAATAAAAAAATAAATAAAAAGGACACACAAACCATGAAAAAGAACTAGTAAGAAATGAAGAATACAATAACTGAAATAAAGAATACACTAGAAGGAATCAAAAGCAAATTAGATGATGCACAGGACTGAATCAACGAATTAGAAGACAAGGTAGCAGAAAATATCCAATCGGAACAGCAAAAACAAAAAAAATCCAAAAAATGAGGAGTTTAAGGGACACCTGGGACTACATCATGCATAACATTCACATAATAGGCGTACCACAAGAAGAGAAAGAGCAAGTAATTAAAAAACTATTTCAAGAAATAATGATGGAAAACTTCCCTAACCTGGCAAAGGAAATAGACACACAAGTCCAGGGAGTGCAGAATGTCCCAAACAAGACAAACCCAAGAGGTCCACACCAAGACAGATCATAATTAAAATGCCAAGGTTAAAGAAAAGAGAGAATCTTAAAAGCAGCAAGAGAAAGGCAGTTAGTTACATACAAGGGAGCGCCCATGAGACTGTCAGTTGATTTCTCAACAGGAATTTTGCAGGCCAGAAAGGATTCAGAGGAAATATTCAAAGAGGAGACGTCATCAAAATGGTGGCGTGAGGTGAGCCTCTGGAAATCTCCCCTGGAATTTATAACAAATTAAACAGCTATAACTCCACAAAGGACTCCCTGCACAGCAGACAGGCAAGATGAAGAGGCTCACTACTGAATTCACCTGAAGGTGGGCAAATTGCAAGAGCAGGGGAAGAGAGAAGGGAGAAGTGCAGAGACGGAGCCGCACAGGTGCAGGACGCAGACCTAGCTCAGTGCTCCGAGCTCGCTGCATCCTGGAACCACCGCAGCTGTGGGAGAGGGAAGAACTCGGACAGCTAGGGCTCCATTTATGGCCCACAGGGATGAGGGGACACCATATAACACAGCTGAACCCAACGCTCACGGGAGAGACCTCGGAGAAAACACTGAGGGAAGTGGGCTGAAAGCGGTAGTTTAAGCCCTAGATGCCACAGAGAACAGAAGCCTTAGGCACTGAGATTAGCCGCCCCCTCCCTACCCTCCCAGAGCTCACCCCGCCCCCACTTGCCCAGTGCTAGAGCGGAACACTAGCAGTGTCAGATCAAAAGAACAGAATATTTGCAGTTCTGAGAACTGTGGTCTGCACACACAGATTCACAACCCAACTAGTTCTGGCAAAAGGGAGGGAGCTGTTGAAGGAGGACTGGCTATGGTGGTGGTTGGAACCATTGCTCTGGGCCACCTCTCACAACTCACCCCGCCCCTGTCCCCACCTATCTGGGCAGATCGCTGCAGGAGTAAACGGAACTGCAGAAACACATGGGCTCTGAATCTGGTGCAGGAGGATCTTTGGAACTTCAAAAGCTCTCTGCCTCCCCAGGGACATGGCACCCTATGACTCAGGTGAACTGTTAACAG